>NC_044385.1:57271310-57871310 GCF_006542625.1 Nomascus leucogenys
TGCCTCCCGGGTTCAAGTGATTTTCCTGCCTCAGCTTCCCGAATAGCTGGGATTACAGGCATGCACCACTACGCCCAGCTAATTTTGTATTTTTAGTAGAGACAGGGTTTCTCCATGTCGGTCAGGCTGTTCTTGAACTCCCGACCTCAAGTGATCTGCCCACCTCGGCCTCCCAAAGTGCTGGGATTACAGGCGTGAGCCACCGCGCCTGGCCTTCTCCCAGAAATTTTGACATAGAATGGGGACCCCTTGTAGGGCCCTGCCGGGCACCCCTCCACCCCAGCATGGAAATAAAGAAAAGATTTTGAGTCTCTAAAGGAAATTCCAGGCAAACCCCGCAACCAGCGGAAGCAAATTAATAACCTGCTAAACAAGAAGATAATCATAACTTCAACAATAACCACCACATAAGTCAGAGTCACAAGATGATTGGTTCCCTATAGAAACTAAAGATAACTTCTTGACATATGTCCTGGAGTCGTTTTTCAGAAACCAGGACCCTTGCCCAGTGGAAAATGCTGACCACAGTTTCACAGACCTCAGAGAGACTGAAACCAAACATGAGCTAAGGAAGTTCCTCACTTTCTCTTGCTGCAAATCCCAGTGCCGGCATTTGTTTTTTTCTGATCACTGGGTGAGCAGACTCACGTTTGGTTTGGCAACACATTTTTCTCCATTCCTTTGCAAAACTTTACTAAACGACAGTAAAAAAGACATTTTAAGCGCAAATGCAGAAGAAGGAAACATGGCAGAAGGAGAAGACAAAATACTTCAACCAAGATTTGGAAGATGAAATGAGTAGACACAAATGTAGCAGAGCGGGAAAATTCTAAAACCTCAGTCCGTCTGAAGGCGGGTGAGGGAATAGGACAGGCCAAGAAGAAGCAAAACCCGATCAAAATAGTTCCGTGCAGAGGACAAGGAGATGAGGGTCTGGGGCGGCGGCAAGGCCAAGGCAACTCCAAAGAGGCACCTTCTTAGTGTATGTGGGTTTTTGATATACATAGGTGATTGTTTATTCACAAAATGAAGAGTTTCAAGGGGGAAAGGCAGCTGAAGAAGCAAGATGATTCCTGCTGTGCAACCCAGAATGCAGAGAAGGCCAAGATTGGGGGGCCTCTTCAGGTCCCTGGAAAGGCGAAGGGCGTTAAGGTTGGGGCCAAGACCAGGCAGTTCGTGGAAAGGCCACACAATGAGAGTTATGCTCTAGCTTCCTTTTCCCTCACCTTCTGGAGAGCCCGAGATGGACACGGGATCTCAGGGACACCAGGTGCCACTGGGGGTGGGGTGAAGTGATGTTAGAAGTGAGTGTCAGCTGATGAAATGATGAGAACCCATCCCTAGCCTCCACCGCCGGCTCAGCCATCAGGGCTCTGGGAAGCCAGGCTTATGCCTCCCCAGCCCTACCTGGGCCCAGCCCCCAGGGTATATCAGGGACTTCTTCTCCAGGAGGAACAGCAGGAGAGACTGAGAAAAGGCCTCAGAATGATGGTTTCCAGCTTCATCCATATCCCTACAAAGGACATGAACTCATCATTTTTTATGTCTGCATAGTATTCCATGGTGTATATTTGCCACATTTTCTTAATCCAGTCTATCATTGTTGGACATTTGGGTTGGTTCCAGGTCTTTGCTATTGTGAATAGTGCCGCAATAAACATACGTGTGCATGTGTCTTTATAGCAGCATGATTTATAATGCTTTGGGTATATACCCAGTAATGGGATGGCTGACTATCGCAAGGACAAAAAACCAAACACCGCATGTTCTCATTCATAGGTGGGAATTGAACAATGAGAGCACATGGACACAGGAAGAGGAACATCACACACCGGGGCCTGTTGTGGGATGCAGGGAGAGGGGAGGGATAGCATTAGGAGATATACCTAATGTTAAATGACGAGTTAATGGGTGCAGCACACCAACATGGCACAGACCTGCATGTTGTGCACATGTACGCTAAAACTTAAAGTCTAATAAAAAAAAAAAAAAAGAAAAGGCCTCAGGAGAGGGACAGAAAGTTCCAACTTAGTAAAACAGCTATAGCATGCATGAGAGCTCCCTCTGTGCCAGGCGCTGTTCCAAATGCTCCACGCAGACAGACCCCTTACAACCGAAGGGAGAGTGGGAGCTATCACCATTCCCCTTGCACGGGAGGGAAGCAGACAGGCAGAGGCTTCTGTCAGCATCCCTGCCCCCTACAGTTAGGTGCAATTTCCTACATCGCCAATTTACCTTACTCGCCAATCCTCCATCTACTTTGAGCCTTCAAGAATATGTTTGAGGCTGGTCATAGCAGCTCACACCTGTAATCCCACCACTTTGGGAGGCCAAGGCTGGTGATCACTTGAGGTCAGGAGTTCGAGACCAGGCTGGCCAACATGGTGAAACCTCATCTCTACTAAAAATACAAAAATTAGGCAGGTGTGGTGGTGCACACCTGTAATCCCAGCTACTCAGGAGGCTGAGGCATGAGAATCACTCGAACCCAGGAGGCAGAGGCTGCAGTGAGCTGAGATCACGCCCCTGCACTCCAGCCTGGGCAACAGAGAGAGACTCAATAAAAAAAAATAAAAATAAAAATAAATTGACATTTCCCTTCTTATCTTGGGAGTTAATTAATATTTTAAAATTAATAGACAATTTCTTAGAGCAGTTTTAGGTCCACAGCAAAATTTAACAGAAAGTTTCCATATACCCCTGAGCTCCCAGTAGCCTCCTGGGTTCAAGAGATTTCTCCTGCCTCAGACTTCCGAGTAGCTGGGATTACAGGCACCCGCCACCAAGCTCGGCTAATTTTTGTATTTTTAGTAGAGATGGGATTTCACCAGGTTGGCCAGGCTGGTCTAGAACTCTTGACCTCAGGTGATCCACCTGCCTCGGCCTCCCAAAGTGCTAGGATTACAGGCACGAGCCACCACACCCAGCCTCACCATAGGTTTTTAAGAAAAGTAGGCAGACAAGGAAATGAAGACAATTCAAAAAATATTTTAAAACTCTATAATTAATTTAAAAAGCCCCTATGATATAAGTACTATGATTATCTCCATTTTAGTGATGAAAATATAGAAGCATTATGGGAGTTGCCCAAGTCACACAGCACGTGGGTGGGGAGGTGGCCTTTGTTCCCTTGCTGTTACTCAAATCATGGTACCTGGTCACTTCCTTAGAGATGCTTTGCCTCTTGACCCATGTAAAACCACCTTCTCCTTTCCTTTTCTCTCTCCTTAGCCTAGTGTTATTTTCCTCCCTAGTGTTATTAGCAACTGACGTTGTATCATACAATTACTGTGTTCTTTTTATTGGCTGTCTCCCTCTCACCAAGTATAAGCTTCATGAGGGTCTTTGTCTGCCTTATTTATCTGATTCCTAGTGCCCAGAAAAACACCTGACACATAGCAGGCACTCAATAAGTACTGAGTTAATAGGTTAATATTAAAGTGAATTTTAAAAACAAAGGAATGCCTGTAACCCTTAAGAGAAAAATAGCTCTATGGGAGGATCCTAAATAGAATACCTTCCCACTTAACACTAGAGCTAGGAAAGAAAAATTATGTTCCTAATTAAGTATTTTTTTCAAAATCTTAGAAAACAATAAATATCAGAAAACAATACAAATGCTTGCAGGCAACATAATATTAACAGAGCATCTAACGTTTCCTATTAGATTCATGCCCTTAAGAAGTCAGTAATTTAATAAGTGTAACAGTTGTCATGAACATTACACTGCCTGTGAACACTCAGCATCTGAATCCGCATATTAGAATCTGCTCCAGCCTTTGGAGACAGCTGTCGCTTGTGTTCCAGCAGTGTCAACGTGCCTCCTGCTATAAACTCTGGGACCATGGGACACACTTTGATAAATGTATGTAGCAGTTATCTCAGTTGGTTAGGACATTCCCAAAGTGTGGTGCATGTAAGAAAATATATTACTTTAAAAGAAATATGTTATCTGTACTCTAAGAAATGTACCTGGCGTTGTCGTGAGTTGGCCCAAGGAAGCCTGAGGACGTTACATTGAGAGCGTCT
The DNA here is from genome assembly GCF_006542625.1 of Nomascus leucogenys. Classification (NCBI taxonomy): domain Eukaryota; kingdom Metazoa; phylum Chordata; class Mammalia; order Primates; family Hylobatidae; genus Nomascus; species Nomascus leucogenys. The sequence goes on from NC_044385.1 coordinate 57,275,340, forward strand.
GTAGGATAAGGCAACAGAGAAAGTCATTCAGAAGTAATCAATTTTTCAAGTAGTACTGAACTTTGAAGTCATTCTTCTCACACCCCAATCCTTCTAACACCTCCCACCTCACTGCAGCCGAGCGAGAGGAGTGATTTCCAGACAGCAGACAGTTGCCGCAGAACAGCTTCGGCTGTGTCTGCTCCGTGTGGGCCTCCAGAAGCTCCCACTCCAGTGAGGCAAATCTAGCCTAGTGGGGCAGAGGGAGGACCTTCTGTCGGTCTCTTGGGACAAGTTGCGCAGCATCTTTGTTCCTCCATTTCCTCATTGTAAAATGCAGATAATGACAGTACTTACCCAGTGGGTTGGGATGAGTATCAAATTAGTCAAATCCCTGCAGACACCCAAAAAACATTTATTGCGCCTGTCTCGCTGGAACAGAAGCTTCCTGAAGGCAAAGATTTTGTCTACTCTGTGTACCGTAGTATATCAGTGCCTAGATTGGGGCTGGCATGTGGTAAGTGCTCATTCAAATATTTGTGGCACGAATGAGTGAAAAATTCTAGCATAGCATGGATCTGTGCAGCAGCAGCATAGAAAGAGCATAGCTATATTTAGAGAAATAATGAGGAGAAATTAACAGTTGATATCTCAATTTAAGCAATCACAAAGGAAGAATTCTGTCTACAATTGACAAATCAACCCTGATATAAAGGAGGTAGCACTCCATTGCCAACTGGCACAGGATTGGAACCAGAACCAGGGCAACAAATACAGAAGACGACCAGGCAAAGACCTTTCTTGCAGTCACTCCTGGATAAAGATATTGACTTCTTGGTGAGGAGGGATTAGATGTAAATGCCAACACAAGGTTGCAGTTTCCCTAATATTTGAGGACAACCAGCATGCCATTGCTGCATCTTCTTTTTCCAGTCTACTTGTGCCGTCTCCTTCAGCCAGTCTGTGTGATGTGATTCTCAGAGTCCTCGCTATCCCTGACGTCTCATCCTTATCTACTTCCTGGCTGTCCTAACGTGCAGTTTTGGATGGGAAAGTCAGCACGCTACCCAGCCAGTGCAGGAAACAGCAGGAGTTCTAGAAACTGTGCTTTTATTCATACCCCCTAGCATGCAGTAGCTGTTATAGCAACCGTTTCACACGATTCACAGTGAGCTCCTCATCAGTGACTTGCCCTGAGTCAACTCAACTACCAGATCCTCTGCACGTGGGCTTCTTTCATGTCAGAGAGCTGCCTGCCAGGTCCAGAAGAACTAAGTATCTTAGTGAGTCGGTAGAACATTTTTTTATTTGGAAAGTTATATTCATATTTTTCCATTATAAAAATAGAATTATGTAACTGAAAATTTTGAAAATAAAGACAAAAATTATCCATGACCCCGCTAGCCTATACAATCACTGTCAATGTTTTAGCAGATTTTATAACAGGTTTTTTTCATGTCTTTGTAGAGTTGCACTAATAACTTTTGACTTTATATCCTGATTTTTTTTTTTCAGTGATTTTGGCATTTTCTCATCATTTGTTTTTTATTTTATTTTTGAGGCAGAATCTCACTGTCACCCAGGCGGGAGTGCAGTGGCAAAATCTCAGCTCACTGCAACCTCCGCCTTCTGGGTTCAAGCAATTCTCGTGTCTCAGCCTCATGAGTAGCTGGGAGTATAGGCACCCGCCATCATGCCTGGCTAAGTTTTTTGTATTTTTAGTAGAGATGGGGTTTCACCATGTTGGCCAGGCTGGTCTCAAACTCCTGGCCTCAAGAGATCTGCCAGCCTCAGCCTTCCAAAGTGCTGGGATTTCAGACATGAACCACCATTCCTGGCCTTCTCATCATTTTTAATGGCTGAGTAATATTCCTTACAGTGTACTTAACCACAATCCTGTTGTTGAATATTGAAAGTGTTAACTGTTTTTTATGTTAATGACTAATGCTATAATAGACATGGTCATGAATGTAGATTTTTCAGAATTTAGATTGATTTACTTTGGTAAATTCCCAGAGACAGAATTACTTACCCTGCAGTAAGGAAGAGATATACATTTTTACTAGAGACCAACAGACTTAGCTGTTTGCTGAGAAAATCAAGTTACCCACTTCCAAGCAAGCCCTGAAATAATTTTTACTATTTAAAAGTGTTTTTAAATAGCAAACATTCTTAGAAAAGCTAACGATCAGGCAGCATTAAACAAACGTGAAAGCCAAGCTCTGTGGCTGCTTGTTTGAGTAGGTTGCTGTCTCCATGCCTGCCTCCCTAGTGAATGGAGTGAGGGAATTAAAGTGCCCTTTTCCATTGTACACTCTGAGATCTCTGATCTATATTTCATGTCAAGTTGCAGAGGAAGTAGAATTGATAGATCCTATGGGCCGGGCTCCCTACTTAGCCCTCCCCCGCTTTATTATGGAAAGCCCCTTTAAATGACTGTCAGCATAATCGATGAAGGACAGGATTGTTGTGGACACTGGTGTTTTGCCTGCAGAGGCGTGAAAGGCCCGGGAGTGCCCTTTCCCTCACCCACACGGTTCTCCCAGCTCGTTCAGGAGGTCAAGAGGCAGGAAGCTCATTAACCCTCACCCCACATGCATTGAGTGGGAAAGATGGGCTGTCTGGAAATGCTCATTCCTCCCAATTTCAACATCAGGAACGGTTTATAATGACTTGGGAATTTCTTCACTGAATGGCTATGGAAATAAATGTGCCAAGATCAGTGTTAGGGAATGACCTCAGGCATGGTTTTTCCATCTAAGAATGGGAACCCACCAGCTCCCTTCTCCCTCCCAGTCAGGCCTTTCATCTGGGGGCGTCTGGTGCCGCCCTCCCCACAAACCTCTTGGGCCCCTTGACACTGGTCCCTTCGCAGGCATCTGTTTTGATGGGAGGAAATGGCTGGGCTTCCCAGTCACACAGGTCAGTCACCCTGTGCTCAGAAAGCTCTGAAAGAGGCTGGCAGGACAGGCTGCACGTGGGCAGCCTGCAGGCACTGGAAACCCTGAGTGCCTAAGGATGTACAGACCATTGGCAGCGCTGTCTGCTATCCTGCAAACCGTCTTGCCCTTTGCATTTCCTGTCTCTTGACTGAGGAGCAAAGAACGGCAGGCAGGAAGCTGGCATGAGGCAGAGCCACAGGATAGAAGGCTGAATTCTCCCCTGCCAGGCAGTTGTGTGCAGTACAGCCCAGGCACTTCTTGCTCCTCCTTTGCATCCTCCTGACAAGGGCGCTACCACAGATCCAGTACTGAGTGGAAAGATGCTGAGACTAGGACCCCACTCAGCCGCTATCCAGGTTCTGTCCTCGCCCAGGGCTGGCTCCTTCTCTCCAGGCCAAAGGGCCTGCTCCTCTCCAGGTGAGGCAGCCACCCCAGGCTGCCACACTGGAAACCAGCTCACACCCAGGGCGTCTGTTTGGGTATCTTCTAGAAGGGGAATGGGCATCTAGTTGGCCAGAATGACTAAGGGATCCCGGGAGGCTGGGCTGAGCCCGACCTGCATGCCAGACATACAAGGAGGGAGCCCCCAGAACGGCCTTCGCATCTTGCCTGCCATCCTACCTGCCTGCAGCCACTTCTATGGGGCCAAGTCCTCAGCTGTGACTGCCAGGGGCTGTGAACCTCACCTGTGCTGAAGTGCCAGGCAGTTCTCCCTCCTGCCCTGGGCAAGACCTGACACAGGAAAGTAGAATGGAGAGTATGGGGCAGGCTGGCAAACTTCCTTAGCCAAACAGCCACTTCACTCCTTTCGTGGGATAGTATGTGTCCTGAAAGGACACTCTACATTATTTGCAGCAGGAAAATCTGTTTGTTTGTTTTTTTTAACTTAAAAAAAATTTTTTTTCTTTTTGAGACAGGGTCTCACTCTCTCACCCAGATTGGAGTTTAGTGGTGCCATCTTGGCTCACCGCAACCTCCACCTCCCAGGTTCAAGTGATTCTCCTGCCTCAGCCTCCTGAGCAGCTGGGATTGCAGACGCATGCCACTACCACCCAGCTAATTTTTATATTTTTAGTAGAGATGGGGTTTCATCATGTTGGCCAGGCTGGTCTCGAACTCTTGGCCTCAAATGATCCACCCGCCTCAGCCTCCCAAAGTGCTGGGATTGTCTTTGCTGCATCATCCCCCCCCCTTTTTTTTGAGATGGAGTCTCACTCTGTTGCCCAGGCTGGAGTGCAGTGGTGCGATCTTGGCTCACCACAACCTCCGCCTCCTGGGTTCAAGCGATTCTCCTGCCTCAGCCTCCTGAGTAGCTGAGACTACAGGCACGTGCCACCATGCCCGGCTAATTTTTGTATTTTTAGTAGAGACGGGGTTTCACTATGTTGGCCAGGCTGGTCTCAAACTCCTGACCTCATGATCTGCCTGCTTCGGCCTCTCAAAGTGCTGGGATTACAAGCATGAGCCACAGCGCCCGGACTGCTGCATCTTCTTAACATAAAATAAAGGTGCAAATCAGATTAGGACAGCTCAAGAACTAGTGAATGTGTTACTGTATTTCTCTCCTTGTATGTAAACTAGGCACTAAATGCACTAAACGCACATGTGTACAAAACACATTCTCTCAGGTCTCACCAACACATCTGGAGTGCTTACTGTGGGCCATGCATGCTTGTGCATGGACATCTTGTTTAGTCCTCACAGAGGCCCAGGGAGGGGCATATTATTGTTCCTGCTTAAAGATGAGGACAAGAGAAGATGGGATAATTGGCCAGTGTCACATAGTTGGTGATTAAGTGAGGCAGGATTCCAACCCAAAGTGTCCAAAGACCTTTTGACACTCGGGCCCCAGGCTTGCTGCACAGGCACCACCACCCCAGAGAGGGCAGGCTGTGTCCTTCCAGCAGTGTTGGGAGGTGGCAGGGAACCGAGGGTAACAGGTTAGACTAGAAAATTTAGTTCCTCTCTGCTTTTAACCTGCCAGCTCCCAGTTTTTCTTTGGGAAAATCACTCAGGCCCTCTGGGTTTGAGTTGCATTGTCTGTGAAACACTTCATAGAGCATTGGCCTCAAAGTTCTTTTCTAGCTGTAACAGCCTGCGAGTCTGTGAAACCAATTGTGAACTGCACGACAGACTGACTCCTAGAGAATGTGCACAGCCCAGCAGCTCAGACCATTACCACGCAAAGAAAGAAAAACATCATGGCTGCTGCTTCCTGCTCCTGACAGTGAGTCACATTTAATGTTATTATATTAACAGAGCTGTCATTTCTACACCTCTTTGTGGACTGTCATGTCTACTGTCAGGGGTGCTGAAAGACTCTGGTGATGTAGTCACTCTTTGCGGGGCCCTCCCCCAGGGAACACCCGTCAACAGAAAACACTGCGTTTCACTCGGCTGCTATTAATATTTACAGCTGGAGGCCCTCTCTCCTCACTTTCGAGATTCTGGTTGCATTCAACGGACGTTACAAGTTCCCAGCAGAGAGGAAATACAAGGCGCCTGCTGCACTCATTACAGTGGGGCCATGCTGGGCGGGCAGATGGGCTTTCTTATCTCCCGAGGACCTGAGGTCCAGCAGCAGGTAGGGGCCCGAGCTAGCTGGCACTGGCACCCCCTCCAACCCTGCCTTGCACTAGTCAGGTGTAGAAATGGCACCTGCCTTCCAGTTGGAGAAAGCAAATGTGTCCCCACATTGCCCCATGTCACTTCGGGGTATATGGACAAGTCTTCTGGAAAAATTATATTCTGTTGTGGATTCAGGGCAACTGAATGGACGCAACTTTGATTCCAAAAGTGGCTCCACTGGGGCTATCAATTTTCACCCAGTTCTTGCCACCAGAAGGGAAAGGCCCAGCCTTCAGAGCTCCATGAATTCTGCTGCCTGTTAAGTTACTCACAAATTGCCAGGCTATCAAGGGAGAGTTTTGGGGTTTAAAGCATCTCTTATTGGCTGCCAGCCACAGTTTCACATACCATTGGAATTCAATATTAGCAATGACTTCTTGGAGACAGGAAGTGTCTGAAATTGCTCTGTCTAGAAAAGTGAAGGTCGATGGATTTCTTAATAAATATGTAGAGTGAGAACTTCTGTGAATCCGCACTGACTAACGCTAAATGGTACTTACATTGATTGTGTTCTTGGTATTCCAAAGCCAAGTCAGACCAACCTGTAAACCAAATGTTTTCTCGTGGGAGGTAGAATTGCAAGGGCTTGCCAGAGCCAGCTCTTGCTGGGAAGTGAGCTAGTGCAGCTCTCAAACTCATCCGCTTTCTCCCCAGAGCCTCTTGATTCATGCTGGTTATCTTGGAGGCAAAACTAAAGCTTCTGGTAGAAGTCGGATTTTATTTATTTAAGACTATTAGAGGACCAAGATTAGAGGGTGTGCGGCCAGATCGGGTGCATGTTCTATGCAGGTACTGGGGATTCAGTAGTCAAGGCAGCCCCACTCCCTGCCCTCGAAGACTTGGTCCAGAGATGACACTAAAGTGTGGTCATTACCATCCTGCAGGGTGTCCTGGGGGTTTCGGAGACAGGCTCCCTTAAGGAAGTGGAGTGATATCTAAAGGGATATAGATGATGATCCCTGAGGGACGTAGACTGCCCCTAGGTGATGAAGGTGAACGAGTTTGTGTCTCAGGCGGAAGAAACAGCATACCCAAAAGGCCAAATGTAGGACATGGCACAAAAGGGGTGGGCAACCAATGACCAAGTGTGAGTCGGGGAGGGGGGTTGGTTGAAGGAGGAGGTGGTCGATAGGAGCAGCAGCCAGGCAATGGAGATCTTGGAAGTTGGATAAGATTCTGGACTTGATTCCAGAGCAGGGTTTCTTGGCTTTGGCACTACTTACATCTGGGGCTGGATAATTGTTTGTTGTGAGGCAGGGCAGGAGGCTGTCCTGTACGTTGTGCGATGTTCTGCAGCATTGCTGGCCGGGCTTACAACATGCCAGTGGCACCTCCCAGTCATGACAATCAAAAACGTCTCCAGTCATTGCCCAGTGTCCCCTGGGTGATGAAGTTGCTCCCTGTTGAGAATCATTGCTCCAGGGGCAATAGGGAGCCACTGAGGGGTTTTGAGCAGCAGCTGAGAGCAGGAACTCTGCAGTCTTCGTTGCTACAGCCATTTCCTCTCTACCTTGGGCTGAGCTTCTCGTGAGAATCAAAAGTTGTAGGAGAAAAAGAGTTGATGTGCCTTTCTGCTATGGGTATTTTTCAGAAACTGGAACTATCAAAACTTTCCTCTTCTGATGAATTGGTATACTTACTTTTATAATATAAAGAACCCTATCCTTTTCCCTCTTTGCTTTGGTGGCCAGAGAGCTTAGAATTACTGTTTCTACTCAGTTGCATGGGCCTCTCTGGATCGGCGTAAGTCTAAGTTGCCTACCCAGGCCCTGCAGTTTGCAGACATCAGTCAAGTGGGGGTGAGAGGGAGGGGGCGGGCGCCACAGTGCCTGGAGGCTGCACGTCTCTGTCTTCCCTCCAGAGGGCAGCAGGCCCTCAGCTCCCACTATGGGGCCATTGTAGAATCTTTGGATTGTTCAAGAAACACAGGAAATCCAGATTTCTATGTAAAACCTCCCAAGTTTATATATTGGCAATAAATTCAAATGTTTAAATGTCTGTAAGACAAGTACCAGGTCAAATCAAATTGTCTTGGGGCTATTTTCTGCTTGAGGGACAGTTTGTGACCTCTTTTTTGTTTTCTTTTTTCTTTTCTTTCTTTTTATTTTTTATTTATTTATTTATTTTTTTTTTTGAGACAGAGTCACTCTGTCGCCCGGGCTGGCACGATCTCGGCTCACTGCAACCTCTGCCTCCCAGGTTCAAGTGATTCTCATGCCTCAGCCTCTCAAGTAGCTGGAAATACAGACATCCGCCACCACACCCAGCTAATATCTGTATTTTTAGTACAGATAGGGTTTCACCATGTTGGTCAGGCTGGTCTTGTACTCCTGACCTCAGGTGATCCGCCCACCTTGGCCCCCAAAGTGCTGGGATTACAGGCGTAAGCCACCGTGCCCAGCCTCCAGTTTGTGACCTCTTGATGGGTGTTTTTTGTTTTGATTTTTTAAAAAACGTGTATATGTATATATACACATATATAGTTTCACTTATTTTATTGCTTTGCTTTTTCCGTTTGCTTTTGTTTTCATTGTTTTAATTTCATTTTGGGGGAGGAGCAGGGGATTGTGCTAGGGTATCTTCTCTTCACTCCCCCAGATCCATCTTGCAGCTTCCTCCACTTTGCTCTGTGTCCTGGGAACGATCAGGCTGTCTTGTTCTGTGACTTATGTGGAGAGGCCCTGCCAGCATTTACAGGTGGGAAGGAAGTGAGGCTGGAATACAGATTCCCCGGCCCACTCCCTACTGGGGAGGCTCAGGTCCTGGCTCAGGGCCTTGCCTCCAGCTGCCCTCTCCAAGCCCTGGAGTCTGCTCCTGCTCCTGGTCCTTCTAGGGTGGGTGAGCTGCGGAGCTGTGGCATCTTCATCCTCACCCTGTTGGTTTTCCTCAACCCTGCCTGGATCTTTGTGCATAGTCCCTTCATTAAGCTTCCCTCAATTATCTAACTTGAGGGTTTTTTTAGCTTCCTACCAGGGCCCATGGCTACTAAAAAATAAGTAATTTAGTGCAGAACATAGGAAAGTTGGAGGGTTGTTTATATGAGCAAAACATAAATAATAGACTGGTCTCAGAGGATGTGTATTGGCCGTAAGGACGGGAAACCATAACTACGTCAACAGGGAACGTGCCTAGATTCCCATTCGTCAGATCAAATCTGCTTCACATGACATGATTTTGAAACTTGACTTAAAGTAGCTCATGCCATTTTCATGTAAAACTGTGTTTATCCTGCAGGAAAAAACATGAGAAGTGTGCCCTAGAGGTGAAATGCATGAGAAATGTCTCAGGATCCTCACTTGCCTGTTCTCATGATTGCTTATTTTCTGTCTCCTTTGCTGGCTTCTCTTTGGCCTCTCGCTCATCAAATGCAGTCTGGATGTTTCTAGGCAGCACAGAGTAGAGGTTAAGATCAATCCCCTTTAAATGCAGTTAACATTTGTACTGCCATCTTGCCTCTTATCATTTCACCTGTATAGCTGTGGAGAAGGAGGCGATTCCTTCTCTCTAAGTTTCAATACCCTCAAAATGCAACCTCCCAGGGTGGCAGAAAGGATGAAAGAAGCAAATGTAAGGAAAACACTTATTGCTCCTGGCACATGGGGTGCCCAGTAACTGGCAGAGATTATTAACAAATCAAGCCCTGTTGCCCAGAAAGCTGTTAACCGTTAACAGTTTGTGCGTTAATGTGAACATCTGCCCATTTACGGTATGCAATAAGCTTCATTTGGTGCAATGACCTTGAAGCAATGCATAATTCTAATTGTTCTCTGAATCATCAGAGAAAGATTGAGTTAAATTCAATCTAGTGTTCAATATATTCTTATTGTTTCCACATTTGGAAAATTCCTCTCATATTATCCATCTCCAGTCCTTTGGCACTCCTCCCATGTCACGTTTCTTGAAGACTGCAGATAGCGGTTCTGAGACGACATTTGCAAATCCCATTAGTAGTCTGCGATTACAATCCCTCTACGTCTAGAGACCAAAACTCATTTAAAGCAGCGTGTTGCTTCCTTCTATCTTTTCATTGATTTGGGGCTGCAGTTCTCATTTTATGTGCCAGTTTCAGTGAGAAGCTCATGCTCCCAATGTACTCTTAACTTGCCAGGATAACAAATTTCACCTTAAAATCAGTATGTCAGTTGCTGGGGCCAGAGAGCCAAACATGCTAAGCTGGAAAAAAGGAAGACCCAATAAAGCCAACACAGGGTAAAGGGAAAAAATATTGAATCCTCTCCTGGTAGCCATTGCTAACTCTGTATCCAGTGTGAGACTTTGATTCTCTCTTAAAACCTGGATCACACACCTTTCCTGCAAATATAAATAACTCTATCCCTTAGCCTCTTATTCAGCGGCAATTTGGTACAATCACAGACCTGGATTGTAGGCTGCCATGCTCTCGTTACATGGTGCTCAGTTCCTTAACTGTGTGACTAACAAGGTCAGCGATATCTTAGCTGGCATTTGTTGAATATTTACTACATACCAGCACTTTACAAAGATTATCATGCAATCCTCAAACAAACCTAGAGATGGAAGCTCTTGTTACTGTCACTTTACTGATAAGAGAGTTTGAGTGTGGCCTGGATGGAGCCCAGCGGTCCCAGCATTGTGTAATGAGCAAGGTCACCTCTGCATTGTCTCCTTGGAGAGACAGAGCATGGTCTGGAGAAGGGCTTGCACAGTCAAATCAGCACCCTGCTGACCTGCAAGAAGCAACGTGTAGGCTCAAGGGAGTTGGTCCCTGATGGAAGGCGCCAAGTTGCCAAGCCAGGTACAGCAGGACAGGAAGGGAGGGAATGAACTAAGATGGCGGGGAGAGGGTGCTCCCACCTCCCCATTGCTCTTCCGCACCTCTGGTGACCATGAGTCTACTCTCCATCTCCATGAGTTCAATTGTTTCCATGTTTAGTTCCCACATATGAGTGATAGTTAATGGGTGCAAAACTACAGTTAGAATGAATAAGATCTATATTTTATATCACAACAGCATGTCTATAGTTAACAATAATTTATTATATGTCTAAAAATAACTAAAAGGCCCAGCACAGTGGCTCACGCCTATAATACAAACATTTTGGGAGGCCGAGGCGTGCAGATTGCTTGAGTCCAGGAGTTTGAGACCAGCCTGGGCAACATGATGAAACCCCGTTGCTGTAAAAATGCAAAAATTAGCCAGGCATGGTGGCGCATGTCTGTGCTTCCAGCCACTCAGGAGGCTAAGGTAGGAGGATCGTTTGAGCTCTGGAGGCAGAGGTTGCAGTGACTTGAGATTGTACCACTGCACTCCAGCCTAGGTGACAGAGTGAGATCTCATCTCAAAAACAAAAACAAAAGCAAAACAATAAAAATAACTGAAAGAGTGGAATTGGATTGTCCTTACACAAAGAAATGATAAATGCATGAGGTGATGGACACCCCAAATGCCCTGTTGTGGTTATTAGGCATCATATGCCTGTATCAGAACATTGCATGGACCCCGTCAGTGTATACCCCTATTATGTACCCATAATAATTAAAAATTTTAAAAAAAGAGTGCTCGAAGTAAATGAGCCACATGCATAAAGGCCTGGAGATGGGAATGACACATCCAAGGAACTTCAGGAAGGCTGGGGTGGCTGGATCTGAGTGAGTGAGTTAGGCCGTGAGATCAGAGAAATTGGCAAGGCAACGGCTGGTCTTTGCATGCTGTGGGCCTTGGTCAAGATTTCTGATTTTATTCTGAGTGTGATAGCAAGCCATTAAGATTTTGAGATAAAGAGTTACATGGTAAGGTTGGTGTTTTAAAAAGGTGATTCCAGCTGCTGTGTGGAGATGTGTCTGCAAATGCGGGGAAAGCGGGGAGGCAGTTGGAAGCACTATCACAGACAGGTGAGAGAGGATGGCGGCTTGGACCATGTGCCATTGTCTGAGTCAGAATCTAAGCTGAGGGTAGCGCAGGCAGAACCTGCTGATGGATGGTGTAATGGTTAGTATTGAGTGTCAACTTGATTGGATTGAAGGATGCAAAGTATTGTTCCTGGGTGTGTCTGTGAGGGTGTTGCCAAAGGAGATTAACATTTGAGTCAGTGGACTGGGAGAAGCAGACCCACCCTCAGTCTGCATCCGGACTATCTAATCAGCTGCCAGTGCAGCTAGAATGAAAGCAGGCAGAAAAGTGTGGAAGGACTAGACTGGCTGAGTCTTCCTGACTTCATCTTTCTCCTGTGCTGGATGCTACCTGCCCTCGAACATCGGATTCCAAGTTCTTCGGCTTTTGGACTCTTGGACTTACACCAGTGGTTTGTCAGGGACTCTCAGGCCTTCGGCCACAGACTGGAGGCTGCACCGTCAGCTTCTCTACTTTTTAGGTTTTGGGACTCGGACTGGCTTCCTTGCTCCTCAGCTTGTAGATGTCCTATTGTGGGACCTCACCTTGTGATCATGTGAGTCAACACTCCTTAATAACCCCCCTTCATATATACATCTATCCTATTAGTCCTGTCCCTCTAGAGAACCCTAATGCAGACAGGAGATGAGAGATGAGGGAAGAAAGTGGTCAGGGGGATCCCAGGGCTTGGACTGAACAACTTGGTGAATGAGGGTATTATGCACCAAGGTGGGGAGGAGCCATTGTGGGGGCAACAGCAGGAGAGTTCTGTTTGGAACATGTGAAGTTTGCAGTGGCCATTAGACACTCAAGTGGACCTGTGTGAATTTAACATGTCAACCTGGCTGGGTTATGGTGCCCCGATATTTGGTCAAACAGCAATCTGGATGTGGCTGTGAAGGTAATTGTTTAAAGATGAGATTAACATTTAAGTCAATAGATTTTGAGTAAATCAGATGATCCTCTGTAAAGCGAATGGGCCTTGTCCAATCAGATAAGTTGAAGGCTTTAAGAGGAAATGACCGAGGTCTCCCATGGAAGAAGGAATTCTGCCAGCAGTCTCCTTCCAGATTCCAGCAACATCACCTCTTCCTGAGTCTGCAGGCTGCTGGCCTGCCCTTCAAATTCCAGATGTGCCAACCCCTATAATCACATGAACCAATGACTTAGAATAAACCTCTACACACACACACACACACACACACACACACACATGGACATGCACACACATGTACATGCACACACACAATTAGTTCTGTTTCTCTGGAGAACCCTGATTAGTACAACATTCTAAAACCCAGAGACTCCTGGGTTAGTAAACATCTAAAACCCAGATGACTCCTAAATTAGAAAATTTAGGAGTCATCACCGTATAGACTAGAGATAATTTAAAAATTTCCAGCAGCCCTGTTTAAAAAAAGTAGAAAGAATCAAAAGACATCAGTTTTAACATATTCTACTTAGCCTAAAATGTTATCACTTCAGCATGTAATTAATACAAAAACATTACTATTTTACATTATTTTCCCATATTAAGTTGTCACCGTTGGGTGTGTTTTCACAGTGACAACGCATCTCAGTTGGACCAGCCTCATTTCAAGTGCTCAGTAGCCACGTGTGGCTGGCAACTGACATACTGGGTAGCTCAGAGCTAGATGGTATTGAACCTCTGGGGCTGGGTGGGAGCACTTCTAATGCATGTGCAGGTAGAGCACAGCAGAGAACAGGGCCAAGAGTGAGCCTAGGGCTTTCAAATGTTTAGAGGTTAAGAAGAGAAGGAGGATCCAGCAAAAGAGCCTAAGACCAGTATCCAATGAGGCAAATGAGAGATGAGGGTGTGGAACCTGAAAGCCAAGAGAATAAATAGCACCAGTGGCCTATGAGATGCAAGTGAGAAGTGACCGTTGGATGTGGCTAGATAGAGGTCACTGGTGACCTTGACAAGAGCAATTCAATGGAATACTGAGATGAAAAGCTGATGAAGAGAAGGGCAGACGAGGATGTGGACAGCGAGAGTGCAGCCAGCTGCCTGGAAGAGAGGAGACTGGCATGGAAGGGAGCAGAGAGTGGGGGCATGGCTGGAGGGAGGTGGGGACTAGGACATAGTGGGGTTTTTTTGTTTTTGTTTTTGTTTGAGACAGAGCCTCGTTCTACCACCCAGGCTGGAGTGCAATGGCGCGATCTTGGTTCGCTCCAATCTCCACCTCCTGGGTTCAAGGGATTCTTCTGCATCAGCCTTCTGAGTAGCTGGGACTACAGGCATGTGCCACCACACCCAGCTAGCTAATTTTTGTATTTTTAGTACAGACGGGGTTTCGCCATGTTGGCCAGGCTGGTCTCAAATTCCTGACCTCAAGTGATCCACCTGCCTCGGCCTCCGAAGTGCTGGGATTACAGGTGTGAGCTGTAATCCACTGCGCTCGGCAGGACGTAGTGTTTTAAACAAGAGGTCCTATTGCACTGTTGGAGAGGGATTCAGTACAGAAGGAGAAATGAATGGTGCAGGCAAGAGACAGTGATCAAAAGTGGGAGAGAAGCCCCACTTAGGCTTAAGCTGGCATTGAGGTGGGATCCAGGACAGAGCGCTTGGGTACGAATGCTGGTGTGTCCACGTGGTGCTGGGAGGATGGGACAATGCTGTCTTGGGGAGTGAGCATTTGGAAAGGGAAGGGAGGGAATAAAGGTGTGATCCAGTCTTCCAGAGAGTGGCAGAGAGAAGTGATTAGGTGAAATGGTTCTTGAACCTGGACACCTATTAGAATTTCCTGGGGAGCTCTTACAATACCCCAAAGCCTGGGCCCTACCACAGACCAATTGAAGCAGGATCTCTTAGGTTAGGTCTCAGGAACGAGTGTTTTATAAAATCTCCCCATGTGATTCCAATGGCATCCAAGTTTAGGGAACTGTAGGGTGGCCAGCTGAGTCATATGAAATTGAACTTGATGCCGATGAAGCGGTTTCTATTGAAATTAACATAACAATCTCCAGGAGACAGAGCTTTGGATAAAAAGCCCTCCGGTCCAGATCAATTGGAGGAGAGGCCATCGTGGTCCATGGCGTTCAGATCCACAGAGACAATTATTTCCATCATGGGATGAATAGAATAGAGGCAAACACAGTGTCATCATTGTAGCCATCTAAGGGTTACCATTCGCCCTGCTGGGAGGCACCCAAATCAGAAGAGGAAGGAATAAATTCAGAAGTAACATTCACACACTGTGCTTAGGAAACTCTACTAAAGGCTGTTCCTGGGAAGAGTGGGCTGTATGTTAGCAAAAGCCTGAAAACCAAAGGGAAGGAGCTTAAGGAGTAGTTACCTGGTAGACTAGGTATTCCTGTATTCATTTGTTCACTCAACATTCGATGTGTGTTTATTGAGCACTTACCTATTATGTGCCAGGGGGAAGTTCTTACGAAAAGCAAGAGTTGACAGCATGGAGCAGTCCGTGTGTGTGTCAGCTGCTCAGCAGTCGCCACCAGAAGAAAATTGTCAGGGACCCTCCAAAGAAAGATGAGAAGGTATCGTGGGCGAAAACAGCAGACAGAGATAGGAGCTGCATCGTCTTCATCCCGGTCTGAAGTGGAATCAAATCATCCTTGGAGATCTCAATCTGCCCACCCTTAGGGAAATGAGTGAGAATGGTCAGGAACCTATCCTCAGCGAAGCTCTGGCCTCTTCATTCCTCCACGGCGCCACGTCTACCGTGTGCCAGGCATGTGCTGGGATTGGAAACATGAAGCAGATGTGGCCCACCTTTCAAGGAGCTCGCAGCTTAGTAGGAAGACAGCCAGAGTGGAGTTGCATTTTAGACAGCAGTTAGGTAGATTCTCAAGTCAACATTAAGGAGAAAATCAAGTCTAACCAAAATTACCTTGGGAAAAAAGAATTCTCCAGGGAGATGGGAGGCTGGTGTCTGAAATACAGCCTCTCGTAAACACAACGCAGCCAGTTTTCCTGCAGCTTTGGGACAGATGGCCGTCTCTGTGGCTGAGCACCAGAGGAAGCAATCGGCTTGGCTTGCATTTCGAGGTCATGTTGTATGAAAAAGATGTATTGTCACTCTAAACACTGGTGTGCGAGATGCTCGCACCTCGGAGAGGCTCAGAACTGGATGCAAACGTTGGCAGATCCGCTCTCTGGGGCATATGCTTATTGCGGGGAAGGGCTGGCAGAACCACACACTTTATTTACGTTGTTTTTCATTTAAAGTTTTCTTTGAGCACCTGCAGTTGAATTCGCTTAAGCTAAATGTGGATGTAATGGGACCAATTGAGAAAAGGCAATTGGGAGGCCACTGGAAGTGTGACACCCTTGCCAGAGGAGGTGAGACTTAGGACAGGAAGATGCCACAGACACCCCTTTCTCCAAGGCTCTGAGCATTCCAGAGGGGCCAGCCACGGGGTCCAGCATTTGTGTGAATGCTGAAGCAAGAGGGAGAGCCCCACCTCACTTCTCCCCCATCCTCTGCAGAAGACCCCACCCCATGAGGACCCTCTAGTGGCCTTGCAAGGAGGGAGAGGAGCCAGGGCCCATTCAGAAAAGGTCTCAGGGCCCTGCCTCTGCATCCTCTATATGGCCTCCTTCCCTAGAGACCTCACAGAAGACCTAGCCCTCGTTCTCTTCCTAAAGTCAAACCCGAGGCACTGCGCGGAGTTCCGGGTGGAGCATCGCCCTCATTAGTTCTGTCCTGGGCCCTGGAAGGGGCTGGGCTGCCTGTGCGATTCACGGGGGCCTGTCATCACTGCTCTCTGCTTGTCTTCTGACCTTCCCCCTCTGACGAGCCTGTTTCCTCCCAGCCCACGCCTGGAGTCACCCGCTGGCCTGGCCAGCCTTGTCTGACTTTTTTGCTGAAGAAGAGGATCAAGCTAGATTCCAGCGGCCGGCTGGCTTCCCAGGTTGTGGTAGGCCTTGTCCACTTGGAGGACATCTTGCCTTGTTGCCCACTGGGGCCCTCCTGTAGACAGACCCTTGCTTGGCTTTGTAGCTCCAACCAAGGATCTGAAGGTGGACTTCCGGGAACACATTCCTGCCCAGCTAAGGCGCCAGAGGTCCTGCAGGTGGAGGGAGACTCCTGGGATGGCCAAGGATGCTCACTGGTCCACGAAGCTTGCTGAATAGTTATGACACTCTTGGGGCTTACTTCTCTACGCTAACCACCCTACGACACGTGCTCACAAAGAGAGAGAGGTTTTCTGCTTTATGGCTGCTCCAACCTCATGCGGTCTTGTGTCCCTTCCTGTTCTTGCAGGATCACTGCACTGACCTCCCCATGAGAGGAGAGGGCAGAACGTGGCCCACCTCTTGTCCTAAGGAAGCAGGGGCCATCCACCGCCTGCCCACTGTCCGATCACTGCAGGTGGTGTAGACCCTTTCTTGTGCTTGTTTGTACGTGATTTTCATGTTTTCGTGCCTGACAAGGGGAAGTGGTTAGTATACAAGTGGCACATCAACACCATTCTGGTAATTCTTTCTAAATGGAATTTTCCAACAATTTTTATTTCCAGAAGTCCCATGGATCCAAACAGACAAACAACAGAAGAGCAAAGGGAAATAAATGGTTATGAGTGTTCATCCTAGAAGCACAAAGAGCAAAGCTCCTTGCAAAGTCCTTGGGGCCTCCTGCCTCAGACCTTCCCTGGCTCTCTGTCCCCAGGCATCATCAGCTGATGCAGAAGGGACTCTGCCTGTCTTTAGAGAGAGAGAAATCAGGATCAGGGCTCTGCCACTTTCTCTGCTAAGTCCATTAACCTCCTGCTACTCACTTCTTCTCTCTTTGGCCTGTGTCTCATGTTTTATTAAATTTTATTAAATGTCCTTTCTGGTTCCCATCACCTCTGGAAGCTTGCTTTTGTCTGGCCACCACCAGAACAAGCCAGGAGGGAGGCACCTTGTTCCCACAGTGGCACCAGGTATCTGTTAAATGAATGAATTCAAGTGTGCTGCCTGCCTGGGTTAATAGTCATTGCCCTGGGGAGGAGCACCAGCACCTTGGTCCTCAAAGATTGAGATTGTGGCTAAGAGGATGGAAGCTGTGTAAAGCAGAGCCAGAGCACAGTTGGCTGCAGCTAGAGATCCCTGGCCCTGGCCCTCACTCCCAGCCTGCACTTCCTCCCCATCCTCTCCCCCAGGACACACACATCACACATCTTGCCTGTCTCTTACAAGCCAGAGCTAAAAAAGAAAGCAGATATTAACTCAACTAAGAAACTGAAAGGAACAACAACAAGTAAAGAGATTAAGACGAACAAAATGTAAGAAGGAGATATTAAAGGGTAGTAATTTGTTTTTATGAATAAATATATTCAGGTAAGTAAAAATTAAGATGTGGTTGATAAAAGGGTGTCAGCTTCAGGAAACTAAAATGATTTATAAGTCACACTAAAAGGAATGAGGAAAATTTTAAAGATAGAAGACAAAATGTTAAGGGAAAAATTCTAGACAACAACAGGAAGGAAATTAAGGTGGTTAAAAATGGATCAAGTTGTAAACTAGAGGCCGCAGGTCTTAAAGAATTAGAAAGCTAAGTAAAGTAAGCAACTTTCTATGTAAACTAATAAAATATTTTTAAACAGTGCAGAAAAGGAAGGCTCGTAATGGTATTAACCTGGGCAGGTGACACACGTGGAAGGTCAATGCGAATAAGATGCCAATACTTTAGAAGCCAGCAGTGGGGCTTCCTGGAGTCTCCTCAGGCAAAGGTCACTGTGGTGAAGGGGCCCTAGCAGGCCTCGGCAGGGCCCAGGTCCCTGACTGTCTACCTTGCCTCAGGCAGCTGGTCCCTGTTCTGTCTGTTCCTTCTGAAGTGCTGGTGAGGTCTGAGGGCCCTGGCCTTTGAAAAGTGCTGCCTTTCCTGAGTCTGGCTCAAGCCACAGAGCTCGTGAGACTCATGCTGGCAGTGAGAGCCTCTCCCCCTCCCGTGACACCCCCTGCCGCCTCCCACAGGATGCATGATCACACGTGGGTTTCTGCGCACTCCTCGTTTTGGGGCACCAGCAAGGTAGAAGGCCCTTTTGGGCTCCAGAAAAGAGTAACAGCAAAAAGACAGATGACAGAGGACAGAAATAACGTTTATGAATATTTCAAGCTACTTAACAAAAGCTAGCTCACTCAGTTGGCAATAGCAGTGTGTCCATTGTATGGGGGACACCCTGAGGCCTGTGACCTGTTTCCCACCCCCTTTAGCCGCCACAGTACCGTGCACTGTGCTGGTTTCAGCGCTTTCATATCTGATTCTCAGTTCTTTCTGTTTTTCATTGAAGCCATATTTGTTTTCTCTTCAGCCTGCTGATTTCTGGCCCATCGTCAATTCTGACTGGTGCCCAGCTTCCCTCTTGATATGTGTGTGTTACACAGACTCTCTGTATCCCAAACAATAGAGGGATGAAATCTCCAGCATGAGATTTTAAGTGCTGCTTCCATTTTGTCCACTAAACAGTAAGAAAGCCACACAGGTTCCTGACAAACAAAGACTTCCATGGCTTTCCCAGGAGAAGGGTCATCTCCATAGACGTAACTGCATGATTGTGACATTAATAACAGCCCTTTCCATGAGCAGGCACAAAGACACTAAGTTCCTAGTTCCCTGATGATTTTTCTTTCTTTTCTTTTTTTTTTTTTTGAGCCAGAGTCTCACTTTGTTTCCCAGGCTGGAGTGCAGTGGCGCGATCTCAGCTCACTGCAAGCTCCGCCTCCCAGGTTCACGCCATTCTCCTGCTTCTGCCTCCGGAGTAGCTGGGACTACAGGCACCTGCAACTATGCCCGGCTAATTTTTTGTATTTTTAGTAGAGACAGGGTTTTACCATGTTAGCCAGGATGGTCTCGATCTCCTGACCTCCTGATCCACCTGCCTTGGCCTTCCAAAGTGCTGGGATTACAGGTGTGAGCCACCACGCCCGGCCCCCTGATGATTTTTCAAGAGGCAAAGTACATACCTTCCTAGCAGAGAGGAGAGAAACCACTAAGTCAATCCACGGGGCTACGTACATCATCAGTGCCTTGGCAGATACAGCCTTCTAGACCACGGCTCCTGCCCTATGGAGCCTGTCATTGGATCAGGTAGATCACACGTGGTGGCTGACCAGGCAGGTGTCATTAACTGCCCAGTGGGTGCAGAGATGCTGAAGCAACGAGTCCAGAGGCAGATTGGGACTCATCTGTGACCACGGGCATAGATGCCTGAACGCCTGCTCCTCACTCATAAACCAGAATTCATCATGACACCCACCTCCGAGGGGACACACGCGTGTTCACGGGGCTCATCTATGTCAAGCATGACTGGTACATGGTATTCACCCAATGAAGGAGGAGCATGCAGAAACCCACGTGTGATCATCCATCCTGTGCCCCAGTGGGAGGGAGCAGAGGGTGTCACGGGAGGGGAGAGGCTCTCACTCCCAGCATGGGTTTCGCAAGCTCTGAGGCTTGAGCCAGACTCAGGAAAGGCAGCACTTTTTGAAGGCCGGGGCCCGCAGACCTCACCAGCACTTCAGAAGGATCAGAGAGAGAACACGGACCGGCTGCCCGTGGCAAGGTGGACAGCCGGGGACCTGAGCCCTGCCGAGGCCTGCTAGGGACCCTTCACCACAGTGACCTCAGCCTGAGGAGGCTCCAGGAACTCTCACTGCTGGCCTCTAATGTATTGGCATCTTCTTTGCAATGACCTCAGTCTTAAGAGCCTTCGTTTTCTGCACTATTTGAAAATATTTTATTAGTTTATACAGAAAGTTGCTGATTTTACTTAGTTTTTCTAAGTAAAGCTAAGTGGGTTTCTAATGGGTTAAAAATGAGGGTGCAGACAGTGTAGACCAGTCAGGAGGGCTGGACTGAGGGTGCTGGACCCAGGAGAGGGGACAGGGCTGGAACTGTGGCTCTGCTTGATGGCAACAATGTGACCAATCTAATCTATGTTGCTCAGTAGTCCTCAAGCTGGGAGTGATTTTGTCCCCCAAGAGATATTTGACAATGTTTGAAGACACGTTTGTTCTCGCAAAGTGGGGAGGTGTGCGGCCGGCATCTACTGGGTGGGGGCTAGGGATACCTGTCAGCACCCTGCAATGCACAGGGCGGCCCTACAACCAAGAACCGTCGAGCCCCAATATCAGCAGTGCTGCGGTGAGGAGTGCCGCCCTGGATGAAGCTGTGGTTCTCTGGTGAACATATTAGCAGGTGGGTGTTCCTGGACACTACCCCAGAGATGCTCAGTTAGAATATTTGAGGTAAGTTACCTCCTGCTCCCACCCTGCCCACCCGTATATATAGTACAGAGGTTCAGAAGCAGGCGGGCCCTGGACATGGCACTTAACAAACTGCTCTCCAAAGTGGAGGTTAACCGCGGCGCATATGTAATGACGGACAGGCTTTGCACACTGAAGTTTTCCAAACCTTTCCAAGCACCTGACCACATCAAGCCCTAAAACGGTCCTTTAAGTTCAGTTTTATTCCCCTTTTACAAACAAGGAGGCAGAAATACAGGGAGTTTCACGTGCTCACGGTAGCGATATCTGCCAAGTGGCAGAATGAGGACTTGAATCCAGCACCCAGCTCAGTCCCTGGTTGGCAACAACAAATGTTTGTTGATTGGATGAATGATTGGGTAAATAAATTCAAGCCCTCTGATTTCAAAATTCATTTTCTCTCCACTCTTGCATGATACCTCTTTAACTATCTCATAAGGTGCTTAGATGATGACATAATGAAACTAAACTTGTATGAGTTATGATAAAAGAATATGAGCAAAGACTTGCTTTTTTCATACAACTGACTTTGAAGTTGTTGAGACATTCAAATCCAGTAATGGAAAACTATTAGTCTATGAGCCTGAACTTTCAAAGAAAGGGAAGAATGACCTGTTGAGACTTGAGCTGATAATAAGTGATGTTACTGAACAGCACAGTGTTCTCTATTTCCAACAATTGTTTATTTAGTGAAACTGCTCAGGCTATAAGGGGTTAAAAATCAAGGCTCATAAAAACAGTCCCAGGGACCAAGAATTTTCAAATAAGCACTTTAGAAGTTTGCCCCCTGGTGGACAGAGGGGAAAATGCAAACAATGTCAGGGAAATGTGATGGTCTAAGTCAGGTAGCATTTCCCCTTCCTGTTTGTCTGAGGTTCTTCTCACTCAGAAAACAAGGAAGCCACGTGATGGGCTGGACTGTGTCCCCCAAAGCTTCATGTGTTGAAGCCCTAACCCCTAGTTCCTCAGAATGTGACTGTATTTGCAGGTAAGGCCTTTGAAGTGGTGACTAAATTAAAATGAGGCTGTGAGGGTGGTTTGGCCCTGGTCCAATCTGACTGATGTCTTTTTTTCTTTTCTTTTTTTTTTTTTTGAGATGGAGTTCCGCTTTTTGTTGCCCAGGCTGGAGTGCAGGGGCACGATCTTGGCTGACTGCAACCTCCGCTTCTCGGGTTCAAGCGATTCTTCTGCCTCAGGCTGGAGGCAGTAGCTGGGACTACAGGCGCACACCACCACGCCCAGCTAATTTTTGTATTTTTAGTAGAGTCGGGGTTTCACTGTGCTGGCGGGGCTGGTCTCCAACTCCTCACCTCAAGTGATCCACCTGCCTAGGCCTCCCAAAGTGCTGGAATTACAGGCGTGAGCTACTGCACCTGGCCTGACGGGTGTCTTTATAAGAAGAGATTAGGGCCGGGAACGGTGGCTCACACCTGTAATCCCAGCACTTTGGGAGGCCAAGGTGGGTGGATCACTTGAGGTCAGGAGTTGGAGACCAGCCTGGCCAACATAGTGAAACCCTGATTCTACTAAAAATACAAAAATTAGCTGGGCATGGTGGCATGCGCCTGTAATCCCAGCTACTTGGGAGCCTGAGCAGGAGAATCACTGGAACCCAGGAGGCAGAGGTTGCAGTGAGCCAAGATCACACCACTGCACTCCAGCCTGGGCAACGGAGTGAGACTCTGTCTCAAAAAACAGGATTACACGGAGACCCCAGGGGACTGTGCACAGGGGAAAAGCCATGTGAGGACACAGCGAGAAGGCGGCCATCTGTGAGCCAAGAAGTGAGGCCTCGGAACAGGCCAACCCTGCAGACTCCTTGATCTTGGGCTTCCAGCCTCCAGCACTGGGAGATAATCAATATCTGTTACTGAAGCCTCCCAGGCTGTGGCACTGTGTTATGGCAGCCCTAGTGGACTAATGCAGCCACCATTCAGGAACAAGTTTTCCCAGTGACAAAGAAGTTAAGCATTCAGTCCATTATCGAGCATCTATTCTTTAAGCTTGTGTCTAATTTATGAAGGGGCCTCTTTGTGGTTAATTGCAGTCTAATTCAGATGAAACTCAAACTATGCATCCATGTGAAAAGGTCGGGGCCTCACCGTGGAGCTTACTGGTAGCACATTGTTGATTCAAAACGAGCATTTGCTCACCTATCTGTGCCCCCTTGGGTCCCTAGTAGGACTATGTCTCCATTTGTCGAAAATTTTAATTTGAAAAATTTGAGAGCCATCATTTGTTTCTTATTGCAAAGCTTATACACAAATATTGTAGAAAATGTAGACCAGGAAAAATAAGAAAATAAAATCGAATGAGTCCCTTGCAATCAAAGCCAATCCTGTTAACGTTTGTTGTTTCTCATTCACAGTGGGGTATTTTTTTTTCTTTCTGTGAATATAGATGCATAGCTTTGATTCATTTACAAAAATGGGACCATCTTATACATATTGGTTTTAACTTTTTCTCACCAATAATCTATCATAAACAACTCTCTGCATCATCAAATATTATTCTACAGTACCATTTGTATGGCTTTTAATCTTTTATTGAAATAATATATCTTAATTTAATTAATCTATAGATGGATATTTAGTTCTTTTCTAATTATTATTATCATCACTGCTATTGTAGGAGACAATATTATGATGAATAACTTGGTAGCCTTTGCTTATATCCATGATTATTTTCTTGGAATACTAAATTTTGATTTTTAAAATTTAACTTTTACCACTGGTCAATGAGGGAAAATCCCTATATTCCCAACCAATAAATGATCTAAACCAGACAGCAGGAACACAGTGATCATTGCTGATGTCCGAAAATATTCACCTTTAGACTGAATTGTGAGGATGATGGCAATTCACGGAGGATGGCTGGGAAGTTAATCAGCGGGGGGGGGAATGAGGAAGAAAGCAGGGAGAACGTCCACGCCTTTCCATAGCTCAGCTGAAAATGAAGCTGCCAGAAAACAAGTAAGGAAATAAAAAGACAAGTAAAGAGAGCTAAGGAGTGGAGAATACAGATGTTAAAAGGAGTGGAGTGAGAAGGCCGTGGTTTGAAGACCTAATATGACTGGCATGCAGAACGCTCCCGCTCCCCACAGGGCTGGCTGGCATGTCTGTCGTCTACCCTGTGCTTTCTGGGGACTTGGAATATTTAGCTGGTTTGCCATCATTGCCCAGAGCCCCTGCCACTGATATGTGCTCAGGAAAACAAGAAGTATAACATTAGATTTGGCAAAGCATGAAAACGAGGCAGAGCTGCTGAAGGAAGAAAATTCATCTAACACTTTACAAAGTAAAACAAATAAATTTGAGTGTTCTGTTTCACATCTCTGATCGCTTCATTCATATGGAAAATTCAAAATTATCTGAAATGGACACATATTCAGGGTGCCCAGTCTAGGCCATTTCTTTATCTACCTACTTTGGCCAGAGAGGAGCGTGTGTGTGTGTGTGGATGTGCGTGTGTGGATGTGGGTCTGCGGGTGTGTGTGTGCGGGTTTGTCTGTGCACACGTGTGCTTTAATTAACTGTATTAGCCCTATAGAAGAGTGATGCTTATTGTGTCAGAACTGGGCCAAGACTTCTATAGTGAAGATCACGCAATTGACTAGAAAAAGCTTCTTAGGTATGCAAAGCAAGCACATTCTAGGAGAATGTTTCAAGCTACATGTCCTGGTACCTGCCTTGCTGGCCTGGTCCCAAGCCTCTTCTATGATGATGCCCCTCAACACTTCCTTGCTAGCTTCTGTGTGTGTGTCTGTGAACTCTTCTGGCTACTTGTGGTCAACTTTTGGCCCCTGACACTTCCCTCCCCGACTGAACACAAGCCTACAGCACCACTTGCTCATGGGAGCCTGTGTGGATCGTGTTGTCCCTGGGGTCTGGCCCTACACCACTCTGGCATGGTAGACGGTAGACCAGCAGGCAGGTTTACAGTGTGGGAAACACAATCCTCAGAATGAGAATGGCCCTGAATCCATTTTTTTTTTTTTTTTTTTTTGAGATAGTGTCTCGCTCTGTCGCCCGGCTGGAGTGCAGTGATGCCATCTTGGCTCACTGCAACGTCTGACTCCCTGGTTCAAGCGATTCTCCTGCCTCAGCCTCCTGAGTAGCTGAGATTACAGGTGCCCACCACCATGCCCAGCTAATTTTTGTACTTTTAATAGAGACGGGGTTTCACCATGTTGTCCAGGATGGTCTCGATCTCCTGACCTCGTGATCCGCCTGCCTCAGCCTCCCAAAGTGCTGGGATTACAGGCGTGAGCCACCGCGCCAGGCCCTGAATCCAATTTTAAGAGATCGACGTTGCTCTATAATCCAGCCATGGCATTTGGGATTTTGGACATCCAGGTGGGGAATGTAATGATGGGCACAGAGATGTTTCCTTGAAAGGAGGGGCCCTTGCCTGAGAAGGAAACCTGTGGCTGCCTCTGACCCAGCTGGTCACCTTGGGATGGGTGCTATGGTCCCAGGGGGCTTTGTGGAGCAGGTCACCACCATCATCATCATCACAGAGGACTTTTTTGACATGAAGCTGAAGTCCACAGCTCAACGGGGAGGGGACCTGTGATGAGATCTGGAGACCCATGAAGAGGGAAAAGCAAATTAAAGCCATGATGAGATACTAGTACACACTCACCAGGATGTCTAAATAAAAATCATGGACAATAAGTGCCAGCAAGGATGTGGAGCAATAGGAAGCCTCATAAATTGCTGATGGGAATGTATTAAAACGAATGGCAAAAATGGCAATTACTTTTGCGCCAACCTAGTAAGTTGATAAACCACTTTGGAAAACTTTTTGGCAGTGTTCACCTACAGCCGATTGTATGCATATTCTACGACTTAGCAATTCCACTCCTATCTTAAGTGCATACACTGTGCACCAAAGGCATGTGCAAAATTGTTTGGAGATGCACAATTTGTAATTGTCCAAACCTGGAAACCTATTTGTCCATCAAGATTTGAATAAGCCAATAAAAGGTAGGATATTCTCACAATGGAATACTATTCATCTATGGTTCTCAAAAGTGTGGCATCAACCAGCCTAGGCAACATGGTGAAACCCCATCTCTACAAAGAATACAAAAATTAGCCTGGAGTGGTGGTACACACTGATAGTCCCAGCTCCTCAGGAGGCTGAGTTGGGAGGATTGTTTGAGTCTGGGAGGTCAAGACTGCAATCAATCATGATTGCACCACTACACTCCAACCTGAGCAACAGAGCGAGACCCTGTCTTAAAAAACAAAGTGCGGGCCAGGGGCGGTGGCTCACTCCTGTTATCCCAGCACTTTGAGAGGCCGAGGCGGGCAGATCACCAGGTCAGGAGATCAAGACCATCCTGGCTAACGCAGTGAAACCCGGTCGCTACTAAAAATACAGAAAAATTAGCTGGGCGTGGTGGCAGGTGCCTGTAGTCTCAGCTACTTGGGAGGCTGAGGCAGGAGAATGGCGTGAACCCAGGAGGCGGAGCGTGCAGTGAGCTGAGATTGTGCCGCTGCACTCCAGCCTGGGCGACAGAGCGAGACTCCGTCTCAAAAAAAAAAATAAAATAAATAAAAAATAAAGTGCGGCATCAGTATCACAGGACAATCTGTTAGCATACTATGGAATTTTATCTCAAACCTCCTGGGTCAGAAACTCTGGGGGTGGGGCCAGCAATCTTGCGTTTTAGCCAGCCCTCCAGGTGACTTTGGCGGGGGCTAAAGTTTGAGAACCTGCTATATAGCAACAAGACTGAAGAAACTACAACTCCAAGCAAAAATATGAATCTCAGCCATAATGTGGAGCAAAAGATGTCAGACCCAAAAGAGTGCATGTTGGAAGATTCCATTTATATGGAGCTCAAAAACAGGCAGAACTGTTTTGTGCTGCTAGGAGTCAGTTATGGGTGAGGCCTGTGACGCACCTAGAACAAAATGTAAGGGGCTAGATGTGCTTGACCTTGAGAGGGGAGGCCTCCTTACACTGTGCACCCCAGGCTCCTCACCCGTTCCCAACCTTGGTCAGAGTGGTGATTATTCTGGATGGTGTGGGCTAAAGACTTCACACGTACTTGAAGGTGAGTGATCCAGGGTAATCCGTGAGGGCATCCAGGCATTACTATTGTTCTGTGTCTCCATCTGGGTGCTGTATGCACAAGGGTGTTCAGTTCCTAAATATTTTTCAACCTGTACACTTACGGCTGGTGCACTTTTCTATATATAAATATGGAATAATCTTTCAATAAAACTTTAAATACATATCCAATGGGAATGATGCCCTCATTTCAGGATGAATGGCCTTGGAGTCATTGCTTTCATGCCATCATGGGTCGAGTGTGTGTGTGTGTGTGTGTGTGTGTGTGTGTGTGTGTTTTAATGGGCTTAGAAAATAGAAAAGAAAATTCAGGGTCAAATCTGGTAGATTATACATAAAAATTTTTTTTTTCTAAAAAATGACATGCGGTTTCTGATGTAGCTTAAATGGACTCTAAAGGCCTTTGCCAAGAGAAGGGAGTTCCAAGTGTGCTCTGAGTGTGGGAAAAGCTTTGGAATGAGAGTATAACTTCCCAAGGGGCTTCTCTGAGGGGCCCCTCCCTGAAGCCTGTGATTTCTGGCACAGGCACTAACAGATCAGCCAGTGAAGTGTTCCCATCCCGTACCACCTGCATTCTCGAAAGTGGTGGTTTCTACTTGACTCTGCACTTCTATTTAACTTCATGCCTTGGTGAACTCTATGGATGGCTTGTTTTACCTGGTCCTTGAATGCAAAGGGGAATTGTCCCCCCAGGCCGTGCTGCGAGCAGCTAGGCTGGAGTCAGTGACAACACACAGAGAAAGCTAGATCTCGGGAATCCAAAGCATTCTGTGCAGACTCTGAAGGAAACAGGAACAGATAATTCTAGCAACTCCCGCCTGGATATGGGGATGACTCTGATGGAGGAGAGGGCTGTTGGCCAGAACAAACCCCCGCTGACTCCTGACACTGGCCCTGGAGCCAGGCAGTGGTTGATTTCTGAATAAAGTTGCCTCCGGAAGCAGAGTGACAAATGGCTCCCTAGCTCTGACTTTGAATAAAAAAGCATGAATGCCGCAGCAAAGCCCTGCAGCGTCCTGTGTGACGGAAGAGGGCTCAGCCCAGCCTGCCTGCTGCCCTCCCTAGGTTCTAACCTACCCTGAGGACACTCCCCGCCCCTGACCCCCCTGCGGACCCTGCTTCTGACCCTGCCTAGGTCAGCAGGGACGCGGTGACCCGGTGCTCCTGCACAGGAAATATAATGACCTAACCAGGCCTGGCAGAAGGACCGGTCAATGTGGTGAGCAGCCAATGGAGAATAGCTCTGTCTCTCTCAGCATTACTTCACTCTCTAAACTCCCCTGGAATTCTACTGGATACCTAAGTATTTCAGCAAATGTGCTATCCCACTCTTCCTCTAAAGTAAGCGCCTGCTGTCATTCAGTTCAGCATCCAGGTGCTTATGTGAGGAATCAGTCGTGGTTGCTTTGTCTGCCAGTCTGTCTAGGAGGGGCCACCTCCTTCCACCCCCGGAGCCCCTGCCTCACCCAAGCCCTGCCCCCTCCCTGGGGTGCGGCCACAGCCTCCCTTATTCCCATCCTTGCCCCCTTCCCATCCCACCTCTCCTCCAGGAGAAGCCAGAGCCCAGCAGACACAGCAGTGGGATCACAGCCCTCCTGACCCCAGCCCTCCTAAGCCCAGCCCTGCAGCTCCTGAACCCTCTCCATTAACCATGGGTTTCTGATGCTTTGGCCTCTTGAGGCTCTGCTGACCCTAGAGAGGCTGCCTCTCCCCATTTAGCCAGGTCCTAGAGAGAGCAAATGACTGAGTGCAAGCACCTTTCATATGCAAAGCAATTAAGCCAGAGCTCACACCCCGCTACCCTACTATGCTCCTGGCCACTGTCCCCTTGCCCTAATCACCTCAGGGCCAGGTACCAGACAAGTAGTCCCATGCCCAGGGCCTGCAGAAATTACTCAGACCAGCCAATCCTAAACCTGCTTACCCTGCCTTGCCTGTTCTTTCCCATGAAAATCACAAAGCTCCCGCCCATGTTTCCCTTCACTCCCTCGCCCCCGCCCCCCGGCCCCCACCCCTTGCTTCCCCAGAGGGCCCCTATGGTGTGGAGTGCTCCCAGCTCACTTTTCAATGGCAGTCTGCTCCTGATCTGTTGGCCTTGCCATACCTGAATAATAATAAAACCTACATTCTAAACCATCCACAGAGGGAAAGCCAAGGTCTTCATGCGGTCTAGGCTCTGCTGCCCACTCCTAGAGCCACTGGTCACATATGTTTATTGAGCATTTGAAATGTGGCTGGTCAAAACCGAGATGTGCTGTGAGTGTCAAATACACACTGGGTTTTGAAGACTTAACACAAAATAAAAAAGAATGCAAAAAAGCTCATCAATTAGTTTTTATTATCAACTATATGTTGAAATAATAATATTGTAGATATATTGGGTTAAGTAAAACACATTGTTTCTTTGTTTGGGTTTTGTTTAGTACAGCTACTAGAATATTGAAAATGACTCATGTGGCTCCCATTCTATCTTTTTTTTTTTTTTTTTTGACAGAATCTTGCTCTGTTGCCCAGGCTGGAGTAAAATGGTGCAATTTTGGCTCACTGCAACCTCCGCCCCCTGGGTTAAAGCCATTCTCCTGCCTCAGCCTCCTGAGTAGCTTGGACTGCAGGTGCCCACCACCATACCCAGCTAATTTTTTGTATTTTAGTAAGGATGGGGTTTCACCATATTGCCCAGGCAGATCTCGAACTCCTGAGCTCAGGCATTCTGCCCACCTCAGCCTCCTAAAGTGCTGGGATTACCGGCGTGAGCTACCGCGCCCGACCTCCCATTCTTTTTCCATTGGACACTGCTGGTCTAAGCATCCTCCTCGACCCACCCTGCTGCCTTTTTGTCTTCCTCTTCCCTTCTCTGTCTCTCTCACTCCATCTGCCAGACGCTGCCTCCTTGCTGTGCCTTGCATGCCCAGGCAGCCCGCTGTCTCAGGACCTCTGCCTGTGCCGTGCTCTCCAGCTGGAGTGAGCCTCCGGATTCCTGCAAGGCTGGCTGCCTCCCTTCCCTCTTGTCTTCGCCCCACCATCACCTCCTCAGTGAAGCCAGCCCTGGTTTACCACTGTAAAGTGTCAACATCACCCAAATTCCTTGCTGTCTCCCTGCTTTATTCTTCATGCTTAAATGTATCTCTAGCTAATATTTGCTCATTTATCATATGACCGATGTCTCCACCAGCATGAAAGCTCACAAAGGCAGGGATTTTTGCCTCTTTTGTTCTCTGCTGTATCCCCTATGCCTAGAAAGAACAGTGCTTCACACACAGTCACACTCAATAAATATTTGTCGAATGAATGAATTCAGAATACAGGCTTTTAGCCTCAGGGTGCTCATTTTGAGTAAGAGAAGTAGAATATATGTGACAGATAGAAACAGTGCCAGAGGCGTGGGGAAGCAGGTGAGCAGCCTTCAGGGAGTCGGGAACTGGGCCAGTGGGGCAGGCCGGCCGTGCCAGAGAGGCCCTCAGACCCACTCTGACCTGCTGCAGTCAGCAGAGGTAGGAGGAGGGTACAGCAGCTGCAAGGGGGAGAAGAGAGCATTTTCATTTTCTTAAAGCTTCCCAGAAAGTTTGTGGGACTTGCTTACTGAAATCAACCCTTGGTACTGTGGCTTATTTTTATGAGTGGAATTTGACGCAATGATGAAGAATTGGCCTGACTTGCAGGGCAAGTGGCCCAGAGGTTTCCTATAGAGTCTCAGACCCCCTCTCAGAACAATTGATTAAAATTTGCATTTTAACCACATTCCTGACAAATCCTGTGCACACTGCATGCCAAATTGTAGTGTGTGCCATGAACAGATGAACAGAAAGACAAAATGTGGTATATCCATACAATGGAATATTATAGAAAATAATTCCTCTCCTCCTCCTCCTCCTCCTCCTCCTCGTCCTCCTCCTCCCCCTCCTCCTCCTTCTCCTTCTGCCTTTTTTTTGTGTATGTGTGTGAGACAGGGCCTTACTTTGTCACCCAGGCTGGAGTGCAGTGGTGGGATCACGGCTCACTGCAATCTCAACCTCCCAGGCTCAGGCAATCCTCCACCTTAGCCTCCTGAGTAGCTGGGAAGGAAATTCTGACACACACTAACCTTGAAGATACTGTGCTGTGAAATAACCAGATGCAAAAGACAACTTTTGTTCAATTCCGCTTAGATGATGGAATTAAGTAGGCAAATCCATAGCAACAGAAAGTAGAATGATGGTTGTCAGGAGCTGGAGGGGTTAGGGAGAGTGGAGGATTGCTGTTTAATGGATTCAGAATTTCAGTCTGGGAGGATGAAAAGAATTCTGTGGATGGATGGTGGTGATGGTTGCACAACAGTGTGAATGTACTTAATGCCACTGAACTGAACACTTAAAAACGGGTAAGATAGGAAGATATATATATATAGATAGATATGTGTGTGTGCGTGTATATATATATATATATATATTTTTTTTTTTTGGAGATGGAGTTTCAATCTTATTGCCCAGGCTGGTGCAATCTTGGCTCACTGCAACCTCCACCTCCTAAGTTGAAGCGATTCTCGTGCCTCAGGCTTCCAAGTAGCTGAGTACAGGAATGCGCCACCATGCCCGACTAATTTTGTATTTTTAGTAGAAACAGGGTTTCACCATGTTGGCCATGTTGATCTCGAACTCCTTACCTCAGGTGATCGGCCTGCCTCGGCCTCTCAAAGTGCTGGGATTACAGGCGTGAGCCACCACGCCTAGCCATGTTATGTATATTTTACCGTGATAATAAAAAAAAGTGTGCTCACAAGTTTCCTGTGCTGCAGCCTGAGAATCTGCATTGCTGAACAGGTTTCTGAGTGGTGCTGATGCCACTGGTCCCAGGGCCACTGCGTAGCTGACTCAGGTCAGTACTTCCCACTTCACATCATGGGGACCCAGCATCAGGCCAAAGCCAAACATCGTGTCTTCTGTCCCCCCAAGCTCAAGCCTCTCGGTTAATACCAGCTTGGACAATAAACGCCAGGAGCTCCTGCGCCCCACCCTCCACTGGGTGAGTGACCTCTCTTCCTTAAAGGCCCGCTGAGTTAACCTGACTTCAGCAGCCCCTCCACGGGAGCATCCACACAGTGCTTTCTCACCTGCATGCAAGGGGCTATTCCCGGGGTGGAGGTTTGCAGAGCTTGCGCTATAGAATGCTCGTACAGATCAATGAAGAATGAGAAATACCCTAATGGGAAAACGGCTAAGCGTAGTAATAAAGAAGCGTTTAATAAAATAAGAAATACAGGCTGGACACAGTGACTTATGCCTGGAATCCCAGCCCTTTGGGAGGATCACTTGAAGCCAAGAGTTTGAGACCAGCTGGGCAACAAAAAGTAAAAAAAAAAAAAAAAAGTTGCATAATTTTTTTTACTCTACAAATGTAAAAAATTAGCCAGGCATGATGGCACATGCCTGTAGTCCCAGCTACTCGGGAGGCTGAGGCAGGAGGATCACTTGATCCCAGGAGGTCAAGGCTGCAGTAAGCCGTGATTGTGCCACCGTACTTTTCAGCCTGGGCAACAGACACCTTGTCCCAAAAAAATGAAAAAGAGAAAAGAAAAGAAAGATGGCCAAGAAATGCCAAAAATGAAAACTCTAATTAGTAATCAAACATGGAAGAAAATAATGAGAATGTATTTTTTTCATATAGTGGATTGGAAAACAAAATAAAAAGAATTGTAACCAGTGCCAACTTCTGCGTGAAGGAAACGATGCCGATTCTCAGATTAGAGGGACCCTAGATCAGTACATTTGTGGAACAGTTTGGTAATATGTATCAGGAGCCTTCAAAAGGTACACACTCTTCATATAATTCTACTTCCAGCAGTTTGCTCCTAGGAAACAAGGGGCATGCGCACAAACATACATGCGTGAGATTATTCACCGCAATATTGCTTATGGTCGCGAAAAGAATCCTAGCTTCCTAGATAGTTGGTAAAATGTATTATATCTATGTAACAGAATATTAAACAGCCATTTTAAATGATTCTGTGGATGATCATTCTGTCTTTACTTATTTGGAATAATGTTTAGCATGTTTGAGCTGAAAAAGCAGTTTAAAGAGCCATTTGTTGCCATCTTTATGTCCAGGAGTACCCAGTGTTTAGACCCCACTTAAAAGTAAAAACATACAGTATTTGGTGTTCTGTTCCTGGGTTAATTCTCTGAGGGTAATGTCCTCCACCTGCTTCCGTGTTGCTGCATAGGACATGATTTCTTTCTTTTTTATGGCTAGGTAGTATTCCATGGTGTATATGTACCACATTTTCTTTATCCAATCCACCATTGATGGGCATCTACGTTGATTCCATGTCTTTGCTGTTGTACTGTGATGAACACGCACATACACTTGTCTTTTTGGTAGAACTGTGTGTTTTCTTTTGAATATATACCTACTTTTAGGGGAGGGAAGGAGGGGAGCAAGGGTTCAAAAACTAACTGTTGGGTACTAAGCTGAGTACCTGGGTGATGGAACATTTATATCCCAAACCTCAGCCTCACATGATATACCCAGGTAACAAACTGGCACATGTACCCCCTGAATCTAAAATGAAAGTTCAAAAAAAAGAGATAAAAATAAAATAAAATAAATAGAACTATTCATATATATGAATTAAATTTGTTTAAAAAGGATAGATGACACATATTTTTACATAGGGAAAAGTCTAGAATCTATGTTACAGTGATTGTCTCTGGGTAGAAAGATTGGGAATTATTTTAATTGTATTTCTGTTTGTTGCCTATCCATATTACCTAATTTTTCTACAATGATCATGTATTACTAGAGTTTGCTTTCTTTAAAAAAATATCTCCCACATTGGCTCATGAAAAGAGCACGCAAAAGAAACCATAGTTACAAAGAGGAAAGGTGTTTACCAGGCTGAGCTCTTGTGTAACATGGGATCACTGCAGGTAAACCAAAAAGGCAATAACTGGACTGAATGTCAAGGGAAGAGCCATTCAGGGAAGCAGCAATCCCTTTGAAAGAAATAGAATCCCCGTGTTTACCAAGCTCCAGGCGCCAAATGTGAGCAAGGACTCAGTAAATGTACAAACAGCGTAATGCTGTTGGCAGAAAGCTGGCTTCCCTTCTGCCATTCGCTGCTGCCATTTCATGGATACTGTCCAGGCGGCAGCTGCAGGGCTCAGCACTCGACCGTGTTCTCTCGTCCAACCCCAATGATAACCCTGAGAGATGAAAACGGTGCCCTGTGGCATGGGCTGGCTAGTGGGTGCCTGAGCCTCTATTTGTTGTTGCTGTTTTAATCTTTTTAATTGACAAATAAAAAATTGTATACATTTATTGTGTACAACATGTTGTTATGAAATATGTATACATCGTGAAATGACTAAATAGAGCTAATGAACCTATGCATTATCCCATATGCATTTTAATTTTTTATTGTGAGAACACAAAATCTACTGTCAGCGATGCAATACATTGTTATTAGCTCTAGTCACCGTGCTGTACAATAGGTCTCTTGAACTTATTCCTCCAAAGTTGAACTGAAACGTTGTACCCTGTGACCAACATCTCTCCAGCACTTGACCCACCGCCTCTGGTAACCACTGCTTTACTCTCTCATTTTATGAATTCCACTTTTTAAAATTCCACATGAGTGAGATTATGTGGTATTTGTTTCTGTTCCTGGCTTATTTCTCTTAGCATGATGTCCTCCGGGTTCATCTATGTTGTCACAAGTGGCAGGATTTCCTTTTTTTTATAGACTAAATAGCTGAGTGTCATGGCTCACGCCTGTAATCCCAGCACTTTGGGAGGCTGAGGCAGGTGGATCACTTGAGATCAGGAGTTCGAGACCAGCCTGGCCAACATGGTGAAACCCCGTCTCTACTAAAAATGCAAAATTAGCCAGGTGTAGTGGTGCGCACCTGTAATCCCAGCTACTCAGGAGGCTGAGGCAGGAGAGTTACTTGAACCCAGGAAGCAGAGGCTGCAGTGAGCTGGGATTGTGTCATTGCACTCCAGCCTGGGCAACAAGAGCAAAACTCTGTCTTAAAAAACAAAAAACAAAAAACAAAAAAAACTAAATAGTATACCATTGTGTATACACATGACCCTTTATTTATCCACGCATCTGCAGATGGATGCTTAGGTTGATTTCCTATCGCGGCTGTGGTGAACACCGCTGCAATGAGCATGGAAGTGCAGACAGCTTTTTGACAAACTGATTTTCCTTTGCTTTGGGTCTACTGTACACCCAGTAGAGGGATTGCTGGATCAGAAGCCTGGATTTGAATCTCGTCTTCCCTATTCCAAAGCTCTCCTCTCCCCAAGACCCTTCCCTCCCTCTCCTACCTCCCTGTGTGAGCAAAGCCTCCTTGAATGAGGGAGGGGCACGTTCTCCTGGCAACAGGCACACAAGGGGACACTGTCTCTTCCAGACCCTTTGTCCCTTTATCTTAGGGGCCATCGAAACAGGGACTTGTCCCTGTAGATCTTGTTTATTTTTGCAGCAATCCAAGGGATTTGGTTTTGAAGTAGAGCCCCTGAATATTCCCACGGCAACCTGGATGCATCCCAGCAATGTTGTGAGAGAGCCACATTCCAGCTGGGGGTGAGGTTATGGTCACAAGGTGGACATCCATGGGCGGGAAGCCTAGCAAGCATGGGTCTACTGCAGGGATCTGTGTGATCCCCATCTGCCCTGCCAGCCACATTGCCCTTCAGCCAGAAACAATGGGAACACCAGGACGTAATCAAGAGCAATATTGGTGTGCATTTTTTTAGTGGTGAGTTCAGAACATCCCGGGCCTCTGCACAGGGCTGTGCAGGGGATACCCCTGATCTCCTGGGGGTGGTTTCATATGCTGCAATGAGAAGGCCACTTCTGCAGTCTGCACTGATGTGGCCTTGATTCCCTCCAACCACTCTCTGCAGGAAAACTAGAATAATCTATTTGGGGCCCAAACAACAACCCATGGTATCCAGAACTCACTTTTTTTCAGTAACCTCAACAATGTAGAATACAATTAAGAGCTAGATGGGAAGCAGAGAGACAGATTTTCCGTGTGTATGTTTTTTTTTTTTTTTTTTTGAAGTAACTTTGTAAGGTGATGAGTGTGTTAATTAATTTGATCATGGTAATTATTTGTCTATTTATTTTTATTTTTTTTGAGACGGAGTCTCACTCTGCTGCCCAAGCTGGCATACAGTGGCTTGATCTCGGCTCACTGCAACCTCCACCTCCCAGATTCAGGTGATTCTCCTGCCTTAGCCTCCCTTGTAGCTGGGAGTATAGGGACCCGCCACCATGCCTGGCTAATTTTTTGTATTTTTTAGTGGAGACAGGGTTTCATCACGTTTATCAGGCTGGTCACAAACTCCTGACGTCAACTGATTTGTGTGCCTTGGCCTCCCAATGTGCTGGGATTACAGGCATTAACCATCATGCCCAGCCGGTAATTATTTCTCACTGCAGACACATATGAAATCATCATATTGTACACCTTAAAAACATACAATTTTTATTTGCCAATTATATGTCAATGGAGCTGGAAAAAATAAAATACATTTTAAAGTTAAAGTAAAAAATTACTCACTGACAAGTGAATCAGGCTCTCAGAGCAATTTGCTCTTCTCTGGTACACCCTCCAGGTCAGTTTGGTTACCTGGTGTGATAGTTAATTTTATGTGTCAACTTGACTGGGCCAGGGGATCTACAGATATCTTGTGAAACATTATTTCTGTGTGTCTGTGAAAGAGTGTGTTTCTGGATGGGACTGGCAGTTGAGTTGGTGGACTCACTAGAGCAGACTGTCCTCTCCAATGTGGGTGGGTGTGTCAGCCTGTTCTCATGCTGCTAAAAAAGACATACCCTTGAAGGGGTAATTTATAAAGAAAAGAGATTTAATGGACTCACAGTTCCACATGGTTAAGGAGGCCTCCCAATCGTGATGGAAGGCAAAGAAGAACAAAGGGACGTCTTACATGGCAGCAGGGAAGAGAGCATGTGCAGAGGAACTCCCATTTATAAAACCATCAGATCTCCTGAGACGTATTCACTGTCATGAGAACAGCACAGGAAAACCCCACCCCCATGATTCAATCACCTCCCACCGGGTTCCTCCCACGCCACGTGGGAATTATGGGAGCTACAATTCAAGATGAGATTTGGGTGGGGACACAGCCAAACCATATCAGTGGGCATCATCCAATCCATTGAGCGTCTGAGCCAAAGAAAAGGTGGAGGAAGGAGGAAGTCACTCCTGCTTTTCTGCCTGACTGCCCGAGCTGGGACATCTCATCTCATCTCATCTTCTTTGCCCTCAAAATGGGGTTCACACCATTGGCTCCTCTGGTTCTCAGGCCTTTAGCTCAGACTGGATGACACCATAGCTTTCCTGGGTCTCCAGCTTGCAGATGGCAGATTGTGATCACATGAGCCAATCTCTCATAATAAATCTGTCTCTCACACATGCGTCTCCTATCTATTCTATTTCTCCAAAGAACCCTCACTAATGCATCTGCTTTCCCCGCCAATAGAAGGTAAGAAGATCCTGTGAGCAAAGTGGATGCCTCTCCCAGCCCCCTTCTATGGGGGCCTGTGCACCTGTCCCTTGTCCCCTTGCACCTTGGAATATTGGCTGTTAAACACTCACAAGTGCCCCCTTCTCAGGAGAATTGTCCTTGGCAGAACAAAATCCAATTTGCCCAAAGGATACAAGCAGCCCCATCCCCACCCCAGGGAAGCCCGCAGCCAAGGACTGACTGACACAGGCCACAAAAGCTCGGCTGCCTGGCCTCAAGGGGAGCCAACTCTGGATGCAATTCATGCTCCCCAGCTCCAGGTGCTGCCCGCCCCCAGCTGAGACGCACCCTTGCTGAGGTTTCCTCTGCTTGGCCTTTCTCCTGAGAACATGACCTCAATCAATCATGGGCATCCAAATCCTCATCTCAGGCTCTGCTTCTAGGAAGCCTGAGCTGGAGCAGAGGGCTTGGAGGAGACATGTCCATGCATCATTATCAGAGTGCACCGCCACCCACTGTTTCCATGTCAGCTGCTGAGTGCCAGCCTGTCCTCACACCAGACAGCACATCCACCCCAGAGGCCGCCAGCCAGCTCCTTGTCTTGAGTTGGCCCACTGGTCTCCATCCCATGGACAACAGCTGCGGTCAGCCACCCTGCTCTCCCGTGACTCCTGCTGCTTCCTGCTGTGCTCTCTCCAATGTGTTCTCTTCAAGTCCCCAGAGAAGGTACTTGGGACCACGTCACTGCCTGGCTCAGACTGCCCAGTGACCTCCACCTGATTTAGAATGCAGTCTTGCGTGACTCACGGACGCGACCCAGCATGCCGGGCCCCTGCCGACCTCACCCCTCTCACCTCCCTGCTATCCTTCCCCTGCATCCCTCCTGGCAACCCCATACCTTCACCCCTCTGTGGGCATCCAGAACCATCCCATGAGTGTCTTGAATATGTGCACATCTTGGATACCCTGGGCATGCTGCCTGGAAAGCTCCCTGTCCATTCTTCAGGGTGTGCTTGGGCATCATTTCCCACTAGAAGCACCCTGGGTCTCTCTGTGTGCCTCCTGGTGGCTCACGTCCTTAGTCAAAACAAGTGCTTGTGTTCTTGGCATCCCCAAGCCCAAGAAGGCAAGAGTGTAAATGCTTCATTCATGGCTGTATAATGGGTGGGGTGCTCAGTAATAATGTGTATAATACATGAACTAACTGACAGCTCATGGCCTCATACCAAGTACTCAGAAAGCGTAGCCATTTGGGGCCACCTAGGGTAGGACAAAGAGCCCTGGCCACTTATTCCCATGGCTCCTAAAAGCCATGCTGCAGCAATGTCCAGAACTGTCTGTTCTGACACAGTAAAAGAGAAACTGGCAGGTTCTCTAGGGAATCCAGATTTTAACTGGACATGTTCCAATTCCCTGTTGTGGTCGCTCTGGCTTCTTTAAATAAGCAGGTAGGCTGTACCTCAAGCTGATGGTTCCCTCTGTCTGGGACACACCTCCCAGGTACCTCCATGGCCTGGCCCCTCACTTCCCTGGCCTTTGAGATGACTCAGATGCCTCTCAGTGAGACCTTCCCAGACCACGTAATTTAACATCTCCACTCCCCTGTCCCTCGCTCTCCAGCACCTGATGCCCTTCTCCGCTCTGTTCCCCTGCACAGCAGTTCTCCCCCTCCAACGCAGAAGTTATTTGACTTATTTATCTTGTTTGCTGTCTGTTTCCTGGTAGGGTATCCACTCCAGGGGCCAGGGTTTGTGTTTTCCATATTGTTCAGTGCTGTACCCCCAGTCAGCCCAGTGTCTGGTACACAGCAGGTACTCAATAACTATGTGTTGAATGAATGTGAAAACGGAACCACCCAGTCCTGGTCTGCTCTGTTTGTCTTCTCTCTCAGTGAAAATGACCCTAAAACTGGAAGTGGAGCAAGAACTCAATAATGGTATGAATTAGTTCTGACATGCTCATGGGGGAAAGCAAGCCACATTCTTCAATTTTTCACAATCCCATCAAGCCCCCTTTTGCCCTTTCTTTGAGGGTTAGCAGGAAATCCAATCTCCATGGTTTGGGAAAGGCCTCTTCCCCACAGCCGTCATTCTAGAGTCCCTGGAGGGTCGTGAATAGCAGTGCCCTGCAGGCCACTTACAGTGTCTCCTTGTCTTGACCCAGGCCAGCTATGAGGCAGCGCTGGGCTCCCCAGACAAACCTCTTACCCTCTTCCAGCCCTGGCCGGAGAGGCTGACCTTGAGTCCTGGATAACTGGAAGGTATGGTTCAAGAAGGAGGAGGAAACAAGGAGTGGCCTGGGAGTTCTCCATCACTTCAGACAGGCGGGTCCATGCAGGACCTCCTGTGCAACTGAGAGGCTTGCTGGAGGCACAGGGGCACGGCAAGGGCTCCATGAGAAATCCCAGGGAATGGTTTGAGGCAAAAGTACTGTGGATATTCAAAGGGAGAAGGAGCAGAGAAGAAGGAGGATACCAAAAACCACAGAGCAATGGAAGTGACCTTGAGTCCTTAAAAAAGTCCGGGTTAGATTAACCAAACCATGGCGTATTAACAAATATTAACATGATGGTTCATGCATAAGGAAAGGAACGAATGATTCCGGGAAGTTAACTTGTATTCAGTTGACCTCACACCTCATTACATTTCTTGATAGACTAAAATGCAGCATAAAAGAGAGTACCTTAATTTTGGCAAGAAGATTTCAGTCTTCTAGATACTTGCCACTGTAGCCAAGTTGCGGAAATGTATCACATACGTCACAAACTTGCTGCACGCCGACTGTGTTTGGCTAGACATTGGAATCACAAATATGAATAAAACATGGCTCTTGCCTTAGAGAACCTCAGCCTGGTGAGTGAGACAGCTATATAAAAAAGTAATTATGATACACTTTGATAAATGCTATAATTGAGTCATTTAGAAAGTGCTATGTGGCGAGACAACCAGGTGACTCTGTAGCTGGTTGAAGAACATTAATTATTCAACATCAAGGTGGAAGAAAGTCTCTACTCCCTCACCATGAAGTTTTATATCAGTTCTATGTTGTGCAAACCCTTTTCAAGACTTAGATGAAGATATCAAAGTCATGTTGATCAAATTTGCCAGTGATGTCAACTTGTGAGGATAGCTAATACATTGGCCATGCATCAGGATGCAGGAAAAACTCTGAAACCTAGAAAAGGTATGTCAACATTAAAAGGTAACATTTATTAAGGAAAAGTGTAACGTCATCACTTACATTCTGATATGATTTTTGGAGAAGCTCTGGAAAGGGTTCTAGAGGATTTAGATGTCTGCAAGTTCAACGTAACCCAATCTTATGAAGGACTGTTAAAAGGTGAAGGAGCCACCTTAGGGCTGCTATAATAGTGTGATGGCCAGAACAAAGAAGTTATTCATCCTGTGTTAGTCCCACTCTATTCTGCACTGATTAGACTGCTTCTGGAGTCTTTACTAACTGAAAGCACTCCACCTGGGTGGCAAAAAGTCCAGAGACCACGAAAATGGTGAAGCAATTGAAGCCCCAAATATCGGGGGCTGTCTGGCTCCATCTGGCAGCACGGGAGAAGCATCAAATGAGATCTGTCCCTCTGCCAGTCCCTTGCTCCTCCCCAGAACTGAGGAGCCTGTGCTGATGGCAGCCCATGCCCCACAAACTAGCGGGATCTAGAAAGTTGTCATAGCTCTGTGGTAAGGGTCCCATGCCATACTCTGGCACTGTGGTCAGCAACTCCCTTTCTTCCCTCTATAAGAAGGACTGATTTGCTTCCTTTTGCTCAAGTCTCTTGGGTATTTCAAGGTTTCCCGGATATCAACTGGTGCCTGGTGCTGGCTTCTTGCCCCTCCCTTCCAGTCCCCCATCTCTGAGGATGTGGCTCTGTGCCTCCTTCATCAGTCACAACACTGATGGAGTCCCTTGGACAAGCTGGTCATGCATCAGGAGTGCTCTGTTTCTGCACATCTGCCCTTTTCCATCTGCCCCAATCTCTGCTTCCCTTGGTTCTTGACGGCTACTGGATGAGATATGTCAGCTTTCATTTGATCTCTAAATGTCCATTTCCCTTCTGCCTCGTACTTGCTCCAGCCAGTGCCTCAACACATGTGAGCATGCATGAAACGTACATGCACACACATGCATGCACAAACATACTGATTCCCCTGCCCTGGGCTGTCCTCCTAACCTCTCAAATCCAGAGGGCTTTGATCTATTGTGCCAGTGGGTAAACCAGGGCACATGGGTAAACACTGCTTTGTGGCAATTTTCAGCGCAGTAAGAGAAACAATTAATGTGAAGACTCCTTGGCTCAGGAATATTGTGGAAGGGATTTCTGCGCTTGTAGGGAGTTGGACCAGGACTGGGTCCCCAAATCTGGATGTTATATCAGCTTGTTTAAATGTAGATCCCGGGGCCCACTCCAGACCTCCTGATATGGTTTGGCTCCGTGTCCAAACCCAAATCTCATCTTGTAACTCTCTCGTAATTTGTGGGAGGTACCTGGTGGGAGACAATTGAATCACGGGGGCAGGTCTTTTCCATGCTGTTCTCGTGATAGCGAATAAGTCTCATGTGATCTGATAGTTTTAAAAACAGGAGTTGCCTTGCACAAGCTCTCTCTCTTTGCCTCCTGCCATCCATGTAAGAAATGACTTGCTCCTCCTTGCCTTCCATTATGATTGTGAGGCCTCCCCAACCACGTGGAACTGTAAGTCCATTAAACCTCTTTCTTTTTTTTTTTTTTTTTTTGAGATTGAGGCTCACTCTGTCGCCCAGGCTAGAGTGCAGTGGTGGGATCTCGGCTCACTGCAAGTTCTGCCTCCCGCGGGTTCACGCCATTCTCCGGCCTCAGCATCTCGAGTAGCTGGAACTACAGGCGCCTGCTGCCACAACTGGCTAATTTTTTGTATTTTTAGTAGAGACGGGGTTTCACCGTGTTAGCCAGGATGGTCTTGATCTCCTGACCTTGTGATCCGCCCGCCTCGGCCTCCCAAAGTGCTGGGATAAACCTCTTTCTTTTATAAATTGCCCGGTCTCGGATATATCTTTATCAGCAGCATGAAAAAAGACTAATACACCTATTTATGTGAGAATTCAGAATGGAGGGTAGGAATCTATATACTTAGCAAAGTTACCAGATTATTTGATGCAGTTGGTCCTGAGACTGGCATCTCAGATCCACTGTGAGGATCACATTTGTGCTTTTCATTATGATGAGTCTAAGAGGTAGAGAAACTGTTCGAAATATTACAGAGTTTAAAAGGCTAAGTTTCAAAGCTCCTCATTCCTCAACACCAAGTCGGGATCGCACTGTTCCTCAGATTCTGGGATGCGGTTGCTGCTAGGGACTACTTCCTGCTCCAGCTGGAAGGTCAATTGCACAAGCCAGTGCTTTCTAAAAGCTGAGTTCCCAGAGCATTTCAGGGTGAATTCCCTGGGGGCACTGGCATGGTCTTGCCTTGTGACGCACCCTGGGCCATTGCCTGCCTCTGCAGATGCCTGGGAAC
Source organism: Nomascus leucogenys (assembly GCF_006542625.1). Lineage (NCBI taxonomy): Eukaryota > Metazoa > Chordata > Mammalia > Primates > Hylobatidae > Nomascus > Nomascus leucogenys. The sequence continues at coordinate 57,318,060 of NC_044385.1, forward strand.
AGCTGTGAGCATCTGTCTTCCTTTGTGACTTGGTGAGGTCCGAGGTGAACCCATGGTGTTAGGCTAGGAGCCAGCGCATGACTAAAGGACTGTGATTGTGCAGGAGATTAGACTTAATTTCCTTTGGGAACTCAGCCTGTTCTGCTGTCTCTCAGTGTTTGGCCTCAGTTTTCTTCTCAGAAAAGGTTTTGAGTTCCCATTATTGAGTACTTGAGATTAGCATCTCTCCATATTTATGGATGTAATATGTAAATATCTTACATATTGAAAATTATAAATAATGTGTACATATATAATGTACCTAAGTGTGTGTATACATATATTATCTGTCTATCCACCTGTCTATCTATCTGCAATGCCTGACATTTATCTGGCAATTCCTAACCCTTCTATCATGGGTGCGCACTCTCTCTTTCAATATATCACCTTGACACAAATGAAATGTTTCCTACATCCAGAAAGTGGCTAATAATAATTAGCATTAGCCATAGTCACAGTAGAGCAATTTTACTTTCAAATGTTACATTTCATCTCATGCTACACTGATGAGATACAAATAAACATAAGCAAATAAACTAGAACACATTTTATTAATGCTGGATTAAAAGGGACAGCCTTTTACTGAACGAGCCCAGAGCAGTTGCAGCAATAGCTGCAATAACCTACAAGTTGGGACACCAAAAGGACAGGCAGAGGAGGAAGCATCCAAGAGCTTAGATGTCCCTGGAGCACTTCGCGGGAATGAATTTGCATTCAGAAGTCCGAAATACCACAGCAGCTGCTCAGAACCATTGATGTCCATGAAATCCATCCACCATAAATCCGGGGCCTTGGGAGGATTTGTGCATGAATTTGGAGGCCAAACAAGGATTTTCTAATATCAAAGGAACACACCAAGCGAGTCAGAGACTCTCTGGCATTTGTGAAAAAGCAAAAACATGTGCAGGGTCCTGCGGGTCCGCCATCTGCAGGACAGTGAACACCCTGCCAAGAGCTCTGTGGTCCCAGGGGCCTCCTTGTCAGCAGACAAGATTACATTCTCTTCTCTCCCTGCTTCCACCAAAGGTGTGGTGTGTCACAGGATGGATCAGTATGACATTCTGTCAAACGCATCACTAATAGACGAGGAGTGAGAAGAGTAGAATCCCTGGCCCAGCTTGTCTTTGAGGCTCCTTGGCTGGCTTTGACAACCACTCCCTCAGCCCAGGGCAGTGCCTAGCTCCACACAGGGTATATCACCCTCACTCTTCAGGGAAATCAGGTTTATATTTGTCACCAGTTTTATCAGTCCTGCCTGTGAGTCATATTTCATATCAGATGGTTAACCGGATGAGCAATGAGAATGTGGCACTTCTGACGGCACATTAAGTGGGGAGTGTCAGGGATGTGGGGAGATGGGTGTGGACCGGGCCAGCCATCCTGTTGCTGCCTTGGGCCACCCACACTGTACAACAGGAAGATCCTCAGAAAAGTCCCTGCCCCTAAAATATCTTTCCCAATCGGGGACCGTGGTGCCTGAGTTCCCACCACTACTTTTTTTTTTTTTTTTCAATTAAATTACTCCGTAAAGCTATGGATCAACTGGAGGACTAAGGAATTCCATGAACAGTTGTCTAGTCTCAGTTAGTTTATAAGATTAGTTAAGCAGATCTAGCAGAGGCGGAGGACAGTTCAGCTTTGGGAGGAGGGAGTCCGGACCAGAGTGTGGCTTGCACGGAAGCCTTGTGCCCACGCAGAACAAGGGCACTGGCAACTAGCTGGGGGGCAGGGGAGTGTGGAATTGGTCAAAATAGTCTGTGGGTCTCCACAATAAATAATTTTCATATGGGTGATGCCAAAGTCAACTCTACTTGAAGTTTCTCTCTGTTAAAATGAGGTGAAGAAAATGCAAGCAAAATTGGTCCAAAAAGCAGTACAAAATCATCCTGAAAAACAACTTGCTCTCATCACCAGAAATCATTTGCTGATTGTTAGGCTCAGGATCTGGACAAAAGCGTACCACAGATTCAATCTCTGCCTCCCCAAAGCTTGTCAATCTAAGAGAAACACAGAAGTAGGACACAGAGCAGGAAAAAACATCAAAATATGAATGGGCAGTGAGATATTTACAGCCAGTGTAACTCGGGAATGCACAGCTGCAATCCTCAGTGCAGCTGGGAAATGGACTCAGGAGCAGGTCCATCCGTCAATCCATCCTTCGTTCAGTCCACAGTGCTCACTGAGTGCCATACACACACACACACGCACATATTGGAGAGGTAAGAGCACAGCTGTGGAGTCAGACAGGCTACCATCAGAATCCAATTTCTAGGTGCCACTCTGAGCCAACATTTCCTCTTCTGTTATAAGGGGTAATATTATGCACCTCGTTGGGTCATATAAACACTGAAGTTGCTAATAAAAAGTCCTAGTGCAATAATGGACCTAATAAATATTCATTCCCCTCCTTTCTTGCAGAGATGACTGCGATGCAAGGAAGAAGCTGATGTGTCACAATACACATCAGCATTCTGAGAGTTTAAAGAATGGAGGTGAAATTATTTACAGCGAAGCAGGGGCGGGGGCTCAGGAAAGAGTTCACAAAAGAGGTGGCATTTGAACTTGGCTTTGAATGTGAGCAAATCTGGATATGTAGAAACAGGAGACGTGGAGTGACAGGTAATGCTGGGAGGTGATGAGAGATCATGCCAGGCTAATGTGGAACTTCAAGTGTAAGCAAAATGATTTCAGCAGGAAGATGAGAACAGTCAAGCGATACTTTCAAAATACACATCTTATAGCTGATTCCTTGTCTATTGAAGAAGAATTCTGAGCAATTCTAGAGTCCAGAAAGTGTGACAATAGGTAATGATGGTATACACTATGGTGATGAAGATGGAACAAAAGGTAGCTGGGAGAGGCACCAAGCAGGATGTATGGGTGAGAGTATAGAGAGCTCCTTGCTACATGTAGCCTTAGTGACAGGAAGGATGGTGGCCCCCATAGACAGAAACACGGAAAATACAGATGACAAAGGTGATAATGAAGGTCATGCTGGCAGATTCTATTCTGGGTTACTCAGACTTCTGAGAAGAAATTGCCTGCAGGCAACTGAGAATCTAACTGGAGCTTAGAGGAGAGATCCCAGGCAGAAAGTCTTGTGAGACTTCAAGGTCAATGGAGAGATGAAGAAGAGGAGAGGGCTGAGGACAGAGCTCTGGGACATGGACATCGTGGGGATGGAGGAGGAAGTGGGAGAGGAGGGGACAAGGAAGCTCTAATGAGAGCCAGGAAGACTGGAGAACGAAGTGTTGTGAAAGCCAAAGAAGGAGGAGCTCCTGGCAGAAGGAAGAGGTGGCTTAGGGACCAACAGTGCAGACAGGTTAGAGAAAAGGAGGAGCAAGGGTGTAGTTTTGCAATTCGAGACTTACATTCTTATTCATTTTTGTCCATGAAAGATTTGTTTTTGCTTTGGGGTTTTGCATGGATTCTTTTTGTAATAACAATGACAAGATTACTAATGACCTTAAAGAGGTCAAAACCAGATTGTAAATGTCTCAGGGGAGATTGCAAGGTTAGGAAATGTAAGCAATGATTGTAGATTGCTCTTAAAGAAGTTGCACAACAAAGAAGGGAAAGATAACTCAAGTAAGTGCTAAGCCAAGGGAAGGTTTCAGTCAGTGATGTGCTAGAAGCTTCCTACCTTTGGGAGAACTGATTATGAAATTTCCAGGAATTCTGTGAGTTACTTGTTAAACTGGCTTGAAATATCCCCATGATTGGAGTGTTTACGCTATAGAAATTGGCAAATGCTACAAATCAGCCACCCGCCCCCAACCCATGCCCAGCCATTTGTTACACACTTACCAGCACACCACTGTTTCTAGGCTGGGGGGATGAATACCATGGACAGAGAGGGATTGAAAGGTGGATTAAGATAGAGGGATATGAGGTTGGGAGAGGGGAAGGGAAACAGTTCCAAGGTTTAGAAAGCCCCAGGTGTCACTGTGCCAGGTGGGGATACTAAGGTTGGGGAGCACGAGTGATTGTGAGGGCAGGATGTGGAAAGCATCACTGCATGTACTTGGGTGATGGAGTTATTAAACCTCCTAACCCACCTGAATCAATTGAACAACAACTCCACATCTTAGCAATAGAAAGAAATCAGGCCAGAACTAATGAAAATTATGCTTGAAGAGAAATAAATTTTTAACCACTTTATTGAGATATGATTGGCATACAAAAAGCTGTAGATATTCAATGTATACAACTTGCTGTGTTTGGAGATAATTATACACCATGAAACCATCAAACCTTCATCACTACGGATACCACAAACATATCCCTCAACTCCAAAAGTTTCCTGCCATCCTCTTTTTCTTTTTTCAACTTTTTTGGTAAGAGCACCTAATATGAGATCTACCCTCTTAGAAAAATGTTAAGTATACAACACAGTATTGCTAATCATAGACATAAAGTAGATCTCCATGTCTTATTTATTTTGCATAACTGAAACTTTTTATCCTTTGACCAACACCTCCCATTCCTCTCTCCTCCCAGACCCTGACAACCACCATTTTACTCTCTGCTCCTATGTGTTTGTCGATTTAGATTCCACATATAAATGAGATCGTGCAGTGTTTGTCTTTCTATATCTGGCTTATTTCACTTAGCATCATGTCTTCCAGGCTCATCCATGTTGTCCCAAATGGCAGGCCTTTCTTTTTAAAGGCCAAATAATATGCCATTGTGTTTGTGAGTGTCTGTGTATATATATACACCACATTTTCTTTATCCATGCATCTGTCAATGGACATTTACATTAATTCCATGTCTTGGCTATTGTGAATAGTGCTGCAATGAACATGGGAATGCAGATGGCTCTTCGACATTCTGATTTTATATCCTTTAGATATATACCCAGAAGCGGGACTGCTAGATCGCATGGTAATCTTATTTTAAATTTTTTAAATTTTTAATTCTTGGCCAGGTGTGGTGGCTCACGCTTGTAATCCCAGCACTTTGGGAGGCTGAGGCAGGTGGATCACGAGGTCAGAAGATCGAGACCACGGTGAAACCCCGTCTCTACTAAAAATACAAAAAAAAAAATTAGCCGGGTGTGGTGGCGGGCGCCTGTAGTCCCAGCTACTCGGAGAGGCTGAGGCAGGAGAATGGCATGAACCCGGGAGGTGGAGCTTGCAGTGAGCCGAGATCGTGCCACTGCACTCCAGCCTGGATGACAGAGCGAGACTCCATCTCAAAAAAAAAAAAAAAAAAAAAAAAAAAAAATTTTAATTCTTGTCATAGTAGGTGTATATATTTATGGGGTATATGGGACATTTTGATACAGGCATACAATGCATAATAATCACATCAAGGTAATTGGGGTATCCATCACCTCAAGCATTTTTCCTTTCTTTGTGTTACAAATAATCCAATTATACTCTTTTGGTTATGTTAAAATGTAAACTAAATTATTGTTGACTCTAGTCATGCTGTTGTGCTATCAAAATACTAGATCTTATTCAAACTATATGTTGTATCCATTAACCATCTCACTCCCCACCCCTTCCCTCCTCTACCCTTCCCACCTTCTGGTAACTATCATTCTACTCTCTATCTCCATGAGCTCAATTGTTTTAATTTTTGGCTCCCACAAATAAATGAGAACCTGTGAAGTTTGTCTTTCTGTGCCTGGCTTCTTTTGTTTAATATTATGTCCTCCAGTTCCACCCATGTTCATTCTTTTTACGGCTAAATAGTATTCCATTGTGAATATACCACATTTTCTTTATCCATTCGCCTGCTGATGGACACTTCAGTTGCTTCCAAATCTTGGCTATTGTGAAGAGTGCAGCAATAAACATGGGAGCACAGACATCTCTTTGATATAGTAATTTCCTTTTTGGAGGGGTATGCTCTTTCCTTTCTTTGGGGTATGTACTTAGCGTATACTTCGAGATTGTTGGATCATATGGTAGTTCTATTTTTAGTTTTTGAGGAACTTCCAAACTATTCTCCATAGTGGTTGTACTAATTTACATTCTCACTACAGTGTATAAGGGTTCTCTTTTCTCCACATCCTCACCAGCGTTTGTTGTTGCCTGGCTTTTGGATATAAGCCATTTCAAGTGGGGTGAGATGGTAACTCACTGTAGTTTTGATTTGCATTTCTCTCATGATCAATGATGTTGAGCACCTTTTCATGCCATTTGTATGTCTTCTTTTGGAAATGTTTATTCAAATCTTTTGCCCATTTTTTGATTGGATTATTGGACTTTTTCTTATAGAGTTGTTTGAGCTCCTTATATATTCTGATTATTAATCTCTTGCCAGATGGGTAGCTTGCAAATATTTTCTCCCATTCTGTGGGTTGTCTTTTCACTATGTTGACTGTTTCCTTTGCCGTTCAGAAGCTTTTTAACTTTATGTGATCTCCTTTGTCCATTTTTGCTTTGGTTGCCTGTGCTTCCAGGGTATTATTCAAGAAATCTTTGCCCAGTCTAATGTCCTGGAAAGTTTTGCCAATGTTTCCTTGCAGTAGTTTCACAGTCTGAGATCTTAGATTTAAGTCTTTAATCCAATTTGGTTTAATTTTCATATATGGTGAGAGATAGGGGTCTAATTTCGTTCTTCTGCATATGGACATTCAGTTCTCGCAGCACCACTTATTGAAGAGATTATTCCTTCTCTAATGCATGTTCTTAGCACCTTTGTCAAAAATGAGTACATTGTAGATGTTTGGATTTATTTCTCGGTTCTCTACTTTGTTCCATTGGTCTATGTGTCTGTTTTTATGCCAGTACCATGCTGTTTTGGTTACAGTGCCTCTGAAGTATAATTTGAAGTAAGGTAATGTGATTCTCCAGTTTTCTTCTTCTTTTTTTTTTTTTTTCAGGATGGCCTTGGGTATTCTGGGTCTCTTGTGGTTCCATGTACATTTTAGGATTATTTTTTCTGTTTCTGTGAATCATGCCATTGGTATTTCAACAGCGACTGCGTTGAATCTGTAGATTGCTTCAAGTAATTCAGACATTTAAACAATATTGTTTCTTCCAGTCCATGAACATGGAAATGAACATGGAATATCTTCTGTGTCTTCTTCAATTTCTTGCATCAGTGTTTTATGGTTTTCATTGTAGAGAACTTTCACTCCTTTGGTTAAGTTAATTCTTATGTATTTTATTTTATTTGTGGCAATTTAAATGGGATTACTTTCTCAATTTCTTTTTCAGATCGTTCACTGTTGACATGTGAAAATGCTACTGATTTTTGTATGTTGATTTTGTATCCTGCAACTTTACTGAATATGCTTATCAGTTCTAGTAGTTTTTTGGTGGAGTCTTTAGGTTTTCCCAAATAGAAGATCATATAATCTACAAATAAGGATAATTTGATTTCTTCCTTTTCAGTTTGGATGCCCTTTATATCTTTCTCTTGTTTGATTGTTCTAGCTAGGACTTCCAGTACTATGTTAAATAACAGGAGTGAAAGTGGGCATCCTTGTATTTTTCCAGATCTTAGAGGGAAGGCTTTCAGTTTTTCCCCATTCAGTTTGATGCTAGCTGTATATACCATTGTGTATATTCCATTGTGTATATGTGTCTTTCATATGTGACTTTTATTGTGTTGAGGTATGTTCCTTTTATACTTAGTTTTTCAACAGTTTTTTTTTTTTTATCACGAAGGGATGTTGAATTTTATCAAATGCTTTTTCAGCATCAATTGAAATGATCTTATGGTTTTTGTCCTTCATTCTGTTAATATAATGTCTCACATTAATTGATTTGCATATGTTGAACCATCTATGTATCCCTGGGATAAGTCCCATTTGGTCATGATGAATGATCTTTTTAATGTGTTGTTGAATTTGGTTTGCTTATATTTTGTTGAGGGTTTTTGCATAACTGTTCATCAGGAATAATGGCCTGTGGTTTTCTTTTTTTGATATGTCTTGTCTGGTTTTGGTATCAGGGTAATACTGGCCTTGTAGAATGAATTTGGAAGTATTCCCACCTCCTCTATTTCTCAGAATAGTTTGAGTAGGATTGGTATTAGTTCTTCTTTAAATGTTTGGAAAAAATTCATCAGTGAAGCCATCAAGTCCTGAGCTTTTCTTCACTGGGAGACTTTTTATTATGTCTTCAAATCTCATTACTTGTTATTGGTCTGTTTAGGTTTTGGATTTCTTCATTGTTCAATCTTGGTAGGTTGTACATGTCTAGAAATTTATCCATTTCTTCTAGGTTTTCCAATTCATTGACATAGCTGCTCGTAGTAGCCTCTAATGAGCCTTTGAATTTCTGCAGTATTGGCTGTAATGTTTCCTTTTTCATTTCTGATAATTTGTCTCTTCTCCCTTTTCTTCATAGTTTGGCTAAAGGTTTGTCAATTTTGTTTATCTTTTAAAACAACTAACTTTCATTTTGTTGATCTTGTGTATTGTTTTTCATTTCAATTTTATTAATTTGTGCTGAGTTCTTTTAAAAAATAGGGTTTTGTTGTTGTTGTTTCAGATGGAGTCTCCCTCTTTCACCCAGGCTGGAGTGCGGTGGCGCAATCTCAGCTCACTGCAACCTCCACCTCCCAGGTTCAAGCTATTCTCCTGCCTCAGCCTCCCGAGTAGCTGGGACTACAGGTGCCTGCCACCACACCTGGCTAATTTTTTGTATTTTTAGTAGAGATGGGGTTTCACTGTGTTAGCCAGGATGGTCTTGATCTCCTGACTTCATGATCTGCCCACCTTGGCCTCCCAGAGTGCTGGGATTACAGGCATGAGCCACCACGACCAGCCAAAAATGTTTTTTTTCAACTTTTAATTTAGTTACAAGGGGTACAAATGCAGGTTTATTACATGGGTACATTGCACTCAGGCAGTGTGTATAGTGTCCCATAGCTAGTTTCTTGACCCATGTCCCTCTCACCCTCTAGTAGTCTACCATGTCCATTGTTCCCATGTTTATGTTTGTGAGACTCAATGTTTAGCTGTCACTTATAAGTGAGAACATGCAGTATTTGTTTTCTGCTCCTGCATTAATTTGCTTAGGATTATGCCCTCCAGCTCCATTCATATTGCTGCAAAACATAATTTAATTCATTTTTATGGCTGCATAGTATTCCACGGTATATATGTACCACATTTTCTTTATCCAGTCCACCACCGATGGGCACCTAGGCTTATTCTATGTCTTAGCTATTGTGAATAGCACAGGGATGAACAAATGAGTGCATGTGTCATTTCGGTATAATGACCTATTTTCCTTTGTGCTCTGGGCTTTATTGTTTTTTTCTTCTACTAATTTTGCTTTTCTAGTCCTTTAAGATGTATCATTACGTTGCTTATTTAAAGTATTTTTTTTACTTTTTTATGTAAGCATTTATTACTATAAACTTTTCTCTTTGTACTGCTTTCACTGTATCCCATAGATTTTGGTATGTTGTGTTTCCATTTTCCTTTGCTTCAAGAAATTTTTATTTCACTTTAAGTTCAAGGATACATGTGCAGAATGTGCAGGTTTGCTATGTAGGTATGCGTGTGCCATGGTACTTCAGTGAATTTTTTACTTTTCTTCTTAATTTCTTCATTGACACACTGGTCATTTAGGAGCATATTGTTTAATTTCCATTGTTTGTAAACTTTCCAAAATTCCTCCTCTTATTGATTTCTAGGTCTACCCATTGTTTTCAGAGAAGACACTTGATATAATTTCAAATTTTTAAGATTGTTGTATGGTCTATCCTTAAGAATAATCTATGTGCTGAGGAGAAGAATGTGTATTCTGCAGCTGCTGGATGAAATGTTCTGTAAATATCTATTAGGTCCATTTGGTATAGCAGATTTTTTTTGATTTGTTAATTTTCTGTCTGGATAATTTGTCCAATGCTGAAAGTAGGGTGTTGAAGTCTCTAGTTATTATTGTATTGGGGTCTAGATCTCTCTTTAGCTCTAAAACTATTTGCTTTATATATCTGAGTACTTCAGTGTTGGGTGCATATATATTTACAATTGTTATATCCTCTTGTTGAATTTACCTATTTATCATCATATAGCAGGAATAAGTCCTTGTCTCTTTTTATTATTTTCATCCTGAAATCTATTTTGTCTGATGCAAGTATAGCTACTTCTACTTTTTTATTTTCCATTTGCATGAAATATCTTTTTCTGTCCCTTTATTTTTAGTCTTTGTGTGTCTTTGTAGGGGAAATTTTTTCTTGTAGGCAATAGATCAATGGGTCTTTTAAAAAATCCATTCAGCCACTCACTCTGTGTCTTTTGTTTAGAGAATTTAGTCCATTTACATTCAATGTCATTATTGATAAGTAAGGACTTATTCCTGCTATTTTGTTATTTGTTTTCTGATTGTTTTGTGGTCTTTTCTTCCTTTTTTCCTTCCTTCTTGTCTTCCTTTTAGTGAAGGTTATTTCCTCCGGTAGTGTGTTCTAATTTCTTGCTTTTTATTTTTTGTGTATCTGTTGTATGCTTTGAAGCAATGAAGATTGCAAATAATATAACCTGTTACTTTAAGTTAAGGAAGACTTAACGCTGGCTGCATAAACAAACAAATAAGCAAAGATAGAACTAATAAAAATGACACTTTAACTCAGCCCTCTACTTTTTAACTTTTTGTTATTTCTATTTATATTTTATTATGCTATTTATGTCTTGAAAAGTTGTTGTAGTTATTATTTTTGAAAGGTTCATCTTTTCAACTATCTACTCAGGATATGAGTAGTTTACACACCACCATTACAGTGTTATAATATTTTGTATTTTTTTCTGTGTATTTACTATTATCATTGAGTTTTGATGATTTCGTATTGCTCATTAGTGTTCTTTTCTTTTACATCAAAGAACTCCATTTAGCATTTCTTATAGGACAAGCCTGGTGTTGACGAAATCGCTCAGCTTTAGTTTGTCTGGAGAAGTATTTATTTCTCCTTCATGTTTGAAGGATATTTTTGCTGGATATACTATTCTAGGATAAAAAAGTTCTATTCCTTCAGCACTTTAAATATGTCATGCTGCTCTGAGACACTCCACTGAGAAGTCTGCTTCAAGATGTATTGGAGCTCCTTTATATGTTTTTTGTTTAATCTTTATCTTCAATCTTTGGGATTTTGATTATTAAATGTCTTGAAGTAATATTATTTGAGTTAAATCTGCCTGGTGTTCTGCAACCCTCTTCTATTTGAATATAGATACCTTTCTCTAGGTTTGGGAAGTTTTCTGTTATTATCCCTTTGAATAAACTCGCTATCCCTATTTCTCTCTCTGCCTCCTCTTTAAGGCCAATAACTCTTAAATTTGCCCCTTTGAGGCTATTTTCTAGATCTTGTAGGCATGCTTCATTCTTTTTTATTCTTTATTCTTTTGTTGCCCCTGACTGTGTATTTTCAAATAGCCTGTCTTCAAGCTCTTCTGTTTGATCATTTCTGCTATTAAGAGACTCTGATGCATTCCTCAACATGTCATTTGCATTTATCAGCTCTAGAATTTCTGCTTGATTGTTTTAAATTATTTTAATCTCTTTGTTAACTTTATCTGATAGGATTCTGAATTCTTTCTCCATATTATCTTGGATTTTATTGACCTTTCTCAAAACAGCTATTTTGAAATTTCTGTCTGAAATGTCCTACATTGCACTCTCTTTGGGACTGATCACTGTGCCTCATTTAGTTCATTTGGTGACACCATGTGTTCCTGGATGGCCTTGATGCTTGCGGATGTTTGTCAGTGTCTGAGCTTTGAAGAGTTAGGTATTTATTGTAGTCTTTACAGTCTGAGCTTGTTTGAACCTGTCTTTCTTGGGAAGACTTTCCAAGTATTTGAAGGGACTTCGGTGTTTTGATACGTCTTTGGTCAATGCAGCTATGTCTGCATTAGGGGGCAACCTAAGCCCAATAATTCTGTGGCTCTTACAGACTCACAGAGGCACCACGTTGGTGGTCTTTGGTGAGATGTGTGAGAATTGTCTAGATTACCAGGCAGAGACTCTTGTTCTCTTCCCTTACTTTCTCTCAAATGGGTTCTCTGTCCCTGTACTGAGCTGCTTGGATCTGGGGGAGGGGTGACACAAGCATCTCTGTGGCCATCAGCAATGGGACTGCACTGAGTCAGACCTGAAGCCAGCACATTACTGGGTCTTGCCCAAGGCCCACAGTGACCACTTCCTGGCTACCACCTACGTTCACTCAAGGCCAAAGGGCTCTACAGTCAGTAGGTAGCAAGCTCGGCCAGGCTTGTGTCCTTCCCTTCAGGATGGCAAGCTCCTCCCAGCCCCAGATGGGTCCACAGATGATATTCAAGATCCAGGGCCTGCCTGGAGTCAGGAACCTTAGGAATCTACCTGCTGCTGTATTCTACTGTGGCTGAGCTAGCACCCAAGCTCCAAGATAAAGTTCTTCCTACTCTTTCTTCCCCTTTCCTCAAGCAGAGGCTTCTCTCTCTATGGCCACCACTGCCCCAGGCCCACCGCAAGAACTGCCTGGCTACCACTGATGTTCATTCAAGGCCCAAGGGCCCTTCAGTCACTTTGTGGTGAATGCTGTCATGCCTCGATCTCTCCTTTCAGGTCAGTGAGCTCCCCTCTAGCCTAGGGTAGATCCAGAATGTCCATCCAGGAGCCAAGACCTAGAACTGGGGACCCTAGGAGCCTGCTTGGTGCTGTACCCCACTGTGGCCAAACTGGTACCCACGCTGCAAGATAAAGTCCCCTTTATGCTTTCCTTTCCTTTCGTCAAACAGAAGGAGTCTCTCCCCATAGCTACCACAGCTAGGAATGTGCTGGGTCACACCTGAAGCCAACATGGCTCTGAATCTCACCCAAGGTCCATGGTGAATACTGCTTGGCTACCACTGCTGATTATTCAGGGCCCAAGGACCCTTTGGTCAGCAGATAATGAATCCTGACATGATTGGGTCCTTCCCTTCAAGCCAGCAGGTTCTCTTCTGACCCAGGGTGAGTCTAGAAATGTCCTGTAGGTATGACCTAGAATAGGGGCCTCGGGACTCTGCCCAGTGCCCTATTCTACTGTGGCTAAGTTGGCATCCAAGTTGCAAGACAAATCCTCCTTTACTCTCCCTTCTCCTCTCCTCAAGCAGAGGGAAAGAGTCTCTCCTGCAGCTCTGAGCTGCACTGCCTGGAACTGGGGGAGGGGTGACGTAAGCACTCTCTTGGCCAGCAGAGCTGGCGCCTCTCTAGGTCATATGCATCTCAAGTCCACTGGCTCTGAGCCCAGCACAGTACAAGGACTTGTCCAGGAGTTGCAGTCTTTGTGGCCTATTCTGCCTTTCAAGTTTATTTAGGACTCCAGAACACTTTAGTGCCTGGTGATGGGGCTTGCTGAACTCATTTTCTGACTGCTGGGATGGACAATTCCTCTCTGGCTAGGACTGGTCTAAATGCTCCCTCCATGGACATCAGCTGGGTTCTGCCCAGTGTTGCTTTGCACTGTGACTGGGCAGCACCGATTTCCATTGCAAAGCCCCATAATCACTGTGCTGTCTGTCTCTCTCTCTCTCAAGAACACAAACTCTCTCTCTGCACCATCCAGCTGCTGCCAGGAAATAGAAGAAGGTTGGTGTAGGCAATTCAAGATTGTCTTTCCTACCCTCTTCAGTGTTGAAACCAGATACTGTGATCACTCACCTGATTTTTGGTTCTCATGAAGGTGCTTTTTTGCATGGATAGTTGTTTAATTTGGTGTTCCTGTGCAGAGGGGATGAGACTGGAGGCTTCTATTCCACCATCTTGGTCTGCCTTCACCTAGAGACCTCTATTTTTAAGCTTTTGCAGAAGCTCCAAGTTAATTTCTATAGTGGCTGTACCAATTTACATTTCCACCAACAGTGTACAAGGATTCCCTTTTCTCCACATCCTCGCTACCTCTTGTTGTCCTTTGTTTTTTACATCATTGCCATCCTAATGTTTGTGGGTTGTTATCTTGTTGTGGTTTTAATTTGCATTTCCCTTATGATTAGTAATATCAAGCACCTTTTCATGTACGTATTGGCTATTCGTATGTCATCTTTGGACTTTCCTCCATTTTAAAATCAGGTTTCTTCTTGCTACTGAGTTTTAGGAGTTCCTTATATATTTGTGATACTAATTCCTTATCAGATATATGGTCTGTGAATATTTTCTGCCATTCTCTAGGTTGCCCTCTCATCTTGTTAACTGCTTCCTTTGTTGTGGAGATGCTTTTTAGTTTTAAGCCATCCCAGTTGTCTATTTTGGCTTATGTTGCCTTTATTTTTGATGTCGTATCCAAGAAATCATTGTTCAGTTCAATGTCTACAAGAAGCTTTTTGCCCATGTTTTCTTCTAAGAGGAGGAAAAGTGATTTTCAGTGTAGCTAGAAAACCAAACCTTCATTACAGTATGATATTTCTTTGGGTTGTCATGCTTATTGCCTTAGAAATTTCATCACAGCCAATGTCAAGGCTTCGGGTGGTGACTCATGATATTACTAAAACTACCCAGTCCATCACCCAGGAGAAAAGCTCAGTCATCCAAAATGAAGACTGGACAAGAGGGCACATTAAGAGTGTGAGCAAATGAGACCCCTAAATATAACACACTCTATTTCCTAATGTAGGAGAAAATGAACAGTCCAGCTAGACATGGACACAAGCATCTGAATGGGAGGCTAAGATTTGAAGCTTGGTTCTGGGGAGACTATAACTCTAAAACCATATTTAGAGCTTACTTTATCAAATAAGATATTTGAGATTTGTTCTTTCCTGATACTCCCATGTTAGCCTTTCAGGATTTTTATATAATTTTAAAAGGAGTTACAATAAAAGGTCATTTAATTCCAAATTAAATGCTTTATCCAAATTGTTGCTTTAATTAGAGTATCTGTGGAGGTACACACACACACAAGAAAAGAAAATACAAGGAAGGGTAGGAGAAAAAGAAAAAAGGAAAAGAGAGGAATGGACAGAGAGAAGGACAGCAGAGAATATGTTTGACTAACTCTGGGGCCAGGATCCAGGTTTGATTTAGGAGCATTCTGTGATTACCCACTCAGGTCTTGCCACTGGACACAAAGGAATTTCACATCTTTTCAGGGCTGCTGCAGGAGGGGGCTCCCAGCTGGTTCCTATACTTAAGATAGCAGTCCCTCAGCCTGCTTTGTAAATGTCAGAAATGTAAGACCTACTCCCAGATAAACATCTCAGGAAAGATATCTAAGGGCGGCTGAGGACACTTGCTGCCAATCCCTTTCCATCAATAGGGTCTTTGACTAACACACTTGACCCTCTGCTGCTGAGATTTCCAGCAGGAAATTCTTTGGAACTCTATATAATACCTAATCTTCCCCCAAAATAAAAACCTGCTTTTCTTTCCTTTAAGGATAAACAGTATCATCAATGAACAAGGGGAGCGATTACAGTCCCCAAAGCAAGACAGAGCCCAGGATCTTAGACTCAAGGTCAGAGAAGGGTTATCCTTTTTGATTGAAGGTTTCAATTAAGGAGATGTTCACTGCTATAGCTCAAAGAAAATTAACTTGGAAATGTGATATGCCATGAAAAGAAACTCAAATGACATTAGAAAAAGAGAAGTAATCATCTCATCAGAAGCTATAATAATGCGAGGTAGGTAATGAAAATTTCTCAGTGTGTCCCAGGCACTGTCCCAAGGGAAGAGGTACGGAGAGTAACATAGTGCCTGGTTGGCTTGGCACACTTACTGTGAACTAATAATTTGGTATTCTGGTTTATAAAGTGGTATGAATTGGATCACTAAAATTTGAATAGATTGAGATTATAAGAGAATTTCAGAACCTATTTAAAAAATTGCACAGCAATAAAAGTGAATGTTAAGCCACACTGAGACTTTACTGTGTGCTGGACACTGTGGGAAGAGCTTTATATACATGATCTCATTTCAACTTCAGAACAGCACTATTTACACCACCACCACCACTACCCCCATCTCCATTTTATAGATGAGGAACTTGAGGCTTAAAGAAGTTAAGCATCTTTAGCAATAGCAAGTGGCAGAGCAGGGATTTGAGTCCAGGGTTTATCTGGCTGCAAAACACTCTCGTTTAATCACTGACTGAGACAGTGGAAGTGGCTGAGGCTTAAAAGAGCTGGATGCAGAGATATACAGTAGAAGAAAGAGACCTTCACAGACCAGAGTTTGGAGCCCCCTTCAGCAAATGAGGTTCCATGTAGCTTGGGACAAGCCCTTATTTTTTCTAAGCCTTGGTTTCCTTGTATGTAAAGTAAGCATAACTAATAGTATCTAACTCAAAGGTTATTAAGAGGATTAAGCAAAACAGCACATGTAGGGTGCCTGCTCTTATGACGCTGTGTCCTCCCAGCAGTCCCCAGAGATTTGAAGTGAGGGCACTACTGCAAATACCTGGGATTGACCTGAAGGAAGGAGGATCTCTTCCTAAGTCCTTTCAAGGCAGTCTAAATTTTTTCCACAATCTTTTATTTCTCTTTTGCAGGTAAATCATCCCATTTAAGTATTTCTCCAACTTAATCTATAAATATGAATATGATGATTATCTTAGTTTCCTGTGGCATGTATAACAAAGTACCACAAACTCGGTGACTTTAAACAACACAAATTTACTGACTGATGGTTCCGGAGGCCAGAAGTATTAACTCAGCATCACTGGGCTGAGATCAATGTGTCAGCTGGGCCAAGCTCCCTCCAAGATTCTAGAGGAAAGTTGTGCCTTAGGTAGAACCAGTATGCCTTGGCTTGTGGCCCCATTACTCCAACCTTGGCCTCTGTGGTCACATTGTCTTCTCTTCTTATGTGTGCGTATCTAAGCTCCTTCCACCTCTCTCTTATAAGGACACTAGTAATGACATTTAGGGACCACCCAGATAATTCAGCATAATCTACTCATCCCATCTATATCGCATCTGCAAAGACCTTTTTTTCCATGCAAAGTAACATTTACAGGCTCTGGGGGTTAGGGCCTGATAGCTTTGGGGGCCATCATTCAGTCTGCTACAGTGATATTATATATGCCCTGCTTCTCCTGGGATAAGAAGGTCGAGAATCTGAAATAGGCATCCACTTAAATACTTACACAAAGCCCAGCAGTGTGCCAGGTGTTTGGGGTTACACAACAGAAACAAGGGATACAGCCCTTGTATTTGAAAGCTTGAATATGAGATTAAGACATAAAATAGCTCCAGAAAAATTCTGTAGCAATCTGCATATAAGGTGGTAGAAATTAAGTCTAGACTTAATTCAAAAGTGTAGAAGCAAATCAGTGCAAGAAAGGCCATGATGTACAGTGGCAACAGTCAAAGAATGTTTAAAGGAGAAGACCAGTTTGTAGCTAAACTTTGAAGGATCAGATGTCAACTGCTTAAGAAGAGTGGAAAGAATATTCTAATGAGAGAGATTAGCAATGACAGAAGTTGAGAAAGAAACAGAATAACCAGTTGTAGGACAGTGAGCAGTGAAAGGGGAAACTCACCAGCTACTGTGGAGCTCATTCATAGAAAGCCTTGACCATGAAGGTAAATAATTTAGATTTTAATCAAAAGGCAACAGGGGCCGGGCGTGGTGGCTCACACCTGTAATCCCAGCATTTTGGGAGGCTGAGGTGGATGGATCACTTGAGTTCAGGAGTTTGAGACCAGCCTGACCAGCGGTGAAACCCTCTCTCTACTAACAATACAAAAATTAGCCAGGTGTGGTGGTGCACACCTGTAATCCCAGCTACTCAGGAGGCTGAGGCAGGAGAATTGCTTGAACCCAGGAGGCAGAGGCTGCAGTGAGCTGAGATTGTGCCATTGCACTACAGCCTGGGTGACAGAGCGAGACCATGTCTAAAAAGAAAAAAAAAAAGGCAACATGGATCCATGGCAAGTGATTGAGCAGAGGGCTGTTATATACTGTGCAGTAGAGAGATTGGAGTCAAGAAAGCCATTAGGAAACTTTTTGACACAATCCAAACCCAAATAACGGTAGTAAAGACAGAAATAATGGAAAAAGTAGAATCTAAGAGACAATTTACAGGCAGTGTCCGAATAAAAGATTAACAGAGCTGGAAGGATGATGGTGCATCCGGGGAGGAAAGGTAAGGAATGAGGTGGTTCTCTCCAGGAAGAGCTAGTATTTTCCCCCTCCAGACACTCCTTTCACATTACCAGACTCTGGGAACTTTGGAAGTAACACAATGGCTACCATGTATCCTGTGCCATCTCTGGGGCAGGCAGTTTATAGATTTTTTTTTCCAATTAAGGAATGTATTATTATGACCTTTGTGTAGATAACAAATTGCATAATTTGCTCTAAGTCATAAAACAATGAATTATAGAATAAAGATAGGAGTCTCAGGCTCTGTTTGACCCCAAAGTGTCTCTCCACTACTCAATACCTTGTTTGTTCATTTGCTTGTTCCTTTATTTATTTATATATTCATTCATTCATTCATTCATTCATGGTTCAACTAGTAATTGAGAACCTATAAAGTTCTTGTCACTGTTCTAGGAGCTAAGCTATTATGCAAACAGGCTCAGTTCTTAACTTCAAGAGTTTACAGTCTAGTGAAGAGACAGGCAGGCAATTCTACTGGGATAAGATCATTGCTTTAAAGAAAGTATGAGACAGCATAGTAGGAATGTAGCAGAAGGAGTCCCTAAGTAGGCCTGGGAGAGCCAAAAAGAGCTTAAGAAGGAAGAAACATTTGGCTTTGCCTGACACTTGAAAAATGAGTAGGAGTTAGCCAGACAGAAGTGGGGAAGATTCCTTCCAAAAAAAGAGATAGCATGTGCAGAAAGGTACAAAACAGCCAGACATGTCTAGGGAAGTATGTTCACAGGAGATTGCTGAAGGGCAACCCTTGCGACAGTAGCGGGAGGGGGCCAAGATGAGCTGGGACAAGTGAGCATGGAGATCACTAAATGGGTATGAGGAGTGGACTCCTTCCCATAGATGCTCTTGCTCTGAAGTTCTATTATTCCACAAGTAACTGATGTGCTCAACTCTTTTTCTCAATTCAGTTGAATAAATATCTATTCAGAGACCTATTGGAATAATGTTTGCCCTTTAAAGAAAGTCCGCAGGCAAAATCTTTGTCCTCCAACTAATCATAAGCAACTGCTAATTCCAGCAAGTGGTAAATGTCCTAAGAAATTGCTCTTCAGCCCTCCAGGCAGGACTCTTTTCCAGGCATGATCTGTGTATAGAGTCTCTGGTTCTTCCTCCTCCAAGGCATCAGCAAAACTCATCATACTCTATTTGCATCTAAGACTCCTAGGCCTCCACATTTAGTTGCCTGAGGCCAACAAACTCCACCTGTACCTCAGCCCTGCCATCTTAAGTTACCAGCCAAGATGTGGGCCTCACAGTATCCTCATGTCCCCATACTATGTCATGCTTCCTTCTCCCCTGTTTCCCAGAAGCAGCACCCTCCCTCCCTCCCAATCTGTACCCGGTTATAATCCAGATCAATTGCGCCATCATCTTTAAACTCTTTCACCTCCGACTCTTGCTGGAAACCTGTCCAAGCCCCAAGAACATCTCCCACCCTGATTTTCAAGTGAGCACCCCATTTTCCTTTATGCCTCAAACATCTTTGAACCCTCTGCTGCTGGCAGCATACTTGCTCCCTGTTGCTTTTTTCAGACCATTACTCTGCTACTCTTTTGCACAAGCCTTTCCTTTGAAGTCCAGGCCACACTCGTCATACATATGGCTGATGTCTTGTGACCTTCCTGTCTTCCCTTCCCCATTTATTGAGGACTTTGATACCTTGCTCACAATACTCCTTTTTTTTTTTTTTTTTTTTTCTGACGGAGTCTCACTCTGTTGCCAGGCTGGAGTCCAGTGGTGCAATCTCGGCTCACTGCAATCTCTGCCTCCCGAGTTCAAGCGATTTCCCTGCCTCAGCCTCCCGAGTAGCTGGAACTACAGGCACATGCCACCATGCCCTGCTAATTTTTGTATTTTTAGTAGAGATGGGGTTTCTTTTTTTTTTTGAGACGGAGTCTCGCTCTGTCGCCCAGGCTGGAGTGCAGTGGCGCAATCTCGGCTCATTGCAAGCTCCGCCTCCCGGGTTCACGCCATTCTCCTGCCTCAGCCTCTCCGAATAGCTGGGACTACAGGCGCCCACCACCACGCCCGGCTAATTTTTTTTGTATTTTTAGTAGAGACGGGGTTTCACCGTGGTCTCGATCTCCTGACCTCATGATCCGCCCGCCTTGGCCTCCCAAAGTGCTGAGATTACAAGTGTGAGCCACCGCGCCCGGCCGAGATGGGGTTTCATCATGTTGGCTAGGATGGTCTCGATCTCTTGACCTCGTGATCCACCCAACTTGCCCTCCCAAAGTGCTGGGATTACAGGCATGAGCCACTGCACCCGGCCAATACTCCTCTTTACCCACATCATCTTGGGGAATTTAACATTTATGGGAAGACTCATGCACGATCCTGTCCTAGATACCATGACTTTCGCTCTCCTTCACTTCTCTCTCCCAGTCCCATGGCCATAGTTTAGATCTTGGCATTGCCTAGAACCTCTTCCCTTTTAAATCTTATACTTAAGCATCCTACTCTTGATCATAACCTTGTATCAGCCTGCTCTGTCACTACATCAGCTCATCATGCTCTCAGAGACCCCTCTGTCTCTGATCTCTGTCTCTCTCCCATCGATTCTATCACCATGGTTGTACCTTCTCTTCATCCAGCCCAGTTCCTCCTGGAGTTCCTCATTTTTCTCCACTGTGTTAATAAATCTGCAAGTGTCCTCATCACCTTGCTGTTGTACCACATCCTCCTATTTCATCCAAACACTGGATCAATCCAGTGATCTATTTTCCTGGATGCCACACATAAGCAGCTCAATCCTGATCCAGAAAAATCACAAAACCCTTCTAAACAGAGGACAGATATATGGAGTCTAACCTTCAGTGCCCTTGTCAATTCACAAATTAGCTTCCTTTCCAATACCTTGCAACAGTCAGGCCAGCTTTCACTTATTTCCTCATTGAGAAATTAGTCTTTCAGCTGTGAACTCCCTCAGCTTCTACCTCCAAACCTTCAAAATTATCCATATCTGTACCTGCCCGCTGCTTCCTTCTGCCTTCCCAGAGGAAAAGGAGTCCTCTTCCTGTTTCTACCCTTCCTGTCTCCTTCATGACTAAGACTTATTCACTGGGCTACTCTTGTATAGTTTCAACTTATTCCACTCCACTGGCTTTTCCTCAACAACATATAAAATTTGTCAAGTCTCTTCAATATTTTAAAAACAAATACTTTGATCCTACATCTCTCCCTACCCACTCACTCCCTTTCTCTCTTTTTCACTTCACAGCCAAACTGCCTGCCCACTATCTCCACTCCCCGCCAGCTCACTCATTCCTTGGCCTTCTGTCATCAGACTGCTGCTGCAGCCTCATAGCAACCACTCTGGGACATAACACCAATGATCTTCCACTGGGCAATTCCAATGGATTCTTTCTTGTCATGTTTGACCTTCAGGTGGCATTTGACAGTGGTGACCATTCCTTTCTCTAAAAGCTCCCTTGTTCCTTGGCTTCTCTGATAACACTGCACTCCCCAGTTCATCTCTGCCTCTTTGACCAGTACTCTCACCTCAAATTTTTTTTGACTGATTTTTAATTGGCACATAATAATTGTACATATTTATGGAGTATATAGTGATGTTTCAATACATACAATGTGTAGTGATCAATCAGGGTAATTAGGGTATTCATCATCTCAAATATTTATCATGTATTTGTGTTGGGAACATTCAACATCCTCTCTTCTAGGTATTTGAAAATACATACTACATTATTGTGACCTATAGTCACCTTATAGTGCTATAAGACACTAGAACTTATTCCTCCTATCTAGCTATAATTTTGTATCCTCTAACAAATCTTTTCCATCCCTTCTTCCCTCAACCCATCCCAGACTCTAGATACTCTGCCTTACTCTACTTCCATAAGATCAACTTTTTTAGCTTCTACATATGAATGAGAACATGCAGTGTTTAACTTTCTGTTCCTGACACTTCACTTAACATAATGTCCTTCAGGCTCATTCATGCTACTGCAAATGACAAGATTTCAGTCTTTTTTATGGCTGAATAGTATTCCATTGTGTATATATGCCACATTTTCTTTATCCGTTCATCAGTTGTTGCACACTTGGGTTGATTCTGTATCATGGCTAATGCGAATAGTGCTGTAATAAACATGGAGTGAAGGTATCTCTTTGACATATTGACTTCCTTTTTTTGGATAAATGCCAAGTAGTAGGATTGCTGGATCATACGGTAGTTCTATTTGTAGTTTTTGGAGGAGCCTCCATTCCGTTCTACATAATGACTGTACTAGTTTACATTCTCGCCAACAATTCCTCAGAATTCCCTTTTCTATGCATCCTCACCAACATTTGTTCTGTTACAGAGTCTTGCTCTGTCATCCAGGCTGGACTGCAGTGGCAGGATCTTGTTCACTGCAACCTCTGCCTCCCGGGTTCAAGTGATTCTAGTGCCTCAGCCTCCTGAGTAGCTGGGATTACAGGCATGTGCCACCACACCAGGCTAATTTTTGTATTTTTAGTAGACAGGGTTTCGCAGTGTTGGCCACTCAAACTCCTGGCCTCATGTGATCCATCCACCTCGGCCTCCCAAAGTGTTGGGATTACAGGCATGAGCCACCACACCTGGCCAATAATAGCCATTCTAACTGGAGTGAGATGATATCCCATTGTGGTTTGGATTTGCATTTCCCTCATGATTAGTGATGTTGAGCATTTTTTTCATATATTTATTGGACATTTGTATGTCTTTTGAGAAACGCCTGTTCACATCATTTGCCCATTTTTAAATTGATTTTTTTTTTTTTGCTGTTGAGATATTTGAATTCTTTGTGTATTCTGGATATTAATTCCCTGCTAATTGAATAGTTTCCAAATATTCTCTCCTATTATATAGGTTGTCTTTTTACTCTACTGTTTCCTTTGCTCCATAGAAGCTTTTTAGTTTGATATAATCCCATTTATTTATTTTTGCTTTGGTTGCTTGTGCTTTTGAGGTTGTATTCATAAAATCTTTTCCCAGACCAATGTCCTGAAGCATTTTCTCTATGTTTTCTCCTAGTAGTTTTATAGTTTTGGGTCTTAAATTTATGTCTTTAATCCATTTTGAGTTAATTTTTGTATAGGATGAGAGATGGGGATCTAGTTTTATTCTTTTACATATGGATATCCAGTTTTTCCAGCACCACTTATTGAAGAAACTCCTGTTTCCCTTTCCCTAGTGTGTGTTCTTGGCACCTTTTTCAAAAATCAATTGGCTGTAAAAGTGTGGATTTGTTTCTGAGCTCTCTATTTGGTTCCATTGGTCTATGTATCTGTTTTTATGCCAGTACCATGCTGTTTTGGTTACTATAGCTTTGTAGTATATTTTGAAATTGGGTAGTGTGATGCCTCCAGCTTTGTTCTTTTTGCTCAGGATTGCTTTTGCTATTTGGGGTCTTTTGTGTTTCCATACAAATTTTAGGATATTTTTTCTTTTGCTGTGAAGAATGTCATTGGTATTTTGGTCAGGATTGCATTATATCTGTAGATTACTTTGAGGAGTATGGCCATTTAAAAAATGCTAATTTTTCTAGTCCATTAACATGGGATGTCTTTCCATTTTGTGTGTGTGACTTCTTTAATTTCTTTCATCAGTATTTTATAGTTTTCCTTGTAGAGATCTTTCACCTCCTTGGTTAAATTTATTCCTAAGTATTTGATTTTTTTGGCGACTATTGTAAATGAAAATGCTTTCTTGATTTCCTTTTCAGATGGATTGCTGTTGCATACAGAAATGCTACTTGCTGTGTCTTGATTTTGTATCCTACAACTTTATCAGTTCTAAGAGGTTTTTTTGTGTGTAGACTTTAGGTTTTTCTATGTATAATATCATATCCTCTGCACACAGAGACAATTTGATTTCCTTCTTTCCAATTTGAATGTCCTTTATTACTATTATTATTTTTTGCTTGCCTAATTGCTCTGGCTAGGACTTCCAGCGCTATGCTGAGTAAGAGTGGTGAGAATGAGCATCCTGGTCTTCTTCCAGTTTTTAGAGGAAAAGCCTTCAGCTTTTCCCCATTCGGTATGATGTTAGCTGTGGGTTTGGCATACATTCGCCTTTATTGTGTTGAGGTACTTTTCTTCTATACTTAATTTATTGAGAATTTTTGTCATGAAGAGATGTTGACAGAGATGTCAGGACAGATTTTGAATTTTATCAAATGCTTTCTCTGCATATATTGAAATGGTCATATGGTTTTTGTCCTTCATTCTGTCGTGTACCAATGAGTTTTATAATTTCACCTGTTTTCATTATGATAGTTACTATCTTTTTTGCTTCCAGATGTAGGTCTCCCTTAAGCATTTCTCGTAAGGCTGAACTGATGGTCATAAATTCCTTTAGTTTTTGCTTGTCTGATAGAGTTTATTTCTTCTTCATTTGAGAAATAGCTTTGCTGAGTATAGTATTCTTGGTTGGCAGATTTTTTGTTCAGTAGTTTAAATGTATCATCCCACTCTCTCCTGGCCTGGAAGGTTTCTGTTAAGAAATCTGCTGTTAGTCTAATGCAGATTCTCTTGTATGTGACTTGATGTTTTTCTTTTGCTGCTTTTAGAATTCTTTCTTTGTCTTCAGCTTTTGACAATTTGGGTATAATGTGCCTTGGAGAGGACCTGTTTGGGTTGAATATATTTGGGAGATCTTTGAGCTTCCTGAATCAGGATATTTCATCTCTCTTCAAAGATTTTAGAAGTGTTCAGCTATTATGGTATTAAATTGATTTTTCTACACTGTTTCCCTACTCTCCTCCTTTTGGAACTCCCATAATGCAAATATTTATTCATTTAATGGTGTCCCATAAATCCCATGGGCTTTATTCTTTTTTTCCTTTCTTTCTCTGTCCCTTTTTTCTCTCCCTGAGTTATTTAACAAGACTTCTCTTCAAGTTTAGAAATGCTTTTTTCCTGTTTGGTCTACTCTTGTTGAAGCTCTCAATTGTATTTTAATTTTAGTCATTAAACTCTTTAGCTCTAAGGGTTCCATTGGTTTTGTTTTTAATATCTACCTCTTCGTTAAATTTCTCATTTAAATTATAAATTGTTTCTCTGATTCATTGAATTGCCTATCGGTACTCCCTTGTATCTCACTGACTTTCCTTAAGATTATTATTTTGAAATGTTTTATGACATTTTGCCTATTTCCTTCTGATTGTTGTCAATTATTGGAGAATCGCTGTGTTCCTTTGGAAGTGTCATGTTGCCTTTATTTTTCATGTTTGATGTGTTCTGCTGATTTCTATGCACTTGATGGAACAGTTGCCTCTTCAAATTTTATGGAGTAGGTTTCATAAGGAAAGACTTATTCCTATATATGGATCTTAGGGTGTTGGTTGGGTAGAGTGCATTGACTTTGGTTCTAGGTGGATGAAATAGTGTAATTTCCATGTAGTTTCTTCAGCTGTAATCCATGCTAGTGATGTTTGTGAGTATCTCAGTGGCCTAGACTACAAGAGTTTGGGGGCAGTGGTGGCAAAGCTTTACCAGGAGTAGGGTAGGCTCACTGGTCTGTTTCTTAGGCTGTGGTTATGTGAATGCACATTGTGGGTTGAACAACTTGGGGTTTGGCTTGCTGGTTTGGGGGCTATGGTGAGGTTACTCTGGCTAGGTGCACAAGTGTGCAGATGCTTAGCAGGCTCAGGGGCATGTCTGCCAGGGTGCTATCACTGGGCTGTTTCTCTGACCAGGAGCAGGGCACAAGGCTGCTCAGTTGGCCTGGAGCCTATCTGCCGGGGACATGTTCACCAGGTGGTTTCTCAGGCCCCAGGCATGGGAACAGAGATGCTCAGCCAGTCTAGGGGCACATCCACCAGGGGTGGGCCCACTAGGCTGTTTCTCAGGCTCTGGACACAGACATGCAACCACTTAGCCAACCTATGAGCATATCAGCTCCTCAGTGGCATGAAGGCCTCTCCTACTTGGCTGAGGGCATGTGGCAGTTTGGCTGGCTAAAGGGTAGAACTGTCCTGGATAGGTCCACTAGACTGTTCCTCTGATTAGTAGTGCCGATGATGGGAGTTGGAGTTGGTTTTCCTGCTGTACAGGACTAGAGTCACAGATAATCCTTGGCCTATGTTTCATGCAGCTTGGGTAGAAGCATTGCAGTCAGCCATGTGGCGGGCTTGGTGGAATGAAAAAGGGGCCCTAGGGCTCAGGAGGTACAGCAGCTACTGGCCTTAGAGTAGGCACACTCTAGAAGTCACTCTGGTATCAAGATAGTGCTGTGCTGTAGCAGCTTGGCTCACAGTGGGTGGGTGAGAGTTGGGAGTACACACCCTGTGCTCTTAATCTGGAGAAATGCAGCTGCGTGAATTCCTAGCAATTCCCCAAGCTGGGCTTAGGGCTTACAAGGGCTATAGGATTCTTCTATAGTGAGGACTATAGGTGTTTGCAGTGACAATGGAGGCTGCTGGGGTTCTTCTGCTTACCTTTTCCCTGCAAGGGGAAGTGCCTCCTGACTTTGGGCCAATCCAGGCAAAGGAGATGAAGCAGTAGAGTCAGGGTGCCTCACTCCCTTTTCTGCACTGCCCTTCGGTGCTTCCAAATGCCCATAGACACCTCTCCACTCCCCTGCAGCACTCCACCACTCTTCCTTTGACACTCCAGTTGAATCTTAGTTGTTATTACCTTTGTCCTTTCTTGTTAGGGGTGAGCCCATGGAACCTCTAGCTAGCCCTCTTGCTGACATCACTCCTCTTATTTCTCAGCTTCTTTTAAGGTTTCCCATTCTCTGCTTATCCCTTTCATAATACATGCCCTCGTTGCTACTCTGTGTGATTGCCTTGGGAAATCTCATGCATTCCTTGGCTTTGATGCTATCTATGCATGGATCACTTTGAACTACACATATCGTCTAGATCTCTTCTGAATTTTATTATTGGGTATTTTATCTCCTTTTAGATATTCCACTAGAATGGACCATAGAAAACTCAATATGCCTCCAACTGAACTCATGTTTCCCTCCCAAATGTGCTCTTCCTTTGCATTCTCGATCTTGACAAATGTCACCTCCAGCCACCCAGTCACCCATGCCAGAATCCAAGGAGTCATCTTAGACTCTTCATCATTCTCATGCAGCACCCTCAAGCCCTTCTGTCCAGATCTATTGTTTTAATAGCTCTCAAAAGTCTCCCCTCTATATCATTCTACTCCAAATAACAAAATCATGGTTTATCTTATCTGAATGACTGCAATAGTCTTCTAACTGGTCTCCCAGCTTTCAATCTAGCTAGCGCCACTCTTTAATCTGCCTTCCTTTTTGCTTCCAGAGTAATATTCATAAGAACCCCAATTGAATATATATATTACCACTTAATTTTTTAGTTTCTCTTTATCTATAGGATAACACCTTAACATCTTAGTACATGGTATGCAATCCTTCAGACTCTGCCACCATTCACATGTTCATCTCTGGACATACTCTTCCTGGAACCTTATGCTTCAACCAACCATTTGCATTTCCTGGAATATATTAAGCTATTTCGAGCTTGCAAGGCTTTGTTCTGCTCTTGCTGCCTAGAATCGCTTTTCTCTCCTTTGTTGATTAGCAAATAGCTACCTATCTTTGAAGACTTGGCACAAATACCACCTAGCCTGCTGTGCTGCCCCTAGTTAGAATCAACTTCTCTAACCTGTATACAGATCCCCGTCACAGCACTTGCAATGCTTTATTGCACTTTTTTGTTTTTGCAAGCACTTATGGGCAGGAACCATGCCTGATTTCTCTTGATATTCCCAGCCCAGTGCCTGGCACACAAAAGCCTTCAATAACTTTTGTGTGTTCTTGAATTTTAATAATTTATACACATAATTCACTATTCTTGATTAAACAATTCAGTGGGTTTTGACAAATGCATATAGTTCTGTGCTATCACTACAGTCATGACAGAATATTTTCATCACTCCAAAGATTTCCCCCAGTTCCCTCTGCATTCAGTCCCCTCCTCTCACCCCCTGGCCCTTGACAACTTCTGATCTGCTTTATGTTAGTGTAGTTTTGCCTTTTGCAGAATTTCACATAAATGAAATCAAATAGTATGCAGCCTTTGTGTCTGACCTCTTTCCTTTAGTATATTGTTTCAGCAGTTCGTTCATGCTGATGCACATATTGCTAGCCCATTACTTTTTCTTTGAGGTTTTCTTTGAATATTCCATTGTATGGATATACCATACTATGTTTATAGGTTCACCAGTTGATTAGCATTTAAGTTATTTCTACTTTTTGGCCGTTATGAAGAGAGCTAATAAGGAAGTTTTCAAGTGAGTCATAGTGGACATATGGTACGAGTGGAATTTCTGGATCATATGGTACGTGTATGCTGAACTTTAGGAAAGTGGCCAAACTGCCCTACCAAGTTATCATAACACTTTTCATTCTGATAATCAATGCATGGGAGTTCCAGTCATTTCATATCCTTGCTAGTCTCTTTAATATTAGCTATTCTAGTAGGTGTGCAGCAGTATCTAACATTAATGATGGCAAGCATCTTTTCATATATTCATTTGCTATACATATATCTTCGTTGGTAAAGTATATGTTTAAATCTTTTTCCCATTTTTTTAAGTTGGAGCTTTTGTCTTCTTTTTATTTAGTTGTGTGTATTCCCCATATATTGTGGATACAAGTCCTTTGTCAGATACATGTTTTGGAAATAATTTTTCCCAGCCTACGTCTTGCTTTTTAATTTTTTAGCACTGTTTTAGGAAGAACAGAAGTTTTAAGTTTTGTTGAACTCTAATTTATCAATTCTTGCTTTTTGTGTCTTATTTGATAAATAATTGCTTAGGCCAAGGTCACTAGGATTTTTCTTCTATGTTTTCTTCGAGTAGTTTATGTATAAACCGACTGGAGTTCTTTCATTTATGTTTATGTTCCATTTCTGAAAAGACTGTCCTTTCTGCATTAAATTGCCTTGACAACCTTGTCAAAGATCAAATGGTCATATATATGCGAGTCTATTTTGGGATTCACTATTCTATTTCATTGAACTATATACCTATATTTACACTGATACTACACTATCTTGAGCACTGTTGCTTCATAATTAGGTAATGTGAGTTTTTCAAGTTTGTGCAGCTTTTTCAGAACTGTTTTTACTATTTAAGGGTCTTTGCATTTTCATGCAGATTTTAGAATCAACTTGTCACTTTCTATTAAAAAAAAGCTTGCTGGGATTTTGATTGGTATTGGTTTTGCTTGAACCTATACATTAATTTGGGTATAATAGACATCACATTTGTTGAATTTGTGAACGTCTACATACAAGGTATTTAAGCTCATTGTATTTAAAGTTTATGGAGCAAATTCACAAGCATTATCCTACTTGATCCACCTAACAACCCTGTAAGGTCAAAGGGAAATGCCAGCTTCATGTTGCAAATGAGAAAATGGAATCTTAACAGACTTGACCTAGGTCAACAAGGCATAGGTGGTGGTGCCACTTGTCCTGGCTTTTTCATTTTACTTCTACATATATGTGATGCTTGCTCCTGAAAGTACTGATCTGGCGTATCTAAAATGCTGGCATGTAGGACTAAGCCGAGAAGACTGGGTGATGCAGCAAATCCAACCCTACACTCTCACTGCCTTAACTTGGGGAAAGAGGCATCTAGAGACTTAGTCACCCCTGCTGAATTCAGACCAGCTCTGGGATATCCTAGCTCAGTGGCCTGAACCTTCTTGGGCATCACCAGCAAGCAGCAAGCTTTAAAAATGCAGATGCTTAAGGCTTGCCCCCAAGATTTTGATTCAATTGTCTGGGGTATTACTATGTATAAAAGCTCCCTGGAGACTGTATTATACAGCCAGGTTTGAAAACTGTGATTCTGAGGCTTCCAGTGGCAGGAAAAGCAGAGAGTAAGAAGAGAGATTTCTTAGAATTGGGCAAGGAGAGATCAGCCCCTGGGTCAGAGATCACTGACCTAACGGAGGGAAGGAAGATGAGAGAGCTGGATGCCAATTTCTTAACATAATCAGGAGGCGATGCTAAAAATACCACAACTCCTCTCTGGGGACTGATCCCAATTCCTTTATAAATATGCTTACTATGTAATAAGAAATTCAACTCTCAAAGAGTCAGATAAATTCATAATGGAAAGGATTAGAGATTATTTTGCCCAGTTCTCTTACTTCAAAGGTAAGAAAACTGAGGTCACAGGAGTTAACAACTGGGTCAGTATTATCAGTATGGGCAGAGCCAGGAGTGGAACATAGTGATCTTGGGTCCCCAGGGGAGTTCTTTCCACCTTTCTGTCCCAGAGGCCATCCACAGACTTTCTTACTTTATGTAAACCCAACTGGGATGCAGGCTGTGGGCCATTCAGGCCACAGGCTCCCAAGACTTGCTGCATCAGAACCACCCGGGAGTTAAAAATATAGACTCCAGGGCACACCAGAGACTCTAGATCTTTGAGGGGGAGACTAGGAATGATTCCAACCAATCATGTCTCTTCTCTCACTCCTGCTACCTGATCTCTGGACTGTTTCGTTTAGTGTTTGCGAGCTGCAGCTCCAGAGAGGCCTGGCACCTGGGGCCTTGTCAACTCCTAAGTTGGTGATTATCTACAAATGTTTTCATATGAATATATCCAGGCCCCCACGCAGAATTGGAAGTAAACAATACTAGATTTATGCAAGCTAGATTTTTTCTTATTTCCACCAGATAAGATACAAGCTTAAAAGAACAATCATTTTAAGGCCACGGAAAAGCAGATACCACCACAGAAAGAGCAGAATTGGCCACAGCTCCAGGGTATCTGCCCCAGTACTATGGTGAACAGGAGTGGTAAGACTGGCCATCTTTGTCTTGTTCCAGTTCTCAAGATGAATGCCTCCAGCTTTTGCCCATTCAGTATGATGTTGGCTGTGGGTTTGTCACAGCCAGCAACTTATTATTTTGAGGCTGTTATTATTTTGAGGTATGTTTCTTTCATGCCTACTTTGTTGAGGGCTTCTAACACAAAGCGATGTTGAATTTTATCAAAAGCCTTTTCTGCAACTATTGAGATAATAATTTGGGTTTTATTGTTAATTTTGTGTATGTGGTGAATCACATTTATGGATTTGCATATGTTAAACCAAACTGGCATCCCAGGAATAAAGCTTACTTTATCATAGTGAATTAACTTTTTAATTCACTGCTGGATTCAGTTTGCTAGTATTTTGTTGAGAATTTCTGCATCTATACTCATCAGAGATATTGGTCTGAAGTTTTCTTTCTTTGTTGTGTCCCTACCAGGCTTTGGTATCAGAATGACGTTGGCTTCATAGAATGAATTGAGGAGGACTTCCCTCCTCCTTGATTTTTTGGAATCATTTCAGTGGGATTGGTACTAGCTTTTCTTTGTACATCTGGTAGAATTCAGCTGTGAATCCATCTGGTCCGGTGCTTTTTTTGGTTGGTATGCTTTTTATTGCTGAATTCAATTTCAGAACTCATTATTGGTCTGTTTAGAATTTTAATTTCTTCCTGGTTCAATCTTGGGAGACTGCTTGTTTCCAGGAATGTATCCATTTCTTCTAGGTTTTCTAGTTTGTGTGCATAAAGGTACTCATAATAATCCCTGAGGATTTTTTTTTGTATTTCTGTGGGGTCTGTTTATTACTTTGAACCATTTTTTGATAGAGTATTTAGGGCTTTCTAAATATAAGACAATGTTGCCTACAAACAGAGACTATTTAATATCTTAATTTCTGATTTGGGTACCTTTTGTTTCTTTCTCTTGCCTAATTGCTCTGGCTAGGACTTCCAGTACGATGTTACTAATGGTGAACAATTCTTTTAATGTGCTATTGAATTCAGTTTACCAGTATTTTGTTGAGGATTTTTGCATCTATATTCATCAGGGATGTTGGCCTGTAATTTTCTTTTCTTGTTGTGTCCTTGTCTGGCTTTGGTATTAGGGTAATGCTGGCCTTGTAAAATAAGTTTGTCAGTTTTCTCTCCTTTTCAATTTCTTTGGAAGAGTTTGAAACAGATTGGTATTAGTTCCTCTTTAAATGTTTGGTAGAATTCAGCAGTGAAGCCATCAGGTCCTGGGCTTTTATTTTTGGGGAGACTTCTTATATTTGATTTGATCTTCTTGTTCATTATTGGCCTGTTCAGATTTTCTGTTTCTTCATGGTTTAGTTTTGGTAGGTTGGATGTGTCTAGGAATTTACTGATTTCTTCTAGATTATGCAATTTGTTGGCATGTAATTGTTCATAATAGTCTCTTATGGTCCTTTGTATTTCTGTGGTATCACATATAATGTCCCCTCTTTTATTTTTATTTTGAGACTTCTCTCTTTCTTTTTTAGTCTAGCTAAAAGTTTAATATTTTTACCTTGTCAAAAAACAACTCTTACTTCCATTGATCTTTTCCACTGTTTTTCTAGTCTCTATTTCATTTATTTCTGCTGTTATCTTTATTTTCTTCCTTTTACTAACTCAAGGCTTAGTTTTTCTTTTCTTTTTTTTTTTTTGGTTCCTTGAGGTATAACATTAGCTTGTTTATTTAGGACTTTTAATCTCTTTTGATATAGGCATTTATTGCCATAAACTTTCCTTTTACAACCACCTTTGCTGCATCCCATACGTTTTGGCATGTTGAGTTTACATTTTTGTCTGTCTCAAGATACTTTTAAATTTCTATTTTAATTTCTTATTTGACCCATTGGTTGTTTAGGACCATGTTGTTTAATTTCCACATATTTGCAAATTTTCTAAAATTCCTCCTATTATTGATTTCTAGGTTAATACCATTGTGGCTGAAACAAAATATTTGATATGATTTTATTCTTCTTAAATTTGTTAAGGCTTGTTTTGTGGCCTAACATATTATCTTTCTGCAGAATGCTCCATGTGCTCTGGAGAGGAATATGTATTCTTCTTCTGTTGGATACAATGGTCTGTATATGTCTGTTAAGTCCGTTTGGTCTAAAGTGTAGTTCAAGTCCAATGTTTCCTTATTGTTTTTCTGTCCAAATGATCTGTCCATTGTTGAAAGTGGCATATTAAATCACCTACTATATATTGCTGTCTATCTCCCTCCTCAAATCTCTTAACATTTGCTTGATATATTTAAGTGCTCTGATATTTGATGCATATATATTTTCAATTGTTATATCTTCTTGTTGAATTGATTCCTTTATCATTATATAACGACTTTGTCTTGTTTTACAGCTTTTGACTTCAAGTCTATTTTATCTGATACAAATATAGCTACCCCTGCTCTCTTTTGGTTTCCATTTGGATGGAATACATTTTTCCATTTTTTAATATTCAATCTATGTATGTCCTTAAAGGTTAAGTGAATCTTTTATAGGAAGCACATAGTTGGGTCTTTTTTAAAAATCCATTTGGCCACTCTATATCTTTTTATTAGAGAATTTAATCAATTTACATTCAAGAAAATTATTGATAGGTAATGACACTACAGATAATTTGCCATTTTTTCTAATTGTTTTGTAGATCTTTTGTTCCTTCCTCTCCTGCTGTCTTCTTTTGTGATTAGGTGATCTTTTTTTCTAGTAGTATGCTTTGATACCTTACTCTTTATATTTTGTGTATCTACTATAGATTTTTTGCTTTGTGGTTACCATAAGATTTACATAAAACATTTCATAGTTATTACAGGCTATTTTAAGCTGATAACAACTTTACTTGATTGCATAAAATAATTCCACACTTTTACTCCATCTCCTTTACATTTTGTGTTTTTAATGTCACAATTTACATCTTTTTATATTGTGTATCCCTTAACAAATTATTGTAGCTATTTTATTTTTAATAGTTTTGTCTTTTAACCTTGATGCTAAAGATATAAATGATTTATATACTACCATTACAGTACTAAGGTATTCTGAATGTGACTGTGTGCTTCTTTTTCTTTTTCTTTTTCTTTCCTTTCCTTTCTCTTTTCTTTTCTTTCTTCCTTAGAGATGGTGTCTCACTACATTGTCCAGTCTGGTCTTGACCCCTTGGCTTGAAGCAATCCTTAGCCTCCTGAGTAGGTGGACTACAGGTGCATGCCACCATGCTCTGTACTTAATTTTATCCATGAGTTTTATACTTTCATAGGTTTTTGTGTAACTAATTAGTGTCCTTTTTTCTCAGTTTGATTAGAGATTATTTTGCCCAATTTTCTTACTTCAAAGGTAAGAAAACTGAAGTCACAGGTGTTGACAACTGGGTCGATATTATCAGTATGGGTAGAGCCAGGACTGGAACTCAGTGATCCTGGGGCCCCACAGAAACTCTTTCTACCTTTCTGCCCCAGTGGCCATCCACATACTTTCTTACTTTATTTAAAAGCAACTGAGATTCAGGGGCTAATTTTCTGGCTTGTAGGACATTCAGGCCTCAGGCTCCCAAGACTTGCTGCATCAGAATCACCCGGGAGTTAAAAATACAGACTCTTGGGCCCACCAGAGAATCTAGATCTTTGGAGTAGAGACTAGGAATGATTCCAGCCATTCATGTCACTTCCTTCACTCCCTCTGCTACCTGATCTCTGGTCTGTTTTGTTTCGTGTTTGCCAGCTGCAGCTCTGGAGAGGCCTGGTACCCTGTCTAGTTCCTCCAGGAATCCCCGCCCTCTTTCATCCACAGAGAAGTGGGTGGACCCTGTGGCCTCAAATGGACATTGCAGGACATGTCACAGTGAGTGGCAGAGATTCACATGGAACAAATCGGGAAGTGGTGTTGGAGCTAGGGAAGTGGAGGATGCTTGTGGCTGCCCTGTCACTCAGGGGATGGTGTGGGCCCTGGTCCTGCATCTGTAGAACCCCATTCAGGGAGTCTCAAAAGTTGAATCCAGCTACTCTGAGGCTTCCCAAACCCTCAGGTCTGCCTATTTCTTGAATCCTCCAGTATTTAAGTATTAAATAGAGGGATAACTTTAAATCAGAACATTTTCATTTTAGGAAAGGAATTATAACATGCCTTTGAATAAGGAGCTAGATTTGCATACTTAAATTGTCATTAGGCTTGCAACACACACACTCTCCCCAGCTTGCCCAACTCTCTTTCTCTCTCTCTCATTGCATCCTTGGAACCTAACATGATGTCTGGTGCATAGCAGGCCTCAGTGAATGAATGAAGTTTTAAGAGCTGTCATATTAAATTGTAATCTTGCATCTGTGCCTGGAATTCTTTTTAGAGCTCTGGCCAACTCTTGGGGAAAGCTCCCCCTTAATCCACATAGCTGGGGTGCTGACATCTCAGGACCTGATGGGCCAGGGTGGTCATCTCTCCTATGGAGACTCAATCACGATATCTGTCTTCCTTGAGACATCTGGTGCTTCCATCTTGTTCACTGGCTGTACTTGTCCCTTAAATGAATCATCTAAGCCACTCATTAGGGAAACCAGTTCTTTATGGATCCAGGAGGAGCCTCAGGCTCTTTACCCTTGAGGGATGGATTGCTGTGAACACCTGCACTCTCCTGGGTCTCTCTTCTCCAGGTCACATGTGCTGTGGGCACTGTCCCCTTGTGACTGTCTCCCGTGGCCAGGACAACAACAGCTGCCTGTGTCCCCCTTTGGAAGCGTTCTGAATACTTACTTGCCTGCCCATCTAATTTCCCAGGCAGGACTGAGCAAGTTCCTTAGCGAGCAGGCTGGCATGACACCAAACCCGTTCAGCACTTAAAACCATTTTCTCCCAAGCCACAGCTCAGTGGCAGCTCACCTGGCTGTGTGATTACCCTTTGGATGGCTGCTTCCTCCCTTCCCTGCGGCTGGGAAATAAATCAAGTGCTTCCTGGTGGACTAAGAAAGTGGGTTCTGTTTAAGGATAAGAGCATCATTTAGACATAATCAAGGATGCAGAAGAGACTTTGGCTTGGACTAAGACAAATCATTTCTAAACCAGTCATTGCTATCTGAATGTGGTAGAATCTCTTTCCACTACAGGACAAGGCTGGGATTGTGCAGCTCTTAAATAAATAAATGAGCTCAGAAATGAGCGTAAGAGGGCTTTGCAAACACAGAGTATTCTTGGAATGCACCACTGAGAAATAAATGTTACCTCTGTCTTGATGCAGAGTGAGAGACTTTCATAAACTCTTAGGAGCACGATATAAACACAGAAGTTAAAAGATGAAAAAAATCACAAAAACAAAAAGGCATGTGAGTGCCTTTTTAATCATCTACTGATGATTAAAGTAATCAATCTATTGATATGGTTTGATTTCCAAGTAGTATATGATAAATATCAATGAAAATTTCATTAAAGAATATTTTTCTCCAGAAAAGAAGCACATTTGTAAATAATCTGTAAGCAGAGGAGGTAGTGGTGGATGAGGAATCTCATATCCAGCTTGCTGGTGCTTTTGTTGCAAACAGTCAAAAGTCAGTCAAAAATGGCTTAAAGGGTAAAGACATTTACCTGCTTGTGTAACTTGAAAGTCCAGAGGTGAATCAGGCTTCCAGAGCATAGGTCCCTGTCAGGCCCCTGGCTTCTTGTGGTCTCTCTGCTCCTCCATCCTCCCTCCATCACCTTAATGGAACAAGGCAGCTTCATTCTCTCACTGTGGGGGTGAAGATGCACACTCTAGAGGCTGATGGACCTGATTTGCATCCTGGCTCTGCTCAAAAGCTGTGCATCTCAGGCACAATGTGAACCTCTTAAGCACCGGGCTTCTCATCTGGAAAGTGGGAACAATCATAGAGTTGATGTCCTAGGATTGTTGTATTAAATGAGATAGTGAGATGGTGGCTGGTATGCAGCAGGCACTTCATAAGTGTGGGAGCTCATTCTTGGTCTTTGTGGAACTTACTGAATGGCACCCAGAGCTAGGCACCATGCTAGCTTCTGGAGACGAGAGTAATTGGAAAGACAGATGGGCAACCAGGCTGATAGGACACAGCGTGCTAGGTATCCTACCCCTGATATCCTTACTCCTACAACAGGGGCTAGACTGGATATGTTAGATCGACACCTTATAGACAACAGAGATGTGCCTGGTGCTGTTGGAGGTAGGGGGAGATATAAGGCCGTTCCTGCCCCCAGGAGCTCCCAGAGTGTGGGTGGATATCGGCAGGAGAACGGGGGTGTTGTGGCTCATCTGAGTCCCATCGCAGACCCCCTCAGAGGCTCAGCTTACCTACGCGGGTGGGGCCTGGGGCCCTAGGCGGACGCCAGCCTCAGCTCCAGAAGTTATCTGCCTGCTTCCATCTAGTGCTCCCCACTCCTCCTACTTCGTGAGGGAAAATCTGAGACCCAGAGAAGTGAAGCCATTTGCCAACTCTGTCCCAAGAGCCCAGCTCAGGCCAGAAAGCGGTTCCAGGCTCCCTCCGCCAGGACATGACATTTCCCCAGACAAGGAGCTGATGGCCCAGTTTCGGTCTGACTCTAACCCACACATCATCATTTTTTCATTCAGTATCAAAAACCCTGAAAGAAACCATGGTATACAGGGAAGACTGTCTGGCATCTTTTCAGATTGGTTTGGGAGTTACTGGATGAGAGAGAATGCCATAAACATCATGGTTCCGAGTGCACCTGCCCTTAAAAATTGTGGGCGGGGGGCGGGGTGGGGTGGGAAACAAGTGCAAAGGGAATAGCATTTGTGATATGAATCTTTCAAACTCCTTTTTATTTTTAAAAATGCTTGACTTAGCACACATGAGATTTTCTTTTCTGTAAAAATGAGTACTGAATGTGAGAGAGGAGCGGGACTGCAGGGCGGACTCAGCTCTGGTTAATGTCAGTGCAAGGCTATGGGCCCTGGCAGAGAACGGTCTGGCTGGCTTGGAGAGAAAGAAATGCCCTGGAAAGGAAAGCAGGGATGTTCTTTAGGGATAGGAATGTGTTGGGAGAAAGTCCTTTTAAGCCAGGGTATAAAGAAGTTGCTAGACCTCCCCGTTGCATCAGCCTCAAAGGCAGCGAGCATTCTGATTTCCTTGGAACCAGTGCTATCATCTGCCAGCAAGAGCAGCAGCTGCCTTTCTGTCAAAAAAAAAAAAAAGAAAGAAAGAAAGAAAGAAAGAAAAAGAAAAACGTCACTGAATTAAAGAAGGCAGTGAATATTTTTACTGTGTGGAAAGGATATTTTCAGCACATCTGGGCAAGATCTTAAACTCACCAACTGCTTCATCTAAGATTCTCAAGCTTCCTAGGGATGTTTCATTGCATTACTTCCAAGTTTTATCACTTTATTTCCAATTTGTATCCTTAAGGGCAGAACAAAAATGATTTTCTGAATCATGGGAAATGATTCAAGCTGGGGACAATTTGATATTAACTGAGGACATGCAGGAGCCACAAAAAAACTTAGCACTTTCTCATAGATTCTAAAATGCAATCAAAAGTGGCAAATGGTTATTTTTTCCCTAATTTAATAAAATGACAGAACAAGTTAAGTTATTGAAGATCTGACACTCCATCAGGATTCTGAAGTACTGGGGAAATTGAATTACTCTTTCTAAATAATACAGAAGGGGAAAATGAAAGTATTAGAGTCACCATGCCTAAGAATAAATGGAGACATGTTTAGTTTTATGAAGAAATTCAGTCCTTGAGATTTCTGGGTTTTTTCCTCCCGCTTAACAGTCAGTTCAACCAAAGGGAAAGGAACATTTCTTCCTAGCTACTACCATGTGCCATTTAAATGGCTTTCCTGGTACATGCGGCCTAGGAAACCCGCAATCTGTGTAGGCCGGGTGGTCGTGATAAAGATGACATTTGCCTTTGAAACATGCTGGTATGCCAAAAGAATCGGAGGCATAAATCTGAAAATGTGGAAAGAGAAATGAACATACTTACCTAGTTCAAACTTGTGTTAATGAATACCGTGTTTTAATTCATAATGTGTGCTTTCACAGCATAGAGAACTGGTAAATCCAATCTTCTAATATTTCGTTCCCTGAATTAACTGCTACCTCTCAGGAAAAATACTTCCAAATATATTCAAGAGTGCTTATGGTATTACATCCTTTGCAAGAAAGTGACAGTAAAAATTACTATATATCCTTAAATACAAAGTAAATTTTTTTTCTCTCATTATTATTTTTCAAAATAAGGGAAATCACTGACAAGCACTATCTTCTAAATGGATTGGTTATGAATAGGTTACAAACTGGTTAGTTGAGGAAGACACAGTGATTTAAAAAAATACGGTTACCAGTTTTAGCAAATAAAAACACAGGTTGCTTAGCTAAATTTAAATTTCGGATAAACCACCTTTTTTTTTTGTAGTACAGGTATGTTCTGTGCAACATTTGGGACATACTTATACCAAAACACTTTTGTTGTTTATCTAAAATTCAAATTTAACCAGGCTCCCTGGATATTACCATGCAACCCTAGTCTAAACTAACCTTGAAATGCTAGTTTTGGATGAATATAGTGGTCACCTGATGGAACAGATGGTTTGAAAAAGAGAACAAGACATCGAACAGGTTTAGTATTTAGGAATTATTCTTGGGGGTGGAATACAGTCAATTACAATTTGTTGGATGTATTGTATTGGAAACAAGCCTTATTAAAATCACTTACAAGGCCGGGTGTGATGGCTCATGCCTGTGATCCCAGCACTTTGGAGACCAAGGCGGGTGGATCACGAGGTCAGGAGTTCAAGACCAGCCTGGCCAAGATGGTGAAACCCCATCTCTACTAAAAATACAAAAAAAAATTAGCTGGGCGTGGTGGCGGGCGCCTGTAGTCCCAGCTACTCAGGAGGCTGAGGCAGAGAATTGCTTGAACCTGGGAGGCAGAGGTTGCAGTGAGCCAAGATCGTGCCACTGCACTCCAGCCTGGGTGACAGAGCAAGACTCCATCTCAAAAAAAAAAAATTATTTACTAAGCCACACAGTAAATGTTTTGCATATGGTGACTGCCAAATGGAAAAAAAAAAAATGACACAACTAGCTGTTTCTTGAAACGTGAATGCACATTTGCCGCCTGGGTAAAACGTCCAGCAACATACATAGAAAGTCAAATAGTGCTGAAGCTCAAGCAACTTCGATGGCACAAAGATGATGTTTTAGATAACTCAGATTATAGCAATGACAAAATAAATTATTAAAGTCAAAGATGCATAAGAGAATTTAAATAGAATCATTTCAGTGATTCAGCAAGAGTGGGAAAAGGCAATACTTTAAAATAATGTATTAGTTGATCTAGTGTGTAATTTTGTATATTTGTAACTTACCTGAACACTGTAATGTAGATATTTAAGCATTCTGTCTCCAGCCCTTAAAGGAGATATATTTTTTTCTTCTTTCTTTTATCAATCTCCTCATTGGGAAAGCACAGGCTCACATTATATACCAGACTGCTTAATGGTTTGAGCATGTGTCCAAAAATATTCGGACAAAACATTGGGCAATTATGGACATCATGTTCATAAATTTCAGGACAATGCATTGATTGTCTTATCAGGATCAAACTCAGGTGTACCTCAATGCTAAGAAATTTGTGAGCCAGCTTCAAGTTTGCACCCATTTAACAAATTGTCACCAGCTGTAACTCCTACTGCCAGCCAAGAGGGAGTAATGGGACCTGATTTACATTACCCCCTTAAACAGTTAGAAAATTGGACAAAATATATTTAAAAATGGTTTTTCAGACACCAAACAAAAGGCAGCACAGTATTGTGATTCCTGAGAAGCAATGTGTGTTTTATTATTGCATGAGCTTACCACTTAAAAGCAGTTGGCAGGCTGCAGTGCAGAGAGGAAAATCCAAATAAAACCCAGTGGTCTTTGTGTGTTGAACAGATCAAAGCTAAGGTGGTTGGAATTTAAGAAAAGGTGTGTTGGGGAAGAGGGAACTACGGCGGGGAAGTGGACATGGCTCTGGAAACACATGGCGGGTTCCATCCAGCCTTTGAGTACTGATCTGTGTATGCGTGACAAGAAACTATCTGAGGTCAGAGAAAGAGCCCTGAAAAAGAGTAGGCAGAACAATTCCTAGAGTTCAAACAGGGCTGAGAATGGTCCCTGTTTCTACCAGTGAAGAGTTGTAGCTGGGGCATCTGCCAGAATTCTCAGAAGAATGTTTCTGTAGTAGAGGGGCTTCATTAGCCCTGGACTAAAAGTTATTCTGGACCTGACACATTAGGCTTAAGAGCAAGCATCAAAAGGATACAGCTGACTCCAAGTGATTTAACAGTGTGCCATAACAAAATCCAGCACTAAACAAACATAACAAGATACAGCAACCAACACAGCAAAATTAATGATGCTCAGCATCCAATAAAAAATTACCAGGCATACAAAGAAGAAGAAAAATATGACTCCTAAATGGAAGAAAAATCAATCAATAAACCTGGATCCAAAAATAACAGAGATACTAGAAGTTGGAGATAAGGATGTTTGAAAAGCCATTGCTCCATATTCAGATACACCTTGGAGATATTGTGGGTTTGGTTCCAGACAACTGCAATAAAGCAAATAACACAATAAAGTCAGTCACATGAATTGTTTGGTTTCCCAATGCATATACAAGTTAGGTTTACAGGCTGAGGCAGGAGGATTGTTGGAGGCCAGGAGTTCTAGACCAGCCCAGGCAACATAGTGAGACCCCATCTCAAAGAAAAAAAAATTACCTGGGCATGATGGCACACACCTGTAGTCCTAGCTACTTAGGAGGCTGAGGTGAGAGGATTGCTTGAGCCCAGGAGTTCCAGGTTGCAGTGGGCTATGATTGCACCACTGCACTCCAGCCTGGGCAACACACTGAGACCCCATCTCTAAAAAAAAGAAATTATGCTTAGACTATATCACAGTCTATTAAGTGTTTAATAGCATTATGCCTAAAAAAGCAATGTACCTACCTTAATTTAAAAAGACTTTATTGTTTAAAAAATGCTAACATTCATCTGAGTCTTCAGCAAGTCATAATCTTTTTGCTGGTGGAGAATCTTGCCTTGATGTTAATGGCTGCTGACTGATTGAGATGGTGGTTGCTGAAGATTGGGGTAGCTGAGGAAATTTCTTAAAATAAGACAGCAATGAAGTTCAACTCTTCCTGTCATGAAATATTTCTCTGTAGCATTCAATACTGTTTGATAATATTTTAACAAGATATCTGGGTGTGGTGGCTCACACCTGTAATTCCGGCACTTTGGGAGGCCAAGGCAGGTGGATCACTTGAGGTCAGGAGTTCGAGACTACCCTGGCCAACATGGTGAAACCCCATCTCTACTAAAAATACAAAAATTAGCTGGGCGTGGTGGCGGGTGCCTGTAATCCCAGCTACTTGGGAAGCTGAA
Source organism: Nomascus leucogenys (assembly GCF_006542625.1). Taxonomy (NCBI): domain Eukaryota; kingdom Metazoa; phylum Chordata; class Mammalia; order Primates; family Hylobatidae; genus Nomascus; species Nomascus leucogenys. The sequence goes on from NC_044385.1 coordinate 57,360,319, forward strand.
GCAGAAGAATCGCTTGAACCGGGGAGGTGGAGGTTGCAGTAAGCCAAGATCACGCCACTGCACTCCAGCCTGGGTGACAGGGCGAGACTCCATCTCAAAAAAAAAAAAATTAAAAATATTTTACCCATAGTAGAACTTCTTTCAAAATTAGACACAATCCTCTCAAACCCTGCTGCTGCTTTATCAACTAAGTTTATATAATATTCTAAATACTTTGTTGTTATTTCAACAATGTTCACAGCATCTTTTTCAGGAGTAGATTCCATGTCAAGAAACCACTTCCTTTGCTCATTCATAAGAAGCAACTCCTCATCCATTAAAGTTTTATCATGAGATTGAAGCAATTCAGTCACATCTTCAGGCTCTGCTTCTAATTCTAGTTCTCCTGCTGTTTCCACCACATCCATAGTGATTTCCTCCACTGACGTCTTGAACCCCTCAACCTCCTTCATGAGTGTTGGACTCAACTTCTTCCAGACTCCTGTTAATATTGATATTTTGACCTTCTCCTATGAATGACTAATGCTAATGACATCTTGAATGGTAAATCCTTTCCAGAAGGCTTTCAATTTATCTTTTCCAGATCCATCAGAGTAATCACTACCTATGGCACCTGCAGCCTTATGAAGTATGTTTCTTAAATAATAAGACTTGAAAGTCAAAGTTACTCCTTGATCTATGGCCGCAGAATAAATGTTAAGTTAGCAGGCAAGGAAACAATATTCGTCTCCTGTATACTCCTATCAGGGTTCCTAGGTGACCACGTGCATTGTCAATGAGCAGTAATATTTTGAAAGAAATCTTTTTTTTCTGAGCAATAGGTCTCAATGGTAGGCTTAAAATATTCAGTGAACCATGCTGAAAACACATGTGCTGTCATTGAGGCTTTGTTGTTCTATTTCTTGAGCACAGGCAGAGGAGATTTAGCAAAATTCTTAAGGACTATAGGATCTTAGGAATGGTCAACGAGCATTGGAGTCAACTTAAAGTCACCAGTGCATTAGCTCCCAGTGATAGCCTGTCCTTTGAAGCTTTCAGGCATTGACTTCTCCATCAATGATCTTATCTAGACCTTCTGGATAACTTGCTGCAGCTTCTCAATCAGAACTTGCTGCTTGCACTGTTATGTTCTGAGGATGGCTTCTTTCCTTAAATTTCATAAACCCACCTCTGCTAGTTTCAAACTTTTCTTCTGTAGCTTCCTCACCTCTCTCAGCCTTCACAGAATTAAAGAGAGTTAGGGTCTTGCTCTGGATTAGACTTTGGCTTAGGGAATGCTGTGGCTGGTTTGATCTTCTATCCAGACCACTCAAACTTTCTCCGTATCAGCAATAAGGCTGCTGTTTTACTTTCTTATCATTTGTGTGTTCACTGGAGTGATAATTTTAATTTCCTTCAAGAGCTCTCCTTTGCATTCACAACTTGGCTGTTTGGTGCAAGAGACCAAGCTGTCAGCCTATCGTGCCTTTTGACATGCCTTCCTCAGTAAGCTTAATCATTTCTAGCTGTTGATTTAAAGTAAGAGACATGCAACTCTTCCTTTCACTCAGACACTTAGAGGCCATTGTAAAGTTATTAATTGGCCCAATTTCAAAATTGTCATATCAGGGAACAGGGCGAATAGGGAGGATAGGGAGAGAGACAAGGAAATGGCCAGTTGATGAAGCAGTCAGAACACACACAACATTTATAGATTAAATTCGTTTTTTGTTTGTTTGTTTGAGACAGAGTCTCGCTCTGTCACCCAGGCTGGGCCCCAAAACAATTACAATAGTAGCATCAAAGATCACTGATCACAAAGAACCATAACAGATATAATAATAATGAAGAGTGTGCCGTATTATGAGAATTATCAATATGTGACACAAACTGAGCACATGCTGTTGGGAAAATGGCACTGATAGACTTGCTCCACACATGGTTGCCACAAACCTTCAATCTGTAAAATATGCAACACTGGCAAGGCATAATAAAGCAAAGTGTGCCTGTATTCAAGAAGGTGGAGGTAAGCACGAGCATGGGGAGAAGAGACAAGAGAGATAAAAAGAGGGAGAGGGAGACCCACAGGGAATTTGATGGCCTACAGTAGAAACTATCCGAAGTAAAACACACTGAAAAGAAATATTAAATAGAACAACAGTGAGTTGTGGGATAATATCAAGGGGTCTAAGGTACATGCAAGTGGAGTCCCACAAGAAGGAGGGGACAGAAGAACATTAGAAAAAATAATGGCCAGGTGCAGTGGTTCACACCTGTAATCCCAGCACTTTGGGAGGCTGAGGCGGGTGGATTACCTGAGGTCGGGAATTCAACACCAGCCTGGCCAATATGGCGAAACCCTGTCTCTACTAAAAATACAAAAATTAGCCAGGCGTGGTGGTTCACACCTGTAATCCCAGCTACTCAGGAGGCTGAGGCACAAGAATTGCTTGAACTCAGGAGGCGGAGGTTGCAATGAATAGAAATTATGGCCAGGCGCAGTGGCTCACTCCTGTAATCCCAGCACTTTGGGAGGCCGAGGCAGGCGGATCACGAGGTCAGGAGATGGAGACCATCCTGGCTAACACAGTGAAACACCGTCTCTATTAAAAATACAAAAAAATTAGCTGGGAGTGGTGGCGGGCGCTTGTAGTCCCAGCTACTCGGGAGGCTGAGGCAGGAGAATGGCATGAACCCGGCCTGGGTGACAGAGCGAGACTCTGTCTCAAAAAAAAAAAAAAAAGAAAAGAAATCGTGCCACTGCACTCCAGCATGGGCGATAAGAGTGAAACTCCATCTCCAAAACAACAACAACAACAATAATAATAATAATGATAATGGTCAAGGAGGAAGGATTGCTTGAGGCCAGGAGTTCAAGACCAGCCTGAGCAAGATAGCGAGACCATGTCTCTATAAAATTAAAAAAGTTAGCCATGTGTGGTAGCATGTACCTGTAGTCTCAGCTGTTTGGGAGAGTGAGGTGGGAGAATTGCTTGAGCCCAGGAGACTGAGGATGCAGTGAGCCATGATCCTGCCACTGTGCTCCAGCCTGGGTGATGGAGTCAGAACCTATTTTGAAAAAGACTTAAAAAAGAGAAATGTTAAAGGAAGGTCTTTGGACAAAAGAAAAATGAATATGAATCCTTTAGACCCCTTCATATTATCCCACAACTCATTGGTGTTCTGTTTATTTATTTTTAATATTTATTTTCAGTGTGTTTTATAATTTCTTTCAACAATGTTTTGTAGTTTTCTGTGTATAAGCCTTTCAATTCCTTGATTAGATTTATTCCTAGGTATTTAATTCTTTTTTTTTGAGACAAAATCTCATCGTGTCGCCCAGGCTGGAGTGCAGTGGCACAATCTCTACGCATTGCAACCTCCACCTCCTGAGTTCAAGCAATTCTCATGCCTCAGCCACCCAAGTAGCTGGGACTACAGGCGCGCACCACCATACCCAGCTAACTTTTGTATTTTTAGTAGAGATGGGGTTTCACCATGTTGGCCAGGCTAGTCTCAAACTCCTGGCCTCAGGTGATCCGCCTGCCTCAGCCTCCCAAAGTGTTGGGATTATAGGCATGAGCCACCGCACCTGGCCCCATTCTTTTAGATGCTGATGAGATTCAATTTGCTTTCCTAATTTTTTTTTTGGATTTTTCACTGCTGGTGTATAGAAATACAACTGATTTTTGTGTGTTGACCTTGTGAGGGCACGAGACTTTGCTGTATTTGCTTATTAGCCCTAATAGATTTCTTGTGGATTATTTAGAATTTTCTATATACAACATCATGTCATCTGTGATTAGTAGTTTCCTCTCTTCCTTTTCAATTTTTAAAATTTCTTTTTCTTGTCTAATAACTCTGACTAGAACTTCTAGCACAATGTTGAGTAGAAGTGGTGAAAGCAGGCACCCTTGTCTTGTTCTGATTTTAAGGGAAAGCTTTCAGTCTTTCACCCTTGAGTACAATATTGGATGTGTTTTTATCATGTTTAGGTGTTTTATCATGTTTAGGTGTTTTATCATGTTGAGGAATTTTCCCTGTAATACTAGTTTTCTGTGAGTTTTTTTTTTAATTACGGAAGGGTATAGGATTTTGTCAAATGCCTTTTCTGCATCAATTGACTTGATCATGTGGTTTTTCCCTTTTGTTATATTAATTTGATGTATTACATTGATAGTTTTATTTTGAGCCACCCTTAGGGTAAGGAGGCATGAATAGACGGAGCACAGAGGATGTTTTGAAGGTCTGTTATTAGATGTGTAAATGTTTATAATTGCTATGTATCTTGTGGTATCAACATTTATTAATATGTAATGTATGTATTTTTCTCTTATAATTTTTTAAAATGTAAAGTCTATTTTATCAGATATTAGTATAGCTACTCCAGCTCTCTTTTGATGACTATTTGCATTACTGTCCATTTCCATCCTTTTACTTTTAACCTATTTGTGTCACTGGGTCTAAAGTTAGTGTCATAGACAACATATAGTTGGATTATATTTTAAAAATCCAGTCTGCCAATCCTTGTTTTTTGATTGGAGAATTTAATCCATTTGTGTTTAAAGTAATATAAGGAGGACTTCCTTCTGACATTTTGCTATTTGTTTTCTACACACCTTATGACTTTTAGCTACCTCATTTCCTGTAATACTGCCTTCTTAGGTATTTAGTAAAAAAAAGATTTCTTGCAGTGAAACTTTTATTCCCTTCTAATTTCCTTTTGTGTATACTCTATAGCTATTTTCTTTGTGGTCATCATGGGAATTACATTTAACATCTTAGAGTTGTAACAGTCTAATTAAGTTTATAAAAATTTAACTTTTAAGTTCACTGATTCTTCTGCTTTCTCAAATCTGTTTTTGAAACTTTCTAGTGCATATTTTATTTCAATTATCATACTTTTCAGCTTCAAGATTTCTTTTTGGTTCCATTTTAAAATTTCTCTCTATTGATACTCTTATTTTGTTCATACATCATTTCTGCATGTCTTTGTCTATGTCTTCCTTGAGTTCTTTGAATCCTTAAGACAGTTTTTATTTTGTTTTGTTTTGAGATGGAATCTCTCTCTGTGCCAGGCTGAAGTGCAGTGGCGTGATCTCAGCTCACTGCAACCTCTGTCTCCTGGGTTCAAGTGATTCTCCTACCTCAGCCTCCCAAGTAGCTGGGACTACAGGTGTGCACCACCATGCCCAGCTAAAAGACAGTTGTTTTAAAGTCTTTGTCTGGTAAATCTAATGTCTGAGCTTCACGTATATTTTGTGTCAACTTATTTTGTTCCTTTGAATGGGCCATAGTTTTCTATTTCTTTGTATGCCTTTTTGTTTGTTTGTTCATTCTGAAAACTGGATGTTCGAATCTAATGATGTGGAAACTCTGGAAAACAGATTCTCCCTCTTACCCAGGGTTTGCTGTCTTTTGATTGTTGTATGGTGTATTTGTGCCAGGGATCAGCTTCAGGTGAAAGCTTAATGTCTTCTCATGTCTTTTCTGAGCCTGTGTCTTTCCCTAGGCATGCATACTGGCTTTCTAAATTTCCCCATATACATGCTTGTTTTTGAATGTCCAAAGACAGAGAGACAGATGAACAAACAAACAGGTATAGTTCCTTTAAATCTCCTGGAAGTGGCTTCAGCTGGGAGGAATTCATAAAATGACATCCAAACTCTTTACTCACTAATCAGTGATCAAACAGCAATCCCGTGGCAACACAGAACCCCACTATTTGACGGACAAGGTCATTATTGCCTGTCATGGCTCCAGCAAGATGTGCCAGAGATATGGGCTGCCATTCCCCAGCTGCCTGCCACCACACTGATAGCTGATATCAACTGAAATTTACCAGCCAAGCTGGTCCCTGGAAGTTTCAAGTATTCAAATAAACTGAGTTCCAAAATGGTTACTTGAGACTGTTTCTGCCAGTACAATTGTCCAGGTGGACAGATAGATTCCTGATAGCTTCCAATTCTGCCATCTTTCCGGCAGCACTACCCTGCAGACTATATTATAACAAAGAGCAGGAGAGTTAATATAGCCTTGGGGTAAAAGAGAGGCTGTACTATTGTCCTTCCTATGTAAACATGCTTTTGATTTTCCTTATAGAAGGGAATAATGTGTTTGCCATATCAAAAGCCACATACAAAGTGCTAGGGGCTGTGTTGATCTGTTTCAGTAAAGATAACACATCTGGCACAGCAGCTGTAATTGGAGCTATTACTTGGTTCAGTTTACATTGTTTGCATTGGTCTACCATCCATTCTGGCCCTCTGACTTTCAAGCATGCCTCAGGTTGATAATTGGCTTACCTAGGCTTGTCATATTTTTTTCAAGTCTTTTGAAGAAGTTAACAAAAGCCAGCCAATTCCAGTCTTTTAAATATCATTGTTTTCATATTGCTCAAGCTTCCAGCATCTGTATCATGTTTCCCCTTCCACCTGTACCTCATCCCAAACGAACACAGGGAAAACTCTGGTAATTGTGATCTCACTTCCCACCAGCAACAAGTTCTTTATTGCTATTTTTGAGGACTCACTTCAATACAAATTTTCTTAGCCTGGATTCCACCCTCTAAGCAGAACACGAGATAAAGGATTGTATGCAGGTGGTTTACTTGCAAATGTGATCTTAGGGAGCGGTAGTATGAGATAAGGAAGAGAACAAGCAAGAAAGGAAACCAGTACAAGGATGCTTTATTCAGTTGGCCAGCCCAATGAACAATGGGTGCTGCATTCTGCCGGGACCTTCTGAAAAGCCTTATGAAATGTATATCTAAACAGTTCTGCTCTGGGAATCAAAGGAGGAGGCATCTGCCCACTGACTCCTTTAATCCATTGGTCAAGGGTAACCATATGGGCTTTATAGCTCCCTGTCATATCCTCATTGTGCATTCCTGGGTTCAAAGTTGATTCCTATGGACATTCCACACTGAATCATCAGAGAAGCTCTATGGCAAGAAGGGACACATACTTGATGTGGGCCCAAAGCAAAGCACCTGCACAAACCTGGTGGAAGCCTGTGTAGGACTAGTCACTGTAGCAGTGGCTGAAGGAAAAGGGGCACTTGGAGGGGTGCACGAGAGGAATCCAGTAGAACTTGGCACAGTGAAAACCTTTGATTAATGCTAAATCAGAGAAAATTGCTAGTTGTCTGTTTTAGCATATTTTCTGCCAATGAAGAAACTCAACTGGCAAAACAATTACTGCGTATTCGTCAAGCTGATTTTGGGGCCTACTGAATTAGCATCCATTTTAAAATCCATTAGAACTGTTGAAGTGTGCTTTTAAAAGATATAGTCAGTAACAAGTAAAACACAAATTTATAAACTTCGTAGTATAAATGGAAAAACACATTTAAGAAATCACCTTACTTACTTGTCATATATAAGACAGCTCTTGTCATAAATGTCATAAATAAGACAGCTCTCTCTGGCAGCCTCCAAGCTTACTAATTTCATCTCTGACTGTTGCTGTCGAGGATATATATTGCAATCTGGAAACTGTGGCCACTTTACCCAGTATGACCATCATAGCATATTACTTTCTCTGGGGCCTGGAAGCTGAGGACCTGGGTTCAAATCTGGATTTACCAGGAGCTGAATTTGAGCAGGGAAAAGCCTCTCTGAACTTTACTTTCCTCATCTGAAAAATGGGGAAAATAATAACTGACTCAAAAAGTTTTTCTGAATAATAATATACGTAAAATGCTTGGCACACTTTGGGTTTATCTGAGATAAAAAAGTTAATTCTGAAACTTTGAATAGTGATTTATAGCTTATTTTACAAAGTACCTTTCAGCATTTCTGTGACTCAGTGTGAAAGTCATTTATGATCCTTATTATTGACAGATACTTGGAAAAGTTGAATGACTTGACTAAGATCTTACAGTAAGTAACAGACAGGACCAAGCCCTAGGATTCTGATTCCAAACCCAGTGTTCTTTCTGATGCTTCACACCAATCCCCACCTCCCCCAAGAAAACTGTCCCATCATACTGTTCCCTTCCCAGAGAGTAAACAAATACCCAAACAAAAAAATACGCAAGCATAAAAATGCTGGGTCGTGCACTGCTCTGAGGAAAAGTGAAGTAGGAAAAGCAGACACACTGGCGGAGGGAAGGTTGGGGAGGGAGGGTTCTCTGAGGACATGCCATTTGAGCAGAGCTAAATGAACTGAGCAAGCCAGACAGAATCCAGGGCGAGGGAATTCCGGGCAGAAGGCACAGCAAGCAAAATCCTGGAGACAGGCATGAGCCTGACGTTTTGGAGGAAGAGCCAGGACGCGGTGGTAACTGGAGTGCAGTCAACGGGCAGGGGAGTGGTGGTGGGAAATCCGAATGGGGAGAGCTGCCAAACTGGAATGTTTTAGGCAGCGCTGAGAAATTCCGACTTTATTCTAAGTGCGATGGAGGTCTCTTAAGACACTTTTATTTTTAAAAAAATTTTATCTCCTGAAATTCCTTTTTACTAGCTTTTTTTTTTTTTTTATGAAGACATTCTTATAAAGGTTCATTAGTGTGTGTGGAAGAGAGACTACAGAACGGCATGTGTAGGGAGGCAGGGAGGCCAGGTAGGAAGCTAGATCATACTGAGGAAGGGTGGAGGCCAGGGAGCAGAGATTAGAAGATCTCTCCTGCTTGGAAGTGGCTGGGCCAGCTGGTGAATTTGGTTCCACAGCTGATGAAGGTGTGCAGGCTGTGGCTTCAAGCATCATGCCATCTTCAACGGCATGAGTCAAGCACCTGGAGCGTCCACAGGTTCTGGCGCCGCTGGTGAGTGGCCACCTCCCCCACATGCTGATGGATCCACAACAAATAGGCAGGATACTCTCCTGCCTATTTATCTAACTCCTCTGTCACCCACACCCTTGGAGCCACTCTCTTCTGGCACAGAGCTCTCCTTTGTTTCCACCAATACCCCACACCCGTCACTGCAGCAGGTCTTTACATTGGTTGCTCTTGTGTGCAAAGCTCCTATTTGCAAATTTCATGTATTTCAAATATTTCATATTTCTGTTCATATTTCTCATCTCAAATATGAGGTTGGTGCAAAAGTAATTGCGGTTTTGCCATTACTTTCAATGACAAAAACTGCAATTACTTTTGCACCAACTTAATATCACTTCTTTGGAAATTTCTGATTAAGCTACTTAAAACAGGCCCTCAAAGACGTTGTCGTTCACCTCATCTCCTTTTTTACAAAGATTTTTATCAAAATTGACATTATTGTTATTCTTATCTACTGCTTAACTGTTTATCATCTATCACTAAAATACACTCTGCATGCGTACAGGAAACGAGCCCTCGCTGTCCTCTGTTGCACCCACAGCACCCAGGGCAGTGCTCAGCATATTGTAGGTATGCAATAAATGGAATGAAAGAATGAATAACTTCAGTCCTTTCTAAGGCTAGGGAGTGTCCTGAAAACCTCCTATATCAATCATGGACAGTGTTTGATCTCTGAAACTTCAACCTCTGGTGAATATAATGACCCAAATAATATACACAGAGCTCTCTCACCCCCACTTGATTTCCAGGTACCATTTGGATTCTCATGGCACGCCTACCCATTAGACAGGCCCTCTCTGTACTGGTGATGGCATACATTAATTCACATATGGAATTCAACAAAGTGACCAAGCCACAGCATGATACATCTTTTGGAAATTATGCCTCGATGCATGACATGGCCATCACTTTGTTCAGCCTCAGTAGGTATTTGTTACACAAATCTCTTGTCAATTAGAGGTTATAAGCTTGACCATAGTGTTTTTCACTCATCCTTTCACGTTGCCAAAGTATTACTAGCATGTCTTGCTGGGTGGGGTGGCTAATGCTTGTAATCCCAGCCCTTTGGAAGGCTGTGGCAGGTGTACTGCTTGAGGCCAGGAGTTCAAGACCGGCCTGGGCAACACAGTGAGACTCCCATCTCTACAAAAGATAATTAAAAAAAAATCAGCTAGGCATGGTAGTGTGCACCTGTAGTCCTAGCTACTCAGGAACCTGAGGCAAGAGGATCACTTGAACCCAGAAGTTCGAGGTTACAGTAAACTACGATTGCACCATTGCACTCCAGCCTGGGTGACAGAGCAAGACCCTGTCTCTAAATACTACTACTACTACTAACAATAATAAGTATGTCTTGTATTTTGATTGCCCTAAATTTTTATCAATGAGTCCTATTTTTGTACAATGTTAACTGTAATTATTTTATTCACAGTCTTTCAAAAAAAAGTATATATTCCAACCCATTGCATGCATTTAGTTCTTTACAGCAAGTTAAAAAAGAGGGAGGCCTATGTGTTGTCATTTTAAAAGGGGGAAGTATCTGGGTTTGAGAAACAAAGTAGACCTCAAATATCTCTTTTTCTGCTGCAAAGACCAACTACTATTGAAATGCTCATTATTTAAGTCAGAGTAATTTTTGTGTTTCCCAAGGCTAATGAGAATCAGGAATTTGTTTCTTAAGCAATAAATCTGGATTATGGTTGGCATCATAATTTTCAAGATTTTTTGCTTTTTAGGGAAGGACACTGAAAATGGCCTCTGTGCTTGGAGGTGTGTGTGTGTGTGTGTGTGTGTGTGTGTGTTTGAGACAGGGCCTCGCTCTGTTGCCCAGGCTGGTCTTGAACTCCTGGGCTCAAGTGATCCTCCCACCTCAGCTTCCCAAGGTGCTGGGATTATAGGCATGAGCCATGGTGCCTGGCCATTGGGAATTTTTTTTAAAGCTGAAAGACAAAAAAAGGTAGAGGAATATATATGTAGACAGAAATACAAACAGTAGCACTGATAAATGTGGAGGAGGTCAGTATAAAGTAGGGGCTATTACCAGATTGCAAGTGTTTTGGAAAATGTCAACATAACTAATTTCCATATTTAAAAAGTATTCTACCATCAATTGCTCCTGTTCTTGAACTTAGATGTGGAGATAAAACACTTTCTAGGCCAGGCATGGTGGCTTACGACTGTAATCCCAGCATTTTGGGAGGCAGAGGCAGGTGGATCGTTTGAGGTCAGGAGTTTGAGACCAGCCTGGCCAACATGGTGAAACCCAGTCTCTACTAAAAATACAAAAATTAGCAGGGCATGGTGGTGTGCACCTGTAATACCACCTACTCAGGAGGCTGAGGCAGGAGAACCACTTGAGCCTGGGAGGTGGAGGTTGCAGTGAGCCGAGATCGTGCCCCTGCACTCCAGTCTGGGCAACAGAGTGAGACTCTGTCTCAACAAAAAACAAAGAACAACAACAACAACAAAAAACCCAACATTTAAAAAAAAAATAAAGAGTTCTCTCTTGGATGTGTTCAGTTCGAGATACTGTTTGACATCCAATAGAAAGTCATCCATTCATTCAGCACATACTGATGAGCGCTGCTGTAAGGCACTCTTCTTCTAGTCGCTGGGACTATTGCAAATACATAATTCCATCCTGCAGTTTCTTTTCTAGTGGGAGAGAAAAACCGGGAAACAAGTAGACACCTCACTGATGCTCAGTGCTGTGCTGGGAAACCAAGCAGGTACAAAGGAGGGGGAATGCTGGCATGGGGAGGCAGGCAGGCTGTGATTTTTTTATTTTTTGAGGCGGAGTCTCCCTCTGTCGCCCAGGCTGGAGTACAGTGGCACAATCTTGGCTCACTGCAACCTCCACCTCCCGGGTTCAGGCGATTCTCCTGCCTCAGCCTCCCGAGTAGCTGGGATTACAGGCATGTGCCACCATGCCTGGCTAATTTTTATATTTTTAGTAGAGATGGGGTTTCACCATGTCAGCCAGGCTGGTCTTGAACTCCTGACCTCAAGTAATCCACCTGCCTCAGCCTCCCAAATTGCTGGGATTACAGGCATGAACCACCATGCCCGGCCTCAGGCTGTGATTTTTAAAGCGGAGAGGGAGAGCCTCTCTGAAGACGAGACTTGAGCAGAGTCCAAAATGTCACCAAGAAGCTTGCTGGGGAGAGCACTGGAGGCAGATGCAGACAGCAGCAAGCATGAAGGCCTTAAGACCAAACGTGCTTGGCATGCTTGAGGGTCAGCAAGGAGAGTGGTGGAGTGGGAGTGCAGCCACCGGGAGGAGAGGGACAGAGGCTGGGACCAACCAGGGAAGGGAGGCCAGGACACTAGGGACTTCTGGGTACAGCAGGGGAGTGACATGACTGAGGAGTGATGTGACCTCCACGCCCAAGGCTCACTTAGGATGCTGTGTGAAGACTAGGAGAAGGGTGGAGGTTACTGGAACAGTCTTGGAAAGAAGGCTGTGCCTTGGTAGAGGGTGGTACAGTGTGGGTGGTGAGGACAGAGCGACTCAGGATATGTTTTCAAGGGACAGTTGGCAGGATTTGCATATGGAACAGATGTCCTGTGTGAGAGATGGTGCCAGGGCTGCCACCTGGCCTGGACAGCCAGAAGCGGGGAGGGTGCCAACCCCCTGGGCTCAAGCGCTCCTTCCGCCTCCTCTAGCTGGTTGAGTCTGTAGGAGGCGGTGGCTGGAGGCTGGAGTCACCTTTCTGGACATGGACAGATTCAGTCTAGATAATATGTAGGAATGAGTCAGACAGGACAAGGAGGTCTGGATTAGAAGTCTGGGAATTATCAATCTATTAAAGTCACAAGCCTAGATGGCAGCACCCAGGGCACAAGTGTAGATTGAGAAGCCAGGTCTGAGATGGAACGGGACCCATGCTCTCAGTGAGCTTCCATTCCACTGGGAAGAAACGGAAAATTGGCAAACAGATGTCATCAGTCAGTTCTAAGTGTTACGTAGAAAAATGAAGCCAGGGGAGGGAACAGAAAATGCGGGCAGGCACGTGGATGTGGATGGTACTTGTCACAGATGCAAGTAAACGCAAGAACCTGGTGCTCAGGGAGAAAGCTAGCTGGATGTACACTCAATGGTCACCTCCATGTTTAATGACAGGAGAGGAGATGGGGCAGGATCACTCAGGGAATGGGGATAGACAGAGAAACAAAAATCTGAGAATTGAGCCTTCAGGCTCTTGTACCGTTAGAGTGGAATGGTCCACTCTAGAATGGGTTTCGCTTTTGGAAATTCACATAGGAAACTCATGTCAGTAGAGTAGCCCTCCCTGAAGGGCAGAAAAATACTCCAGAGGATTCTCATATTCACTAAGCTTGAAAATCTCAGCTTTAACGGCAGGGAGAAATATTAGAAAACAATGAGAATGGACGGGAAATAAGAAGGCACAGTAAGAGGTAAAATTTACAGAAATCAGCTGGGTGCAGTGGCTCATGCCTGTAATCCTAGCACTTTGGGAGGTCAAGGCGGGCAGATCACTTGAGGTCAGGCGTTCGAGACCAGTCTGGCCAACACGGTGAAACTCTGTCTCTACTAAAAATACAAAAATTAGCCGGGTGTGCTGGCAGGCACCTGTAATCCCAGCTACTTGGGAGGCTTAGGCAGGAGAATCTCTCGAACCCGGGAGGCCGAGAATGCAGTGAGTTGATATTGCGCCACTGCACTCCAGCCTGGTGACAGAGTGAGACTGTGAAAGAAAGAAAGAAAGAAGAAAGAAAGAAAGAAAGAAAGAAAGAAAGAAAGAAAGAAAGAAAGAAAGAAAGAAAGAAAGAAAGAAAGGGAAAAAACCCAGACCAAACTATGGAAGGCAGGGAGCTCCTGAGGGCTCAGGAGGGGAACTCATAACCAGATCCACACATCCTGAGAATGCATGGGGCAGGAGGACTTAAAATGGAAACACGAATTCAGCTCCTAGAAATTACCATTACTGTACTGTCAGGTTTATAAGGACAGAGATTCCTCAGTTATTTTGTTTTGGAATGTTTTTATATCATTGAGTTGGGGTTTTAAGAAAAAAAGTTAGTTTTTTTTCCTAATCTTCTGTATTTTCTGGAGGAGGAAAATGAATTATTAGGGATATAACAGTCAAATCCTTCTCAGTACAACACAGAATAAATTAGGAATTATTCCAGCGATTGAAGGCTCACCAATATCTTCCAATTAGATAGGTGTCTGTGTTTCATATCTTACATTATGGTACCGAGTGTAACAGGAAAAAGGATCCATATCTAAGACTCAAGTCAGTACTCCATTATGGAGACAGACACATAGATATTATTAATGAAAAGTAAAGAGATTTCTTCAGAGGCTACTTGTTAAGGCACATTTTAAAATTAAAACAAAAACCCTTTGTACATATAAAAAATACAGCTGACTCCATGTTTTGATTTATGAAAAATAAATTTATTACATAACACCTTGTTTTTAACAATGTTCAATTATTTTTTATTCAGAATACTTGTGTCATTCATGTAAAATAGTTTGATACAGTACATTGTATGTTATAGGTTTTTTTTTTCCTCAAAAATTCTAAGGCTCTCCTACTCCTTCTCCTTTGCTGAAGTAAGGGCACCCTAAACAACGTGCGAACAAGTTTTCAAAAGGAAAATTAACTGAACGAAATTTTAATAGCACTACACCAACCAGCTTTAAAATCAGGACGAAAATATTTGAATTGGATGCCGCACCTTTTTAAGGAAGTTATCATTCATGCTTTTTTCATCTTAAAGCATGCTCACAAATCAGCAACACCAACAGGAAAAATAAAACACTGTCTATGACAATCATTTTAGTTTGTTTGCTGAACCAAACAGGTTTATATCAATGACAACATATTTAATTACTATCAAATAGCAGCTTTAATACCAGTCAAGTCATAGATTGAAAATAAAAACAAACTTCTAAGTTGGAAGTTAATCTTTGGGAGTTTTGAAACCTTTCTGGAAAAACTATGTGGCTTTTTGTACTTTCAAAAAAATCCAAGCAATATTCTTGGTCAGAAAACACTGATTAATGTAGAAAATGAATCAGCCCACTGATAAGACACTAAAAAGAAAGGTGTACCAAAATAATCTCATTTTGAGTCTCAGTTATTTCGTTAACATATACTGTATGTTTCAAGTACCAGTTAAACTTTGTATCTGTGTGTGTACTATTGGTCAGATAATGTTGTTACACTGAAAAAATTCACCACATACGAAGACAAATGCTTGCCCCTAGCACATTCACAGCTTCAACTGCTACAGACTGTCACTGAAAAAAATGCATTGGTCAGTCTGAACCATGTCAAGTAAACTATGGAAGTAGCAAATCCACAACACAAACTGTGCTAGCACTTTCTTTTCAAGTCTAACTCCAAAATAGGTACAACTTGGAAGCCACTACCCCAATCTGTGAAAAGTGGTGGAACTTGGCTACTGGACATTTTGAAGATGTGGTTGTACAGTACATTCTCATGGCCCATACCAGGTTCCCGCGGAGAGCTGCACAGTCAGCCCTGCAGCAATCGCAACAGTGCATGGACAAGATTCCGATGCAGCTCAGTACCGATGTGTCTGATGTGAGTACTGTGGAGGCTGCTGGGAGGTAGCTGAGTATCCCATGCTGCTCTGCGGCTGTGATGTGCTTGGTCCAGGGTTGGGATAGGCAGCATGTGGATTGGAACGCTGGAAAGGAGATGAGGGAGAAGTGTGATTCAGGTGCTTCTAGGGGAAGCTCAATCCCAATATGTGACTGAAGTGTCATTATGTTTCAAGCAAGAAAGGATGTAGGTTTTGTGCTGTGTACTAACTTTATAATTAAAGACAAAAACCCCAAATATTTTAACATCCTCTTCTCTTGAGGAAGGTCAGAAATATTGCTAGTAAATAATATTAACTAGGCTTATTACTATGCTGTGCAAATACATTTTTTTTCTACAGGAGTAACCTCTTTTTATGCTGTTTTGTATCTACCTGGTAAATTTGCTTGAGATTTTACACAGAAACTTAATGATGTATACATAAAAAATTCAAAGCTTATTTACATGCTTTCTTCAGTAGAAAACTCGCCCCCACACACATGACTGAAGAATAAAAATGAGTATGATAGGAGAAGGTATCACAGTATCCATTTCTTTGGCATTAATACATTTTTATGCCCTTTAAACTATTTTTTTTTTTTCTTTTGAGACAGGGTATCACTCTATCACCCAGGCTGGAGTGTAATGGTATAATCATTGCTAGGATTATAGGCACACACCTCCATGCTCAGCTAATTAAAAAAAAATTTTTTTTTGAAGGAACAGGGTCTCACTATGTTGCCCAGGTTGATTTCAAACTCCTGGCCTTGTGATCCTCCCCCTCAGCCTTCTAAACCACTGGGATTATGGGCATGAGCCATGGTGCCTGGCCCCTTTAAACTATTGAATCTTATTTTCTGCTACAAGTTTATATACAAAAGTAAAAATATAACCACAGAAATGTCAGAAGGATGGTATTCTCAATTCCAAAATGGCACAAAGAGAAAGAACGTGATGGTTTGGGGTTCTCTAATTTTGATCTGTTAGATTATTATTCCCATTCTCACACCTCTCTCTCATACTATTTGCTCCCAAGACAAACACTATAAAAGATTAACCAGAACTTATTACTTCTCTCTTTCAAAGCATATTTAATAAGACATATAATTCCAAATTCTGCCAATCCTAGCAAAGGTAACATTTTTAAAAAGAGTGGACACATGAAATGATAGTCACAAATACTATTTTAAAATTCATCCACAAAAAACCAACCACAACAATCACACCAACAAAGCAGCATGGCATCATTTTCTCGGTTCCAGAAGCGAAGGTCAGAGCACTGCTCTGCTTCCTTCTAAGGATGCCATCACCTTAGTGTGCAAACACATTCGTGGGCCAAGAGAGATGCACTCTTCCCATCCGGAAAGGGAGAAAAAGATACTGGAACCAACAACTCCTACAGCTGTCTGCCCTTGGTGTCTTTGTTTAGCTAACTGGAAGAGAATTATGACTCGCACAACAGTGATTTCCATGGTGTGATGGGCTGGACTTCTCCCCTAACCAAAGGAAAGACTTAATACCTAATTCTGAAAGTACAGTAACAAGCACTCGGGACCTTATCAGTTTAATAACATCTTTTTCTGTCTCTTTCTCTTTGTGTGTAAATAATTCTAATTGGTCAAATTTTCAGTATCCTTCCCACACTGAAACCTAGTGTAGTTGGGAATATGGTTAGAATAAGCAGCAGAGAAAAGGAGGTGGTATACAATTTTCAAAGAGGGTCTTTCCACAACGTAACTGACAATGCCATGATAGGATCCCTAAGTAGGCAACATAACAGCCTTTGTGGTCAGATCAAAGTATGAGTCCTGCATCTACAGCTTGCTGGGGATCCATGTGAAAGTTATTTAACCTCCACAAGCCTCAGTTTCTTGAAATGGCTACAACACTTAACCTCCCACAGTTATCTCATTTAATCCTTACTACAGCTTCACATTGATCATTATCCATAGTCTACAAATGGAAACTGAGAACATTTGAATCACTTACTCAAGGATACAGAGAGTAAGTGACCAGACTGGGATCTGAAAGCCTATGTTCTTAATCATTGTGGAATATTGTTCCAAAACAATAGCTATCAAGCTCCTACCATAAGCTAGGTGTCAAGACACTTCATGTCTAATCTGACAACAGCTGCAAGTTAGGTTTTACTAGTTTCATTTTACAGATGAAAAAACGCCAGGAGATATTATCCTGCTTGTCCAAGGTCACACAGTTAATAAATGGCATAATTTGTATTTGATCATTCCAAGTCTGGTTCAAAAGTCTAAACCCTTGCTACCATACCAGTGTCAGTACTTTTCCATGCCAATAACATTTCATGTTAATGTATTTCCCTGGGTATACAGACGTCAGTATTTCTCAATTAAATCACATTTTCCCACGATCATAAACCCATATGTAAACACTGACATGCAGTCAATACAAAATAAACTTGGAATACCTGATAGTCTGAGGTCATGATAAGTCCACCTGAGGTAGTGGTAGGAGGAACAACTCTCACTTTCTTCAATGGGGGTCCCTGTGTGTGACTGCTGTCTTGATTCCCTGGGTGGCCAGTTCCATTAGTGTGGTTATTGCCCTGCTGCTGCTGCTGGTTCTTCTCAATTGGTTAAACAGAAAAAGTTCAGCTCAGAGGGAGAACAAAATATACCCACAACAGAAAACGTTATGGAGGCATTCACGAAACAAGAAGCTGCTAACAGTACTTTAATACTTACTTTGTCTCCTTTGTCATCAGGTTCTTCTTCCGTTAAAAATTCTCGTTTTGGGTAAGGGATTTGACAACCGGCAAAAACGCTGATCATAAGAAAAAGAAAAACCATTTCTGGTATACTAATCAATATTCCAAATGCTTCATTTAGGAGATTCTCATTTTAATCTTTTAAGATGAACTTTGTCTCCATATTTGCAAATATAAGCACCTTTCATGTAACTGTGACAAAATGAATCTTTTTCTTTGTAACTAGTAATATTACAGCAGGCTACTTGAGGGCTTGAGCTGTATACAAATGATCAATAATCATCAAGTATGATTCAGCTTTCTTCTTTTATCCCAGCATTACTCTTCTATTAATACAGCCAAAATATAGATTCCAGCTGAAATATGTGTGACCATTCAAAGACAATTTTTGTTTTACCCTTCCTACCACATTTATTAATAAAACGAAAGATGGTATAGGGAACACATTTGGGAATATTTGCAATTTTGGAACATGAAACTGTAACCGCAGACAGTAAGGAGCTACAGCTTGCATAACCAACCTGTCACTGAATAGCTGGATCACTGCTGAAACTAATGTGATCAGCATTTCATAAAGCAAGAGATGAACAGGAATGCCTCTTAACTGGAAAGCCCCTAAATGACACTTTAATCAGCAAAGCTCATTTTTGCTTGTCATAAAGGATTTCCTTGGGTTCCCATATAAGAGGAGGAGCAACTTAAGAGTTGACAACCAGAAGAAAGCATACTCCAAAAACTCCATCATGCTGGTGAGTTAACTAGGCCACTTACTCTGATGTAGGAAGTGGGTCTTCTAAGAAATAGGGATCCTGCATAGCCTGTTCTGAGGTAATTCGCTTTATTGGGTCCATGGTAAGCAACTTCTGAAGCTGAAATCACAAATCATAAAAACATGACTGTATTGCTTCTCACAGTTATCGTTCAGCACATATGTGAAGAGGATGTATATTTTCTGGTGAATAACATCACAATTTGGAAAATATTTATTCCCCCAAATTAAAAACAAAACTAGTTGTTAAATTTAATGTAGTAATTCACACTTTAGTCATTCCAGTTTCATAATCTCACTTGTTTTACTCTTGCTTATGTTCTCTGACTAAACAAATGATCCCCACCCCCATTATCTAAATTGCTTTATCCAATTTAGAACAGGACCAAAATTCGTGTATTTTCTATTCTTTTTCTATTAAGATAAAAAAGCTGTTGTTACACACATAATACACTAACACATGTAGCGATTCATATTTAGATCCAAGTTAATCAAAACTGAATTAAATAAAAAAGTCAATCTCCCCATCACACCAGGCACATTTCAAGAGCCAAATGTGGCTAGTGGCTACGCTACTGCACTGTGCAGATCATCACAGAAAGTGGTACTGTGCAGTGCTGTTCTAGTCTAAATAAAAACGGTGATACACAACTTATAAAGTACACAGCTGTGTGATGAGTAGAGACTCTGAAAGTCGACTGCTCCATTCAAATCCTGACTCAACATTTATCAGCTGCGTGACATTTGATAAGTTACTTAATATTTTTGTTACCTCATTTGTCAAATGGAGATTAAAAATGGTGACTATTATCACAGGTTGTTTTCAGGATCAAATGAGTTAATATATGGAGAGCAATTATAATGGTGCCTAGCATAAAGAAGGTACTATGTAAGTGCTTGCTCTTATTGTTATTATTGCTATAAATGCCAAGCTAATGTGAAGATTCGGTATTTTTTAGTTAAAACATAGTTCATTCAACTGGATTCTAATATGTGGTCTCTTAGTTTATACTCTGATCTAATGCAGTGGCTTTCGGACTTTAGGATGCATGAGAATCACCTGGAGAACTTCTTAAAACAGACTGCTGGGCCCTCCTCACAGAGTTTCTGATTGGTAGATGTGAGTAGGAGCCAAAAGCCTGCATTTCCAACATGGTCCTACATGATACCATGCTGCTGGACTGAGACTGCACTTTGAAAACCAATGAACTAACAGACAGATTAAGACCTAAAAGAGGGGTGGCTCACACCTGTAATCCCAGCACTTTGGGAGGCCAACGTGGGTGGATCACCTGAGGTCAGGAGTTCAAGACCTGGTCAACATGGTGAAACCCCATCTCTACTCATAATACAAAAATTAGCTGGGTGTGGTGACAGGCGCCTGTAATCCCAGCTAGTCAGGAGGCTGAGGCATGAGAATGGCTTGAACCTGGGAGGCAGAGGTTGCAGTGAGCCAAGATCACACCACTGCACTCTAGCCTGGTGACACAATGAAACTGTCTCCAACAAAAAAGACTTAAAGAGAGATGACAAATTTTACAGGATAAAAAGACGCCCTTTTTTTTTTTTTTGAGATAGAGTCTTGCTTTGTCACCAGGCTAGAGTGCAGTGGCAATATCTAGGCTCACTGCAACCTCCACCTCTTGTTCAAGCGATTCTCCTGCCTCAACCTCCCGAGTAGCTGGGACTACAGGCATGCACCACCACACCCAGCTACTTTTCGTATTTTTAGGAGTTTCACCATATTGGCCAAGATGGTCTCAATCTCCTGACCTTGTGATCCGCCCGCCTCAGCCTCCCAAAGTACTGGGATTACAGGCGTGAGCTACCACGCCCGGCCGACACAACATATTTTAAGATGCAAATAAAATGCTAGAATGGTGAGATTAAAATTTAATTTTAATGATCTGATATTTCAGAGAAAGCACAATTTTATTTTTAGGGCTGAAAGGAAAGGCCTGAATTTGCTATTGAAAATACCCAACAGTTTAAATGGAATTATAATAGGGCTTTCCTAAGGGACTACTCAAGATTACCTCCAATTAAGATGGGTCACCCTGGTAAAAACAAGCACATAAGCTACAAGGAAGGTATATCTCTAGAGTTTTAGTGGTGATGGTAGGCAGAGTCATCTTAGACTATAATGAGTAGCAGGGAATCAAGGAGAAGAAGAATTCCCCTAAGTCATGACTTCTAATCTTCTGCCACTATCATTATTTTATTAGAATCAGTAAGTCTATAATTGTGAAGGATCCAACTTAAACCTCTAATTTGGGTCCTACTGTAAGTACGTTATAATAAACCATTATGTGGATAATATATTGTGTGGTAATATGACAGGTTAAGGATGACTTTTTAAATTGCTGTTAAGATATGAAATATATGATATAAAATGTGAACTGATATAATAATAAGTAGAAAATACAGAAGGAGAAGCAGTAGAAAGAGAAGAAAAAGGAACAGAAGAAATGTTTGCCAAATGGCCTGGCTGCAATAAAGGAAAGGTTAACCTCTTCAAGGTGAAAGAATTCTCATTTAAGAACTTAGGAATAAGGATTAAAAGAATTTCAAGCCAAGCAAAATACAACCTGCTTCCCCAAACTCCCCTTCTATGTGTTATAAACCTTTTTCTAAAACAAAAAACATTTTTAATTATTATGCTGTAACAACGGAAATTTTATTATAAACAAAGTTGGTAATGGCTGAATATAATTTCATCACAAATTACCTCGTTAGTGCACAGATTCAATTAGATTCTAGGTTAAATCATTTTTCCATTACACACTGATAAATATGGCATCTATCACATTCTTCCAGAAAAATCAAATAGCACATATAACTGCTGAAGGACTGTTAACATTTAAGGTTATAAGAGGTATTTTGGAAATTAAGAACTTTGTAAACAGTCTTTCAAAGAGCTGAAATACAAAACAATCTATCAATGGTGAGAAGTATTTTCTTCTTGATACTTCTCTGAAGCTTTTAAAATTTTAAAGTAACAGACGAAAACAATACATGTAATTTTATAAATGTTTTGACAGATCCGTTACCATCGCTGTCTTTAGAAAATCTAATGTGACCAAACATTAGTCTGTCAAACCATGATATGAGTCTGGAAAAGCAAATATTTTATTGTCTTTATTGGTATGCACTAACAAGATCTCTGCATTTACCATGAAAGCACTCTGAGTGCTAGCTGAGTAACCATATAAATTGATCCAAAAAAGCCTCAGTTGGGCTAGACAATTAGGAAAAAACACATTTCATTAATCCTGTTATCCAATGCTTACCAAGTGGAATGCTTTACTATCTGGTTTAACTTTATGTTTTTCCATATACTTGATAAGGCTGCAGTTGGTATACCTGAAAGAGAAATTCTATGAAATAGCTATATTAGACTTGAGGTTAATTGTACATTGGCTAAAGTCCTTCTGATGGGAATTATTTTGATCATAACTGATATAAAACATATATTGAAAACAGTATGAGCATAAAATGAGTAGAATTAAATCAGTTTTCTATTTCATTCAATATCCACAATGGTCACTTTTGAAAGGATACCGATGATTAAATGTAAGACAATTTCATGAATAACAGACACTAAACAGCTTTTTTTTTCACATGAATTATATTTTAACAATTATTTTGAATAACATCTGGGTCAAAAGTTTAATTCAGCCTTACCAGTAAGTGTAAAATACTTTTGTCATAGGTATATAAACTAAACTCTCCCAATCCCTGGCTTTGCATTGTAAACAGGTGAAATATCCATTCTTTTCTGTTAAAACCTGCTTAAAATTACTGTAACCTAGATTGGTAAGCAAGTGGCTATTACCAAAGTTTATTTATTTAGATTCTTATTTATTCAGCTGTGATACTTCTCACTAATGTCTAGCTTCCAAAAAGTAGTCAATATGGAAAGACATGAATTTGTTTTATATCCAAATCAGCTGCTAATATTAGTCACTTTTGTATATCATTTAAGCATCTTAAGAAATACTGTCATCATGAAAAATATTTATTAGAGTAAATAAGTAAAATTATTTATTAGAGTAATCTTATATTGAGTATTTTATTATGTTGAATATTCAGTCTTATACTGAGTATTCTGGTAAAGCAAAAATCAACAAGGAGTCTCTTTTTTTCCAACTTACGTATTTCTTCTGAAATCTTTCATTAATGTTGAATGTTCAGGCATCTTTTTTATATCTTCCCAATCTTTATCTGTGAAATACATTGACAAATTTTTATGTTGCCTAAGTTCCTATTCTTGAGAATTTTTAAAAAGGTTATTACCACGTTCATTACATTTCCTATCTGTTCAACCTCCACACAAAAAAGCTGCCTTCAAATAAATGTTCAGCAACAGTAAACATCTTAAAGTGTAAACACAATTCCTTATCCCTTATATAACTTTATATATCTGTTTATCTTTTTAAATTTTAAACTGCAAGCTTTCTGTATGTTTTACTATAAGC
This sequence comes from Nomascus leucogenys, assembly GCF_006542625.1. Lineage (NCBI taxonomy): Eukaryota > Metazoa > Chordata > Mammalia > Primates > Hylobatidae > Nomascus > Nomascus leucogenys. The sequence goes on from NC_044385.1 coordinate 57,383,650, forward strand.
TGCCTCAATTTCTGTCACTAGAGAAGAGTAAGTTATAAATATTTCTATTTATCTTATTAAATGTCCTATTTCTATTAGTAAAACTGCTTATTTTCCCTTTTCTACCAAATTTCTTGGTTAAATCAGCAATCAATTTCTTCAATGAGAAATCTAAGATCTTCCCCTCAGTGGCTTTAAACTATACTTCTTTTTATGATACAGCCCCCCTTTCACCTTGTTAAATATATTTCTTTACATAGGCAATCAATGGAAGAAGTGGTAATAACTATTTGCACAATAGGGGAGGATATAATTAGTATATTAATAAGTGGGCTGGTACCTTGGCTAGTCTGGTTAACATTACCCAAAACAACCCCAGCTCCTAAATACGTTAAGTGCAAAACGTTTCAGCTACTTTTGCTGGCATCCGAGTTGCTCAAACAATACATGCTACATAATGTGTTCTCTCCATCACTGCCAATAGGTTTTCCTGAGAGTCTACTAGGTGCAAAGGACTGTCACAGGCAGCTTAACAGCACCTTTAGCTTTTTTTTTTTTTTTTTTTTTTGAGATGGAGTTTCGCTCTTATTAACAGCCCAGGCTGGAGTACAATGGTATGATCTCGGCTCACCCCAACCTCTGCCTCCCAGGTTCAAGCGATTCCCCTGCCTCAGCCTCCAGAGTAGCTGGGATTACAGGCATGCGCCACCATGCCCGGATAATTTTGTATTTTTAGTAGAGACGGGGTTTCTCCATGTTGTTCAGGCTGGTCTCAAACTCCCAACCTCAGGTGATCCGCCCACCGCAGCCTTGCAAAACCTTTAGCTTTTAAATGGCCTTTAGACGCTGGCTTTTCTTTGAACTTACTTATAAAAATATTTGGTAACTATCCTCCAAAGACATCATATATTGTAAACTAAACATACACTACACTCCTAAATGGAATTTTCTCCTTAACTATTTCCTTGCTCCAATTTCTCTGTTTTATCAATTTCTCAAGCTAGAAATTTTAAGATAATCTTTTAGTTTTCCCTTATTTATACACTTCCTATAAAACATTTCCATCTGCCCTTTTTTCTCCATCCTTATCATCACTTACTTTCTGTCTGCAGCACTGCTACAGCTGGTTTCTGATTTCAGTTACCTCTTTTTAACTGATTTTTACCTACCACCACCTTACTAATCTTTCTAAAATGTAACATAAATCATGTCTCTAGTACTCAAGAACTTATGGATTCTCATTCTTTAGCTATCAAATCCAACCTCTGCTGCCTGCTTTCCAAGCTTCCTTATAAACCACCCTAACCTCTGAACCACACATTAAGAGTCGCTGATAGACATCTTCACCACATCTACTCCCTCACAGAAGCTATGCCTTTCCCGTGGGCTCAGAAATGGTGGACACATTCAGAAGCAGGAAGAAAAGAGAATTCTTCTGTCTCTACTCAAACCATACCTACTTTTTAAACATTCTACATATAGCAGTACAATGCAAACTCCAAGAGGGCAATAATCATGTCTGTTACATCATCAATAACTTTTTACTTAAGACAGTGCCTGGCACATGGCAGGTACTCAATAAATATTTACTGAATAAATAAAATTCCCATCACAACAGAGGTCTTCTCCAAACTGGTGACCAATTTCGGAGAAAGGCAGTATCTGTGTAGTTATTCTACATTTACTGATAATTAACACCCTTACAAGGGAATGTAGAATTAAAAGTCTCAGGTATTATCTCTATTAGTCTTGAGTTTATAGTGACCTGAGAAATATTCCTAATAAGAAACACTTTCTACTAAGTACTTGACTAGCCAAAATTTAGGTGTTTTAAACAAATTCTCATTATTTTGGACCTCTGAGCAGTTTTTGGTGATTACCGTTCTGTAGTACAACTAGGGATTGAGATACAGTTGGAGAGATCTAATACCAGGGATAGGATACATGTAAACCATCTCTCTGTTGCAAAACAGCAGGCTAACTCACCGTGGGGTACTATGACTCTCACCCACATTGTGACTGTTCTAAGAGAAGACTTAAATGCTGTTATTCAATATAATGTGATTCTGTATAGTGTCCTAAATAGAAATAAGGTTCAAAATTTATATTTGAATGCCAAATAGTGGCAGTATTATATGTGCTGCCAGAAAAAAATTCCTTCTACTGAATTCATTTATAGTTTCTACTGGTAAGAGCTAAAGGTACCTTTTTAATACAGATATTGAAAATATTTTATCATTTCAAATATCAAACAACAAAACAAAAAAGTAAAACAAGATGAAACAAAAATACAGTCCTCAAATTCAGGAAACCCATAAATATTTTCATGCTGATATGTAAACTCTACAAATTTTGCTGTTTCTACGGATCTTTGATAAATGCAAGTCAAAAAACAAAGACTTGAGTAAGAGTAGCTTCCATCAGCTAAAAATATATACCTCTCCAACGAAGACATCTAAGTTCAAACAACAGTGATTTAAAAACAAAAACAAAAATGAATAATGTGTACCTGCAGGAAATCCCATTACATTGAATATTCTGTCCAGCTGGTCATGGTGATAAGGATTACTAGTTTTGATGTCCTCTTGTCGACAGTGAAATATTGGTTCTGACGTTAGTAGTTCTGCAAATATACACCCTATAGCCCAAATATCTTTAAAACAAAAAGAAAAAAAAAAAAGAAAGAAAAATAGGCAAGGAAAAAAGAAAAAGAAAGGTGCAAAATAAAGTGGTTCTTTCCAAAAGAAAATGCAATTTTATTTTCTTGGGGAGTGTTTTTTTCTTTCTTTCCCTAATAACTCATATTAATTCCTAAGCAATTATAATTATTAAATACCATGAAACATTATTATAAGTATACATTCCCATGCCCTCCACCCCGATTTTTCATTCTGTATACCTCCATACCACCCAAATGGTTTCACTCTAAGCCCAGTTAAATGTACTGGCTGTATTCTGGTGAGTTTTCAATGTCCAGGTGATACCTTTTCTGTGAACTACAGTAAAGCTGCATATGGAGCATGGGAACTACAACCAAAGAAAACTAAACAAAAACAAACAGAAAACCCAAACAGTATTTGAAATTGGGCACTCGCCTAACACAATAGTGTAAATTTTTGTGCTAAAATATTTTTATTTTATTTACTTGCTAATTTGCAAGGTCTAATAATTACCCTCTCATGTTAGCACTAATCAGTAAGGTGGTATTCCACCAAGAGACGATGCCCGACCTCAAAACGCCTAAGAATTAACGCATTTCTACTTTAACAAAGTTTTTCTTTCAAAGTGGTTCTTGATGCCGTAAGCAGTATCAGATTTTGCAAATTTAAGTATTTAATACAAAGGACAGGAAACAAAAGCAAAATATTACTGTTAACATGGATTATAAATTCGGCCGGGTGTGGTGGCTCATGCCTGTAATCCCAGCACGTTGGGAGGCTGAGGCCGACGGATCACGAGGTCAGGAAATCAAGACCAGCCTGGCCAACATGGTTAAACCCCGTCTCTACTAAAAATACAAAAATTAGCTGGGCATGGCGGCACGCGGCTATAGTCCCACCTACTCAGGAGACTGAGGCAGGAGAACTGCTTGAACCCGGGAGGCAGAGGCTGCAGTGAGCCAAGATCACGCCACTGCACTCTAGCCTGGGCGACAGAGCAAGACTCCATCTCAAATAAAAAAAAACAGGGTTATAAATTCAAATGAATTATTGACAAAAGCCAGGCAAATGGGTTTCTCTGTACGCAACAAAGTAAATTCCTTTCATTCACAAGATACAGATTTACTTTCATTCATATTAAATTTGTACTCAAAAGAACTATTAGTAGAGGTAAGATCTATTTGCCAATGTAGAATTTAAAGCTGAAAATATTTTATTTCTACTCTTAACAAATCCTACACTAAATACAATGGTGTGCATATAGCAGACCCTCAACACATGGTTTTTGACTGACCTAATCAATACCTGTGACATATATAAATAACCAAAGGGAACAAATCAAAATTACTATTTTATCAAAGCTGATTGTTCAGATATGTTAATAACTGTCACTTAAACAGGAAATAAGAAAAAAAACCTAAAATGAGAATTCCTAAATTCCAAAACTGGAATAGAGATATTTAATTTAATCTAAAATTTCACACATTTACATTTCAAAGTAACAAGTTAATCATCGATTTACTTAAAGATTCACACTGACTGCAGCAAGTGATTTTAAAAAATGACATCGTATTTACATATCAGAGAACCAAGCCTAGCCAATACCATCATATGGAAAAGTCTCATCAAGAAACATAGGCCAACCTATTTTGTTTTTGTCATCAAAAGGCATATGGGAAAATTAATTATTTTGTGATTATTCTTTTTGTATGGGTATACCCTATAAATCTAACCTTTGATAATCAATGGCCACACAGGCAGCTAAGTAGGATCATGAAAAGGGATCATGGATGGCTTTGCGTGTTTAAAATTCTACTTACAGTACACCCAATAAACACTGTAACAATTCATCTGGTTAGTTATTAAAAATCCCAAAGAAGAAAATAAAATATATAAAGGAAGATGAAAGGTAAGTAAAGTACTTAAGCTATAATTAAAGCTACACTGCTCTTAGCTGAGAATACTGGCATATGCCTGTAGTTCTAGCTACTCAGGAGGCTGAGGTGGGAGGATCGCTTGAGCCCAGGAGTTTGAATCCAGCCTGGACAACATAGCAAGACCCCACTTCACAGAAAAAATGTATGCAAAGCTACACTGCTTTTTAAAGAAAAAGTCTGGTCAACAGGAAAAATAATGTATTGAACCTTGCTTAACTCCCTCCCATCTGGTAACTCTTCTGTCTTTATATCTGCTATTCTCTCTCACCTTTGTCAATTTTACCATTCTTCCTTTCTTCAAAATCCTGACCCATACATTAATCATTAACTCTGAGTCAGCTGATCAGGCTATTATTTCAGATACATTTCTAATTCTTGTATTCTTTTTCCTACCTTGTCTTTTTTTTTTTTTTTTTTCTTTCAGATCGTGCCCAATTCACGGAAAGTCTCTTTAGTGTTCACCTGCCTGCCAAACTCCTTACAAAATGGCTTTCCAAATTAAAAACATATTAAGTTTCATCTACTTCTCAAAATGTGTGATGCTCATATGTAGCTACTGAGCTAACCAGGCAAAGGAAATAGTAGGAATTGGCATGCTATACAGACCAAATTTGGGAGGAGAAAAGAATTTGCTCAATAATATTTGAATCAACAAGTGTAGTAATAGCAAGCTTCTTGTTTTGATAAAAGGGAAGAAATTCTCATTTTCTCCATTTTAATGTGTATTTCCCACTTAGCAGAATGCCTCACATTTAGTGGCCATTCAGCTATTTGAGGACAAACACCTGAGCTTAAAAGTCCATACTTTAGTAAGACTTTTAGGACTACTTTAGTGGCACTGAATTAGAGATTGATATCCCTTTTTTAGCCTTTTCCCCAAAGTAAATCAGACAAACAAAAATAAAAAACAAAACACTCAAAAGTGAATTAAACTTTGTTCCTGGGATTACAATGTTTACTAACCTATTATTTCCTCTCTTTGGTTTAGTGACTCAGCTTGCAGTTCTGCACAACGGAATAAACCACCACAGCACTACAATCTGTTTGTAGTAGAGGGGCCACAGGTGAATTTGATGTGTTCTGATGAGATTTTTTTCCCTATGCTTTTGCTCCTTCTTAGTAGCTTCACTAACAGATTTAACCCCTTCATTAAATGGAATGTATTCGGCAAATTATTTGTATGTTCATCTAGAAAGGCTCTTCTATCACCTGCTCACAATTCAGCTATCAAACAGGGAAATCAAAATGCTGGGGAAGTTCTTGGTAAGCAGCTATAATGGTGGTGTGAGAAATTTGTTGAGCATTTTAATCTTTAGGCTACCTCTGCAGTAGACAGGAGGAATGGGATTTTGTGGTAGAGGCTGGTATTAAGGAAAAGGTTCCCTTTTGCAATTCCTTATTCTTATTTTTATTTTATTTTTACTTTTTATGATAAAGAGTCTAGCTCTGCGACCCAGGCTGAAGTGCAGTTGCGTGATCTCTGCTCACTGCAACCTCCGCCTCTCAGGTTCAAGCAATTCTCCTGCCTCGGCTTCCTGAGCAGCTGGGATTACAGGTGCCCACCACCATGCCTGGCTAAGGTTTGTATTTTTAGTAGAGACAGAGTTTCACCATGTTGGTGAGGGTGGTCTCGAACCTCTGACCTCAAGTGATCTGCCCACCTTGGCCTCCCAAAGTGCTGGGATTACAGATGTGAGACACCGTGCCTGACCTTATTTTTAGAAAAACTGAAAGTGGTTTGTGTATAAATTTTGAATCAATGTTTCAATAGAAGAAAGTGTTCCCCAAGATTGATCTTGGGCAAGTAGGTGTACACCAGACGAGGGTGTGGGCTGGAATCACCACTGCTAAGAAAATGGCACTGACCTTGGTTTCAATCATTTGCACCCAAGTCAGTTCCCTCTGTAACTTCCCACCCTCAGAGGGCAGCTGTTTTTATTTAAAAGCTTAAAACTTTTTGGCTGGGTGTGGTGGCTCACACCTGTAATCCCAGCACTTTGGGAGGCCGAGGCAGGTGGATCACTTGAGGTCAGGAGTTCGAGACCAGCCTGGGCAACATGGCAAAACCCTGTCTCTACTAAAAATAAAAAAATTAGCTGGGTGTGGTGACACAAGCCTGTAACTCGGGAGGCTGAAGCAGAATTGCCTGAACCTGGGAAGTGGAGGTTGCAGTGAGCCAAGATCGTACCAGTGCACTCCAGCCTGGGTGACAGAGCGAGACTCTTTCTCTAAATAAATAAAAGCACAGAACTTTTGAATTTAGGGAGATCGAAGAGATGACTCAGGCTAAATTCTCATTTTCAGAAACTGAGGCTAAAGCACTAAATGCGTAAACACACCCCAGAGTGATAGAACTAAGATTACAACTTGGGCTGGTAGTCTTTGTTACTTCTATTGTTCAAAGATGACTAAATTATTGTATGCATATATTCATACTGTCTTCTCAACTGGACTGTAAATCTCTTCAGGGTAAGGCCCATCATTTGAATTCGTATTTGGTCCTCCTAACATAGTAGTTACCCAATAAATGCTTATGTTGGTGAGGAGGAGGAGGGAGGAAAATATGAAGAAAGGCCTCTCTCCCAAATCACACAGCCATTGGGATAAGAGAATCTAGCTTCCTAAGTGCTGGTAGTTTAGATTTGTGGCACACCCCCTGCATTAGAACTGCTAGACTGTAGAATATCCCAGTGAGTAAAAGGTTATATAAATCTTAATGCTTCCAGTAAGACATAAGCTTCTCAGGAAAAATAACAAGATAATAAACAATGAGCCAGAGTCACAAGTTTCTATGATAGTATATTTTTTACTCAATTTAAATAAATTCAAGTCTCAGGTGTTCAGTAAATAGGAAATAAGATTAGGCAATCACTTTCTTATTTGTATAGTTTGTTAATATGCTTTACCAAAAGTAACACTGCTTTTAAACATTCATTTTCTGAGTGGGAAAAATCTCTGTGTATCGCATTAGTTTATATACACCCTTAAATGCATTTAGAGTACACTTGCAAAGAAGATACCCAAATATGTATTTAGGTAATAACATGTATTCTAAAATAAGACTAGAATAAATAATCCTTATTTTTCCTTTTAAATGACTTAAAAAACTAAATATTGTATTAATAATTTTATATTTATAGAAAAGTTACAAAGATAGTACAGAGAATTCCCATATCTAACTGACTTTTCTGTAAAATAAAATGTGATCTTAAAGCATGTGTGAAGATTAATGAACATAAAGATTTTTGGAAATGACATATTGGATTCAAGATTAATATGGGGGAAAGATCACAAACACTGCTCCTTTTCCCTTCTTGAATCTACATTTAATTGACAGCAAAGTCATAAAAGTGTAAATGCACAGTAACAAGAACAGGAGGAGACTGTCAGAGACAAGATTCATTCAAGTATCCAACAAAGAAAACTGAGTTCTCACTACATACTATGTAGGCACTGGTTTACAATGGTGAACAGTGAGGTGAGGTCCACCTGTTTTAGTGGAGTTTAGATACCCTTTGAGTCAATGAAGACAATAAGGTAAAAGAAGTGTGAAGGCGGAGGTTGGGTGCTATTTTAGACTATGTGATCCGGGAAGTTCTCTCTGAAGAGGTACTATTTTCACTAAGGTCCGAATGAAAAGAAGAAACTGGCCATGTGGAGACCTAGAAGATGGAAGGTAGACAAGACAATTCAGAGAAGGTCTCAGGACACAGTGCTGTTGTTGAGTGGGAAGCAGACTTTTCCCCTGCAATGCTGTGAAGATTTTGTTCTTGGGAATACCAGCTACAAAGTCTGTATTTGAACAGGAGAAGCTGATCCTCCTCCCTACTCTCTATCATCACCCTGGGGCTGCCAGGTACATACAGCATGGGCCAAAAGTTGGAGGACTCTTCCCTGAAGACTTTGGCTTCAGAGGAAAGACCTGCACCTTCTGGCATTTAGAGGTTACCCCAGGCAATGGTGGCTCTCTGCTGGATCACCCTAAAGGTCTCACTCTATAAGCCCCATGATTTATACAAAGTTCTCAAGCAGTTTTAGTAACCTGATTTTTAAATACAAAGAGACACTCAAGGGTCACCAAACAGTTGAAGAATGCTTGCTACATGGAAGGGAGAGATCAAAACATACAATGAAAAGAGTGACTATAAAGAAAACACAGGTAATTATTCTGGGAATACTGCAAAATACAAACAAATCAGCAATGTTATCATTGTCTTCATAGATATTAGGCTTTTCTTTCTATTAAAAAATACAAGATACTATGAAAAAGTAATCAGAGAACAAGAGGTTTTTAGAAATGGATATGACAAAGGCCGAAAAACATGAGAAAAAAAGTAGTATAAAGGATTATTCCAAGAAATTCAACATCTGACGACAGGGCTGAGGAAAGAGAAACAGAAAACATTGAGGAGGAAATCAAAGGACTACACAAAAGAATTTCCCACAGATACAAGATATGAACTTCAGATTGAGTGTGCCCACCAAGTGGTCAGCATATCACTGTGAAATACAAGGATGAGAAATCCTATTTGTTTCCAGAAAGAAAAAACCCAGGTGATCTACCAATAACTGGGAACAAGACAGGCAGGAGACTTCATTAGCAATACTGAAGCTAGAAGGCAATGGAGGGGTGTCATCCAAGTTCTGAGAGAAAAATTCTTTTGTACCTAGAACTGTAAACCCTGGCAAGGTAGCAAGTATGATACCGACCGCATTTTTCAGAAATACGAGAACTAGAAAAGTTACCTCTAAGATACAGTTCCAAAGGAATTTACATGAGAACATACTGTAGCAAAATAAGAAATGAAATCATGAAATGCAGAAAGCAATAGATCTAACCCAGAGGAATAAAAAAGGGAAAAGGCAGGATGAAATGGTAGAATATGCCTGGAGACCAACCAATACAAAATAGAAAACCTCAGGATGCAGTTACCCAGTAAAGGGAAAGAGGGTTTAATGCCATCCTGGAGGATACAGAACAAGTTAAGGAAACCATAAAGACACAAAATAAAGAAAAGAAGAAAGGTAAAGCACACAAAAAAACTACTTGATGATAATGCAACCAAAGATAATGAAGCAGAATCAGGTTTGAGTAATGGACAAGCAGTGGTGAAAGGCCTAGCAGCTGAGCATTAAATTCACAACAATTTGTAACTTAAGTATAAACAACTGTGGGAACTATGGTTAGCACACAAAAAAATGTAAACTTTGACAAAGTGATGATGATATTACTAATGCTGCTTACAGATTGAGAGGTTGGTAGGGGAAGAAGTGTAAGAGCACTAATTTCCTTATTCTTTACAATAGGGAGGTAACTGATATTATCAAAAACAGAAAAGTGGATTAAAATGTCCTAAAGTGCTAAATTTTTTTTCATAATGTCTTTCCTTTAATTTTAGGGGGCTCTTTTAGAAGTTAGTATTTCTTTTGGTAAAAGAAACATTTGTCTGAAGTTAAAGGACTTCAAAATTGTACTGTTTTATAAATTAAATCTAAAATTTTAAATAGAATGCATAATATGATCCCATTTAATTACAAAGATTTTTGGTATCTTTCTATGCAGAGAGAAGTATGTGGAATGATATACCCCTATTGCTACTGACAGTATTTCCAGGAAGTAGAATGTTGGGTTAGGCTTTGCTCTTACTTTTATTTTTTATTTATTTATATTTTTTGAGACAGGGTCTTCCCCGTTGCCTAGGCTGGAGTACAGGGGCGCGATCATGACTCATTGCAACCTTGCCTACCAGGCTCAAGCGATCCTCCCAGCTCAGCCTCCCGAGTAGCTGGGACTACAGGTGCACACCACCATGCCTGGCTAATTGTTAAAAATTTTTGTCAAGACAACGTCTCACTATTTTGCCCAGGCTGATCTCAAACTTCTGGACTCAAGTGATCCACCTGCCTCAGCCTCCCAAAGTGCTTGGATTACAGGCATGAGCCATCACACCCAGTCTGCTCTTACTTTTATAATTTGCTATACTACTTAATTTAAAAATATATAGGAATGTGTGTCTTTTAAAGAAACTTTAAAAAATTCATGGAATTTTAATAAGTTCTACTCACCAATAGCTTTGGTATAATGCCTTGCTCCAAGAAGTAGTTCAGGGGCTCGGTACCAGAATGTAACAACCACTGGATCCAAATCTGCTAAAGGCTTCAAAGGTGAATTAAATAATCGGGCAAAGCCCATGTCGGCTGTAAAATAAAAAATAAAAAAAAAAAATCATGCTAAGTAAATGTTTTTTACAAATCTAACCAATTAGTCTAATTTACCATCTTATTCAGTAAGACGAAAAATGTGCTCAATTCTAGGGGAAGAAACCCACAAAACATCCATTTTAGAAGTCTACATAAAGCAAGTTTGAAAGCTCCATTCTCTTCAAATCACTGTTACCCAGTTCTTCAATGGGGTTATAGTCAAGCTCTGCTGCCTGAGGTCAGGGGTGACCTTGCTTCTCTGGGCAGATTTTTCTTTCCATGTGTCACCCCACCGTTAGGGACAGGGTTGTTGAGCTGCATTTCCATTCTTAGTACTGGTCACAAGCACTAGGAAATGGGATCAGTTAGAGTAAGGCTATCCATTATTTCCATCAACAAGCCTGTTCACTGGTGTAATTAATCAGAAGCTGACTATGCAATATTTTAACACCATTATTTCCCCCATTACTTGGGTTGAATTTCACTAACTTAATTTTAAGGAATCACAGTATTTTTTTTTTAAAAGCTAGGTAAGACTTTAAAAGTCATCTAATTAAATCACCTCCTTCTCCAGATGAATATGGTTCAAGAAGTTAGGTGATTTGACAAAGGTACAAACTCATACCTCAGAGCTAGAACTGAGATTAGATACAGTTCGTCATGGCATTTAACACAGTTTAACATGTAGTGTAGTTATTCAGGAATGGCTGTTTATCCTGCTATACCATAATCTTTTAAAGGCAAAAATTGTGTCTCTTTCATATCTATCCCTAATAGTATCATGTACAGTTGTCATTACACATAGCTTTTGCCTAATACATGTTGAATGATCACTATTCATACCACCTATTCAAAAATTTCAAAATTCACCCACCATTTGATAAGTTTAGTTCTATTTTCCTAATACACATTTTTTAATGAATTAGGCCTTACTATAATCACCTTAATTACAAAGGTAAAAAAAAAAAAACCAAAAGTTGGCAAATAATTAAAACTATGAATAAGATTACTAAATAATGATTTATAGAAGAACTAGTATTTCTTCTTAAATGTGAATGCTTTAAGACGTAGTGTTCCCCAAACCTGCCAACATCATATATATTACACAGAAGTATAATTCCAAACTAGATTGTTTTAGTGTATTACATAAATTTTCCCTAAATTAAACAGTAAAGAACACTTTGTAATTAGTGTTTGGCTGGCTCTTTTCTATTTGGCATGCTTTGAACTTACATTTGAATTTGATGCCGCGAAAATGGACTGGAGAGACTCCTTTAAAAGCACATGTAAAGACTTAACAGGCATTTTGGAGGGCACTAGGGTGAGTGCTGACAGGGTCTGCTTCTCAAGGAAAGCCAAACTTGGAGTACATTAAGGCACATCAAATGTTCTCATAACTAAACATTTGCAAAGTTTTATCAAAAACAGAGTATTTTAAGAGTCTAATTAGAAGTGGAAAGTGAGATCTGGGGGGATTTATAAGGAAGAATATTAGAAGTATTAAGAACACACATGTGTTTCTTTGTTGGTAAAGTGATACAAATCAGCTGTTACTTCCAATTTATATTATGTCTTGTGATCAGAAGTTACTATTAACTTTGTTACAATCCTGATGTCTTCAAATTAATACAATTTAAACATTTCTACAAATACACAAAACAAACTAAAAATATGTGACAAACACAACTTGGAAATGACAATAAAAAAAATCAGATTAAATAAATTTAGTTTTATCCTTATAGATTATCAGACCAGAAGTGGGTAAAATTTTGCTTTGATATCTAAGAAAATAGAGCTATCAGAAAATATGTACAGAATGCCCATTATTTTTTCCCATCAGGCAAAGGCCTACTACAATACAGTCTTGTTAGAACTTAAGGTTCTGTACCTATCCAGCCTCACGGTTTTCCCTAGAGTTTGTATTAATAACTCCTAATCTAGACGAGGTCAACAGAGGCATATGTGCTCATCTAATCTGACTCAAGCGAACACGACTGATAGTAGAATTATTAGCAAGCTGTATGTATGCCCTTGTGACTAAAGGTGAGGCTGGCCTCTAACAGAGATAGAAGCCCCTCACCTCTATAGGCTATTTTTAATGAAAGCAGAGGTTTCTGGGAAACTTGCACGGTTTCATAATTAGAATGCTTCAGTCTTTAGGAGTGTCTGACACCTTTCAAGAGTGTGAAACATTTTTCACTTTTATGCATACTCTTTAGAAATGGCTTCAATCATATGGAACTACATGAATATATGCATATTATAGCAAAAATTAGAAGTGATATAGCTGCCTGCAAAAGTTTTAAAAGAGTGCTACACTGTGACTTAGCAAAGATATAACATACCAATTTTTACTCTTCCTCGCTCAGGACCTTCACCCATAACTAAAATATTAGCAGGTTTCTGTGGAAACAAAATAGTGTTTTTTTTCAGTAGACAGTAGTGGTTTCTTTTAAATAGACAATATGCCAATATAACACAAATCCACCTTTTAAAAAATCTCATTTATTCAAAAATTAAAACCAAATACAGGAAGTCACCAAAGAAACTGTGCATGTATATATGCAAAGCGGTATGCAAATTTCATGAAGGCCCAGATATGGCAGTGCTTTTCTCCACAGAAGGCTGAGGCTTTTCTTGGCCCTCTTATCAGTCTGTTTTCACTACTGGCAAGCATCTCACAAAGTCATGCTGTGGTTCCTTCTCACTCTTTCAAGTACATAAAATGTCTTGCTCTGACTTCAAAGGAAAAATGAATCGAGAAAGATGATTTAATACCAAGTAGCAAATTAATTACAGGCAAGGAATCACCAGAAATCCTTTTTTGGAAATGACAAAGTATGCACCTACATTTAAATAAATGAATTATTGAGAAATTTAATAAAGTACTTTAGAAACAAGTTAGTAAAGTAATAGGAATTTTTCATGACAGGAACAGTTTTGAGGTTTTCATTTTTAAGTGAAAAAGTAAGCTAAAATTTAAAGAGTTTACAAAGGTTTCAGTTTTTAAATCTTTAAAATATATACTGATTGTCATCTAAAGTCTTTTATGGTGGTATCTACTACACTAATGAATAAAGGTTGCCCTTTCTTCAGGAAAGGGAAGGAGCAGCAGAAGGAGTAAGGAGGGGATGAGGGGAGAGAAAGCAGAGAGGGGAAGAAAAAGGCAACTGGTTCACTCCTTACTCACTCTACTATCCTGCTATCTACTTGATTTGACTTGAATTCTACCAGTCTGCTAAATAAAAGTGAAACTAGATTGAACACCTCTTCAGATACTGACATAAATCACTTTAAAATCAAAGATTGTAATGAAGTCTGTTTATAGTGGTAACCATTTCACAGGCTTCTCTAACCATATATAGTGATGGCCCCTAAGCTATTACTGCCAACATTTAATGTGTATCAAAGACACCTATCAAAGACAGTTATTCCCAGCCAAAAAAAAAAAAGTATCACTGAAATGGCAGCACTGACATCTCAGAGGTTAAAAACTCCTACAATTTTTAAAGTTGAGTCCACTAGGCACCAGAGAGGTTAAATGACTTGCCCTAAGTATAATCAGCAAGACTGGGTAGCGGCAGAGTCTACCGTGTCTTTGAATAGTCTGGGGCTCCCTTCCTAATTTATAATCCTGAAAGTAATTTTATGTAGCAATTTTTGGAATTAATATGTACTGCTGTAATAATAATAATAATAATACTGATGTTTTATTCACAAAAAAATCTCAGAACCTCTATCACTACCCGCCCCCCCCCCGCCCCACACACACACACTTCTAACCACAACACTAACAGTATTCGCTGGGAGCTACACACAGGTGCTACCCAGGACAAATAAAATTGTTTTCATGCATCACAGTAATCAATCAAGACTGATTAGTCTCTGTGGTCTCTTAGGGCCCGGCCTACTTCAGAGAGAAGCCAGATTTCTGAGATAGTGCAAAATGCTGAAGGCAGAGAAAGGCTTTCCAAATGGAATCAGGCAGCATTTCTATTTGCTAAAGGCTTGCTCCCAATTCACAATGTGAGCTCAGGAAGAAACTTCCATGTTTATGCTAGAACTCTCCTCTCACGGTTCTTCAGAGCAGGACTCCCTAAACACCTGTTGAATACACTCCCTATTCTTTAACTCCATTTTGAATCTCTTCCCATCAAATTAATCTTCAGTTCTGCTGCCAAGGTCATTTTCATAAAAGACAAATCTGATTATGTTACTCTCTTGCTTAGAACCTTCCACATGGAAAATTATTACAAGAAGACTAGGTAAAAACAGCAGAACACAAAATGATATATAGATTGTGATTAGAACTAGGTAAAAAAAAAAAGTTCCTGTGAATAAGGACTAGAAGAATAAAACTGTAGAGCGACAGAGGTATGAATGAACCTTTTCAAAAGTGTCTTTGCTTTCGCTGTGTTTTATGACTATTATCAAAATGTTATTTTGGTTGGGTGCAGTGGATCACACCTGTAATGCCAGAACTTTGGGAGGATGAGGCTGCTGCCAGAGTCCAGGAGCTCAAGGCCAGCCTGGGCAACACAGTAGGACCCCACCTCAACAAAATTTTTTTTTTTTTAAATTAGCCAGGCGTGGTGACACACGCCTGTAGTTCCTGCTGAGGTGAGAGGATTGCTTGAGCCTGGGAGGTGGAGACTGCAGTGAGCCGTGATCATGCCACTGCACTCCAGCCTGGACAACAGAGTGAGACCCTATCTCAAAAAAACAACAAAAAAAGGCCAGGCACAGGGGCTCAGGCCTGTAATCCCAGCACTTCAAGAAGCCAAGGTGGGCGGGTCACCTGAGGTCAGGGGGTTCCAGACCAGCCTGGACAACATGACGAAACCCTATTTCTACTAAAAAATACAAAAATTAGCTGGGCGCGGTGGTGTGTGCCTGTAATCCCAGCTACTCGGGAGGCTGAGGCAGGAGAATCACTTGAACCTGGGAGGCAGAGGTTGCAGTGACCTGAATTCAGGACATTGCACTCCAGCCTGTGTGACAGAGTGAGACTCAGTCTATAAAAAAAGAACTCCTACTTCTACTTTAACTTTGATTGGTCCTCCCCCACTCCTGCATTAAGGTCCAGTCCTTGTGATGGGATGCAAGGCGCCTGGCAGGCTGCTTCCCATCACCTGCAGCCCTGCCTTCCCCTGCTTCCCACTGCTCCTGCTGCATGCATGTTTTCATGTTTTCGCCATTCTTTGAATAGACTGCAACCTTTCACAACTATGTCATCGCTATGCCATTTTCTGTCCCTAGCCTTTCTTCTGCTCTAAAATTGGATTTTCCCCCTCTCCCTTAATGACAGAAGTAATACACAAACATTTTCTCAATTAAACAATTCGAACTATAAAGCTGCACACAGTTAAAAGTCCCTTTTACCACCCATCCCTCCTTTACCCTATCCCAAATCCCACTACCTTCTCCAGAGGTACAAGTTGACGAGTTAGATTGCTGTGACTGATTTTTCTAACACCGGAGTGTTCAATCCTAAAAGATTCTCTCCATATCTGGCAAAAGCACAATGAATACATGCACATGTCTCTCCTCTGTCTATCTGAGATGGAGTGGAAAAGATCTCACTCTCACACCATCTTTTTTTCTCCTTCCCTCTTTTTAAACACATTTTCTTACTCATTCAGCAGCTGGGACACAGATCTGAAAAGTCCTGGGATGGATGGTATTGGCTTGGCGCTTGACGAAGGGGAAAATCCCTCTCTTGCTTTTCATATCAGGTTTCTTTTATTCTAGACTTACTGAACTGGTCGAGTTCTAAATCTAAGTCTGACCACTGGTGGGGGGATAAATAGTATCTTTGTCAAGGTCCGACCTAGTATTAGAGTTTGGGGTCCAAGCTCCAGTTAATAATTAAAAAATTACTTTGCTAGGTAACTCACTGCCTACTGCGCCATCTGAAGCAGATTCCACCTTACCAGCATCTCACTTTTATCCCAACACTCTCTCTTAAGTGAATTCAGATTCCGTTTGGGCATGCTATAGCCATAAACAAAAGACAATGGTCTTAAGTGCTGTTGTAATAGCACTATTTAGAAATGATGGGTCCCTCCTCATGTTACTTTCCATTAACACTGCATATGCCCCAGAGAAAGACAGTATGATTTAGTAGACAAATCAAACTCTAAATTTCTTCTTTTCTGAATGTAATCTAATGGGAATCTTAAGAGAAAAACACAGGAAAGGCCCTAATGATGAGCACTCTTGTCACGGGTTCTGTTTTGTTGTTTAATCAGTATTAAGGAAGACTTCAAAAGACTTGATGAATAATTTTTGTTTTAGTACTTAATGCAATGTTGAAACAATATTCTACTCACCCAAAAAACTAATTTCTTGATACATATTTCTTTCCTTTTGTTCCTCGTCTATCAGTAGCAGAATTTGGTAGCAGTTTTTAAGCTCTAGCACCAAAACTTTACATGAAGTGATTAGAGGTAACTTTGGTAAATAATCTCTGATCTTTTATATGCTATCAAACATAATCACCTTAAAAGAACATATAGAACTTTGCTGGGGACATTCTGATGAGGCATATACTCCATTAAACTGTATTTGTTGCCATGGAGATCAGAAATCCTACATGACTTAAATTATATCATGGCAACATCTTCAAGTACAGCAAAGCCATGCACAGAAATAATGATAGATCATCCTTGATTGCCAGCTGAAAAATGATATAAATCAATGAGATACTATTGTTTGAAGCAATGGGTTCCCTTATCTAATTGTTTTATTTCTCCCAGGCTTTTCTTCTTCTTTTTGCTGCTGCACTCCCAAAAGACTCATTGATATTTCCTAAAGCAGATGTTTGTATTGCAGGGACAACCATTCTGGCAGAAGCTTTCTGTTCTCCAGCATCTGTCATGCTGGAGGAGAGTGCACCAATGATTTTGGCATACACCAAGGATAGCAAATTGGTTTCGTTTTAGGAGCCAACTCTGATGGAAAAATAAAGAATTCAAAAAGCTCTATCTTGAAAAAGACAAGAACTGGGTTGATGAAGAAAATGCAGCATTTATCAGAGCTGTCTGACATAGGAAGTGGAGAATGGTGGCACATCTGCCAAGTTAACGGCAATAACTTTATTCCAGGGGTGAAATGAAGTCTTCAGATATTTAGTAATGTATCAAGGCAAATTGGAGATTTTGAGTCAACAGGCAAAGTTGATTCTTGATGGATCTCTCTATTAAAAGAAGACAATGATCCATAAGAAACTATATTGTCAGTGCTTTTCTCTGTCATTTGTCCAGAATTAAACTTCCACAAATGTGTAAATAACACAGCCTGGTGGTAAACTTTCTAGTTACTCTATGATTATTTTGTACAATACACCCTGAAGGGACTGACTGACACATATCTCACATTTCAAAAGTCCTATGAGATTCAAAAGCAGGCAGTAAAGTCTTAAATAGACACATATTCAGTAAATTTTACCAACTGTTTTACTGAAATCTTCTAAGGAGTTAAGTAATAGAGATAAATCTGGAAATCCAGTGATGAAATCTTTATAATACAGTTTTTCATCTTTTTTTCAGGGGTATGAATTTTTTACCTCTGATACTAAAGTTTATTCCACTAGTACTGCGGAACACCTTTAAGCTCAAGGAGAAATTATCCACTTCTAGTAAAGCTGTTTCTTGCCTTCCTCTGTTTAAATTTGAAAAAAAAGCATAGAATTCTTAACCAATTCTGTTTCCTGATAAAAACAACATGTATGTTACTTATAAACACCTAACTTCATTCTCTATAGTAAACAGTTCAAGTACTATACATTCATTCTTATGTTCACTGAATTAAGAGGCACTGAGGATCAATAGAGACACAAACAAACAGTTCCTGCCCTCTAAGAGGTCATAGTCTAGACTAAATGGGTGAGATAAATTCAGGAAAGGGAGAGCTTCACAGATGTGGCTGCCTGGCATCTGAGGAACAGAGTGCCTCCAGGACTCACTGAGATCCTGCATGCAAAAGCCACAGAGCTGGGGCTGCACCCTCTGTTGGGGGGATAAAGAGAGCACTCAGAATGTGCCACACACTGGCAATACTCAAAAATCATAGGGATATTAACTAGTTTCTGACTTACCTAAGAAGTCCCCTTTCAGAGGGAATGAAAGGGGTTCTTTGACTGTCATCTTCAATGCAAATCAAAGTATTTTATAAAACAAGGACTAACTTCACAAGAGTAATAGTGCTAACATTTAGATGACATTTTCTTTTTATAATTCCCTCTTATTTTTCTCCAATCCATTCTACTAACCCCACCTTTTGCTTTCGTCTATTCCTATTAATACCAAGTTAAACTAAAATGGTCTTTCATCAATGGTCTATCATCAAATATATTTAAAATAATAAACATTGTTCAGATTAGCTTTAAATTAGTATCCTTAAAACCCAAGGGTTTTTTCTTTTTTTTCTGCAGATACTATGGGGTTTTGAGTTTTTAAATTACAAAATTCTTAAGCTGCCTATTTTAGGCAACTGAAGCATAGCACACTAGTTTAAGTGCTAAGACATCAATATGGGACAGAACCTTCTATTCTCACTGACACAAAGATCATTTACTTCCTGTAGCAGAGCCTAGCACAGGCAATATTACTTCCTTAAAAATGCAACATGGATGTACCGTACAAAAACTGCATGGCAAGAGAAAACACACTTTTCAATTGCTGGGCACAGATATAACTTACTTCTAATAAAGAATGTGTACACATATTAATATATGTGTATATATTTTTTAATAGATGGAAATGGATTTTTTCAAATGGGATTAACTGCATTTTTGCAAAGCTGTAAAATTTTATAACAGTTTAAACAAATTCTAGTGAGTCAAGTAAGAAAGAAGAGGTAACTAAGCTGAAGACTAGAAGGCTGAATAACATCAAGGAGACCAAATGCATCTTAAAGGAGAAGTATCAAGGCACAGAGACAGTATCAAAACCTTTTAGCTTTCAAAATAGTTCCTTTCTTTATTATTAATTTAACTTGATTTATTAAAAAAGTGAACCTAGCTTACATTCAAATCTGAAAATCACTCTAATTCCAATTATTATTCTAAACGATGTCAATTTATAGATTTGGTGGTATAACAAAACTAACTTTGCTTTGTGTACTATCTTCCCAAGTATTACTTCCTTGACAAATCTAGATGTTTGTGTATTACTTTTACTAACTATACTGTATTCTTCTATTAACAGACACTTGGTTATGCCACTCCCACCCCCTACTTTTGGCAGTAACCCTAACTATGTTCCCATTGCCAGTGTAAAACTATGCTCCTCGCCCATCCCCCAAAGCCCTGATACATGCACCATATAATTTCCTTGGGATAAAATCTCAAAAGTAGAATTATCAGATCAAATCATGCTAACAGATTTATTGTTCTAAAACTGGACTTTTAAGAACTTTTTAAATGTTAATAATATCTCCTATAAATCGTATTTTATCAGTTTACAGACATCTTCATTCTGTTCTACAGCCATAGATGCTCCACTGTGTGCATATTTTATGTCATAGTTTACTCAGTGTCATATGCTTGCATGCTTAAGTGGTTTCCAATATCTTGTAATTAAGAAACAATGCTGCAATGAACTAACTTTGTGCATATATGTTTACACTGTCGTGGTATATTTTTAGGACAAATTCCTAAAAGCAGAATTTACTGTGTGGAAAGATATATGCATAGGTAGATTTGTTATGTATCATCAAATTTACTCCTCCAGGTGTTGAATCATTTTGCATTTCCATTTGCAATATAAAAGGGTGTCTGTATCTTAAGAGTGATAGGCTATCTTTTGGTGAGCCTGGACAGTGAGCAGGCAGTGAAGCTGGGCAACATCCTCCTCTTCATCAACTCCAAAACACAGTACACGTTGGGTTTTCAAGAGATTTTCGTGTTTTGTTTTCTAAGCTTCAAAGGTAATACATGCTCAGTGGATAAAATTCATAAAATGAAAAAAAGCACAATGAAAACAAAATCATCTATGATCTCTGAACTAACAATTATCACTTCAAACATTCTGGAGTAATCTTTTTGTTTTTTATTCTCATAAAATTTAAAAGGCATCAAGCTAAATATATTGTTTGCATCCTTCTCATTTAGTATTATATCATTAAAATTTTTAATCTGGAAATTACATTTCTGCATGCATCTATCAAAAATTCCTAAAATTGCTGAGTAAAGAATATAAACATTTTTAAGGTTTTTTGATATGTATTAACAGATTTTATGAATTCAACATTATCATTTATAGAAATAACACCATCAAGTATAATAAAATTAATCTGTAAAACCAAAAGCAATGTATATCTCATATCTACATCATATAATTAGCTTGATATATAATGTAACATATTTTAATTTGCATAGCTTTCATTGGTAATCATATGTTATGACTTACTCTGTAGTTCTGTTTTATTGACAAGACTTTTATTAAGCTAACATATTCATGTTGATTCTCTATATTCTAGATAGTAAAGGTATATTAAATTATTTTTGCCATTTTCCTAATACATTGCTTTTCTCTTGATATTAAATTTACATTTCATATACTATAAGAGTGTTTTTACTAGAGGTTTTATATTCAGCCTATTTATCATATCTTTAGTGATATTTGTCAGTTCTTAAATAGGAATTTACCACCTGCTGTAGCTGGACTAAATATGCTAATTTTCTCATATACATTTAATATACTATGATCCACATAGGCTAGACAATAGTTTAATAAACAAGTAATAATAACAAAAATTTAATTAAAGCAAGAAAATTCTTCTCCCTACTTACTGACGATAAAAGGCCCTTC
This sequence comes from Nomascus leucogenys, assembly GCF_006542625.1. Lineage (NCBI taxonomy): Eukaryota > Metazoa > Chordata > Mammalia > Primates > Hylobatidae > Nomascus > Nomascus leucogenys. The sequence continues at coordinate 57,405,241 of NC_044385.1, forward strand.
TTTATTGTGAAATAGCTTCTGGATTCTTATAAGTTCTCATAATAGCATGAATCTATTCATGAATTTTTTTTTGAGACGGAGTCTCGCTCTGTTGTCCAGGCTGGAGTGCAGTGGCGTGATCTCCGATCACTGCAAGCTCCGCCTCCCGGGTTCACGCCATTCTCCTGCCTCAGCCTCTTGAGCAGCTGGGACTACAGGCTCCCACCACCACGCCCAGCTAATTTTTTGTATTTTTTTTTTTTTTAGTAGAGAAGGGGTTTCACCGTGTTAGCCAGGATGGTCTCGATCTCCTGACCTCGTGATCCACTCGCCTCAGCCTCCCAAAGTGCTGGGATTACAGGCGTGAGCCACCGCGCCTGCTCTATTCATGAAATTTTTTAACACTTCTGATACTTAAAAAAACACACACTATCTTTTTTCCCCTCTAGAACATAACATGTGCTTTTGTAGGAAAGTTAATTTTCAAATACAATTAAGAAAATACAATTAGCTACTCAAATTTAACTATTTTTTTGATAAATTTTTTTGTTGATATATTTACACTGTATTTTATTTCCACTATTTTATAGTCTGCTTTTGTGTGTAACACTGAAACATTATTTAAACTTATCAAAAAAAATTTTTTTAATGACTACATAACAGTTCACCTTTTCTATGTGTCATAATTCAATGAAACTATTCTCTAGTTGTTAGACACGTAAATATTTTATAATTTGTAATTAGTACCATTAATTCTGTGATGGCCCTTGCACCATTCTTTATAGTATCTTTAAGAAAGTTTGTTAAAAGATTGTTATATCAAAAGGAATGAATTTTTTTTATTCTTGATAATTCTTGCTTTGTAGAAAGGCTATAATTTTGTCCAGCAGTTAGTGTTCCTTCATTCATACAATACAGCAAAGGCAAATTATCTATCAGGTACCATTCTTGGCATGTCATAGTGGGTAACAAAACAGACACTGTATCTATCACATAAGGAAGATAGACATTAGAAAATGCAAACAAATATAAGTAAAAAAAAAAACTACCAATTATGATTAGTACAATGAAAGAAAAAGAATTAGAATAATGGGGGCACTAGTGCATATAGGATGGTGAGGGAAGGTCTCTCTGAGGTGACGTTAAAGGACTGAAGGATGAGAAGGAACTAGCCAGAGTAAAGGGTTACTTATGTATGTGGTACCTAGCAGGTGTGGACAGAAGAACTTTTCAAACAGAAGTTAAAACAAGAAGGCTCTGAAGTGGTAAATACCTGGGTTTATTCAAGAAGGCGTTTGTGGGTATGGCATAATTCACAGGGGTACACTGGCAGGAAATGTGGCTGCAAAGATAGGTGGGGGCCAAGCAGTGCAGGGTCTAGTTGCAGAAAAAATGCTCCTTTTATCTTTAAAAGGAAATTTCACCGAAGAGTTTTAAAGAAGGGAGTGATGGTTTGACAACAGCAACATGAATGTTAGTTATGTGCCAAGTCCTCTACACAGGTTAATTTTACAGATGAGATAACTAAGGCCAGAAAGGCCTCAGCTGAACTGAGACTTTACATTAGCAGTCCATACTGGCTCATCAGTAGCAGAGCTGGGGTTCAAATACAGGGAGTGTGGGTCCAGAATCCGCCCTCTTAACTACTGCATTATACTGTCAGTGCACTGTCAACAACTGAGCACTAACATTTAATAGGAGAAATGGCATCTCCTAAATTTCAATGTATAACTTCACTAATAAAATTGAACTTTTAAAAAATGCATGTTTATACACACAAACTATGTACATGTATATTAAACTAACTACATCATCTGTGGTCTGACTTTTGGTTAGTCTTGGTGTTTTTCTAAATGGCTTTTATGATCTATTATTATTTCTTTTTCTAATACGTTCAAAAAGTTTTTCTGTTCTAATGTGCCTTTCAAACAACTGGTTTAAAGCAGTATGTTTCTGCCTATTTGTACAATTCCCCATTATTTTAATACTGGGGTGTTTCAATTTGCAATGAACGTATACATTTCACTCGAGTCTCTACTTTCAAACTCTGTATTAAATAGCACAGTTTTCAACTTATGCCAGCAAGAAAATAAAATTTTATTTTTAGTTTTCTATTATTGTGCTCTGAGAGATTAATGCAGACTTGTGTCTGTCAATACTTACCATGCATATCTTTATTTCTAGCACACACTGAACTTTCCTAGACACACACATTTTTGAGTGGTTATTTGAAAAATATACTCTCTTATATATCCCTAAATGCCACATAACCTATTAAATTACATTGCTGTAATCTATAATTTTTGCTCATTCTTTATTTTTAAAATTTTGTCATAATCTGATAGAAAATGTCAAGGTATGGCCAGGCATGGTAGCTCATGCTTATAATCTCAGCACTTTGGGAGGCTGAGGCGGGCGGATCACTTGAGGTCAAGATTTCGAGACCAGCCTGACCAACATGGTGAAACCCCATCTCTACTAAAAATACAAAAAAATTAGCTGGGCATGGTGGTGCACGTCTGTAATCCCAGCTTCTCAAGAGGCTGAAGCAGGAGAATCACTTGAACCCGGGAGGCGGGGTTGCGGTGAGCCGAGATCGCGCCATTGCACTCCAGCATGGGTGACAGGGGGAGACTCCGTCTCCAAAAAAAAAAAAAGTCAAGGTACACGTATTTCTATTTCTTTTTGTACAATTGGCAAACTGAACAGATCATTAGTTCTCTGCTGTATTTTCATTACTTTAATCCTTCTGCTATGTTTCAGTTTTTTGAAATAAACTATATCTGATACTATGACGATAACTTCTATATTCCAAGAGACACAGGAGACTTCAGACTGGTAGTTCTCCAACTTTCTTCTCCCCCTAAATATTGAGGAATATGATGGACTTCTTCAGAAGATGAGGAAATACAGTCAGGTGATTAAGAATAAGGCTGAAAAAATCAGGAATGCCATTAGCTATTAGTTATGTAAGCTTAGCCTCCATTTCTTCATCTATAAAATGTTGTCAGACAGACTAAATGTGACATATGAAAGGCTTTAGCAAGATCCTTGATATATAAAAGTCCTAAATATATTATACTGATAATTAAGATGGCAGCTCACACTATAATCTGTTAACAATGATTCACTATCACAGTGACTCTTAAGTAAAAACTTCTGGGGCTGGGGGTTCAGGGGATGGGACTCGTGCATGATTGGATAAGGCCCGCAAGAAGTTCATCTTGTGGAACTTTCTATACCACCCATGAGATGCCCCTAATTGCCTATGATCACTTTCTAGCTTCTAGTCTATGCCTAAAAAACTATTAGCAACATTTAAAAAAATTAAAAATAAACATTTCTTATTGAAAAATCAAAACACAGAAAAGCATACAGAAAGTGAAATTTACCTGAAATCCTACCTCACAAAGTTAGATCATTATAAACATTTTGTTGGACACAGTTCCAGATTTCTCTAAATCTGTATTTTTTACATGTAATATAAATATCTTATCAAGGCTCTTTTGATTCCTGTTTTTGGTTACTCAACAGTGAATAAATCTCTTGGCCTCTCTCTCTGTATACATATAGAAACTGGTTTAGCAGTTGGATAGCACTACTGCATTTGTCCTGTTTTACTTAATCAACCCTGTATCGTGACTGTTTATTTCTGAGCCAGAACTGTTTCAGAACACTGTTAAGTAACAGTGGTGCTAGAACATTGGAAGTATATAAAAGCTGCTGATTTGGGATATAAGATGTAACAGGGGATATATAATTTTGATGCTTGGAAGTTTCCTTATTTTATTAAAAATTTCAACCAGAAATGAACACTAAGTTTCACCAGATATGAATTTTGTGTTATATTTATGACTACTAAGATAATCATAGGGTTATCTACTCTGCACTATTAATAAGATGAATTTTGTTAAGAGGTTTCCAAATATGGAATCATCCGCACATTCTTAAAATGCACTTCACTGACTTAGACCTTAAGTTCACCCAGATCTTATTTGCTAATATTTTATTTAAGACATATGATTAAGCATTTACAGGTGATAATGGTTTAGGGTTGTAGGCATTATCTTTATCAGGTTCTGTGTCAGTGTTATGCTTTCTTCCTATAAAGTTATTAAGGAAATGTTCTTTCTTTTACACAACTCTAGAACAATTTATATAACATAGGATTATTTGTTTGAGGGTTTGAAGCAACAGTGAAACTATCTGCATTTTGTACATTTCTCAGAGGTCGTCCTGTGACAAACGTCTTTCTTCCATAGTTATTGATCTATTTATTGACCTTTTCTAGGGCCAGTTGTGGTAATTTGTACTTTATTTTAAAATGTTCACTTAATTCAGCATTCTATAGAACATCTAAATAGCATAACAATTACTAAAGAAATTGAAATGATAGTCAAAAATCGTCCAACCGGCTAAGGATGGTGGCTCATGCCTGTAATCCCAGCACTTTGGGAGGCCGGGCTGGGTGGATCAGGAGGTCAGGAGATCAAGACCATCCTGGCTAACATGGTGAAACCCCCTATGTACTAAAAATGCAAAAAAAAAAAAAGAAAAGAGAAAAGAAAAATTAGCCAGGCATGGTGGCAGGCACCTGCAGTTCCAGCTACTCGGGAGGCTGAGATAGGAGAATGGCATGAACCCAGGAAGCGGAGCTTGCAGTGAGCGGAGATCGCGCTACTGCACTCCAGCCTGGGTGACAGAGCGAGACTCTGTCTCAAAAAATCGTCCAACCTCAGTTCAGTGCACCAGAATAAGAGTTTTACAGATGGACTTTTACTTTTTTTTTTTTTTTTTTTTTTTCAGACAGGGTCTCACTCTGTCACCCAGGCTGGAGTGCAGTGGTGCGATCTTGGCTCACCACAACTTCAGCCTCCTGGGATCAACGATCCTCCCACTTCAGCTTTCTGAGTAGCTGAGACCACAGGCATGCATCATCACACCTGGCGAATTTCTGCATTTTTTTTGTAGAGATGGCATTTCACCATGTTGTCCAGGCTGGTCTTGAACTCCTGGGCTCAAGCAATCCTCCCAAGCAATCCTCCCACCTCAGCCTCCCAAAGTGCTGGGATTACAGGCATGAGCTGCTGCGCCTGGCTAACTTTTACTAACTTTCAAGGAACAAATAATTCCTATATTATAAAAATTATTCCAGAGACTAAAAGCATCTTCTGAGGCTAATAAAATCATGATAACAAAACAGGATAAAGGTAATATATGAACAGAAGATTACTGACCAAACTTATTTGTGAAAATAGACAAAACAAAGTATTAGCAAGGGGAATCTACTAGTGAATGAAAAAAAAAAAATCATGACAGTGTGTTGGTTCCACTGCAAGGAGGGTTCAACATTAAAAACAAAAGAAAACCATATAAATGTAATTTACCACATTAATGGATTAAAGGAAATAACCATATGATCATCCTAGAAGATGCAGAAAAAGCATTATTATTGATTTAGAAACAAACAACTTAACCAGGCATAGAAGGGAACATCTTCTACCTTTAACTAAAACCCAAAGCAAATATCATATCTAATACTGAAACTTAATAATTCTCCTTAAAGACAGAAATAAGTCACTTCTATTATATTTGCCACTGTATTAGTGAATAAGTCCTAACCATTACTATATGACAAGAAGAAAATGCATTTCATGGATTCCAATTTTTACTTTTCTTTTTAAATCTTAGAATTTCTGAAAGCAAGGTATGTCTCATAACCTCCGTGGTGTGACAGTAAATTGGCAGCATGTTTTCTTTCTTAGTGGTACATTAAAATAATGGTGCAGCTTTCACCGCAGTAAAAAGACATTATACTGTACAATGTGTTTAGGAAAGATTTTGAATATATCAGTCTCCCAGGTGGGAAGCTATTGAGGAATTTTAAATAGGGGAATGACATGATGTGATTTGGTTTTTAGAGAGATCATTTTGTTTGTAGTTATTAGATCAAACAAACACAAGACAACAAGAAAGGAAGATCACTGGGGAGTTTCTGCAGTAATCCAAGTGGCCTGAATTGGAGTATTGGTGACAGAAACGGTGAGAAGCGAGGCCATGAGGCAATTATTGGAGTCTGAGAAATTCGACTGTGTAAAATGTGGCGTCTAGCTAGGGGTAGGGTAAATAGATATTAATGAAATGGACAAGGTGAACCTCTACAACTAGCAATCCCAATGACCATCTGGGCAATCCAAATCCATTTCCTGGCAGCAGAAAATTCTGAAATCTCCTTGTAAGATGGCAAATGATTTATTGGATTGATCCAGGGACACTGGGCTAGAAGTCCAGAATCCCTGCCAAATCTGCCCTTCCTTTCATGGATTCCTCTCCTTGAAAATAAGCACTACAGTTGACTCTTCTTTGAGAAAAAGATACCAGGCAGATGATAAGGACCAATTGCCAATCATGCTTTATTCAAATTTGAGTTCCAATAAGGTCTCACTACAGCTGGATCTGAGATGTTTTGAAGGAAGAGCTGACAAAAAAATCCACTTATTCATTCACTAAGTTATTTATGGGCATCCAATATGCACCGCATAACATTCTGGATAGTGATGATATAGCAGTAAACAAAATGGATAAAGCTCTTAATCCTCATGTACTTACTTAATATTCACAGGGCAACTTGAAAAGTGAAATGTACTTAATGAACATTTATTATATGCCAGTCTTCATATCAATCTCTACCCAAAGGAAAAAACAAATAGGTCTGGCCCCATTTTATAGCTGAGAAAAGTGACAGACAGGTTAATGCTTCCCATGGTAACATAATTAAGTGGTAGAACCAAGATTCAAATAAACCTCAGGTCCACTATAACAGGGGCTTAATTTTTCCTCTTTGGCCCATGATGATTAGAAAAAAAAAAATTCAAGGATAGATAACCCAAGATTTTCTATCACTCCCTACCATGGGCAACCCTTTCTTATTTTTCTTCTTAATTTCTCCTTTTGTTGTTCTTTATTTTGCTCTGCCTTTTATTTTTGGATCTCCCTTAGCCCCTCTTCAGCATCAAGGTTCAGACATTTGTTTTTGTTTTTTTGTTTGTTTGTTTTTCAGACATTTGATTTTACCATCTAGTGTTGATCAGAAGGGGGAAAAAAAGAGAAGACCAATCAAGGAAGAGAGGGCCCAAAGGATGAGTATTAGGAACTCCAAATTTCTGACTCTACCTTCTAAGGATTATAGCTGTGTAACAACAAGTTTACTCTAATAAGACAGAAAGTTAGCCATGATGGAAATGTTCGACCAGTGTCAGGAGGGTTGTCTGCCCCGGATATTACCATGAATTACTATGGCAGCTAAGAGACTGGAATAGTCTGTTGCTGCTAAGATGCCTTCCAACTTTAAGCCCTATTAGTCTGTGAAATTGGGGAAAACAGAAAATGATCTTATTTCAAATGGTTCAAGATGTTTACATAAACAGATGTTTAATGAATTTTTAAAAATTAGCAGTCTATCTTCCCACCTTCTACGTTTGTATTAAATAGGTATCTTAAACTACACTGACGTGAATTACAAGCCTGTCTGTAATTTGCAAAGACAGGAAATTAGAACAGAAATTGATTTTAGAAATTCACACATTTATTTGAGAACAGAGAGGAATCTTCAGAATACATACCTACTTAGAGTATTATACTTTTAGTAAGATAAAAATCTGGAGGCAAGTTATAAAAATTAAATAATAAAAAATAGATATAGGTCATATAACAAAGTGATCACTATTAAAAGGGAAGATAAAATCCAGTTGTATTGGGGGAGTAGGAGACTTTAATAAACGAACATTTCTTTCAATAGTTAATTCAATAACGGTCACTGATTTTACATCTAATTATATTGAGGAAACTTCTCATTTTATTAAATCTTAAAAAAAATCTTGTATGTTGATTCAAACAACATTTATAAAAATGTACACAAGATCTTGAACTTCTGGGTTGAACTGATTTGAAATATGGCTCGCTGCTTGTGCTTGTTTCTGTAGGAAGACTTACTTTTGTTCTGTTATTTGACCATTTATCATTTGCTTGTATCCAGTAAAGAGATATGGTCGTCAAACTGAAAAAGATTTAATGAAAGCTTTATGTGGCCAATGGCACCAATAACTTAAAACAGGTTTAGATAACAGCTTTAGCTGAGATAAAAGAAAATCTTATCTAATATATTCCATCTTTAAAGATTCAGGTACTTTTGCAAATCTTCAGAAGTCTGGAAAATAACTCTAAAACCTGACTCTATTACTAGAAAGTTAGACTGCAATATTAATTTTCGTGGTTTTTTTCACAGTATAATTCAGAGTATTCTGAAACTCTCTTTGGAAAAAGAGAGTTTCTTGGCATTCTGATATGAGTGTATTTGTTTTGCTAATGTGAAAGTCTAAAGGTCAAAAGAGAAAAACTGAGGGGTCACCATTAATATCATATTAAATCAAGTAATAACTTATATAAGATGCAGGCAGAGATATGAAAAATTCTTGTCTCCCTATCTGTCCCAGTTTTTGGAAACACACTGCTGTGGATGATAATATATTTTGTTTATAAAAATGGGAGGAGTTATGTAAAATACATAATGATGTATTATATCAATTATGTTACGAATGGAGAAAAACTCAGATAACCCTCTACTTCAAGTCAACTTCCATGGTCACACAAAAACATCTTAAAGAAACTCCATTTAAAACAAAATCTTGATGAGATAATTTAGAATAACCATTCTTGATTGGTGAGATGTTTGACTAAGTAATATGCAAACCAAATGACATAATATTTTTATCAACTTGTAACCTACCCATATAAACATATATGCTATTTGCAATTGTGACATTTAATAAAATGAAGTGGGCCACTTTTTTATTTATAAATAATAAAACAGTACATTGTGCATGCTCAGTATAAAAATTAAGCAAATGTGGCATGTACCCAAAAGCCAAATGGGTTGTTTATAATCAGTTTACAGAAGGAAAACTGCCCAGTTGGTCATTTAAGTAAGAATACTTCAGAATAAGCACAATAGTCATAACGTTAACTGAAATTAATGCAAATCTCATTTAAATTTGCCTTAATCAGTTGTTACCAAACCCATGTTTTATCTGCAAGCCTAAATTTTATGGTTGCAATCTCATGTGTTTTATTAGCTACCCAATTAAACAAGTAAGTTACAATTAGAGTAAATCCTTGGAGTTCCCAACAAACGAAGCAAATCTCAAGTCATGAGCAATAATTAAACCTGACAACTAAAAGCATTTTTCCTTCAAAAAGCTCTGTTTTAAACACACTTAATAGGTTCCCAACTCTCATTTCAAGGAAGCTACTACAGCACAGATAAGGAAAAATAGTGAGAACAGATGTCTAGAATGCAGACTCCTCTTTTTCCCACTGTTCCATGACTACTGCTCTGCCTCTTTCAGTCTATGGGTAATTTCAGGGTCCTTTCCGCTTGCTTTTTCTTTTCTGAAGAATTTACTATGCCGCTTTTTAGAAAGAAAGAAAGAAAGTGTATATATGGCTATTTTAAAAATAACAATCACCCTTTACCAACATAAAATATACTAAATCACAATGAATATTACATGTGAGCTTTAACAACACATTAAATAAACATTTTCTTCAGTTTTATGATCCAGATTAAAACATTTTTTCCCTCTGATTGTAACAATAAGGTATGTTAACTACAAACTATTCCAACAATTTGAAAGGTATAGAAGGAAGAAATTGAAACTTTCCTTAAATTCTACTCATTATATAATCCCTCCTAACCGCTATTCAAAATGATTTTATTACCAATGTCAAAAAGCTTGCATAAAACATTAAGGTTCTATAATTTGGGCCTAAGCATTTTCTAGTGCACTGGCTTCCAAACCTTTTTCAACACAACCCACAGGAAAATTTAATATTACGTGACACATTTAATATTACATGACAATAATGACAAATATACATAACTGAATCAAAAGTTTCATGAAACAGTAATTACCCTTAACATATATGATGCACTCTCATATTTATTCTAATTCATTAAAAACAACAACAAAAATACTGTGTCGTGTGATTTCCTGATTCGTTTATGGCTTATAATCTGCAATTTAAAAATCACTGAGCTAGATGAAAAATCCTAAATTCAGTAGTCCAGCTTTGCTACAGTTCTCTGAATAACCATAATGAAGTCATTTAGCCTCTTTGCTTCTCAATTTTTCCACTTACTAGTAGTAGAGTTGAGCAGACAATAAGAAAATACACCTCAAACAAAAACAAAAATGTCATATAACCATGAGCAAACATTATTATTGGTAAGTAAAACACATTAGGTGTTTTTTCACTTTGTCACTCAAATAAAAAGAATCAGACCCAAAATGCCTTAATAATTCATCATGCTATCATCAATACACAATAAGATGCCTTGATAAAGTGTGCCCTATGAAACTGAGTTTGAGTCAATGGCTCACTCCAAGATCTTAATCTTATTTAACAGTTGCTAGGAAACCAACATATCCTTCACCAAGGACACATGAAGTCCCACTTAGTGATTCCAAATTACCCAGTATAATTAAAATAAACTGCAGGACAGCATCACTATCAGATTTAAAAAGTAATAATAAATCAGGCTGGGCAAGGTTGTTCGTGCCTGTAATCCCAGCACTTTGGGAGGCCTAGGCAGAAGAACTGCTTGAGTCCAAGAGCCCAAGAGTTTGAGACCAGCCTGGGCAACACAGCAAGACCTCGTCTCTACCAAAAACAAAAAACAAAAACAAACAAAAAAACAGCTTATTTTTTTCAAAATAAGCTTTGAAGTGAGTAGCATACCTCTAGTGAAACACTCCCCAAATCTAGGGATTTTCTAGAAAGTTTTACTATGACATTAAAAATCACTATTTTGAATTAGTTAAGAGCAGGAGTGGCCAACCGACAGATGGCTGCAATAGTTGAAATACTCTAAATTTCCTTTTTTTATTTTTTTGAGATGGAGTCTTGCTCTGTCGCCCAGACTGGAGTGCAGTGGTGCGATCTCAGCTCACCGCAAGCTCCACCTCCCGGGTCCACGACATTCTCTTGCCTCAACCTCCCGAGTAGCTGGCACTACAGGCTCCTGTCACCGCACCTGGCTAATTTTTTGTATTTTTTTTTTTTTTTTTTTAGCAGAGATGGGGTTTCACCGTGTTAGCCAGGATGGTCTCGATCTCCTGACCTCGTGATCTGCTCACCTCGGCCTCCCAAAGTGCTGGGATTACAGGAGTGAGAAATACTCCAAATTTCTATACAATCTTGTAATTGAACTTGAAAATTAAAAAAAAAAAAACTACAATGAAAAGTTATAGTATATCTCACTCAACATTATATGCCATTTAGTAAAACAGGACTACAATACACACTATGTGCTTGCTAGTTCCAAGTTAACTACTACTATGATAAAACCATTAAGGTAACTATTAAAATGACATTTTGGATATCACATATTTTAAAACAAGGAAAACATTAATGGCCATATGAAAATTTGATATAGACTGTGATGGTTGATTTAAGGTGTCAACTTGACTAAAGAGTACCCATATAGCTGGTAAAGCATTATTTCTGGGTATTTCGGTGAAGGTGTTTCCAGAAGAGACTGGCATTTCCAGTAGACTAAAGTGGAAAGATCCACCTTCAAGTAACATACAGAGATGGACACCATCTTATTAAGTGAGGGCATGGAACAAAAAGGCAGAGGAAAGGCAACTTCTCTTTCCTCTGGAGCTGGGATACCTTTCTTCTCCTGCCCTTGGAAATCAGAACTCTCCATTCTCTGGCCTTTGGACTCTGGGACTTGTACAGCAGCTCCCCAGCTTCTCAAACCTTTGGCCTCTGACTGAGAGTTATGCCATCAGCTCCCTCCTTCTCAGGCCTCTGGATTTAGACTGAACCATGCTACCAGCTTCCCTGTTTCTTCAGCTGGCAGGTGGCATATCATGGACTTCTCAGCCTCCATAATTGCACAAGCCAATTCCTCTAGTAAATGCTCTGTCATCCATCTATCTATCCATCCATCCATCCATCCATCTATCATCTATCATCCACACATACATCTACCTATCTATCCTATTGACTCTGTTTCTCTGGAGAACTCTAATACATGTTCTTTACAAAAATTAATGGCTACTAGGCCAGTCATATGAACTACTATTCTACTTTCAATTAATTTTCTTAGAAAATACATCAAAACCAAGTCTTTAATACTTAGATGTTGATTTAAGTATAAATCATTCCTATGGTCTGATACAGCTTTATGAATACTTTCAACAAAAAGCATAAAATACAGCCAATAATAAGTGCATTAGAAAATTAATTTACAAAATGGCTGTATGGTGGCTCAGGCCTGTAATCCCGGCACTTTAGAAGGCCGAGGCAGGAGGATCTCTTGAGCCCAGGAGTTCAAGACTAGCCTGGGCAACACACTGAGACCCTGTCTCAAAAAAAAGAAAAAAAAGACAGAAAGAAAATTACTTAAAAAAGGAAAACAGCCCCAAAATGAGCAACTATAAGCTAGAAATCAGAGATGATCTCCAACTTACAATGGCGTGACTTATAAGTTTTTGGCTTTTAAGATGATGTGAGAGTACTATGCACTCAGTAAAAACTGTACTTCCAGTACCCACACAACCATTGTTTTTCATTTTGAGTACAGTATTCAATAAATCACATGAGATGCTCAACAAATTTATTATAAAATAGGCTTTGTGTTAGATGATTTTGCCCAACTGTAGGTTGACTGAAGTGTTCTGAGCATGTTTAAAACACGCTAAACTAATCTCTGATGTTTGGTAGTTTAGGTGTATTAAATGCATTTTAGACTTACAATATTTTCAACTTATGAGGGGTTTATCAAGATGTAACCCCATTGTAAGTCAAGGAGCATCCATAAATATATTATGACAAGTAATAGACTGGTCAGTTAAATGCAACGTAAAAGTGAAATACAAGAGTTCCAAGTTCACAACAGTTGGTATGTTTAGAAGAAGGTAGGCATTGCCATCTTATTTGCAATTAAAGAATTTACTCAGAAGGAACCTTGAGATGTTTTTGAATAAAGTGGGGGATGTATATGAACTATGATAGTAGTGTTCCAACCTTAAGATTAAAGAAAAAATTTGAGAAAAATAAGTGACATAAAGAGAACATCAGAACACACAGGAAAAGGGTCAGCAAATAGGTTTCACTGAGTGAAACAAAAATATTGCGTATAAGAAGAGAGCAATAAAAGAGATCAATAGGTCAATATCATTAGTTGAATGGTCTTTGAACTGACTAGTAAGAGCTGAGTTCTTCTGAGTAGTAAGAGGGAAGCAGCTGAAAGGATTTAAAATGCAGATGGATGGGGGAAGCTTTTGTGCACCACTTCACTGCAGTAAATCATAGTAGAGATAAAAGGGTAGTAAAAAGAAATGCAAAAGGATATGCATGTGTCTGTAGATATGCATAAGCATTAGGTAAAATCAGAAATAACCTTGGAAGCCACTTTGTTTCTGTTACAAGTAAGCTAGTTCATTTATTCAACAAACATGCAATATTGTATACACAAATTGTGTATTTTGGTAGGCATTGGGAGGCATACACAGAGTAAGACACAGTCTTTGCCCTCAGGAGTTTATAATCAAATAGATTACCATATTACCAAAACTAGTATGTGGCCCATGGATGGTTCAAAGTAGCTGTAATAGGATTTTAGATGTAAACATTCTCATTTTCAGCTAGGGTGACTAGAGAGAGTTTAATTTCAAGCTATGAAGATGAAGGGAGGAGGGGATTCAAGCAGGCAGGGCAACCTCTGGGTTGGCTGGAAAATGAGCTTAAGGAGTAAGATAGGGAAAGAAAAGAAGATTGGAGCTGGACTACCTATCAGTCTTCACTTAGATTCACAAATACCAGCATATTTGACAGTGTGTTTCAATTTTCTTTTTGTAGAGACAGGGTCTCACTATGTTGCCCAGGCTGGTCTCTAACTTCTGGCCTCAAACAATCCTCCTACCTTGGCCTCCTAAAGTGCTGGGATTACAGGCATAAGCCATCATGCTTTGCCTCAAATTTTTAATTTATCACAGAATTCTTCCCAGTAAAAGAAATATTAACTGACTTAGAAATTTATTTCACAAACTGAATGAGAAAAGCATTCCTATCTTTTTTAAGTTTTATAAAAAATAGTTTGAAGTTCTACTGAAATCAGTTCCACTGAAAGAGGCCAGGGCAGGCACAATGGCTTATGCCTGTAATCCCAGCACTTTGGGAGGTCGAGGTGGGCAGATCTCTTGAGGTCAGGAGTTCGAGACCAGCCTGGCCAACATGGCAAAACTCTGTCTCTACTAAAAATACAAAAGTTGGCCAGATGTGGTGGTACATGCCTGTAATCCCAGCTACTTGGGAGGCTGAGGCTGGAGAATCACTTGAACCTGGGAGGCAGAGGTTCAAGTGAGCTGTGATCGTGCCATTGCACTCCAGTCTAGGCAACAGAGTGAAGACTCCATCCCAAAAAAAAGAAAAGGAAAAAAAATGAGGCCACATAGCTGCAGTTGGTGAAGTTGTCTAGATGCTCTCAAAATGGTCAGAACACAGGCTTCAGTAGTGAAAAACCGCTCATGCCCTTGCCCATGTGTTTTAACTCTATCTAGAAAGGAGGACTACTTTTTCAGAAACAGTTCAGATACCATTGCCAAATCAAAACTGGGCTTCTACACAAACAGTATCAATACAACTTTGATGCATCATGTCTTGTTATTTGGGCTAAGAAAAATCACCAAACTGAATCCAATCAGGCTAGCAGACTTCAAACTTTTCCTTATTATGAATCACTTAAACATATTTTCTCCCGATGTCTTTTATTGTGGTAAAATACACGTGACATAAAATTTATCAACCATTTTAAGTGTACAGGTCAGTATTAAATGCACATTCATAATGCTGTGCAACCACCATACATCTCCAAACTCTCTTCATTCTGTAAAACTGAAACTCTGCATCCATTAAACAGTAACGTCCCGTAACTGCCCCTCCCCTCAGCCCTGGCAACCACCATTCTACTTTGTCTCTATGAATCCGACTACTCAGGCACCTCATGAAAGTGGAATCATATGGTACTTATCCTTTTGTGACTAGCTTATTTCACTTAATATAATGTCCTCAAGGTTCATCCTTGTACATATGTCAGAATTTTCTTCCCCAAAAGAAATTTTGTAATTTTTATTTTACAGACAGAGTCTTACTCTGTTGCCCAGGCTGGAGTGTAGTGGCACAATCACAGCTCACTGCAGCCTCAAACTCCTGGACTCAAGTGACCGTCCCACCTTAGCCTCCCAAGTAGCTGGGACCACAGGTGCATGCTACCACACCCAGCTAATTTTTGCTTTTGTGGATATGAGGTTTCACTATGTTGCCCAGGCTGAGAAGTTCCTTCCTTTTTAAGATTGAATAATATTCCATTGTATGTACATACCCCATTTTGTTTACCCATTCATCCACTGATGGACACTTGGGTTGCTTCTACCTTTTGGCAAGCTACTGTGAATAATACTGCTATGAACATGCATATACAAATACCTCTTTGAGACTCTGCTTTGAATTATTTTGGGTATATACCCAGAAGTGGAACTGCTGGATCGTATGGTAATCTTATTTTTAATTTTTTTAAAAACTGCCACAGTGTTTTCCACAGCAGCTGTATTATTTTACATTCCTGACAATGGCGTTAAAAAGTTAAATGTATCTTTACTTGTTTTCACAGTATTTCCCACTTAGTCCCCTCTTTATAATACGAGGTAAAAATTCTTAGAATGCCTTAACTCAATACTCCTATTTTGGTAACAGCAGGGAGAGAGGGGGAAGAGACAGGGCAAATAACTTACCTCACATTATTTTAACTTGTGCTTCTTGTTTATTCACTTGTATAGGATGACTTTTTTATTTTTTATTTTTTTTTTGAGACGGAGTCTGGCTCTGTCGCCCAGGCTGGAGTGCACTGGCGCAATCCCGACTCACTGCAAGCTCCACCTCCCAGGTTCACGCCATTCTCCTGCCTCAACCTCCCAAGTAGCTGGGACTACAGGCGCCCACCACCATGCCCAGCTAATTTTTTGTATTTTTTTTAGTAGAGATAGGGTTTCACCATGTTAGCCAGGATGGTCTCAATCTCCTGACCTCATGATCTGCCCGCCTCCCAAAGTGCTGGGATTACAGGTGTGAGCCACCATGCCCGGCCGACGATGAATAATTTGATGTGTAAACTTGGCTGGACCATAGTGCCCAGATGTTTGGTCAAACATTATTCTGAATGTCTCTGTGAACGTTTTGTTGGATGAGATTAACATTTAAATCAGTGGACTTTGAGTAAAACACATAAGGACTACCCTTCTTAACATGGATATGCCTCATCGAATCAGTTGAATGCCTTCATAGAACAAGACTGACGTCCCCCGAGCAAGAAAGAATTCTGCCAGCAGACTGTCTTTGGACTAGAGCTAAAACTTTTTCCTGGGTCTCCAGCCTGTAGCCTGCTCTGCAGATTTTGGATTTACCAAGCCTCCACAACTGCATGTGCCAATTCCTTAAATAAATCACTCTCCATCTATGTACAAACAGCTTGTTGGTTCTGCATCTCTGGAGAACCCTAAGCAGTATAGATGGTAATACCACAACCAGGACTATAGTAGACTGGTAGTCAAACTATTTTCCCTTCCCAAGGACAGAAGGAGAGTAAACAAAGAAAGGGGAAGAGAGTCAAGGGAAGGGGCAAAGCTAACTTAACAGACATAACTTTGTTCTTATTTATCTCTAGTGGACACAGACAAATTAGGTGTATAAGCAACAACTTATATATACATATTTTAATATTCTAAAACTAAAAAGTTTGGTTTGGATCAATGAATTACTTCACAAAATAAATACTGCTTATGTTTCTTTTCTGGTCCATATTTCTTAAAGCACCCATACATTTACACTGATTACGACTCTCAGTCCAAAAAGATTTCCAGAATTAATAAATCTCTATTTTCCCACCAAGGATGACAGATTTCAGCTACTGATCTGCTTCTATGTGATGATTAATAGCAACCAAATAAATCGTTATTTATTAAATAGGACTGTTAATTTTAAAAGCTCAACTATACATATCAAAGAAGTTCATAACTCTACCATCTCAAACCAGTATTTCTATTAATTAATAAAGCCAATTTTATTAAACAAAAACATCGATAACATTCCAGAGTATTATTAAAATGATGTTTTTAGGGTGTCTGTGCCAATTATCCACCTTAATATGAAGTTTCTTGTGGCATGTCAGCACCTCAACCAACTGGTCCAATTCATAGCATTAGAAATCTATGAAGAGAGTTAAGGTCAGCATTATCACATTTGATCTAAATCTGACTAAACACGGGTAAAGAATATAATGAACTATTAATTTTTATTTGTTTTGATAGGGTAAATATTTCATATGCAAGTAACAATAAATATTTGAGAAGAAAACGTTAAAAAAAGTTATGTGATATAGCTTCTGAACAATGTTCTTGAGAGTTAATATCATATTACTACATACATTAGAATCATATGTAGCTATTGTTCAAACACTATAAACATTAAAACTTTAAAACTTTTTCAGTTGGCAGCAAGGTGTTCACATTTTAAAATGTAAATATATGGTAAATGAGATTTTTCTTCAGAAATTGAAGAATCTGAAAGGTGGGCATCTGAACCAGTAGGATCTATATTAGAGGCAAAGGCTATCATTTTCACGAAACAATGGTTCAGTGGACTTCTGTGTGCCTGAGATACACAGAAGGGTCAGATGTTTATAAAGAACACTAAGTCATGCACAGAAAATACGGGAAATCTCACTCGAAGATGGAAATCAAAGAAGATAGCAGCAGACACTGCAGAACTTTTTGGATTAATAAACTTTAAATAATGGCAAGAGGGATGGAGGAGTAAGAGTGATTTGCCTCCCTGTAGAGAAATATTTTATTACTGAAATTGTTCAGAACTGCCAGCATATGGTGACAATAAAAAGCAACTAACTTTTAGTATGCTTTATTATTATTTTTAAATCATCTACAGACAATGTATCCCTTGTTGCCTATATTAGGGGGCACCAGTCCTTCGACTCTTCACCACTTAGTACACCACTAACAGACAGAGCCTTCTGAAATGATCTGTTCTATACTACCCCTGTGTCAAAGAGAATCTACTTAAGGTGCATTCGCAGGAAGAGCTTTACCATAAGAGAGATAAAAGAAACTTGGTATCATAATTTTCACTACTATACTTAATACTACTCTAAGTGGCTTAAGTATATTTATATTATTACATGAAATTTAAATATTGGTTTTAAAAACCAGTCTGTATTTACCTAATATATACACGTATTTCAACTGAAAAAAAAAATTTACAAGAAAAAGAAAATGTAGAGCTATCTTAGCATAACTGACTCTGTAGGGAAAAAAATGCCCTTTAGCCACAGTTTTTTCTTTTAGAGATCATAAAAAGGACTGGTAGCTCAAAAGTAGAAATGTTTTTCCCTAACTTGACTCCACCCCAATGGCCAAAATTTATTTTCAGCTTCACAAAATGCCAAAGGATTTGTCTTATTTCTGTTATGTGAATCTATTTTTTGTTTTGTTTTGTTTTTTAGAGACTGAGTTTCACTCTGTCGCCCAGGCTGGAGTGGAGTGGCGCGATCTTGGCTCACTGCAACCTCCGCCTCCTGCGTTCAAGTAATTCTCTGCCTCAGCCTCCCAAGTAGCTGGGATTACAGTTGCCCACCACCACGCCCAGCTAATTTTTTGTATTTTTAGTAGAAACGGGGTTTCACCATCTTGGCCAGCCTGATCTTGAACTCCTGACCTCGTGATCCACCCGCCTTGGCCTCCCAAAGTGCTGGGATTATAGGCATGAGCCACTGCGCCCGGCCTGTAAATCTATTTTTATAAGTGAAAGATTCTAACTGTATTAAAAATAAAAGTTTGCAGAAAGAAACAAGTTAAACCAAATTTCTGCTGTTACTTGTCCTAGTCTAAATGCTTTGTAGGTATAAGAACTGAAGATAAAGTAACTAACATTAAATGTACTACAAGGCAATTTCCTAAAGCTAGAAGAAAAAAGTATAAACTGTGCCACTGGAACAGCACATTGAAGGCCAGAGACTAAATCCACTGAATTTGTGAAGAACATCTTTGCGAGAGACCAGATGGGCTCCGCCTCATAGCCTACAGGATATTTCCTTTGTATACAGGTGATTAGAGACAAAATAATCACTTTTAGCATTGTGTTTATATTTGTTTGAAATGAAGGTGCCTTTATAAACCTTATTATAGTTACTATCTTTACAAAGAAAAGAACTATAAAAGCAATGTAATTATGTAGTAAGAAAGGGCAATTGGAAGTTTAGGTAATTTAAATCCATGAAAATTTAATGAATAATAATATGCTAGACCAGCAGTCCCCAATCTTTTTGGCATCAGGGACCAGTTTCATGGAAGACAGTTTTTCCACGCAACGGGGTGGGAGGGGATGGTTTCAGTATGAAACTGTACCACCTCAGATCATAAGGCATTAGTTAGATTCTCATAAGGAGCGTGCAGTCTAGATCCCCCGCATGTGCAGTTCACAATAGGGTTCTGGCTCCTATGAGAATCTAATGCTGCCACTGATCTGACAGGAGGCGGAGCTCAGGTGGTAATGCTCACCCACCGCTCACCTCCTGCTGTGTGGCCTGGTCCCTAATGGGCCATGGACTGGTCTGTGGCCTGGGGGTTGGGGACCCCTGTGCAAGATGGGTGAAAAATGGCATAAATGACTTCGCCACGTAAAATAAAAAAGTCAGTTTCTTAAGTTTTTAAATTCTCAAAAGTTCAATGCACCTGAACACAGCACAGCTTCTAATAATATACTTCAATTACGATTAATAAAGGCGATTGGCCAACAGACTGCTAATATAGAGGGGCTTAAAATATAAGCATATTGAATTGACATTTTCCTTTTCTAATATGTAAATTAGTATGCAGTAGGCTCCCAAAATTTTATTTTCAAGTTATTATAAATATATAAATTTCTACAGTTGGCCTTGTATCTAATAATCAATTTAAAGCAAGTCAATGCTTTATTTATGAACTTAAAAGGAAACAGAAGCTTTGGAAAACAAATGTGTCTTCCTTCACTTCGAAATAAATACCATCTAGTGTATGTCAGAGAAGCAGGACGCATTATATAAAAACACTACTAGGCCTTGTTTTGAGAATGTAGCATTCTCACTACCTCTATAAGGTTTGCAGGCCTACATACAGCACTGGTATCTACAGACAACTAGAAAAGTATCCAACTGTAATGAATCTTTCTAGTTTAAACCAACTACAGGTCAACTTACCAAATCTCTGTGCAACACCCAGTTAGCATGCAGGTAGTGAATACCATCTAGGATCTGATATAATAGTGACTTCACCATTCCCCGAGGTAACTGAACTGGTTTCTTGTTTGCTTTAGAAGCTCTGTGAAACTTGATTATATGCTGAAAGAAAGAAAAAAATATCACCAGAAGCTTAAAAAAAAAAGGAAAAGATAATTTGATGTATAATATTTTCCTAACAGAAAAAGAAACACTCAGGGATTCCCATAGATATTGAAAATATAATTTCATACTCTGCTGAATAACATAAACAACTTTAAAATTCCCTAATAACTGGGGCTAAAATTCCATTTCCTATGCATATGACAGCATTTCAGGAAATAAATTATCACAATAGGGAATTAGGCAATATCGTGCTTTTATTTTTAAAGCATAATTAAAAATCAATTACTTTCAGAGTATACTTGATTCCTGTTTATCTGGTAGATAAAATGAAAAAGAAAAAAAAAAGAACAAAATTCAAGAGATACTTCTGGCTGGTTGACATAGCATAGAATTAGAACCTATTTATGACATAGGTTATAAAGAAAGCCAGTGGGGAGATGCTTCAATAAAATACACACAAGCACAAAGAAATGATATACCAGTTCACAATGGAAAAATGTAAAAATGGGAAAGATTCTGAGGAAAATAAAAACTGCCTTGTACCATCCATCAAAGCTTTCTATGTATAATGTTGTTGGACATCCAGTAAAACAAAGCACAACTTTATACATAGAAAAATTACTTTATGAATAAATGTGCCTTATAAGTTTTTTCTTGAAAAGTTTCAAATGCTCTTGATAGGACTCATTTTCTTAATTAGATCACGCTTAAATTGCAGAAAAATCTACAACTCGGCTGCAGTCAACTATGCCTTGCACACCATTGTACATATCCCTGAACCTAATATTGCACAGAGCAGACCCTTGGCCAATATATCTAAGTAAATATTAAGCATGTTCTTGAAATTAGTAAACATAATAAAAATAAGAGATATTTAACATTATAAGTTAACATTTTCACTTGCTATTTTCTTATGATATACAGAATATCACACAAGTAAGGAATAACTAATGATTAATGAATAAAGGAGCTTTACTCTCCAAGGTAAAAATATATAGCAAATATCTACGAGAAGGTAAAGTGTAGCAGTTTGCACATATGTAGTATGACTAATCTAAATTAGCAGCATTAATCTACTTTTAATTTTCTTCTCAGTCTTTTTTTCAAAGCATTTAATAGCAGACAAACAAAACAGAGCTACAACAATTTAATAATCTAGACTGTTTTGTCACCTGTCCTAAAATATGATGTGACAATCAAGTCTGTTCTCCTTAAGAAGAAGATTCTTGGGCCGGGCATGGTGGCTCACGCCTGTAATCCCAGCACTTTGGGAGGCTGAGGTGGGCGGATCATGAGGTCAGGAGATCAAGACCAGCCTGGCTAACACAGTGAAACCCTGTTTCTACTAAAAAATATAAAAAATTAGCCGGGAGTGGTGGCAGGCACCTGTAGTCCCAGCTACTCGGGAGGCTGAGGCAGGAGAATGGCGTGAACCTGGGAGGCGGAGCTTACAGTGAGTGGATATCGTGCCACTGCACTCCAGCCTGGACGACAGAGTGAGACTCTGTCTCAAAAACAAACAAACAAAAAAAAACAAGAAGAAGATTCTTTGGCTCTCTCCAAGCTTAATAAAAATAGGTAAAATAAATATAAATAAAAATAAAATAGGTTAATTTTTTGAAAAAAAAAATTAAAACTCTACCACAGTAAGAATCAAAGGAACAAAAATACGTAGCAGAGGTAAGGTAATTAATAAATTTCATATATGTCATCATCATACACACCACCTGGCAGGGAGGCTGAGTGGGGAAGGCGAAATTCCCCGCCCTTGTCAGAGGCTGGCGATATTTTCCAGACTATGGACAAGTTGGCTTAGGTCTGTTCTTAACAACCCAGCAAGAGGTGAACAACAAAGAAAAGGTTCCTGATCTCACAGCTTAGAGACGAAGGACAGAGCTGGAGGAATTCGCTCAAAAGAAATTGCTGGGTGGAGCCAAGATGGCCGAATAGGAACAGCTCCGGTCTCCAGCTCCCAGCCCCAGCGACACAGAAGACGGGTGATTTCTGCATTTCTGCTTGAGGTACCGGTTTCATCTCACTAGGGAGTGCCTAACAGTGGGTGCAGGACAGTCGGTGAAGCGCACTGTGCACGAGCCGAAGCAGGGCGAGGCACTGCCTCACTCGGGAAGCGCAAGGGGTCAGGGAGTTCCCTTTCCTAGTCAAAGAAAGGGGAAACAGACGGCACCTGGAATATCGGGTCAGTCCCATCCTAATACTGCGCTTTTCCAACGGGCCTGGAAAACGGCACACTAGGAGATTGTGTCCCGCACCTGGCTCGGAGGGTCCTATGCCCACGGAGTCTCGCTGATTGCTAGCACAGCAGTCTGAGATCAAGCTGCAAGGCGGCAAGGCTGGGGGAGGGGCGCCCGCCATTGCCCAGGCTTGCTTAGGTAAACAAAGCAGCCAGGAAGCTCGAACTGGGTGCAGCCCACCACAGCTCAAGGAGGCCTGCCTGCCTCTGTAGGCTCCACCTCTGGGGGCAGGGCACAGACAAACAAAAACTCAGCAAGACCCTCCACAGACTTAATTGTCCCTGTCTGACTGACAGCTTTGAAGAGAGTAGTGGTTCTCCCAGCACGCAGCTGGAGATCTGAGAACGGACAGGCTGCCTCCTAAAGTGGGTCCCTCACCCCTGAGCAGCCTAACTGGGAGGCACCCCCCAGTAGGGACAGACTGACACCCCATTCAACCGGGTACTCCTCTGAGACAAAACTTTCAGAGGAACTATCAGACAGCTGAATTTGTGGTCTCACGAAAATCTGCTGTTCTGCAGCCACCACTGCTGACACCCAGCCAAACAGGGTCTGGAGTGGATCTCTAGTAAACTCCAACAGACCTGCAGCTGAGGGGCCTGTCTGGTAGAAGGAAAACTAACAAACAGAAAGGACATCCACACCAAAAACCCATCTGTACATCACCATCATCAAAGACAAAAAGTAGATAAAACCACAAAGATGGGGAAAAAACAGAGCACAAAAACTGGAAACTCTAAAAAACAGAGCACCTCTCCTCCTCCAAAGGAACGCAGTTCCTCACCAGCAACGGAACAAAGCTGGATGGAGGATGACTTTGATGAGTTGAGAGAAGAAGGCTTCAGACGATCAAACTACTCTGAGCTACGAGAGGAAATTCAAAACAATAGCAAAGAAGTTAAAAACTTTGAAAAAAAATTAGAAGAATGGATAACTAGAATAACCAATGGAGAGAAGGGCTTAAAGGAGCTGATGGAGCTGAAAGCCAAGTTTCGAGAACTACGCGAAGATTGCAGAAGCCTCAGTAGCAGATGTGATCAACTGGAAGAAAGGGTATCGCTGATGGAAGATGAAATGAATGAAATGAAGAGAGAAGGGAAGTTTAGAGAAAAAAGAATAAAAAGAAATGAACAAAGCCTCCAAGAAATTTGGGACTATGTGAAAAGACCAAACCTACGTCTGATTGGTGTACCTGAAAATGATGGGGAGAATGGAACCAAGTTGGAAAACACTCTGCAAGATATTATCCAGGAGAACTTCCCCAATCTAGCAAGGCAGGCCAGCATTCAGATTCAGGAAATACAGAGAACGCCACAAAGATACTCCTCGAGAAGGGCAACTCCAAGACACATTATTGTCAGATTCACCAAAGTTGAAATGAAGGAAAAAATGTTAAGGGCAGCCAGAGAGAAAGGTCGGGTTACCCACAAAGGGAAGCCCATCAGACTAACAGCGGATCTCTCAGCAGACACTCTACAAGCCAGAAGAGAGTGGGGGCCAATATTCACCATTCTTAAAGAAAAGAATTTTCAACCTAGAATTTCCTATCCCGCCAAACTAAGCTTCATAAGTGAAGGAGAAATAAAATACTTTACAGATAAGCAAACGCTGAGTGATTTTGTCACCACCAGGCCTGCCCTAAAAGAGCTCCTGAAGGAAGCACTAAACATGGAAAGGAACAACCGGCACCAGCCACTGCAAAAACATGCCAAACTGTAAAGACCATCGAGGCTAGGAAGAAACTATAGCAACTAACGAGCAAAATAACCAACTAACATCATAATGACAGGATCAGATTCACACATAACAATATTAACGTTAAATGTAAATGGGCTAAATGCTCCAACCAAAAGACACAGACTGGCAAACTGGATAAGGAGTCAGGACCCATCAGTGTGCTGTATTCAGGAAACCCATCTCACGTGCAGAGACACACATAGACTCAAAATAAAGGGATGGAGGAAGATCTATCAAGCAACTGGAAATCAAAAAAAGGCAGGGGTTGCAATCCTAGTCTCTGATAAAATAGACTTTAAACCAACAAAGATCAAAAGAGACAAAGAAGGCCATTACATAATGGTAAAGGGATCAATTCAACAAGAAGAGCTAACTATCCTAAATATATATGCACCCAACACAGGAGCACCCAGATTCATAAAGCAAGTCCTCAGTGACCTACAAAGGGACTTAAACTCCCACACAATAATAATGGGAGATTTTAACACCCCACTGTCAACATTAGACAGATCAACGAGACAGAAAGTTAACAAGGATATTCAGGAATTGAACTCAACTCTACATAAAGTGGACCTAATAGACATCTACAGAACTCTCCACCCCAAGTCGACAGAATATACATTTTTTTCAGCACCACACCACACCTATTCCAAAATTGACCACATAGTTGGAAGTAAAGCTCTCCTCAGCAAATGTAAAAGAACAGAAATTATAACAAACTGGCTCTCAGACCCCAGTGCAATCAAACTAGAACTCAGGATTAAGAAACTCACTCAAAACCGCTCAACTACATGGAAACTGAACAACCTGCTCCTGAATGACTATTGGGTACATAATGAAATGAAGGCAGAAATAAAGATGTTCTTTGAAACCAACGAGAACAAAGACACAACATACCAGAATCTCTGGGACACGTTCAAAGCAGTGTGTAGAGGGAAATTTATAGCACTAAATGCCCACAAGAGAAAGCAGGAAAGATCCAAAATTGACTCCCTAACATCACAATTAAAAGAACTAGAAAAGCAAGAGCAAACACATTCAAAAGCTAGCAGAAGGCTAGAAATAACTAAAATCAGAGCAGAACTGAAGGAAATAGAGACACAAAAAACCCTTCAAAAAATTAATGAATCCAGGAGCTGGTTTTTTGAAAGGATCAACAAAATTGATGGACCGCTAGCAAGACTAATAAAGAAGAAAAGAGAGAAGAATCAAATAGATGCAATAAAAAACGAAAAAGGGGATATCACCACCGATCCCACAGAAATACAATCTACCATCAGAGAATACTACAAACACCTCTATGCAAATAAACTAGAAAATCTAGAAGAAATGGATAAATTCCTCGACAAATACACCCTCCCAAGACTAAACCAGGAAGAAGTTGAATCTCTGAATAGACCAATAACAGGTTCTGAAATTGTGGCAATAATCAATAGCTTACCAACCAAAAAGAGTCCAGGACCTGATGGATTCACAGCTGAATTCTACCAGAGGTACAAGGAGGAACTGGTACCATTCCTTCTGAAACTATTCCAATCGATAGAAAAAGAGGGAATCCTCCCTAACACATTTTACGAAGCCAGCATCGTCCTGATACCAAAACCTGGCAGAGACTTAACCAAAAAAGAGAATTTCAGACCAATATCCTTGATGAACATTGATGCAAAAATCCTCAATAAAATAGTGGCAAACCGAATCCAGCAGCACATCAAAAAGCTTATCCACCATGATCAAGTGGGCTTCATCCCTGGGATGCAAGGCTGGTTCAACATACGCAAATCAATAAATGTAATCCAGCATATAAACAGAACCAAAGACAAAAACCACATGATTATCTCAATAGATGCAGAAAAGGCCTTTGACAAAATTCAACAACCCTTCATGCTAAAAACTCTCAGTAAATTAGGTATTGATGGGACGTATCTCAAAATAATAAGAGCTATCTATGACAAACCCACAGCCAATATCATACTGAATGGGCAAAAACTGGAAGCATTCCCTCTGAAAACTGGCACAAGACAGGGATGCCCTCTCTCACTGCTCCTATTCAACATAGTGCTGGAAGTTCTGGCCAGAGCAATCAGGCAGGAGAAGGAAATAAAGGGTATTCAATTAGGAAAAGAGGAAGTCAAATTGTCCCTGTTTGCAGATGACATGATTGTATATCTAGAAAACCCCATTGTCTCAGCCCAAAATCTCCTTAAGCTGATTAGCAACTTCAGCAAAGTCTCAGGATACAAAATTAATGTACAAAAATCACAAGCATTCTTGTACACCAATCACAGACAACAGAGAGCCAAATCATGAGTGAACTCCCATTCACAATTGCTTCAAAGAGAATAAAATACCTAGGAATCCAACTTACAAGGGATGTGAAGGACCTCTTCAAGGAGAACTACAAACCACTGCTCAATGAAATAAAAGAGGATACAAACAAATGGAAGAACATTCCATGCTCATGGATTGGAAGAATCAATATCGTGAAAATGGCCATACTGCCCAAGGTAATTTATAGATTCAATGCCATCCCCATCAAGCTACCAATGACTTTCTTCACAGAATTGGAAAAAACTACTTTAAAGTTCATATGGAACCAAAAAAGAGCCCGCATCGCCAAGTCAATCCTAAGCCAAAAGAACAAAGCTGGAGGCATCACGCTACCTGACTTTAAACTATACTACAAGGCTACAGTAACCAAAACAGCATGGTACTGGTACCACAACAGAGACATAGATCAATGGAACAGAACAGAGCCCTCAGAAATGATGCCGCATAGCTACAACTATCTGATCTTTGACAAACCTGACAAAAACAAGAAATGGGGAAAGGATTCCCTATTTAATAAATGGTGCTGGGAAAACTGGCTAGCCATATGTAGAAAGCTGAAACTGGATCCCTTCCTTACACCTTATACAAAAATTAATTCAAGATGGATTAAAGACTTATATGTTAGACCTAAAACCATTAAAATCCTACAAGAAAACCTAGGCAATACCATTCAGGACATAGGCATGGGAAAGGACTTCATGTCTAAAACACCAAAAGCAATGGCAACAAAAGCCAAAATCGACAAATGGGATCTCATTAAACTAAAGAGCTTCTGCACAGCAAAAGAAACTATCATCAGAGTGAACAGGCAACCTACAGAATGGGAGAAAATTTTTGCAACCTAGTCATCTGACAAAGGGTTAATATCCAGAATCTACAATGAACTCAAACAAATTTACAAGAAAAAAACAAACAACCCCATCAAAAAGTGGGCAGAGGACATGAACAGACACTTCTCAAAAGAAGACATTTATGCAGCCAAAAAACACATGAAGAAATGCTCATCATCACTGGCCATCAGAGAAATGCAAATCAAAACCACAGTGAGATACCATCTCACATCAGTTAGAATGGCCATCATTAAAAAATCAGGAAACAACAGGTGCTGGAGAGGATGTGGAGAAACAGGAACACTTTTACACTGTTGGTGGGACTGTAAACTAGTTCAACCATTGTGGAAGTCAGTGTGGCGATTCCTCAGGGATCTCGAACTAGAAATACCATTTGACCCAGCCATCCCATTACTGGGTATATACCCAAAGGACTATAAATCATGCTGCTATAAAGACACATGCACACGTATGTTTATTGCGGCACTATTCACAATAGCAAAGAGTTGGAACCAACCCAAATGTCCAACAACGATAGACTGGATTAAGAAAATGTGGCACATATACACCATGGAATACTATGCAGCCATAAAAAATGATGAGTTCGTGTCCTTTGTAGGGACATGGATGAAACTGGAAAACATCATTCTCAGTAAACTATCGCAAGGACAAAAAACCAAACACCGCATGTTCTCACTCATAGGTGGGAATTGAACAATGAGAACTCATGGACACAGGAAGGGGATCATCACACTCCGGGGACTGTTATGGGGTGGGGGGAGGGGGGAGGGACAGCATTAGGAGATACACCTAATGCTAAATGATGAGTTAATGGGTACAGGAAATCAACATGGCACATGGATACATATGTAACAAACCTGCACATTGTGCACATGTACCCTAAAACCCTAAAGTATAATAAAAAAAAATAATAATAAAAAAATAAAAAAATAAAAAAATTTACCAAAAAAAAAAAAAAAAAATTTCATATATGTTTCTTCATGTACACTTTCATTAGAGTATTACAAGTGACATTTTTTAACCAATGTTTTAAAATGACAAATCCTACTGTCATTTTGTTTATATTCCAGGGCTACATAACAAATGCAAAGTATACATACCATGAAATCTCACCAACGCCTAAGTGATTTTTAAAAATGACTATTTTTATTGCAACTGCCTTGTTACCCTCTGCTGCCTAACCCCTACCAATTCACTTCAACATTCCAATTAAAATAGATAAAGGAGTGGGTTTTAGTAGGCTAAATTATCATTTTTTTATGAAAATGAACATTAAAAATACTTATTTGGCTTAAATATTATTAAGATGATGATAAAGCTAATGAATTATTTATATACACTGTACAATATTACATGCAATAAAATTTGCTAAAGTATAATCATTGTACCTACATGTAAAATTAAATATTACAAACTAGCAGCTAGAAATCACATTGAGTGAAATATTATACTATCTTCTATGCTCTACTGTGGTTTATCACAAATCTTGTTTATAAACCAGCCTGGAAAATGCCTTAGGTTTAAATTATATGACTTTATTTCTTATGAAGCTCAGCATAGTGAGTGTTCAATTTAATACTGGCCACGCTGATTTAACAGGGTTGATCTGATTAGATTTCTTTCAAAATAGAAGAACAGAAGAACCAAAGATTTAAAAAAAAAAAAAAAGAAATTAATAACCAGCATGAACTTTGGAAAGAGTTTCATAAAAGAGAGAAAATTTCATGTATACATAATAAAAAGCATAGCCATGCTAATTTAGTAAATATAGATTAGTATGCAAATCAATACAATGTTTAAAGACATTATTAAATATCATTTAAAAAGCAGTTCACAGGAGTATAGTAATTCTTAATGAATTAACACAAGGTAATGTTAGAGGTTTGGTTTACTTGTTTCTTAAACTATAATCTGTATTAACAGATGTTCTTTATACAGATCGATAAGAATGTCAATTTTGTGAATATGTTTCAAAATTACTTTGGCTATCCGGTTATAGATTTTATATATATATATATATATCTCAGAAAGTTTTATCTGCAAGGTAACGTTTCAGATTTTTTTAAAAAATATAAATGTTATATTTAATAAAAGAGCAAATTTTATAGTTACCTTAGAGTTCCTCAAATACCAATTTAAAAAATAATCTGCTTAGTAAACTGCAAAATACTGAGGCTGGTGTTTGTATTTCAGCTACTTAGACAAGATAAATTTAGTTCTTATTTTACAGTAATTTTTTTCAATATAGCATCATTTTCGGCAATGCATTAGATAAACTAATAAGCTGGCTGGGCTCAGTGGCTCAGGCCTGTAATCTCAGCACTTTGGGAGGCCGAGGAGGGCAGATCACCTGACATCAAGAGTCAAGAGACCAGCCTGGCCAACATGGCGAAACCCTGTCTCTACTAAAAATACAAAAATTAGCCGGGCTGGAGTGCAACAGTGTGAACAAGACCCACTGCGGCCTCGACCTCCTGGGCTTCAGCCCCATGAACAGCTGGAACCACAGCATGTGCCACTGAGCCCAGCTAATTTTTTTTATTTTTTGCAGAGACAGGGTCTTGCCATGTGGCCCAGGCTTGTCTCAAACCCTTTGGCTCAAGTGATCGTCCTGCCTTGGCCTCCCAAAATGTTGGGACTACAGGTGTGACCCACTACATTTGGCCTAAAACTATTCTTATCATAGGTCAGAAAACAAAGAACAACTAAAAGTCACAACAGATATTAAAATTTATTTTCACACCAATCTCATTTTGTAATAGAGCTCTCATCCACGAAAAATTCCTCCAATGCAAGATTATGCCCAATTCAAGTAAGTACAATACAGTCATGCATCACTTAATGAAGGGATACATTCTGAAAAATGTGTCGTTAGGCAATTTTGCAGTTGTGTAAACATCACAGATTGTACTTACACAAACCTAGATGATAGACTCTACTACAAACCTATGCTATATGGTATAGCCTCCTGCTCCTAGGCTACAAACCTGTACATGTTACTGTACTGAATAAGGAAGGCAATTGTGACACAATAGTAACTAAGTGTGTTATCTAAACATATGTAAACATAGAAAAGGTACAGTAACAATATGGTACTATAATCTTAGGAGACCACTATCATATATGCAGTCCCTAGTTGACAATAACATTATATGGCGCATGACTATACTGTATTGAACTACTGCCAATGAAAATAAGAATTAGGATATTAAATTCAATTGTGAATAGTTAATAATAGATAATAGTTTCCCACATTTGTATATTTATAAAACTTTTCAAATACAAGATTGTTCCTCAGAAAAACATTGTTAAAAAAGGCAAAAAAGTATTACATTTTACAGATGGGGTAAACTACAGCTTCAAAGCCATTAAAAGACTTGCTTAATGCTATACGACAAATAATGGTGGAACCATTAGATCTCTCCAAAGATAGCATATTCGTCCTCCTACCTGAGGATACCACCTTCTCATTTTATACTCCCTTTATACAACGAAATAAAAGGAAATATGCTACTTTTCTATCTTAGAGCAAAATTTTACATATATATTACAGTTACTTTTTATTTTATCAAAAAACTATATGAAGCAATTTTGAATAGTTGTTGAACACTCTTTAGATTCTATTGTTTTCTTTAGTATCTGTTAAAAGATCAAAGTGACAATATTGAAAAGTAATAATACAAAGTCAAATACTCTAGCCTTCATAATGCCACCAACCACACTCTATGAGGTTACTTTTATTTTAAAAATGTTAAGTCTCATAATAAGCGGAATACATAACTGTTTTTAGTTACTCTTAACAATCCCTGACTGTTTGCTTATGTCTGCCAGCAATTCACCTTACCCAGAGGTCATGTTCAGCATAGTCAAACAGAAGCCACACCTTCCTATCAGCATGAGACAGAAACACCTTTTGAAGAGAAATGACGTTTGGATGCTTCAGCTCTCGAAGTAACTGCAAAACAAAGGAGATGCATTAACAATTTCTGTTACAAAAATAATGCTAAAAAACCCCACACCATTTGTAATTCAAAGGCAATACAAACCCATGGGTAATCAATCTTAAACATCTAATAAGCACCCACACAATTTTGAGATGGATACTTCAGTAACAAATGAGAAAATATCTGTGAGGAAAAGATACTGAACAGGTATATCTGAGTAAATCTATTTTGTTGTTGTTTGGTTGGTTATTTTAATTTTTTGATTGTGGTAAAATATATCTAACATAAAAATGACCATTTCAATCATTTTTAAGTGTACAATTCAGTGGCATCCTATGTTCTACGATCATCACCACTATCCATTTTAGAATTTTTTTTGTCATCCCAAACAGAAACTCTGAATCCATTAAACCAGCGGTTCCCAACCTTTTTGGCATCAGAAACCAGTTTTGTGGAAGACAAATTTTCCACGGATAATGGGGTGGAGGTGCAGGGCGGGGGTTGGGGGGAGGGGCAGATGGTGGATGGTTGCAAAATGAAACCGTTTCACCTCAGATCATTCATTAGGCATTAGATTCTCACAAGGAGCATGCAACCTAGATCCTTCACATGCACAGTTCACAACAGTGTTCAAGCTCCTATGAGAATCTAATGCTGCTGCTAATCTGACAGGAGGCAGAGCTCAGGTGGTAATGCTCGCTTGCCTGTGGCTCACCTCCTGCTGTGCAGCCCAATTCCTAACAGTACCGGTGCTGACGCGGGGACCCCTGCATTACACAATAACCCCACTGCCTTTTTCCCCAAGGCCCTGGTAACCTCCACTCTACTATCTGTCCCTAAGAATCTTCCTAATCTAGATATTTCATGTAAGTGGAGCCACACAATATGTATCCTTTCATGCCAGGCTTATTTCACTTAGCCTATTTCATTCTTTATGAATAAATACACTCCACTCTATGCATATCTATATATATATATATATATATATATATATATTTATCACATTTTGTTTATCCATTCATCTGTTGATGTTCATGGGTTGTTTTCACCTCTGGTTATTGTGATTAATGTTGCTATGAACATTGGTATACACTATCTGATAAAACTCCCTACTTTCAATGCTTTGAGCATAAACCTAAGAGTGGAAATCCTGGATCAAATGATTGCTCTGTGTTTAACTTTGTGAGAAACCACCAAACTTGCAGCTGTACCATTTTACATTCCCAACTGCAATGTATGAGGGTTCCAACTTCTTCATATCCTCACCAACACTGGTTATTTCCCCCTTTTTTTCCCTTAAAAATTAACATATATCCTAATGAGTATGAAGTAGTAGCTCACTGTGGTTTTGGTTTGCATTTCCCTAGTCAATAATGGTGTTGAACATCTTTTCATGTGCTTACTGACCATTTGTAGATCGAGAAATGTCTATTTAGTATGTCTTTTGCCCATTTATATGATTTATAAAACTGTCTCCCATTCTGCAAGTTATCTAGGCTTTGACATCACATAACAATTGAACTTGAAACAAATCTGTAGTTTGTAATCCTTTTTAGAAAATATCAAAGAATATTTGCAACATTAGAAGATGCAACATTCATTAACACCAATTATCATATGAAAATTAAGTTCTGCAACCCTGTGAGATACAGTACCTAATTTCAGGCATTTAAATTACATAGTAAAGTTGATTAAAATTTTGTAACTTTTCATAAAATAACAAAGAACTTAAAGAGAAGCATCCAGGAGAACATATTTTCATGGGTTTGTGCTTTCTCATCTCATAAAAGGATGTTATTTTATTTAAAATATTTTGTCTCCTTATCTTATGATAACCAACAATCCATCCAGTAAAAAAGCACCCCTAACCCTGCCAAGCAAAAACAAAAACAACCGCAACAACAAGAAAAAGCCTCTCATGAAGCCCGATACTATGTCTTTATCAGTTAAAACAGGTTTCAACAGTGCCTTCCAAATGTGCTTCAAATACTGGACAGCCAGGTGAGAAAACCAAGATCTTAAAACTTGTAACTTCGGTGCCTTTTGTAAGAACACTGCCACAAAAATAAGAATCAATGTAAATGTAAAGTTAACACTATATTGGGGGCTCTGAAATAAACTTCAGCAAAGACTATAAATCAATTAAATATTCAGTCACATATTAAAGATTATTCTCTGGTGTGATAATTATTTTATTCAGAAGTAAGATTAAGTTCAGGTTATATTATTTCTGCTTTTAGAATATAATTTTCAAACTTATAAGACTTTAGCAATTATATACCAATCCTCAGAAACCTAAATGCTAATATCTAAAATTGACCATTCCCTAATTAATAAACAACACAAATAACCTGACAGGGAAAGTCTAGACTTTGTGGTAATCCTGGATCTCCCAGCTGGCTCAAAGAGCCAAAGCTCGTGCTAAGGTAGTCTTAATTCTAGTTCAGTATTTTTCTATTATCTCAGAATTGGAACACACTCTTAAGCTAGACAGCTATTTCACATTCTTTCTAGTAATTGGCAGGGTGTAAATTATAAAAAACCAACAAATTCCAAAGCGTTGGCAAAAGAGCTCCACAATTATTAGAAACCTATATTTAAAGTTATTCTTAGTGTCTCCTGAATTTTACCTCCAATGAAAGGTTTCATTTCACTCCTGTATTCAAAAAACTGCAGCAACAATTTGATTAAGCTCTTCTCCCAGATGCCAAGTATGGTACTAGACGTGTGACATGTACTATCTCATTTAATCATGAATTAGCCCTATGAAATATTTATATAACCCCTATTTTACAAACGAGAAAACAGGGGTTAAGGGGGTTAAATAATTTGCTCAAGGTTACATTCCTAGGAAGTGGTAGAACCAGCAATTAATAAATTAACTTTTAAAGACAAAGCCAGTACTTGTAACTACTATGGTCTAATACCAATACCTCCCAAGAGCTAACATCCTAGAGGAATGGATTATGTCTGGATTATGTGTCTCTACAATCCAGAGACATAAATGTCTTAAATATATACCAGGTGGCGAACTTGACAATGGCAGGCACTATGTATTCATTCTCATGGCTGCATGGCCAGCTCCTAGCATAATGCCTGGTACTGCAGAGGCCCTTATTAACTATTCGGTAAACACATGAATAAATGATTGTGTAAATTAACAAAATGCACAACTAAATTAAAGAAGGACACACTACCCACTCTTTGGCTTCTGATCTATGAACTAAGATCACTGCTTTCTTTATAAAGCTAATCTACTGTGTTTTACTAAAATTTACTAAATTTTACTAAAAATATAAAAATTAGCAGCCAGGCACGGTGGCTCACGCCTGTAATCCCAACACTTCCGGAGGCCGAGGCAGACGGATCATTGAGGTTCAGGAATTCAAGACCAGCCTGGCCAACATGGTGAAACCCCATCTCTACTAAAAATACAAAAAATGTGTTGGGCGTGGTGGCACACACCTGTAATCCCAGCTACTTGGGAAGGTGAGGCAGGAGAATCGCTTGAGCCTGGGAGGTGGAGGTTGCAGTGAGCTGAGATCACCCCAAGGCACTCTAGCCTGGGTGACACAGTGAGGCTCCATCTCAATGCAAAAAAACAAAAACCAATCTACTTCATTAAATATCAATTAAAAAAATTATCTATCTAATTAACCAGACAACAAACCTCTGAGAGTAAAGACTTCATTCTGAGTAAGTAACTACTGCCAGAGTAGTGAGTAATAGTTTTATGGACTGAACTGTGTTTCCCTAAAATTCCTATGCTGGAGCCCTAACCCCTAGTACCTTGGAATGTGACTGTACAGTCACATGCTGCATGACGATGTCACAGTCAATAACAGACAGCATATATAAGATTATAATGGAGTTGAAAAACTCCTATCACCTAGTGACACACAACCTTCATAATATTGTAGCACAACGTGCATTACTCATGTGTGTGTGGTGATGCTGGTATACATACATGTATCATGCTGCCAGTCTCATACAAGTCTAGCAAATATCATTATATACAGCACACAATATTTGATGATAATAAATGCCTCTAATACTGGCTATGTTTTTATTACATTACGCTTTTTATCAGTATTGTAGAGTGTACCCCTTCGACTTTTTTTTTTTCTTAAGTTAACTGTAAAACATCCTCAGGCAGGTCCTTCAGGAGGTAGTCTGAAAGGTACTGTTATCCTAGGAGAGGCAGCTCTATGTGAGTTATTGCCCCAAAGAATTTTTTTTTTTTTTTTTGAGACAGTCTCATATTGCCCAGGCTGAAGTGCAGTGGCATGATCTTGGCTCACTGCAACCTCCATCTCCCAGATTCAAGCAATTCTCATGTCTTAGCCTCCCAGGTAGCTGGGACTACAGGCATGCACCACCACACCCAGCTAATTTTTGTATTTTTTTGGTAGAGACAAGGTTTGGCCATGTTGGCCAGGCTGGTCTCGAACTCCTGGCCTCCAGTGATCTATCTTGTCCACCTCAGCCTCCCAAAACTGTCGTGATTACAGGCATAAGCCACCATGCCTGGCCTCCCTGAAGACTTTCTAGTGGGATAAAATTTGGAGGTGGAAGACAATGATATTCATGATCCTGACCCTGTGTAGGCCTAGGCTAATGTATATACATGTACCTTAGTTTACAAAAAGAAACATGCATTTGTATGTTCATTGAAGCACTATTCACAGTAGCATGGAATCAACCTAGATGCCCAGCAACAGTGGACTGGACAAAGAAAATGTGATACATATACATCATGGAATGCTATACAGCCATAAAAAAGAATAAAATCATGTCTTTTGCAGCAACATAGATGCAGCTGGAGGCCATTACCCTAAATAAATTCACACAGGAACAGAAACCAAATACCACATGTTCTCACTTAGAAGTAGGGGCTAAACATTGGATAAACATGGACAGAAAGATAGCAACAATAGATACTGGGAACTACCAGAGGAGGGAGGGTGAGGTGGGGGGAAGGGGTGAAAAACTATCGGTAACTATGCTCTGTATCTGGGTGATGAGATCATTCACACACCAAACCTCAGTGACATGCAATTTACCCATGTAACAAACCTACACGTGTCCCCGAACCTAAAAGTTGAAAAAGTAAAAAAATAATTTTTAAAAATAGAAAAAAACTTATAGAATAAGAATACAAATATTTTTGTACAGGTGTACAATGTGTATTTTAAGTGTTATTACAATATTAAAAAAAGTTTATAATGTAAAAAAGTTACACTAAACTAAGGTTAATTGAAGAAAGTAAAATATGTTTTATAAACTGAATGTAGCCTGAATGTAGCCTAAGTGTACAGTGCTTATAGTCTACAGTAGTGTACATTAATGTCCTAGGCCTTCACATTCACTCACTACTCACTGACACCCTGAGCAACGTTCAGACCTGCAAGCCCCATTCATGCTAACAGCCCTATACATACAGGTGTACCATTTTTTATCTTTGTTTTGGGGGGACCTTGAACAAGAAAGAATTTGGGGTGAGTCCACAGAGAAAAGGGAAAGCAAGTTTATTAAGAGAGTAAAGGAATAAAGAATGGCTACTCCATAGGCAGAACAGCCATTTTTTTAATCATTTATTCCGTATTTTTACTGTACCTTTTCTATGTTTATTCCACATATTTACCATACCTTTTCTATTTAATATGCTCAGATATACAAATATTTAGCATTGTGTTACACTTGCCTATAGTATTTGGTATAGCAACATGCTGTATAGGTTTGTAGCCTAGAAGGAATAGGCTACAAACAGCCTGGTGTGTTTAGGTTCTACCATCTGGGTTAGTGTAAGTACACTCTGCGATGGCAGAATAATGAAATCGCCTAATAATGCATTTTTTCAGAGCATATCCTGCTAATTAAGTGATGCATGACTATATTTGGAGATAAGGCCTTTTAAGAAGTAATTAGGTTAAAATGAGGTCTTTAGAGTGGGCCCTAATCTAATCTGACTGGCGTCCTCCCAAGAAGAGATGATGAAGACATACAGAGAGACACCAGGAGTGTCTCTGAAATGACCATCTGATGAGACAGGAAGGAGGAGGCTATCTGCAAGCCAAAGAAAGAGGCCTCAGAGGAAACTAACCCTGACAACATGTTGCTATTAGGCTTCTAGCCTCCACAACTATAAGAAAACAAACTTCTGCTGTTTAAGCCACCCAGCCTGTAGTATTTTGTTAGGGCAACTAAAGCAAACCAGCACAGTAAGTAACTATTACTAGTGAATAAGTAAAACACCTTTGTTGGTGGTGGTGTTTTGTTGTTGTTGTTTTTAGGAAGACATATTAGGAGACAGACAGGTCACTTTGGGATTAAAAGAGAACGGCCACTGAGGATTGGTGATGGAACTGTCTCAGTGGACAATTACCTTGAAGTAAATATTTATACTGAAGAAACTCCAAAAGACCTGGGAGCTGTGCTGCACTTAGCAGGGCTAACATTTACTAAATGCCTACTACACGCCAGGCACTGTCCCATTTTACAAATGGGGAAACTGAAACACAAACAAATCAAATAACTTGTTTTGGGTCCTACAAGCTAGTAAAGTGGCAGAGCCAGGGTAGGAGCCCAAGGAGTCTAGTGAGGTTGTTACCCCTCATGCATTCCTGTGTGTTTGACGCTCTGATGCTGAGAGAGTATGCAGGCTTTCCTTGGTGACGGAAAGAACTTCAGCACTACATGACCCTATTCGGAGCCCAGAGCATGTAGATCCTAGTTTTTAATACTGTAGAAGTTACTTTTTGCCTTTTCGAAGATTTTGTGTTAAAATATTTTGAAAACGGCCGGGTGCGGTCGCTCCCGCCTGTAATACCAGCACTTTGGGAGGCTGAGGTGGGCGGATCACGAGGTTAAGAGACCATCCTGGCCAACATGGTGAAACCCCGTCTCTACTAAATACACAAAAATTAGCTGGGTATGGTGGCGGGTGCCTGTAGTCCCAGCTACTTGGGAGGCTGAGGCAGAAGAATCGCTTGAACCCAGGAGACGGAGGTTGCAGTAAGCCGAGATTGCGCCACTGTACTCCAGCCTGGTGACACAGCCAGACTCCGTCTCAAAAAAAAAAAATTGAAAACAAAAGGTTTAAAGATACTCATGTAATAGTTTCCATCACAGAAACCATCTATGTTTTCCCAATTCTGCTAAAAGAAAAAAAATCTTATTTTCTGAGTTCTAAGATTACTGTTTTGACTACGTAATTCACTGTAAATTTAATTTATTCCAGCTGTTACATACAATATCACATTTAATTTGAACTTCTATAGTACAAGTATATAAAAAATAAATTAATACTTCAAACTGTGCCTTCTCAATAAATATCATAATGGTGAGAAAATGGGTTTAAAAAGCCTAATATTCACAAAACTATATTGCATTCTAACATTAAAATTTCATAATATAGCAAAGATAAAAAATAAATTCTAGATTTATAACATGAGTATGGTGATAGCTGACTTGAAATTACTGTAAAGAAAATAAGGAAAACAATTCCAAAATTATTTCAATATATTTAAACCTGTGAAACCTTTTTCAACCAAATTCTTGCAAATTGATAAAAACTGAGGTATGCTTGGCCAGGCACGATGGCTCATGCCTGTAATCCCAGAACTTTGGGAGGCCAAAGTGGGTGGATAACAAGGTTAGGAGTTTGAGACCAGCCTGACCAACATGTTGAAACCCCATCTCTACTAAAAATATAAACATTAGCTGGGTGTGGTGGTGCGCACCTGCAATCCCAACTACTCAGGAGGCTGAGGCAGGAGAATCACTTGAACCCGGGAGGCGGAGATTGCAGTGAGCCGAGATCATGCCACTGCACTCCAGCCTGGGCAGCAGAGCAAGACTCTGTCTCAAAAAAGAAAAAAACTGAGGTATGCTTAGGTTAAAGTAGAGGTGAGTAGAAAAGTAAAGCCCAGAGCTTTACCTCTGCTCCCCCATCACAACTATAAGGCAGCCTTGTGGAATACTGATGATTCACCCATGTGCAGTTTGAAAAATGTCTACACTAGGAATTACAGCTCACAGGAAATTTTGACAATGTATAAGACAAACCACTTACAAAAAAATGAAGATGAAGATATGCAATGCTCTTTGCTTTTAGAAGAAATTCTCAGAGTTCCTTCCTCCCTCCCTCCCTTCCACACTTACTTACAGAGCAAGGACTATACACCACACATAGCACACACTGGGGAAGAAACGCATTACAGTCCAGAGGGTTGGGGGAACAGATAACAAAGTAAGTAACCAGGCACACAGATAAAAAGAACCCCCTTGTAATTACATTTGTAATGAGTGTTATATTAAAGAAACAAACTGGGTGTAATCATAGAGAGTTAATGGAGGTGAATGCTGGGGACACACAACTTCTTCGAGGAAGAATTAAGAAATGTAAAGGAGGAAGGCCTGATAAGAACTTGCCAGAAAACATGGGAATTATTTCATTCTTAAGTTTTTGTTATGCAAATTTCCAAACTAACTAAAAAAGAATATTAAAACAAACCCCTATGTACCATTAGCCACGCACAGCCAAACTTATTTATACTAATATCCACTCCTCCCAGCCAACCCTGGATTATGCTGAAGTAAATTCCAGTTATTGTATCATTTCACCTATAAATATTTCAGTATGTATCTCTAAAATACAAGGTCTCTTTTCTCTGACCCACAATGAAAATAAATTAGTAATCAGTAGCAGTAAGTTATCTAGAAATATCTCACATTTAAAAATTAAGCAATATAATTCTAAATAACTCATAGATAAAAGGAAAAATTTCACAAAGAAAACTGAAAATATTTT
The DNA here is from genome assembly GCF_006542625.1 of Nomascus leucogenys. NCBI lineage: Eukaryota > Metazoa > Chordata > Mammalia > Primates > Hylobatidae > Nomascus > Nomascus leucogenys. Next base: position 57,445,659 of record NC_044385.1, read on the forward strand.
GTACTAAATTAACAGAGTAAGAAAAGAATTATATGGTTGCTTTTATCTATGCAGAAAAAAGCAGCATTTGATAAAATTCAATATCATTTATGAAAAAAATTCTTAGGAAACTAGGAATACAAGTTCCCAAACTTGATTAATAGCACCTATGAAAAACATGCAGCTATCATTATACTGAACAGTGAAAGTGGCAACATTTTCCTCACAGTTGGGAATAAATCAAAGATACCTGCTCTCACCACTATTCAACATTGTGTGAGATGGCCTAACCAGCTCAGTAAAGAAAAAAAAAGAAACAAAAGCAGAAATATGGAAAAAAGTAAAAGTATCCCTATTCATAAATGACATAATTATGTAGAAAAAATCCCAAGGAATCACCAAAAACCTACCAGTGAATTCAGAAATGTCTCAGGATATATACTACACTACATATATTTATATTTTAAGTAATTATATAAATAAATAAATAAAATGGAAAGTATATCTTTCCGCTGGCTTGAAAGTCTCAATACTATTATTCTTTGAATTGATCAAAATTATAATCTCAACAAGCTTTTTAAAAAAAAAAAAACTAATTAGCTGATATAAAAATTTGTATGATAATGCCAAAGAATCTAAAATACCCCAAACAATTCTGACAAAGAATAAAGCTGGTGGCCTTACACCATCCAGCTTCAAGTCTTGCGAGAAAGGTAGAGTAATCTATTGGTATAAGGCTAGACAGAGAGAACAATGGAATGAAATACAGTCCAAATGTATACTTTTTTTGCAAAGGTGCCAAAGGAATTCTATGGCAAAGGATGTTTTCCAAAAATGATGCTACAACTGTACATTCACATGGGAGGGGGAATTCAAACTCTATATCATACCACAAACAAAAATTAATTGAGTATATCATGGACTAGAAATAAAAAAACTATAAAGCATTTAGAAGAAAATATTGGGAAATATTTTCACAATCAGTGGGTAAAGATTTCTTCAGCCACATACAGAAAATAGCCATAAGAGGAAAAATTAGTAAGACTTCATAAAAATTAAACATTTCTGTTCATCTTAGATTGAAGAACCATAATCAAGTACATTATAGGCTTTCATCTTTCTGTATTTAAGTGCATTTATAGTTATCAAGATATATGCAAAGATAATAGCTGTTTCTGAACTGAGTTTTGTTTTTTCTAATAAAAAACATTTTGTTAAAGACTAATGAAGAAGAGAAAGGCATGTGAACAATAAGTACACAGCTCAATGAATTTTCACATATATAACCCATGTAACTAGACCCAGAGCAAGATCAGAGAACATTACTAGCACCCTGAAGCTCTGTATTCCCTCCAAGGGTAATCAACATCCTGACTTCTAACACCACTGACCATAGTTCAGTGGCTTTTAACTCTTTAAAGCTGACGAATATATACAAAATAGATGTTGAATAACTGACAGTTAACATACAGATACCTGGTCTCAAGATTGAAAAGTATAAAAAAAGTATCAATTAAATGAACTACATCTTTCAGCATGGTCTACCTTTGGTTAACAATATCCTCCATCTCACCCCTATTCTTCCCTCATGAAGGTAATTCTTACATGCGTTCCCAAACCTGGAACTTTCCTTGATTTTCTACTTTAGTTTAGATGTACACCCTTCTCCATTCTCATATACTTCTATCACAGTGCTTGACATGCTATTCTTAGATTTATAAGTCTTTTTCCTCAACACAGTGTAAATTATTTTTACCTACTTCAGTTGAAGACTCATTGGTACAGAATCTAGTAAACTTGCAAAATTGTTTAACATTTCCAGGTCATAATAGACTATAATGGGTAAATATAATAGAAGGGCTGAGAGCAACAAAAGCAAAGATTATAATATATACCCTAGAATATTCTGTGTAAAGCCAGAAAAGACACATTTGGACCCACAGTTTTATAACAGTAAAAACTGAAGAAAAATCTCAAAAAGTAATGCTCAGTTTAAATGTATGGATAACTATTAATGCATTAACCCAAAGACTACTTCCCTTTGGAATCAAAATGAGATTCTAATCACAATATGGAAAACTATGCTTCCAAAATAAAAGGGCATAAATGTTTACATACTCAAATGAACAGATACAAGCAATGAAAATCAAATAATACAACCTCATTTTAATTTGACATAACTAATGACATTAGTCTCATTCTATTAAAATAAAAATACTAATTTTCTATGGACTAACATGCCACTTTTACTGCTCTCAATGAAATAACTGGACCCTTTACTATTAGTACAGGTATTGGGAAAACATGTATTTATATTAACAACTGAAATTTACCCCAAATAGTTTATATAGACAGAACTACATGCCCCCTTTACTTCTCCTTAATAAATAATATTTTTCTACATAGAGTTGATATAAAAAATATTCACTAACTTTCAATTAATATGACAAATACAATACAGAGCCTTATATAGTTGGTACTCATAAGTCAGTTGATAATAATGATGATAAAAAGAACTTCACTTACTGCTATTTCTCTACATGCCGACATAGAGATCCCAGTTCCTTCTATTTGTTTTAAAGCATAGTCTTTATCATCCTTCCTGTAAAAACAAAGTTATTTTAATATATAGATAAATCTATATTTATGTGCATTTTTATAAAGTAAAATATAAATATAAATCACATGTTTAATACACATTTGACATCATTCAATATAATCATACAATGTCATACAAGGAAAAACTTTTTAGACAGCCTAGTCCAGTCTCATTATTTGATGAGGGAAGTTCGCTTCAAAGGAATAAAAAAGACTTTTCCAAGGCTCCACAGTTACTTATGGAAAATATAGATTGAGATATAGAGCTTCTGACTTCCAGTAATAGATTCCTTCTGCTCTAATGTATGAACATAACACACACATATAAAATAAAACCTGCTTTCTAAAACCTATTCAGATATTAGTGGGTCAGAAAAGTTAAGAAATGAATGTGTCCCTAAGGCACAAAATGGTTATAATTTAAAACATGTTATAGTAATCATAATTTGATAATAAATAATTTAGGTCATCTCCAAAGACTTTCAAAGACACTCACACAACATGTGTTTACTGAACACTTACTATGTACCCAGAACTGTGCTAGGTACTGAGGATACAACAGGTTCCTTCTTGTAGAGAGTTTTCTGTGTCTATTGGCTTAAAAAGATAAGTAACACACCATAATACAATATGTTAAGTGCTATTATATGGCAAGTGCAACAGAAAAGGTTACTCAAAGGGGACTTGGTGGAGGACCCAAGCAAAGACTTCTCAGAGGGCGGGCGTGGTGGCTCACTCCTGTAATCCCGGCACTTTGGGAGGCCGAGGCAGGCGGATCACGAGGTCAGGAGATGGAGACCATCCTGGCTAACACGGTGAGACCCTGTCTCTCCTAAAAATGCAAAAAAATTGGCCGGGTGTGGTGGCGGGCGCCTGTAGTCCCAGCTACTCGGGAGGCTGAGGCAGGAGACTGGCATGAACCCGGGAGGTGGAGCTTGCAGTGAGCCGAGATCACGTCACTGCACTCCAGCCTGAGCGACAGAGCGAGACTCCCTCTCAAAAAAAAAGACTCCTCAGAGAAAATGCCATCTGAGGCCTAAATGGCTGTTCTCAAACCTTTTGGTCCCAGAACCCCTTTATTCTCTTGAAAATTACTGTGGACCCTGACGAGCTTTGGTTTATTATATCTATCAATATATACCCTATAGAAATTTTAAAATGGGAACTTTTAAAACTACAGAAGTTTATATCCATTAGCCATCGGAGCAACGGAATAGCATCATCACATGTTGGATCACCTCTGAAAGAAATCCACTAGGCACTCATTAGAACGAGAATGAAAACCAAATAATATCATAGTATTATTACAAAAATAGTGTTGACCTTACAGACCCTCTGAAAGGGTCTCGTAGACACCCAGGGGTTCCAGGATCACACTCTGATCATTTGATAATGTGTGTGTGTGTGTGTGTGTGTGTGTGTATCAGTTAAGAGAGATGCAGTCACATGAGGCAAGAGAAAAAGCATTTGAGGGAGACTGGATACTGTATACAACTAGAGATCAGGCTGGGGATAAAATCAAGAACCACAACACAAAAGTCTTTTCGTGCCAAGAACAACAAGAAGGGCTCCTTTAAAGGTTTGTTGTTGTTGTTATTAAGCAAGAGAATATCAATTATATTTTATCTGGAAAATGTATCTTTCGCTGCCTTGTGAATGCTTAGTGGGAGTAAATAAGGACAGGAGGCAGAGAGAACAGTTACATGTAATTAGTATTAAAATTATTCAGTGAGAGATGATGATGGCTATTGCAGAATGGTGGTTACTACAGAGAACAGACAGATAAGAAGCAGGGTCCTTCATGATTGACTATTGTGGGTAAGGAAGAAGTTAAAGACAATGATTTCTGCCACAGGCAACAAAGTAATGACAGCATTATTCACTGAAATTAAAAACCAGGTAGGAGGAAAAGCTTTGAGGGAACAGGTAGGTGATAGCTCCATTCTGTGTAGGCTGAGTTTTGGGGACCAGTGAGACATCTAAGTGGGCATAGCTGCTGGCAAGTGGAATAAACACTAAAGCTCAAGAGCAAGCTGAAGATACAGATTTACTGGAATCAGCATGACACAGTGATCGAAGCCTCAAGAGTAGGTTCAATGAGAGCAAAGAGAAGGACTGTCAAGAAAAAGATTTTCAAAAAGGGCACAATAGCAAATAGTATAAAAATCTGCAGAGGTCTAGTAAAGTAAGAATTGAAAAGTATCTACTGAATTTAGTAATGATTAAGTCAACAATGGATAGCGGAGTAGGCAAAAATAGTTGCAGCGATGTGGTGGCAGGGTCTATATTGCAGAAGGCTGAGGGGTGAATGAGACATACGTAAACTAAGACAACATATGTAAGCAATTCTTTGAAGGCGAAAAATAAGGCAGGTGCTGGAGTAATACACAAGGTTAAAGAGTTATTATTTCTTAAGATGGAAGAGACTTGAATGTGATAAGCACTGACAGAAAGGACCCAGAGAAAAAGAGCTGACAACATAGGAGAGGAGAAAAAAATCCAGAGAACAAGCTTTCAGGGTCTTTGCTCGCTGGCTTGAAGGAGAAACATCTATTCCATTGTAATAGGAAGAAAGGATAGATAAAGGAACCAATACAGATGGAAAGAAGTTGGTACAGACGCAAAAAGCTGGGGGAGTTCTGATTTTGATACGTTTTTTTTCCTGAAAGTGGCAATGAGGTCATATACTAAAAGGAAGGGCAGAGGTGATAGAACTGGAGACTTCTGTAGTGAGACAGTTTAAGTGAACAAATTAATAAGCCTTTATAAAATCAATTAATTTAAGTCAATTTAATACTTTATTATTTTAAATTATTACTAAAACTTAACATTGCTTTATCTTTGTTTTTACAACATATTTTATACCAAATCCTTACTTGGGAAAAGAAATCACAATTACAACATTATTTTTCTGGAAAAAAATTCGTTTTATAACAATCAGTTTTACAGCATATATCTAGTAAAGCACCATGAGTACTCATTATATGAAAAAGACATTAAGAGGATCTGTACTTAATGTTCACTGTCTGAATGGTTTCTGAAAGAAAGAAGAAGTTAAGGACATAAAAATAAAACAAAATTGGAATCACAATAGTCTATTAGACACTTTCATGGGCAGGGTTATTGATTTAACCAGATGGTCAATCCAAGGGTATAATACATTCTATTATATCTACTGTTAAAGAATTACATCCTAGAATTGAACCCCCTACTAAGAAAGAGAGTGGTGGGAAAGAAAATAATTTAAACTAAAGATTTACCTATTCACCTCCTTAATATCCACCACTTTCTCTTATTTAAAAATGCCCAAGGTGGTATATGACAATTTCTTCTCTGTGAACTAAAAAAATTCTAATATTCAATCAGTCTTCTCCCCTACTCCAAGTAATTATATGTTTTTTACTTTATAAAAGTAGATTATGAGAAAGAAATGTGCAATGGAGAAAAATAATACCAAATAAATTATAAATGATATGTGATTATAAAAAAAGGCAACCTCCTCTTGAAAATCACCTAATATAATTACAACATAATATAATAGTGCTATGTGGTTTACATGGCAAATTTATCTCTCTGTCCACACATTTTTTTAGTAAAAGACACAAAAGAGATGAAAAAGATTTGTTCACTAGTGTCAGTAATGATCCAAGGGAAGTAGTCAGATTAAATGAATGGTTACAATACAGATTGAGTATCCCTTATCTGAAATGCATGGGATGAGAAGTGTTTCGAAATTCTGATTTTCAGGAGACTGTGGAATATTTGCCCATATATAATGAGATATCTTGGGGATGAGATCCAATTTAAACACAGGATTCATTTTATGTTTCATATACACCATACACACATTGCCTGAAGGTAATTTTATATAATATTTAAAATAATTATGTGCATAAAACAAAGTTTGTGTACAATGAACAACAGAAAGCAAAAGTGTCACTATCTCTGCCACTCCTGTGAACCATCTGTGGTTGTTTGGCATCACCATCATTCATGACTCTGAATTTATATGCTACTAATAACTAATTATTTTCTTACACTTAAGTACTTAATAGTAAAAAAATATGGCATATTGGCTGGGTGTGGTGGCTCACACCTGTAATCCCAGCACTTTGGGAGGCCAAAGCAGGCAGATCACCTGAGGTCCGGAGTTCAAGGCCAGCCTGGACAACATAGTGAAACCCCGTCTGTACTAAAAATATGAAACTTAGCCGGGCGTGGTAGTGTACACCTGCAATCCCAGCTACTCAGGAAGCTGAGGCAGAAGAATCACTTGAACCCAGGAGGTAGAGGTTGCAGTGAGCCAGGATTGTGCCATTGCACTCCAGCCCGGGGGACAAGAGCGAGACTCAGTCTCAAAAAAAAAAGAAGGCATATAATTAATATTGTGAAAAAATGTGTTCAGGGTAGTCCTAAGCAGCACAGTAGCATCACCAGAATACCTTTTCTCCCTTGAGGACGCAGAATCAACGGTGTGTTACGCACCTGCATTTGACTACGACCTGTCACATAAAATCAGATGTGGAATTTTCCACTTGTGGCATCAGGCCAGTGCTCAAAAAGTTTCAGATTGTGTAGCATTTTGGATTTCTGACTTTTGGATGAGAGGTGCTCAACCTGAATAGTGTTCTAAGCACTAGAGAAAGAGGAGACAACACAATGTATGTTCAAGGTTTGAAGCTGGACAAGATAAGGCTTCAGAAAGTCTATTTAAACTAGATTCTGAAGACTTGAGAAATTTGATAAAAATACTTAACAAACTAGGCATAGAAGGAATATAGCTCAAAATAATACAGGTCATATATGACAAAACCACAGCTAACATCATACGAATGAGGAAAAGTTGAAAATCTTTCCTTCAAGAACTGGAAGAAGACAAGAATGCTCAGTTTCACCACTCTTATTCAACATAGCACTAGAAGTCCTAGGTAGAGCAATCAGACAGGAGAAATAAATAAAAGGCCTCAAAATTCAAAAGGAGTTAGTCAAACTGTCTCTCTTTGCTGATGATATGACTCCATATGATACATATATATATATGTATATATATGTATCATATGGAGTCTTGCTCTGTTGCCCAGGCTGGAGTGCAGTGGCATGATCTCAGCTCACTGCAGCCTCTGCCTCCTGGGTTCAAGTGACTGTCCTGCCTCAGCCTCCCGAGTAGCTGTGATTACAGGCACGCACCACCATGCCTGGCTAATTTTTGTATTTTTAGTAGAGATAGGGTTTCACTTGTTGGTCAGGCTGGTCTCAAACTCCTGACCTCAAGTGATCTGCCCACCTCAGCCTCCCAAATGATCTTGTATTAAAAAAAACCTAAAGACTCCACCAAAAACAACTCTTAGATTTGGCAAATAAATTCAGTAAACTTGCAGGTTACAAAATCAATGTATAAAATCAGTATTGTTTCTATATACCAAAAATGATCCAACCAAGAAAGAAATCAAGAAGTCAATCTCACTTAAAAAGCTAGAACAAAATTAAAATACCCAGGAGTAAATCTAACTAGGGAGATGGAAATCTCTACGAGAAGGACTACAAAACACTGTTAAAAGAAATTAAAGATGACATAAACAAAAGGAAAAACATCCCAGGCCCACGGATCAGAAGAATCAATATTGTTAAAATGACCATACTGCCTAAAGCAATCTACAGATTCAATACAATCCCAATCAAAATACCAATGTCATTCTTCACGGAGTCAGAAAAAATAATCCTAAAATGTATATGGAACCAAAAAAGAGCTCCAATAGTCAAAAGCAATCCTGAACAAAAAGAAGATAGCTGGAGGCATCACATTACCTGACTTCAAAACACATTACAAGGCTATAACCAAAACAGCATGGTGTTGGTAGAAAAACAGATAAGTAGCCCAATGGAGCAGAATGAAGAACTCAGCAATAAAGCTACATATTTATAGCCAACTTATCTTTGACAGAGCTGACAAAAACTTGTATCAGGGAAAAGGACACCCTCTTTAATAAATGATGCTGGGAAAACTAGATAGCCACATGCAGAAGATCTAGGCAAAGAATTCATGACTAAGACTTCAAAAGCACAGGCAACAAAACCAAAAACAGACAATGAGACTTTATTACACAAAAAAGCTTCTGCACAGCAAAAGAAATAACATAGTGAAGAGACAACCTGTTGAATGGAAGAAAATATTTGCAAACTATTCATCTGAGGGGACTAACATCCAGAATATAAAAGGAACTCAAACAACCCAACAGGAGAAAACCAAATAATCCCATTAAAAAGTTAGCAAAGAACATGAATAGATATGTTTCAAAAGAAGACATACAGAGAGCCAACAGGTATATGGAAAAAATGCTCAGTATCACTAATCATCAGAGAAATGCAAATCAAAACCACAATGAGATACCATCTTACCCCGGTGAGGATGGCATTCATTAAAAAGACAAAAGATAACAGATGTTGGTGTGGACACAGAGAAAAGGGGACTCCTCTTACACATGGTGGCTGGGAATGTAAACTAGTATAGCCACTATAGAAAACGGCATGGCAATTGCTCATAAAGCTAAAAATCGAAATACCATTCAATCCAGCAATCCCACTACTGGGTATCCACTAAAACAAAAAGAAATGAATATATTAAAATGATACCTGCACTCACATGCTTATGGCAGCACTATTCACAATAGCAAAGATAGACATAAACCTAAGTGTCCATCAACAGATGAACGGATAAAGAAAATGTGGTATATATACACTATAGAATACTATTCAACCACACACATACAGAGAAGGAAATTATCCCATTTGCAGCAACATGGACGAAACTGGAGGTCAACATGGTGGAAATAGCTTAAGCGAAATAAGCCAGACGCGAAAACACAAATATTGCACATTCTCACTTAACCTGTGGGAGCCAAAAAAAAAAAAATTTGAACACGTGAAGGAAGAGTGGAAAAATAGGTAACAGAGACTGGGAAGGTAAGTGGGAGGCAAAAGGGCGAATGAAAAGTGGTTAAAGGGTATAAACATACAGTAAGATAAAAGGAATAAATTCAGCCGGGAGTGGTAGCTCACGCCCGTAATCCCAGCACTTGGGGAGGGAAAGGCAGGCAGATCACTTGAGGTCAGGAGTTTGAGGCCAGCCTGGCCAACATTGTGAAACCCCACCTCCACTAAAACTATGGTAAAGGGAATTTTTAAAATTTTTAAAGGACATAAGGACAATAAGGATAAAAACTGAGACTGAAGATAGCATAAAAATGTGGAAACTAGAAAGCAAATGGACAAAAAGTAGCTGATTAAGAGGATCCAAGAAAACAAAATCAGAAGCTGACAGTGAAGAAAGCCAAGAACCAATCAGACTTACATAGCAAAATCATGCAATGGCAGAGAATTGAGACTATAAGATACTGCTAGAAGTAGAAATGGCTGAATGGAAGACAAAGTGGAGGAGATATCCTAGAACAGAATAGTAAGAGACAAAGTGAGAGAGGGACAAAAGAAAAATAGGAAAATTGGAGGAGCAGTTCAAGCAATTCAAGAAAACTTCCAAATTGAAAGACATAATTTCGAAAACTGGAAGGGTCTACCAAATTCCCATCACAAATAAATGAAAATAGGCCTATCCCAAGATATAATATCTACATTATTTCAGAAAAGTGGAGACAAACAGTACATTTTACATTTTACAAGCTTCCAGTGGGGATGGGTAACAAATCACTTAGAAAGGGATCAGTAATCAGGAGACCTTTGGTCATCTCAAAATGACTTTTGCAAGCTAGAAGTTCTAGACTAGCTCTGCATTGTATAAAATCATTATATATTGATTACATTGTCAACAGATGTGGTTTAGGGTTTAAGCTCTGTGTAGGAGCCTGTTCTGGAGAATTAAATTTTCACTTGCAAAGATAGGAAAATATTCTGGAATAGTCAACCAGATCAAGGAGCTTGCACCAGATTGTAAAGTGGTACACTACTTCTTTCATGGAAAAAGACATGCTTTAAGGAAAACAAAACAGCTGAAATAATCATAATCACTGTGTTTAGTTATATAGTAAGAACTGTGAATTACCTAAAGGCTAATGTGTAGGTCTAAGATTTAATTATCTTAAATATGCGATAATGTGTAAGATCACAAACAACTGCCATTGCATGCTGAGGTATGATGATTATTAAGGGGGAAAAGTCAGTGAGAATGCTGGACTATGACATAAAATCTTAGTGGCTGTGCAAGATAATAAACCAGTTTGGTCCGAATGCTTTAGAGATGTTAAATGAACAGCCTAAGTTGCTTTGGTGTGGTATCTTTGGTATTTTTAATGACCACAGTATTTCCAACTAGGGAAAGAAAGCAAAAGATTTAAAAAAAAAAAAAAAAAAAAAAAAGATGGCTCTTAAATATATGTTCTTGGGCCTTAGCCATATTTTAAATCATTTTTAATAAAATTTCATTATTTAAAACAATTAAAGGTCCTAACAATTATTGTTCTTGCATTATTTTCTTTCTTTTTATTTTTGAGACAAAATCTGGCTCTATCACCCAGGCTGGAGTGCAGTGGCGCAATCTTGGCTCACTGTAACCTCCACCTCCCAGGTTCAAGCAATTCTCCTGCCTCCGCCTCCCGAGTAGCTGGGATTACAGGCACCCACCACCATACCCAGCTAATTTTTGTATTTGTAGTAGAGACAGTGTTTAACTATGTTGTCCAGGCTGGTCTCGAACTCCTGACCTCAGGTGATCCACCTGCCTCGGCCTCCCAAAGTTCCGGGATTACAGGCATGAGCCATTGCACCTGGCTGTTCTTGCTTTATTTTCAAAAACTGCCTAGAACTATTTCTTACCTTGGATATCATGACTCAGGTTAACAATTGTATCATTTAAAACTCTTCTAGACTTAGGTCCCAAATTCAGAATAACAAAGCTAATAAAACGTATTTTACGCCTAAAACATCTTTAAATTTTCTGGAATGGCCACGAGGTAACACAAAGATTTACTCCTTTACCTTAAAAAAGGAAGGATAATAGAAATAATTAGATTTGGTCAACATTACTACAATGTTATTTAATTCAAAATTATAAAAATTCTTATTGCTAAATTATTTGGTAAATCACAAGAGAAATTTGGGCTCTATAAATCAATTATATGCAAATTTTATTAATGAATATATCTTCAATGGTTATGTACTTTAAGTTGAAAAAAGGCAAACTCATGCTCATATACAAAAACTGGTACAATAACTACTTCAACTTGATTTTTGTTTCTAGATTTCAATATCCTTATTAATCATGGACAATCAAGGTACACTTGATGATAGAAACTAAAGGGCCACCTAGATTTGTCAAATTCCTCACTATTCATAATATGTCTAACCCCCTGCATAATTACTGACTGAATCTGTGTATTGTATGCCAATAGATGATCCAGTCTTTTCCATTCTATTAATTCTAGTTAAGATAATAACTTTCCAGGGCTGCTGAATCTTATCATTGATGGAAACAACTATCAGCTGTATATGGTCGTAGATTAGGTGTCTGGCTATTTTTGCAGCATCATTAGACAAAGACTGCACTTGAACACGCTCCAATGACTTTGCCAGACTCTGTTAACAACTAATGCAGCAGTAAAACACCTTGGCTCTGACTTATAGCACTGCAACAGATCCTCAAATTACTAAAGGTCTGCCCCAGCCAGAGACCTCAAACTAAACATTCTTAAGAATCTTCCAGAAGAAGATGATCTTAGAGACAGATACAGCTTCTACCCAAGACTTCTGGATCAAGAGGAATGAAAGAGACAGCTTCTACTCAGGACCCATGGAACAAAGATCTAGATGGCCAGAACCATAAATTATCATGCTTTAATTTGTATGCTCTTATTTTGTGTCCAAGCTATTGTCTTTCCTTTGGTTTAAATTTCTGAATTGTTAACAGGCACTTGTTAACTCCAACAACGGTACCTGTAAGACCTTACCCATAATATTGCTTTGTGCATCCCTAGTCACTGTGTGTATGAGTCTCTTGTCAGGCTACAATTTGCTCGTGATTTAACTAAAATAACGCAATCAAACCAATGGTTGAGATTGTAGCCACTTTCTTTTGGGTGCAACTCAGCTTCCTCTAGTTCCTGGGCAATTACATTTAACTACTAAGCAACTCTTTAAATAGTAAACTAAAAATAGTAAACAGGACAGATACCCCTATGATGTCATACTTAGGAAAGTTTCTGTCAACACCAAAAACACACTTAAGGACCATGGCTCTTGGCTTAGAAGTAGAATACAAACTCTGTTAATAATCTCTCAGCATTTGTCAGTGTTAAATTACTCAAATGTGACCTCCAGAACCTTAAATGTGTAAAGCCATTTTTCATTCAGATGACTCAACAGCTAACCTTAATAACAAAAGGTATACATAAAGAACTGACTTCAGTCTAACAACAGATGAGGTTGTCTTAATAATCTCCTATCTCCTAGCAATGGTAAAGATCTGTATTTCGTTAAACAATGATCTGAATATCCTGAATCTGGCCAAAAGGAGGGAATGAGAAAGTGAAATGAATCCCACTGATAATCATATTATTATTTCCCTAACAGATCAGTAGCATGGCCAGTACCAAGAGAACCCAGCCCTGCTTCACTCCTCCCAAACGGAATAATGAAGCACCTAATTCCCAAACTGACCTCACTTCATGACAATATCCAATCCAGATCTGTTCTACTTCCCCTAGTCTTTCCTCAGAATCATTCAGCCCAAGCCAAATCCCTATAAAGAACTTGCTCTCTTCTTACCGAGATACCTCATACTTCATCTGGCGTGAGCTCTCCCTTGCTAAAGCAGGCTAATAAGTTTTGGCTACAGGCGCACTCCTGGTGGCATTTATCATTTATCATGCCCAATAATCTTACACAAGATTACAATGCATCAGAGCAAATTAAACAACACTTTCTTTTAAATGAGGTAAAACCTGAAAGAGCACATTCTAGCTAGTCATGCTACATTTTGTTTAAGGTCCCTTGCCATATTAACACATACTGCTTTTTTGATCATTCTGACAAATGAAATATACTAGGTAACTTTTTAGTTAATGATGTAAGCTTATTCAAAAGATTATTAGAACTATTAATTCTAGATTTGTGGGAATTTCCTGGCAATTTTGGGGAAGTTCCTGTGCTTGGCACTGTTATAATCTCTGAGATATGGCACTGAACAAGACAGATTCAACAGGAATTACTTTCAAGTTTCCTGGCAGCTCCAGATGCCAAGCTCCAAGAAGTTGCAAGGCTTCTTGTAATGAATACTTCTCCTAGCATCATCTCATCAAATTCAAGCCAGGTTTATACTTCAAATTAATCTTTACCTTGTTTGGAGAAACAGCAGAGCTTAAAAAAATATTTGTCTTGGAGGTTGAAAGAAACATTTGGTCTTTTCCTGTCTGTTTCAGTTATAAAATTACAGTACATTATCAGAATTAGAATGTGGAGGTTTTCCATTAAATTACTTACCAATCAGTCTTTCTTAAATTATCTTCCCAAAGTCATTTGCCTTAACAACAATTCTATTAAGAAAAAAAAAATTAAACTTATTGGATCTTCAAGAATCATATTTTGACACTGATAATTTATAATCATTCTTTTCTCCTTAACACTCATGCTAGAAGATATGGGCAACCCTAAAAACAGAAATTAATGTACATGAATACTTTTGCACTCAAATGGTTAGTATTTCCTGCTATTTCATAGATCTGCCTAATTTATTTCTACTTGGCCTGAAACATATTTTTCTTAAAAGTACTATTACATTCAGGCATGTGAATGCACCTGAACATTTCTGAAGTGTTCATGTTATACTCCAAGTGTTACTATAAATAAGTACTCAAGAGTGATGTGCTAATCAGACATCCTAAAAATGTCTTTGTCTCCTTAATCGACTTTCTAACATTTCTTTTTAGTAATATAGCCACCAAATCAAAGTTACTTTCTACCCCATCAACAATACTCAGTAATTGTAAATATTTTATGAATGCTAGTTGTTGAAAAAATAAGATGAGATCTAAAATCATTACAACTCTGCCTCTCACATGGAGAGTCTTTACTGCACCATTAGCAACACAATGTTTGAGGTTGTAAACAAATGCCTGAGTTTATAAACAAAAATATCTGACCACAAACTTTTCTATTTAAAGAAATTAATATACCTTCTCACTCTTGCACTCTATATCAATTATTTCCAGGATCCTTTAACACTAATATTTAACATTACTTAATGGTTCTCATTTAAATTGGTAAGCATATGGAGGAATGGTTACTATTCCACAGGCCTTGCTACTAAGAGTACAAACTGGTACAAACATGTTAGGGACCAGTCTGGCATAGTGATTAAGTACAGCATGTGTATTTCCTATGACAGCCAATGCCTCTGCTGATTATACAACACAGGAAAGGTTTCATATAGCTGCAAAAAGTACCATCTTTGCAGAGGCAAATACTGGAAATAGATAACCTGTGGTATATGCACTTAAAGATACATTTAAAGAGAATACATGGTCAAAAGTCACGAACTGAACCTGCATATACATGAGTAGAAAAATTTTATTTAAAGGAATGAGACTTACACTACAGAATTCTTTATATAAAAATTTAAAACCACACTCAAAACTATATTTTCATGGACACAAGCATGGAAATAAAGATATCTGGGTTGGAAAGTGGGCTGGAAGAACATACGCTGAACAAATGAGAATGAGGGCCTAATATAATGGGAGAAGAGGACAGTGCTCTGGACTGAACTGTCTCCCCCCAAATTTCATATGATGAAGCACTAACCCACAATGTGATGGTATTTGGATATGGGCCTTGGGGAGGTAATTAGGTTTAGATGAGTTCATGAAGGTCGGGTGTTCAAGATGAGATTAGTGCCATTATAAGAAGAGAAACCAGAGAGCTTGCTTGTTCTCCCTCTCTCTCTCTCACTCTCTCTCTCCCTCCAACATGTGAGGACACAGTGAGAAGACAGCCAGGAAGAAAGGAAGCCAGGAAGATAGCCCTCACCAGGAATCTTGATCTTGGATTTTACAACTTCCAGAAATGGGAGAAATTAAATGTGTGTTGTTTAAGCCACCCACTCTACGTGGATGTAGCCCAAACAGACTAAGACAGAGATGAAGGAATGAAAATTGAAGAACAAAGTAGGGCCTTGTACAGACTGACAATGATAATATGCCATGTATCGAGCAGTATTTTCAACTCAATTCTATGCACCTATTGCCCAAAAAACAAACAAGAATCAACCATCCAGTTAAATGGAACTACCGCTATCTAAATACAAAATTAGGGATTCCTAAAATTCTATAGAAAAAAAATTATAGTGAGGAGAGCCAAATTTGGCAAATGCCAAAGATATATAAAATTGACAAAATTTCAGTTGAATTACATAGATATTTGACAGTGTTAAACACAATAAAATTAACAAGACCTGATCAGACTTTCAGAAAAATCATGCAACAAGCAGTACACATTGGAAGGGATCAAGATTGGAGGGAAGACTACTAAAGAAGTGACTGTCAATAACTCAAGTCAGGTAAGTACCAAAACTGTAACTTTTGCTATTTTCAATATATAAATTAGCACGAGTGTAAACAGGAAGTGATAAACTCACCTTGGCTGCCTAATAGTAGTCCCAGATACAGGTAGAGTGTTTCTCATGAATTAAAAACTGGCAAGAAGAAACCTGCCCCTTTTTCCCTGTCTCCTCCCACTCACCACCCCACCCCCAATTACACATAAGATAGAAGTGGATTAAGGTCTCACTGTAATTAGGTAAATATGTAACATCCTACCAAAAGTGAAATAACCACACAGAGTGAGAAAAGATCAGTATATGTCACAGTGGATGGGGGTGAATGAATGGGAGCACCAGCAGCCAGTGAATCTCACAAGGCAGGGTCATTTAAGGTCATCAAACTTAAGTCTTGTAGCAATGTTAATATTAACCTTTTCTATTTGAGAATTTCATACCATTCTTTAAAAAAAATTACTCTAATAAATTTATAAGCCCTAAGTTCTCCTAATTCTTGAACCAAATTCAGTGTTATTTGAGGGGAGGAAACCACGTCATTTCCCAATAGTTGGAAAAACACCATTGCCTCTAACTTTCCAGAACACCAAACGGCCCATTTCTCTGCAAGCAAATATTCAATCAGTGGGACTTCCTGGCAGGAAGACCAGGAATAGGATTTCTATAAGATGACGATAACATTTATCCCGAATTTTCCGTATGTCAAGATACTAGGCATTTAAGATACATGTTGAAGTCAGCACCACATGCGCTCTGCAATTATTTATATAAAATATCTATTTTACATGTCTCTAAGTATGTATAATAGGGTATTCATATATGGTCTTTCTATACATATATGCACAGGTAAATATATAAAAAATAGCATAAATATGAACACATATATAATATATACATTTACATATCTGCATATAGACAGATATAAAGCTACATAAAGATATACATGTATATATAGAAGAGAAAGAGAAAAGAGGAAGATGAGATAATTTCTTATTATACTTGGCTCACTGACTGCCCAAAGTACTGTTTTTAACTTATAAGGCCATTAGAACAGTTTTACGGGAGTTTCATAAAGAAAAAATATCATAGTTATATAGTTTACATAGCTTATTACACACATTGTCACTTTTTTTCCATTTTTTAATTGTGGTAAAATACGATTAACATAAAATTTACCTTCTTAACCATTTTTAAGTGTACAGTTCAAAGGTATTAAATACCTTTATAATGTGTACAACCATCACCACCATCCAACTCCAGAACACTTTTCACCTTGTGTAAAGAAACCATAACCACTACACGCTAACTCCCCCTTCCCCATGCCCCTAGCTCCTAGCAACTATCATTCCACTTTCTGTCTCTATGATCTTAATTATTCTAAGTACTTCATGTAAGTGGAAATATACAGTATTTTTCTTTTTGTGACTGGCTTATTTCACTTAAGCAAAATGTCCTGATTCATCCAGGTTGTATCATATGTCAGAATTTCCTGCTTTTTTAAGGCTTACTAATGTTCCTTACACATTTGCTCATCTATTCATCCTTCAATGGGCACTTAGGATGCTTCCATGTTTTAGCTATTATGAATAGCTATTATCATGCAGTATTCATATATTTGCATGATATATGCAAACAGAGATTTATATCCCTCTTTGAAGGCCTCCTTTGAATGAATTCTTTTGGGTATATACCCAGAAGTGGAATTGCTGAATAATACAGTAATTGTATTTTTAAGACACTGCTATGCTGTTTTCTACAGTGGCTATATTATTTAACATCGCCACCAACAGTGCACAAGAGTCCCAATTTCTCCACATTCTTGCCAACAACTGTCATTTTGTTGTTTTTTATAGTAGCCATTCTAATGAGTGTGAGGTGTACCTCACTGTAGTTTTGATTTGTATTTTCCTAATAGTTAGTGGTGTTGAGTATCGTTGTATGTACTTCTTAGCCATTTGTATATCTTCTTTGGAGGAATGTTTATTCAAGTCCTTTGCCAATTTTTGAATCAGGTTGTTTTTTAGTTGTTGAGTTCTAGGAGCTCTCTATTTATTCTGGTTATTAATCCCTTATCAGATATGTGATTTGGAAACATTTTTTCCCATTCTGTTAGTTGCCTTTTTACTGTGTTGATAGTGTCTTTTGATCCAAGAAAACTTAAAATTTTCATGAAGTTCAATTTGTCTATGTTTTTCTTTTATTGCCTGTGCCATATCCAAGAAATCAAAACTTTTGCCCTATGTTATCTTCTAAGAATTTTATTGTTTTTTTTTTAATTTTTAAGAGATGGAGTCTTGCTTTGTTGCCCAGGCTGGAAGACAATGACACAATCATAGCTCACTGCTGCACTGAATTCCTGTGCTCAAGCGATCCTCCCGACCCAGCCTCCTGAGTAGCTGGGACTACAGGTGTGTACTACCACACACAGCCGTTTTTGTTTTTGTTTTAATTTTTTTTGTAGAGACAAGGTCTCGCCATCTTGCCCAGGCTGGTCTCAAACACCTGGGCTCAAGAGATCCTCCCTCCTCAGCCTCCCAAAGTGCTAAGATTACAAGCATGAGCCACTACACCTGGCTAGAGTTTTATTGTCTTAGCTTTCACATCTACATCTTTAATCCATTTGAAGGTAATTTTTGTATATGGTGTTAGGTAGGGTCCAACTTCATTCTTTTGAATGTGGATATACAGTTTTATCAGTACCATTTGTTGAAAGGGCTGTCCTTTCCCCATTAAATGGCCTTAGCATCCTTATAAAAAAATCATTTGACCATATATGCAAGAGTTCATTTCTAGGCTCTCTATTCTACTCCATTGGTCTACATTTCTGACTTTATGCCAGTACCATATTATTTTGATTACTGTAGCTTTGTAATAAATTTTGAAATTGGGAAGTGTGAGTCCTATAGTTTTGTTCTCCTTTTTCAAGACTGCTGTGAATATGTGGAGTCCCCAGACATTCTATATGAATTTCAGGATGGGTTTTTTTCGTTTTAAGCAAAAAAAAAAAAAAAAAAAAAAGCCATTTGGATTTTGATAGTTGTTGCACTGAATCTGTAATCAATTTGGGTCCTTTTGACATTTTAACCAAATTAAATCTTCCAATTCATGAACACAGGATATGTTTCCATCGATTTATGTCTTCAGTTTCTTTCAGTAATGTGTTACAGTTTTCACTGAACAAGACTTTTACCTCTTGGTTAATTCCTAAGTATTTTATTCCTTTTTTTTTTTAAGTGGAATTTCGCTTTTGTTGCCCAGGCTGGAGTGCAATGGCATAAACTCGGCTCACTGCAACCTCTGCCTCCCAAGTTCAAGCAATTCTCCTGCCTCAGCCTTCTGAGTAGGTGGAATTACAGGTGCCCACCACCATGGCCCAGCTGATTTTTTGTATTTTTAGTAGAGACAGGGTTTCACTATGTTGGCCAAGCTGGTCTCGAACTCCAGATCTCAGGTGATCCACCCAACTTGGCCTTCCAAAGTGCTGGGATTACAGGCGTGAGCCACCACACCCAGCCTGTTTTATTCTTTTTGATGCTATTATAAATAGAATTTCTTCATAATCTTTTCACACTGCTGTTAGTGTACAGAAATGCAACTGATTTTTGTATACTCTTTTATCCTGTTACTTTGCTCAATTCGTTTATTACTTGTTTGTATGTGTGTAATCTTTAAGGTTTTCTATATATAAGATTATATAATCTGCCTTTTAAATATTTTACTTGCTTAATTGCTCTGACTAGACCTTCCAGTACTATAATGCACAGAAGTGGTAAAAGCTGGCATCCTTGCCTTGTTCCTGGTACTAGAGGAAAAGTGCTCAGTCTTTCACCATTGAGTATAATGTTCACTGTGAGTTTTTCAGGTATAGCTCATATCATGTTGAGGTAGTTTCTGTTCATTTATAATTTGTTTCCATCTTTGTTTTTATGATGAAAGGGTGATGAATTTTGTCAGGATTTTTTCTGTGTCAATTGAGATGAACATGTCTTTCTCTCTTCATTCTGTTAATGTGGTATATTACAACAATTTATTTTCATATGTTGAACCATGCTTGCATTTCAGGAATAAAAGGTAATAATAAACTGGTAAAAATAAATAAAATAACTTGGTCATGGAATATAATCCCATTAATACGCTGTTGAATTTGGGGTGCTAGTATTTTCTGAATAATTTTTGCACAATGATCACAAGAGATATTGGTCTGTAGTTTTTCTTATAGTGTTTGTCTGGCTTTGGTACCGGGTAACGCTGGCCTCATACAGAATGAGTTAGGAAGTGTTTCCTCCACTTCAATTTTTTTGAAAAGTTTTAGAGGGAGTGGTATCAGTTCTTAAATTGTTTGGTAGAATTAACCAGTAAAGCCATCAGGTCCTGGTCTTTTTTTTTTTTTTAAATCAAGAGCTTTTTGATTACTGATTCAATCTCCTTAGTTGTATGTCTAGTCAGATTTTCTATTTCTTCATGATTTAATCTTTGTAGGTTTTGTTTGTAGGAATTGGTCCAGATCATCTAGGTTATATGATTTATTGGCATACAACTATGTTCATAGTACTCTTATAAATAAAAGTACTACTTTTTGTTTCTGTAGAATCAGTAATAACATCCCTACTTTCTTTTCTAATTTTATCAACTTAAGTTTGCTCTTTTTTTTTTCTTAGTCCACCTAGCTAAAGGTTTGCCAATTTTGTTGATCTTTTCAAAGAACCAAACTCTTGGGATTATTATTTTTGCTATATATTTTATTCTCTATTTTGTGTATCTCTGCCCCCTACTCTTTTATTTCCTTCCTTTTGCCAGCTCTGGGTTTAGTTTGTTCTTCTTTTTCTAGCTCCTTAGGTTGTTGGTTTAAGATCTTTCTTGTTTTTTAAGGTAGGCGTTTATAGCTATAAACTTTCCCCTTACTACTGCTTTTGCTGTGTCCCATAAGTTTTGGTATGTTATGTTTTCATTTTCATTTGTCTCTAGGTTTTCTAATTTATCTTGTAATTTCTTCTTTGAACCAATAGAAGTTTAAAGAGTGTGTTGTTTAATTCCCACAATTTTGTGAATTGTCCAGTTTTACTTCTGTCTCTCATTTCTAACTTTACCCCATTGTGGCTGGAGAATATACTTTGTATGATATCTATCTTTAAAAATCTATTGAGACTCAATCTGTGGCCTAACATATTGCCTATCCTGGAAAATGTCCCATGTGTACTTGAGAAGAATGTGTATACTTTTGTTGGGTAGAATATTCTTAAATGTATCTGTTAGATCTAGTTAGTTTATTAAGTCCTCTGTTTCCTTACTTATCTTCTATCCATCATTGAGAGGGGGTATAAGTCTCCAACTTCATTATCACAGAACTGTCTATCTCTCCCTATGAGTTTTTTCCTTTCATGCATTTTGATGGTCTGTCATTAGGTACATAAATGCTTATCATTGTTTTATCTTCTTGCTGTCGTAAATTTTGTACTAATATATAATCTCCTTCTTTGTCTCTTGATTTAATTTGGGAAGATTTCAGGCATCAGTTCTTTGAATATGCTCTCTCTCCACTTCTTCTCCTTCTGGAACTCCCACAATGCATATGTTGGTCCTCTTGATGGAGTCACACAGGTCGCTTAAAGCTTGTTCACTTTTCTTCAACCCTTTCTCTTTCTGTTCCTCATACTTGATACCATTTCCATTGTCCTTTAGGTTTTTAGGTTTTCTATCTCTTAATTGACATTTCCATTTTGTTTCTAGATCTTTTTTGTTGTTTTTGGTTTTACTTTCTCCACATCTTCCTTTAATTTTTTAAGCATGTTTAAGATAGCTGTTGTTTAAAAGTCTTTATCTAGTTGACCTGCCATCAGGTCTTTTTCAAGGAATATGTGTTTATTTATTTTTTGACTGGGCCACATTTTCCTGTTTCTTTGTATGTCTTGTGATTTTTGTTGAAAACTGGACATTTGGATATAATAATGTAGTAACTCTAGAAATCAGATTCTTCTTCTTCCCTGGGGTTTGCTACTTTTTGTTATTGCGTGTCTGTGTGTAGGTTTTTGCTAGAGACTGTCTTTGTACCAAGGATGAGCCTGAGGTGTAAACTTAGTCTTCTCAGGTCTTTTCTGAGCCTTTACACCTTTCCCTAGGCATGAGCAGTCACTTTCTAATACTTCCCATATATGCAGTTGTTTCTGAATATCCTAGACTTGAATGCCCTTTTCTAAAAAAGGATAAAGAGGTGGCAGCTTTTAAAATCTGCCAGAAGTGACTCTAGATAGAGGGAAAGGGGTTTGCAACAATGGGAGGAGGAACAATGATGACTACCCATCTCCTTGTCTATATCTCTCTAAAACTGTTGTTGTTGAGACAGGGTCTCACTCTGTCACTCAGGCTGGAGTGCGGTGGTGCAATCAGGGCTCACTGCAGCCTTGACCTCCTGGGCTCAGGTGATCCTCCCACCTCAGTCTCCCAAGTAGCTGGGACTACAGGTATGTGCAACCATGCCCAGCTAAGTTTCTACATTTTCTGTAGAGACAGGCTTTCGCCGTGTTGCCCAGGCTGGTCTAGAACTCCTGGACTCAACTGACCCTCTAGCCCTGGTCTCCCAAAGTGCTGGGGTTGCAGGCATGAGCCAACGTGCCTGGCTGCCTATACCTCTTTGATCAGAAGTAACAATCAGTGATCAGAGCACAGTTTCCCAATATCTGGAAGAACTAATGTGCTAAGAGTGAAATCGACTGAAACTAACTGCAACTTACTTCCAAATCTTCCCCTGGAACTTACAAGCCTTCAACAGACTCCAGGGTTACAAAATATATGTTACACAGGACAGATTCTGCCAGTGCAACTGGTTTTATAGAGAGAGACAAGTTCCTGGTGCTTCCTACTCTGCCATCTTCCCAGAATCCTGATTGTCCTTAAAATGGCAATTTTTTAGTAATAATGACCTTACAACAATGTATTATTATTCCCATTTTATATGAGAAAACAGAGACTTAAAGAATTCAAAGTAACATGGCTAGAAAGCAAGCCTCAACTTCAAACCCAGGCAGTCAGATTCCGAAAACATCCTCAACCACAATGCTAAACTGGTTCCACAGAGAGGAAAGAAATGTGACTATCACCTCTTTTACAAATTGCTATCATTTAAAATTGTCTTAGGTAGCTTCATTATAGCCATAAATAGATAATGTAATGAAGGAACATCCTCTCCCCTAGCTACATGAGCTAATAGACTATTTTTGCTTATCATTAATACATGTGTATACACACACACCACACACTCACACACACACTGATTCATCCTCCTCCCTGCTCTTGTCAGTGCTCATCTAACTGATCTGGCAATGAACAGAGGCATAAGCTGTCAGAAGCCTTTCACTTAAAGCTGTTATTATATATTCTACGAACAACACAAAGGATGACAGACCTTACAAAAGACTATCTAAAGTTTCAAGTTTTATTTGTATCATTCACATATCTATGATCTTTATATAAAACTAAAAAATAAGAGGTGAAAATTTTAAATTGTGTATAAAAACTATGATTTAACAAATTACACACTTTGAGTGCTTTCAAGCCAAAAGGAAAAGCACAACAGACTATAGAAAAGCAGAGAAATATCAGTGATTATCAGAATTAGACTAACCCCAGAATGTAAAGGTAGTGGGAAAAATTAATTTCCAACTAGCTCATAAAAACAGGCATAAATCAATTTAGATTCTCAACTAAAAAAAAAACAGACATTAATATCTCCTACATGTTTGATGAGCTTTGCTAGCAATATTAAATTGATTTTTTATACCTTTAAAGAGCTAAATACTTCTAAATGACAATTATTGTATAAAAGACCATACAGAAATAATCTGTATCATGTATTACTAATACAGTATTTGTGATTAAGCACCTATAAAATTTGTCTTGTATAAACATCTGGAGAAAAGATCAATTGCCAGAAGACAGTTATCCGAATATAATGAGTATATTTTTACGACTACAGAGCATGGACTACTACAATGCCAAATTTTCCTATATTACATGTCTCTGGACTTGCAAGTCTAGCATGGTGACTCCATGGATAACTTTTGTCTTCATTCCTATTATTACAATCTCAAGATGAAAACATACATATACACCTAATTCTAAGAATGAAAACACCTGCATGAATGTCAACTCTGCAATTACGTATCTGTTTGAATTTAAGTGATTTAGAGATGAAACAGACCTATAAAGAACTACAAACATCAAAACTATTTCATCCCAGTAACCTAATTTTCCAAAATTTAGCCATAGCTACAGTTAACTTGTATTTTAATGTTTGATTTCTTTCTTTAAATTGAGCTAAAAGCAAAGAATTTAGATTGATGATGTTAACAGAAACTTAGAAATGTTCTTAGTAACTGTTACTTCTCAGAAGAGACCTATTCTGAAAGTTATATGTAGGACAATCTAGACAAAATCATTTTGTAAGCCTTATCACCAAAATAAAATCTGGGAAAAGAAAAAAAAATTAAATAAAGTCAAAAATATCTTGTGAATAAGAGGTTAAAATGATGGCCACTCATGGCATGATAGAAAATTAACACCTGCAACAGCTCTCAGAGATCTTTTCCTCAGCCTTAAAACTCTGAATTAGCAAAGCGGTTGGAGTGAAAGTAACAGAAGAGTCCAGAGGGATCTGCTTCCATGCTTAGAAATGCTAAACCTTTGTCCTATCCCCTCTCAATCCAGTCACCTGGTTGTTAGACCCTCAAAACTTGCCCAACTCTGTGATTCATCATTTACCCAACCTGGACATCATTTTCTTTTTCTCCTTTATTCCATCTATCTATTCAGTTATCAAATCCCTGTTTTCCGACCTATTGTCACCCCTTGTCCACATCACCTCCTTTCTGAGTTAAAGGAGTAGATATTTAACAGGCATCCTTATCCCCAATTCCACCTTACTTCAATTCACTCACAACAATTACATCAAGTCACTCGCCTCAAATCA
Source organism: Nomascus leucogenys (assembly GCF_006542625.1). Classification (NCBI taxonomy): domain Eukaryota; kingdom Metazoa; phylum Chordata; class Mammalia; order Primates; family Hylobatidae; genus Nomascus; species Nomascus leucogenys. The sequence continues at coordinate 57,470,753 of NC_044385.1, forward strand.
ACAGCTTCATGACATCACTCAATCTCTCTGAAGTTCATTTACTCATCTGAAAAGTGATACTATTAACATACACTTTGGAGGTTAAATATGGTAACACATGTAAATCTCCCAAGCATAGCCTGCTACATACCAAATTCCCTGAAATGTGTAAAGGAGAATGGATTTTAGTCCCGTATCCCAATTAAACTACTAGACACTATTTACTGTTCCACCTGCACCTCAAACTTATGTCTAAAACTCAAACACATCTTCCCTACTTCTCTATTTATGTTAATAATAGCCCCTATTTCACATTCAACTCGACATGAAAGTTAATAAACTTTTTATCCATTTCTTAAGAATCAGTCTGAGTCAAAAAATTATCAATTCTTCATCTCTTTTCCATCTCGTTTTTGCCACCCTTCTTGAGATTATCACGTGTAGTAGGCCTCTTTTTCATTTTTAGTACTTAGCACATAGTACTAAGTACATATACACATCTATAATGTGCTACGTACTATGACTAGTGATGGAGATATCAAGAAAAAACTCTACCAAGCCCTTGCCTTTAAGGCAGTCACAATCTAAGTGAAAAGAATGAAATAAAAATAATAGAAGGTACAAATTCATGTTCCAGGTGAAACAATAACCAATCTGACCTGGGAGTTAACTGGATGGAAGGTGAAAATAATGTGTCAAAAACAGCCAAGTAATTGATTTCAGGAGAAAATGAGCTTGATATAACAGCATTTACATAGAAATATCCAGTGAAGAAGTAGAGAAATGAAGACTAGAGACCAAGATGCAAACTGCAGACGCAGGAATCCACTGTACGTAAGCGACATCTGAAGCTATTAAACAAGGGAAATTTCTAAGGAAATTTATTAAATGTACACAGTGCTGAGTACCAATACAGTACTATGCTCACATTCCAGAAACATGAAGAATCAAAACGAGATGAGCACAGAAGCAAGAGGGCACACAAGGAGGAGCAGACCTTAGAAAGGAGACACCCCTTTGTGTCCAGAATTGGTTCCTTCCGGTGGGTTCTTGGTCTCGCTGACTTCAAGAATGAAGCTGCAGACCCTTGAGGTGAGTGTTACAGTTCTTAAAGATGGTGTGTCTGCAGTTTGTTCCTTCAGATGTTCAGATGTGTCTGGAGTTTCTTCCTTCTGGAGGGTTCGTGGTCTCGCTGACTTCAGGAGTGAAGCCACAGACTTTCGTAGTGAGTGTTACAGCTCTTCAAGGTGGTGCATCCGGAGTTGTTTGTTCTTCCTGGTGGGTTCATGGTCTCGCTGACTTCAGGAATGAAGCCACAGACCCTCACGTTGAGTATTATAGCTCATAAAGGTAGTACAGACCCAAAGAGTGAGCAGCAGCAATATTTATTGTGAAGAATGAAAGAACAAAGCTTCCACAGTGTGGAAGGGGACCCAAGCGGGTTGCCACTGCTGACTGGGGTGGCCAGCTTTTATTCCCTTATTTGTCCCCACCCACATCCTGCTGATTGGTCCATTTTAAAGGGTGCTGATTGGTGCATTTACAATCCTTTAGCTAGAAACGGAGTGCTGATTGGTGTGTTTTTACAGAATGCTGATTGGTGCATTTACAATCCTGTAGCTAGACAGAAAAGTTCTCCAAGTCCCCACTCGACCCAGGAAGTCCAGCTGGCTTCACCTCTCACCTTCACGAGGCAGTGACAAGTATTTGTATTACAGAGCTTAGCATCAGATGCTACTGGTTAACCACCCAATATCCATTCTTCCTGATTCTTCATAGAATGCTGATTTTGTCCAGGCTTATCTACTTTTACCCAATGTAACTATGTGCCACAAAAGACAATGGGTCAGACTGATCCAAAGATAATCTTACTTCTTTTGCCTTTGACTGGCTCAGAAATAGGCTATGAACCAATTCTGGCCAATGATAATGAGATAAAGACTACTGGGGAAGCTTTTATTACCATAAAAGAGAATGAGAGGGAGAGGAGGAGGGTGAAGAAGAGAGGGAGATGAAGTGGAAGGCTTACTTTCTCAGGAATCACATGGCCCCGCTGCCTGTGGTAACTATTTTGCATCCATGAGAAAGACTTGTTCTCAGGATGAAGTTGATGCTAAGGATAACAGATACAGAGAGGAAAATAATCTGGAATCTTAGTGACATCAATGAGGTACTGTGGCTACAGTAATGTAACTAGAAGTTGCCTGAAATCATGACTTAATGGTTTTGTGAGATATTAAAATCTCTTAACTGTTTAAATCACTCTGAGTCAGAATTTCCTATTATTTGCAGCCAAATGCAGCCTAACAGACAAACGAGAACTTAATAAATATTTTTTATTTATTTGGGGAAGAGAAGGAAGAAAGAAAAGAGAAAGAAGTAGGGGAAGAGTAAGTGGAGAAGAACAAAAATATACGGTAAAGGAAAGAAAATGTGAGATCTTTCACAAGGTATGTTACAAAGAATTAAGGTGAAAAAAGGCAGGATGAGAAAAATCACTGCTAGGTTGCCCCATTTTTTTTTTTTCAGTAAAATATACAGTGAGTCCATTTATTCAAGCATTTTTAATGCACAGCTACCATTTTCAAGATTTTGTTATAGATGTTAAAAATCCGCAGTCTATAAGACACCAGCTTCCTGAGGCAAAAAAAAAAAAGAGATTGGTGCTTGCTTAAGTGGAACTGAAAATCAAGCTGAAGCATAGTGAACAGGACAAAATGATGAAAAGTGATGCTGTGGGTGGGTAGGGAGGAGGGCAAAGCACAAGTCACCCAGGATTTACGGGCATGTCGAAGATTTTTGAGTAATCATAAAATGCAATGCAAAGCCAATGGAGAGATTTGAACAAAGTAACTTTGAGAAGATCACAACCAGCTGCTATGTGAAGAAAAAATTGAAACTGAGGGAAATACGATGTAGAGCAGAGGTCCACAACCCCCAGGGCCTCAGACCAATAAGGGTCCATGGCCTGTTAGGAACTGGGCTGCACAGCACGAGGTGAGCGGCAGACAAGAGAAGCTTCATCTGTATTTATAGCCACTCCCTATAGCTCACATTACCACCTAAGCTCTGCCTCCTGTCAGATCAGCAGCGACATTAGATTCTCATAGGAGAACAAACCCTATTGTGAACTGCATGCACGGGATCTAGGCTGCACACTCCTTATGAGACTCCAATGTCTAATGATCTATCACCGTCCCCCATCACTCCCAGATGGGACCATCTAGTTGCAGGAAAACAAGCTCAGGGCTAAGTCCACAATAAATGTAATGCACTTGAATCATCCCAAAACCACCCCTCGTCCCCATCAGTCCATGGAAAGATTGTCTTCCACAAAACCAGTCCCTGGTGCCAAAATGGCTGGGGACTGCTGACATAGAGGGAACAAGTTGAAAACTCAGGGCTCACAAACACTGTACAATTTCATTCATATGAGGTACTTAGAGTAGTCAAATGCATACACAGAGAGCAGATGGTGGTGGACAGGGGCCAAGGGGAGAAGACAAAGGTGAATTAGTAGTTACTGGGTAGATAGTTTCAGTTTTGCAGGATGAAGAAAGCTGGAGATAGATGGTGGTGATAGCTGCACAATGATGTGAATGTACTTCATACCACTAAGCTATATATTAAAAAAGATGGTAAGGCTGGGCACAGTGGCTCATGCCTGTAATTCTAGCACTTTCGGAGGCCGAGGCAGGTGGATCACCTGAGGTCAGAAGTTCAAGACCAGCCTGGCCAACATGGGGAAACCCCATCTCTACTAAAAATACAAAAAATTAGCCAGACATGGTGGCATGTGCCTGTAATCCCAGTTACCTGGGAGGCTGAGAGTGCAATGAGCTAAGATCACACCACTGCACTCCAGCCTGGGCGACAGAGTGAGACTCTGTCTCAAAAATAAATTAATCAATAAATAAAATAAAAAAATAAAAAGATGGTAAGATGGTAAATTTTACATTACGGTCTTGAACACAGAACAGATATCTGGGCTGGGATGTAAATGTGACAGTACTCAGCACATTAATGGTATCTCGAGCCTAGAATTGGGGGATAACACCTAGGGAGAGAATGTAGGGAGAGAAAAAGAGGGTCTGGAATCCAGGCATCTTGTGATCCAGCTATGAGGAACTTTGGGGTAGAAGAAGGAATTCTCATAGAAGAATGAGAAGAAAAAGCCATACATATGAAATGAAAATCACTAAAGTATAATAATTCAAAAGCTAAAAGAAGAAAATATTTCAGGAAAAAATTGGTAAAATATAAAATGATGGCCAGGCGCAGTGGCTCATGCCTGTAATCCCAGCACTTTGGGAGGCCGAGGCAGGTGGATCACAAGGTCAGGTGATCGAGACCATCCTGGCTAACATGGTGAAACCTCGTCTCTACTAAAAACATAAAAAATTAGCCAGGCATGGTGGCGGGTGCCTGTAGTCCCAGCTACTCGGGAGGCTGAGGCAGGAGAATGGCATAAACCCAGGAGGCGGAGCTTGCAGTGAGCCAAGATCACGCCACCGCAGTCTAGCCTGGGTGAAAGACCGAGACTCCATCTCAAAAAAAAAAAAAAAAAAAAAAAAAAAAAAAAAAAAAAAAATATATATATATATATATATATATATATATATAATGATGATGATAATGACAGGAGGTGTTTCCTAAATACTATGTTCCTAGTACTGTCGTAAGTACAGGAAACTGCTAATTCATTTATTTCTCATAACAATCCTATAAGAAAGCTTCTTTATTTGTCCCCACTTCATAGTTGAACAAGTTAAGGTCTAGAGAAGGTAAGTAACTTGTTCAAGGTCACACAGCTAGCAAACCAGGCAGCTTCCAGAACCTGAATTTGTAGCCATTACGTGATACTGTCTCTGTAAGTGTTCAATGGGTTTATGGTGACATTAGCAAGTGCAGTTAAGTGGAATTAGGGAGGCAGAAGCCAAATTGGAGTGGGCTGAAGAGGAAATGGAAAGTGAGGAACTAGAAGCAGTATGAACAAACAACTCTTCTAAAAGATATGCCTGTAAGAAAAGGTGAAAGGGTGGTGACTTGAAGAAGATTCAGTGCCCAGAAAAACTTCAGTTGTTAAACTTGTTACTAGAGGTAGAATAGCAAACTCAAATATCTACCAAGATTAGGAAGGTAATTTATATAATACTAACAGTGACCAAAACTTACGTACATTTATAATATGCCAGTTACTTTTGAAAGCATATCTTATCTATTAACGTATGTAATGCTGATAACAGCCAAGTGGCCCATTTTGCAGATGAGAAAACTGATGTAAAGAGAGGTCTGGTATTTGGCCAAGGTCACAGAGCTAGCTGGGATTTAAACCTGTCCCAAGTTCCCTCTATTAGAGAAAGGGTCAAAGATGCACATGTGATAAGAGGACTTTGGTGTCTACCTATACCTCCAACTATGGTTGGTACTGTCCAACACAGCATTCTGAGAGATGGAAATGTCCTATGTCTGCTCTGTCCAATACAGTAGTCACCAGCCTCATGGCAGTATGGAGCACCAGATGTAAGGCTCGTGTGACTGAACTTTACATCTTATTTCATTTTATTTAAACAGACACATGTAGTTAGTGGCTACTGCACTACACAGCACAACTCTAGAAAATTGTTTACAAATGTACCAACTGTTTAAGGATAAGCCAGAAATAAAGATTTTAATGGGAAATCTAATTTTAAAATGCTGGTTTCTTTAAAAACAACAACAACAACAACTGTATATCTGCTTATCAAATAATCCAAACATCCATCAAGAGGAAAATAAGCTTACAAGTTACAATGGAATTGATAGCAATAAAATGAGTAAGGTACAGCTACATGTGTCAACGTGTATTTCACAAAAAACAATGCTATTAGTTAGCAAGTGCTAACACTTTTTTTTAAGTTACAGAATAAGCATTATTAGATACCATTCTTATGATGTTTAAACATGCACAGCAATGCATGTCTTTTAGGGATACATACATCTATACATGGTATAGAAGTATAAAGGCATTCATACAAAATATAACACAAGCATGTTGGTTATTTCTAGGGTGAGAGATCTACATTGATCAGGGAAGGTGTATTAGTTTTCTACTGCTGCTATAACAAATGACCACAAACTTGTCTTAAAGAAACACAGATTTATATTCTTATGGATTTATGGGTAGGAAGCGCAGCATAGGTCTCACTGAGCTAAAATCATGGTACCAGCAGGACTGCATTCTTCTCTGGAGTCCCTAGGGGATAATCAACTGTCCTGCCTTTTCCAACTCTAAGGGTGGCCACCACACTTCTTTTGCTGATGAACCTCTTCCTCCATCTTCAAAGCAAGAAACAGTGGGTCAAGTTCTCACATATCACACTGACCTTGCTTCTGTTGTCATACCTCCTTCTCTGACTTTTCTATCTCCCTCTTCTACTTTTAGGCACCCTGGTGATTATATAGAGCCAACCTACATAATCCAGAATAATCTTCCTCTTCTGAGATCAGCTGATTAGAAACCATAATTCCATCTGGAACTTTAATATCCCCTTGCCACATTCAAAAACTTCAGGGATTAGAACATGGTTGGGGGTGGTGGGGTGTCTTATCTCCTCTACCACAGAAATGTATTTAAGGAGCTATAACTTTTCTAGTGTTTTATTCTTCAAGTAGAGGATAAAGGTGCTCATTATGTTCTTAGTATGTCTTTCTATATGCCCCAAATGTTTAAAAGCTTTTAATATGAGTTTCTCTAAGACGACTTTTCAAAACTTTCATAGACTCCTAAAATTTTAGTAAGATCACTCAAGAGTAATAAGGGAAGCTGGGTATCGTGGCTCAGCCTGTAATCCCAGCACTTTGGGAGGCCGAGGCGGGCAGATCACTTGAGGTCAGAAGTTCAAGACCAGCCTGGCCAACATGGTGAAACCCTGTCTCTACTAAAAATACAAAAATTAGCCAGGTGTGGTGGTGGGTGCCTGTAGTCCCAGCTACTCGGGAGGCTGAGGCAGGAGAATCGCTTGAACCCAGGAGGCAGAGGCTGCAGTGAGCCGAGATAATGCCACTGCACTCCAGCCTGGGCGACAGAATGAGACTCCATCTCAAGGAAAAAAAAAAAAGAGCAATAAGGGGCAAAGGGAGGGAAGCTGGGAAGAATCAAGGCCTTGGCCTTGCTTCAATCTGAACAGATTCTCTTTTCACTGCCTTTTACAAAACATTTCTTTTAAAAAGAAAGAAAAAGGATTCATATTATTTTAAATAAATGAAAAAGTAGAATATCACTAGCATTAGACTATAAGCAAAACTATAATTACATAAAATTAATCTATATGCTACAAGTAAATAACAAACTAACTCAGAATTTAATGATAGTCAAAGAAATATGTTCATTCCCACAAAAGAGACTATTAAGAAGATGAATGATGCTTCTGATAGCCTTGTAAGGCTCAGGAGATAAAAATTTACAGTCTAGAAACCACTAATGTCAGGGAAGATACAGGAAAGGATGCAAGCAAATGCCCATGGACTTCTGGTTGAGACCCTGAAGAGCAGTCCTCTAACAGTAATATGAACAAGAAGTATACTGACTCTGGTAGGGACTGCAGTTCAGCTTCAAATATAAAGACTGAAAATAGACTAATGTAGTCCTAGACTGCTAACTCTTTCAGGCACCAAATAAAAGTGCTCATTGTTAGAAGATACTATCTCCTAAGTATCAAGTTATTTTTCAAGAAAAATTCCAAATACAATATAAAAAAAATAACCAGGCACATGAAGAGAGAAGACAACTAGCAAAACCCACAGGCAATAAAGAGACTCGTAAGGGCTCCAAATAGAGGAGCAGTCTTTATTGCATATTATATATTTATTGCACAACATTCAATGTGATAAAGACTGAGAATTCTAACAGAGTACCTCAAGATATAACGCAGATTTTTGAGGAGAAAAAAAATTCTAAAACTGTAAAATATAGCAACTGTATTTAATAACACAACTGACAGGTTTAAAAGCAAATGCTGTACAGCAGAAGAAATGATTAATCAACTGGAAGAGATACTACAGAAAAATATTAAAAATATTGGAATGACAAAATGATGAAAACCATGAAGCAGAGGATAAGAAACAATAAACAATACAGATAAGAAGGGCTAATATACATTTTGAATCCCATAAAGAGAGGAGAGAGGGACAAGAAAGAGAAAGGAGGTATAAGCAATATTTAAACAGACAGTGACTAAGAATTTTCTAAAATTAATGACGTCGAATTACAGATTCAGAAGCATTATGAATGACAGCAGCATAAGAAAACCACACTTAGGTACCTCTTAGAAAAATTATTTTAAAAAACAAAGAGAAAATGTTAAAAGCAGCCAGGAGAAAAAGTACATTACCTGAAAAGAAACAGTTTCAACTGATTGACAGTTGATTTATTAATAAAAACAACAGAAATCAGAAGGATAAGAATATCTTTAAAATTCTGAAAGAAAACAATTGCTAACCTAGAATTCTACACCAAGAGAAATATCCTTCAAGATTAAAGGTGAAATAAAGACATTTTCAGACAAACTAAAATAGAAACTAAAAACACTAAAGGGTGTCTCTTCTGTAAGAAAAAGTAATTCCAAAAAGGAAGCATGATAATGCGGGAAGAAATAAGAAACTGTAAAAGTGAAAGTAATTCTAAATGAAAACTGACTGTATACAACAATGATAATATCTTGTAAGCTACAAGCATACAGAATTAAAATATAGTCAGGCCAAGCACAGTGGCTCACACCTGTAATCCTAGCAGTTTGGGAGGCTGAGGCAGGGGGATCATTGAGGTCAGGAGTTCAAGATTGGCCTGGGCTACATAGTGAGATCCTCATCTCTATAAAATAATAATAATTTTAAATAAATTATTTTAAATAATAATATTTTAAATAAAATTTTAAAATAAAAAAAAATTTTAATTAGCTGGGTATGGTAGTGTGCACCTGTAGTCCCAGCTACTTGGGAGGCTGAGGCAGGAGAACCCCTTGAGCCCAGGATTTCGAGTTTACAGTGAACTCTGATCACACCACTGCATTCCAGCCTAGGCAAAAGAGGGAGACACTGTCATTAAAAATAATAATAAAATAAAATAAAACATAATTGTCATATCAAGTCAGGGCTGGGGGAGTAAATGGAGTTAAAATTTGGAAAAAGAGTATATGCACCAATTAACATTAGTCACAGGTAAGTTTAAAAAAATGCATGTTTTAATCTCTAGAAAAACCATTAAAGTAGTAGCAAGAATATAAAGCACCCAAGTTAATAGGAGCAGGAAGATAGAATAATATACAATAATATAAAAAGTAGAAGACAAAACCTAAAGCTGGAGAGATAAATAGAAAGCATGAAAGATTTAAATGAAATACTAGGTAAAATAAATATAATGTTTGTTAGGCTTGATTTTTAAAATTTAACTTACATATTGCATGCAAGAGATGAAAATGAAAGGATTTCTTTTTTTTCTTTTCTTTTTTTTGAGACAGAGTTTCGCTCTGTTGCTCAGGCTGGAGTGTAGTGGCGCAATCTCGGCTCACTGCAACCTCTGCCTCCTGGGTTCAAGCAATTCACTGCCTCAGCCTCCCGAGTAGCTGGAATTACAGGCGCCTGCCACCACACCCGGCTAATTTTTTGTATTTTTAGTAGAGATGGGGTTTCACCATCGTGGCCAGGTTGGTCTTGAACTTCCAACCTCATGATCTACCCGCCTCAGCCTCCCCAAAGTGCTAGGATTACAAGTGTGAGCCACCGAGCCTGGCCAATAAAAGGATTTCAAAAGAGTTAAAGTAAAAGGAGGGGAAATGGTACACCATGGCAAACATCAAACCAACAGAAATCGAGTGTAGCTGGGTTAATGACAAAGTAATATTTAAGGCAAAAGGCATTATTGAATTGTGAAGTTTATAATGATAACATTTTAACTAAATTTGCCCTGATACCTATAAAAAAATTACTCAATAACTGCAGAGTACACGTGCTTTTTAAACACACAAAACATTTATAAAAATTGGCCATATCCTGGGTCATAAAAGCAAGTTTTAACAAATTTCATGGAACTGAAATCATAAATGTTTTCTATGTAAGATCATAAATGTTCATGTATGTTCTCTGGCTGGCGAAAGTGAAATTAAGTTAAAAATCAGTAATAAGAAGGGAAATTAAGAAAGGTATTTCTAGGCCAGGCGTGGTGGCTCACGCCACCTGAGGTCAGGAGTTCATGACCAGCCTGGCCAACGTGGTGAAACCCCGTCTTTACTAAAAAATACAAAAATTAGCCAGGTGTAGTGGCAGGCACCCATAATCCCAGCTACTCGGGAGACTGAGGCATAAGAATTGCTTGAACCCAGGAGGCGGAGGTTGCAACGAACCAAGATCATGCCACTGCACTCCAGTCTGGGTGACAGGGCAAGACCTGTCTCAAAAAAAAAAAAGAAATATATTTATAGATAATCCAAGTATCAATAATAAAAGATATCAGAATGGAAATTAGAAAAAAATGTGGAAAAAATGATAATGAAATTACTGCAAATAAAAATGTATGGAAAGCAACTAAAGCTATAGTTAGTAAAGAGAAAAAAATTAAACTAAAAGGAGATAAAAAAGAAAAAATATAACAGCCAAAGATACGCCTGCATACATAAAACAGAAAGGAAACACAATATGCCTGCATACATAAAATAGAAAAGAAATATAAAATAAAAAGGACCAACAATTCCAAACACTGACTCATTAAAAATCCAACAAACCAGCCAGGCACAATGGCTTATGCCAGTAATTCTAGCTACTCAAGAGGATCGCTTGAACCCAGGAGTTCAAAGCCAGCCTGGGCAACACAGTAAGCAAGATCCCAGTTCTAAACAAAACAAAACTATAAATCTGATAAACTTCTGGATTAATCAAGGACTATGCAATTTAAAGTACCCATAAAACACCCTAATAGAATTTTAAGTTAACAGTTACAATATGTGCAGATGGACTTCAAACTTGTAACCTGGATTAGGGATGTCTCTTGGGGATACTCTCCCCCATCAATCTCTCTCTCCTAAACTGTAACAATGATCTAGCTTATTTCTTGTCTCCAGACTTGTCCATCCAAACTACTCTCCATTCGAGCCAGAGGGACCTTTCTAAAAGACAAAGATAAGACAATCACACATGATGAAAGACAAAGCTGCAAAAAAGCAGCTACAGGAAAGGGTTAGAGTGACTGTAAAATACCAAGAACAGAAACTTAGTCCTCTGGGTCCCAATTTCCTTAGCTGCCCTATCTGTCCCATGAAAAGACCTTTCCAAAGGAATTGTGAACACTTTTAAAAACATATAATCCCAGGCTCCCAGATCCATATCAATTGGTTCATATATAGGAAACTCAAATGCAAAAAAAATTGGAAAGACCCTATGGGTGAAACCTTGAATTTTATAAGAAACCAATGAGTTTTAGAAATACTATAGATGTTATAAGTTTTGGAAGAATTCACAATTTCTCTTTTGGAAATCGACTGAAGTCCTTAATTCAGTTCATAAGCAAATAAACAAGGCATCCACTGCAGAATTCTATTGGGGTGTTTTATGGGTACTTTAAATTGCATAGTCCTTGATTAATCCAGAAGTTTATCAGGTTTATTGTTTTGTTTTGTTTTTTTTAGAGCTGGGATCTTGCTTGCTGTGTTGGCCAGGCTCATTAACACCTGCAGACAGCATTCAGGAGATTCTGACACAGATGGGTCCGCACTCTCGCCTCACTTTCTGTGAACCATCTTAAGTCAGAAATAGAGAATGTAATATGCAAGCAAAAACCAGAGTGGGAAATAGCCCCACAGACTGACTACCAACTTCTCACTGAACAAACGCAGGATAAGACTCAGAATACAATGATGGCGTTACATATTTTAAAAACTAGGTGCCCACATTCCAGTCATTAATTACCAGAGCAAGGAGTCTCTTGATGAAGACACTCTTAAATACCATCATCAGGGAAGGGAATTGGAATAAAATTAGTTCTATTGTTAGATAAGAAGGTAATCAAAGGTGATATTATGGGGAATGTCCCATCCTATCCTTAAACTCACAGAGAGAAATTTCTTTAAATATTAAAGGACAACCTTGCAGAATCTACATTGATACTAATGCTCTAACATCAACTTTAAACTCTACCAATGTTACAGAATCTCTCCAATGGAGCCAACAAACTACTCAGATGATGGCATCTCTCATAATGCTCAGACATCCCCCACATACCACCTGTAAGTCTCACCCTCAGGCCTCTAACAGAGGAACATTCTTTCTTCCTCTGTGATATCATACCAGGTAATTTAATAGGGAAGAATTAATTATTGTACAAAACAAATTAATTACCAGATTAAATTTTGCCTAATGGCCCTTTCCTTGAAATCCCCAAGTTCTCCCCTATTCAACAATGAGTCCATAGCTAACATGGACATTGATTACTGGTGTTTCTTAATTTACATCAAGCCCACAACGAACATCTCTAGGAAGTTTGACTTTTTGTAGGCAAAAAAAAAAAAAAAAAAAAAAAAGTCTACTGATAATGGCAGATTTATTGGAGCTGAACCCCATTCAAGGCTCAGATTGACTAACCCGAAGCAAACATCTACCCAAATTTGAACAATACTCTCTAGCTGCAGAAGTGAAAAGGACTAAAACCAACAGTTGAAGACCTAATACAGAAAGGACTCACTACCTCATATTTATCTTTGCAAAACTCCTGTCTTCCTGATCAAAAACAAAAAACAAAATCACCACAATGGAAAGGATACAGCTTTGTTCAGGATCCCAGGGCTATAAATAGACTATTCATCTCTCTCCCCACCCCCACTTTCCTACAGTACCAAACTCAAATATTATTTTATCTTTACCATTTCTTGAAGCTACATATTTCACACTTGTAAACCTGTGTCTTAATTTAATGTCTTTTTAGAGTGGGATAATCAATACCTGTTTGCTTTGGAAAATCAATAATACATCTGGACAGTTATGCCCTAGAGTTTACTGAGACACTCTCCAATTTTTCAACAAGTCCTCAACTAGTACCTCAAGGATCTTAAATTACCCTGTGTTTCTACTCTAATCTAATATCTGGATGACCTTTTGTTGGTCTGAAAAATAAGTAAGTTCCAAGACTGATTACATTTTTCTACTTTAACTCAGACAGGACATAGGCAAAGAGAAATTATAGTCTTATTCAAGTATACAGTAATCCCCCGCCCAATCCATAGTTGGCTTTCTGCAGTATCAGTTACCTATGGTCAACCTAAGTCTGAAAATATTAAATGGAAACTTCCAGAAATAAACAATTCATAAGTTTTAAATGGTGTGCCATTCTGAGTAGCATAAAATCTTGTGCCCCCCATCTCCATCCCCCCCAGAATGTGACTCATCCCTTCGTCCAGCCCACCCATGCTGCATACTCTACTCACCCATTAGTCACTTAGTAGCTGTCTTGGTTATCAGATTAAAAAAATATATTAATAGTTTATACGAAGTTCATGGTTTCAAGCATCCACTGGGGGTCTTGAAAGGTATCTCTCCTGGGGACAGAGAGGGACTACCGCATTACCTAGTGCATGATTTATCCTAAGGAGGTATGCCTCTTACTCTGGGCAGATTACACACCGTTCAAAGCTTTCTGAGGTATGTAACAAAGAAAATCATGAAGATTCCTTTATCTCATTGACTACTGAAGGTAGTAGGTCCCCATTTTTCTGTAATTATATAACTATTAAAGGATTTAACCAAGTTCAGCCCATGGCTCATTTTTGCACTGACCATGAGCTAAGAATAGTTTTTATATTTTTAAATAATTGTTTTAAAAAATTAGTAACAGAGACTATACACGGCCCACCAAGCCTAAAACATTTACTATCTGGCCCTTTACAGAAAAGGGTTTGTTGACCCTTGCTACTCCTCTATTCCTTAAAAAGCAGGAAACTACTGTCGGTAAACTATGTCCTAAATAGACTTACCAGAAACTCCTCTAGAAAATTCAGATTCAATCTTGGTTGTTGATGGGTCATGTATTCAGATGAAACAAGAAAATATGAGGCCGACTTTGATGGAACAGATCTCAACTCACACCCGGAATGAAACCCCATGCTAGAGGCAAGATATGCCAAGATGACTGAAATCACTGCATTCAGCAGAGCTTGCCAACTGTGTAGCTAGTGATGAAAGGTTAATACAGTCCCATACTGCATATTGATGTTTCTGTCAACAAAGAAACACATATACGACAGTGGCATCACAACTGCCTACAAGATTCAGGACAGCACCATGTACACAGTACAGGTTCGTAGCCTAGGAGCTCTAGGCTACTATACAATATAGCCTAGGTGAGTAGTAGGCTATCCCATCTAGGTTTATTTAAGTACACTACTCTATAATGTTTGCACAATGACAAAATCACCTAACAATGCATTTCTCAGGCTGCATCTCCATGGTTAACTCACAAGTAACTGTATATATAAAACTGAGAATGGATCAGTTTTAAGAGTAGTCATGATTTGGAGATGCTTTGAAAATAACGATGGTTCCTGACTTTAGCATTAATCCTTCCTAAGGAGGTAACGATTCTAAAGACATGCTCACAAAAAAAGAGAAATAACATGAACAATTAAGAACACGCCCTGACTGATCATTATGTCAGACAAGAAGCACCCTTTACTAAGATCTTAGCCTTTATGGTAGTTCAAAAGGCCAAATCTTTTAAGAGGTTCAAAGAGAATGCCAACAACTGGCTCTAGCATTAGAAAAGCATATTGGATGAAATCCAGGGGCAAATTACCACAGTAACCACTGGTGCTCTTAGGACAGGGTTTCTTGGCGGCATCAGAGATCCTGAATGGAACCTTGGAAATTTTTTGCATAAAACTGTATACACTGGCAAGGACAAATTGGTCAGTCAAGTCTATTAACACTACTGGAAAAGCGTCACTAAAATTGCCAACAGTGCTGTGGTCTATGTCTCCTTTCTCATCAGCATAATTTTTGACAGTAAACGTGGAACACAGGAGTAGAAACCTCAAGGTCTCTCTGAGTGCCACAAATGGTTTTCATACAACCAATCCCCTGCTGTGGGTTTTGACTATGTCCTGGTCATCATTTGCTTATTCTTGGGTTAGACTTAAGCCTTTCCTTGTTGGAAATCTACAGCTCAAACACTAGGAAAAAACTGAATTTTGTGTGTTCAACCTGAGGAATTTCAACCTTTCCTTGAGGGGCATCCACTTTGCTAGAGCTGTTATTAAAGAGCTTTGCAAAGTCTTTCCACTTACTCAGAAGTTTCACTGTCCACATCACCTCAAGAAAGATAGAAAGAACAAAGGGAATTCTGAGACTAATATGAGCAAAGGTAGAGTCTCTTGAACTTTTGTGGCCTAAGATATTGCCACTGGCTTTAATGACAATGAGATCAATTTTTTCTGCGGCTCAACCATTCCACAATAATAAGTTAGTACAGGCTTGCCCACATACCTAGAAATATTACCTCTGATTACAGACTCCACACTACTGTACGCAGACATGGCCATATATGTACTGCCTGCCAAGAACTCATAATGTTATGGACCAAATATTTGTATCCCTGCAAAATTAATGTGCTGAAATCCTAAACTCCAATGTGATGGCACGAGGAGGAGATGGGGCTTTGGGAAAGTATTAGGTTGGTACCAATATAAAATTGCAGTTTTAATAATTAGTCATGAGGGTGGAGGAGGCTTTAATAGGGGCAATGGGATATTGCCCCTATAAAAGAGACTCCAGAGAGCTCTCCTGCCTCTTTCCACCAAGTGAGGATATAGCGAGAGGACAGCACCTTATAACCCTAAGGGAGACTCTCACCAGAACCCAATCACGCTGGCACCTTGATCTCTTTCAGCTTTCAAAAGTGTGAGAAATAATTTGTGTTGTTTATAAGCCACTCTATGATATTTTGTTTTAGCAGCCCAAACTAAGTAAGACACATGCAATATATCCAGTATTACTACCAACAGGTATAAGTAGCCTTTCCTTAATATCCTCCTAAATGACCCCTATATGATCTGAAACCTGGAGACATGGCCTTTTGGAAAACATAGAGAAAGACAGTCCTTGAACTTGAGAGAAAGGAACTTATCAGGTACTGTTAATAACGAGTATGGCAGTAAAACTCCTTATACTCACGTCTCTCAATTTAAAAAAGCCTAAGTCAGCCTTGAATCACTGTCAGACTATCCCATTTAGAAATCTGAAGTTGACAATTCTCAGCAATCTTCTAGAAGCAGAAGGTCTTTGGAAGGAGGGAGCTTCAATCAAAGATCTCCAAACCAAGATCCACAGAACAAGGTTAGTGACTGTCATGCTTTAATCTGTATTATTCTGTTCTTTATTTTCCTAGCTATCTTCTTTCCTCTTTTGCTATTAAGGTTACCTTTTTAGTTATATTACTTTAAAGGCCCCTATTCTTAATATTGGCTTTTCCATTCCATTTGTATGAGCCCTATGCCTGATTAAAATTTATTCATTATTTGACCAAAGCATACAATCAGAGTGACTGTTGGGTTTATAAACATTTTCCTTTGGGAGCCACCCTGCTTCCCCCTTGGTAACTGTTCCTTGTAACTAATCAATTTGTTTCCTGGGTAAATGACTTAACTGTTCAGTACCTTTTTAAATGACAACCCTAATGGTAGGCCATCTATTGTGTCATTCAGAGGAAAGGAGGTTCTTATCTCCACTGAAACATTACTAATGGATCTTAGAAGAGGACTAGAGGTCCTAGTCCTTGGTTAGTCCTTTATTACTACAAAGACCTCTAGTCTTCCAGTCCTTAGAAGAGGACTTAATGTTGGGTCCTTTTAGTAATAAAAGGTGTGTATTTGGAGGTGGTCTCACTTTTATAGACCTAACAGTAAAGACAGACAAATTAAACCCCATGCTCTTGTGCTTTAGAGCTACCTAATGATACTGGTGCTACAACTTTGATTACCTGGCACTGGGTCATTCTTGATAAGTTATAAATACTCTTTGACAACCCCAATAGGGGTATTTTACCTCAATAGATTAATGTTAACTTTATGACACAGAAGTCTACTAACTACTACTTGCAAACTAATCAGGGATTTGTTATCTTAGTAAACTGATGCCTCCCTTCAGGACAGTACCCGATATCACCCAGAGCCCATTTTGGCCCATCAGTTCCTGCTCTTGGAAACAGTCTGAGAATCTGACTCCCCAACTACTTGAGAGGATTCTGAATTGCTTCCTTTTCACATCAACCTTCTTTATTTCCAGCTCTACAAAAGGTCTAGAAAGTAGTAAGATTTCTATATGCTACAGTTTAGAGAATAGCAAGGAAATTAGGTAACCCAAAGATAACCAAAGAGCCCTTTGTCCAAAAGGTTTGTGAAACCAGATAGGTGGTAGTTCAAAAGAGTCACTTGAAATACAATATTTATCTGTCTTAGGGGAAGATGTGCTTATAATCTTTTGATCCTCTCTGATATCCTTACCATTACTAAGATTAGAGAAGCAAGCAAAATAATCATAAAATTAGGTGATGTTGACAATAACTCTACATTTGTTTTTGTTAGCTCTTCAGATGGGATAGAATCAATTTTCATGGCTTAATTCTGGCATTCTTGGCTCCTGGCTAAAAAGTAGAGTGCAGACTCTAATCATAACCTTTTTTTTTAGTATCCGTCTGTGGTGCAGTGCTCAGGGGTATAGCCAGAGTATTGAATGCTGCTGTACAGCCACTGTCCAGTCAAATGATCCAACAAATGACCATGATACAAAAGGGGAGGAATCTCTAATGCTTACAAAGATTGAAATGATCATCTCCATCTTCTCCCCACCCCCAGCCTGTTACCTGACCATTGAGACCTCATACAGTCATAAATAACTGGATTGATCACATTCTCAGATGTTAATGCTTGGGGAAAGGAGGCTGAGAACCAAAACCATTAACAATCACATACTATCTATATTTACATGGTTTTACTCTTTGACTTAAAATGACTTTACTATTCCAGGAACTCCTGCCCAGGAAGATGAAGTTTTAAATAGTCTAGTTGGATTCAGGAACGTCTCCCAAATATATTTATCTGAAAAACAGACTACTCATTACCCCTGCCCAGGACAATAACTCATTCAACAAAGTTCTTCAAAGACTCTTTATTCTGTAAGACTCATTTAAAATCCTTGCTGATTGTCATTATCCAGCCATATCCCAATCAGGCCTTTGCAGTGAAAAGATCTGCATTAAACCAAACCCAAAAGCCTCATAAATATCCCTCTTTTGCCTTCCTCTCTGAAACACTACTAAGATTCTGTAAAGGCAGGAGACTCCCTTATTATAATAGGAAATAAACCAGGCTTTCCTTTGTTAATAAGATATTTTGGTCAACAGGGAAGCCCAAGAGAAAAACTCTACACATACCAAAGTCTGAGGGATCCCAAAAAAAGAGCCTGTTCCCTACCCGATCTCCCTATAAGCAAAGATCTGCCAATACAGACAGATCATACAGTCAGTGTTTTGGTACTTTACTCTTAAGTATTAATACATTTCCCAGAGTCACCATATTTAAGAAAAACCTTTAATAAGAAAAGACCAAAATAACTTGGAAGAAACAGAGACAATGCACAAAGAAGAACATTAAAACACTATCATGGGCTGGGCGCCGTATTTCACATCTATAATCCCAGCACTTTGGGAGGCCCAGGAGCAGATCACGACGTCAAGGGATCCAGATCATCCTGGTCAACATGGTGAAACCCCATCTCTACTGAAAATACAAAAATTAGCTGGGCATGGTGGTGCACACATGTAGTCCCAGCTACTAAAGAGACTGAGGCAGGGTAATCGCTTGAACCCGGGAGGCAGAGGTTGCGGTGAGCCAAGATCGTACCACTGCACTCCAGCCTGGCAACAGAGCAAGACTCCTCTCAAAAAACAAAACAAAACAAAAAAGAAACTACCATGAACAAAGAACCTCAATATACATTTTCTGAAAGACTTTCAAATGGCCAACAGACATATGAAAAAATGCTGAGCATCACTAATCATCAGGGAAATGCAAATTAATGCCACAATGAAATATCACTTCATATCCGTTACAATGGCTAATACCAAAAAGAAAAGTGTTCGTGAGGATGTGGAGCAAAGGGAATCATTGCACACTGCTGAGAATAGAAATTAGCACAGCCATTTAAAAAACCGTATGGAGGTTTCTCAAAAAATTGAAAACAGAACTACCATATGATGCAACCATCCTACTACTGGCTATATAGGATATGAATTCAGTATGTTGACGAGATACCTGCACTCTCATGTTCACTGCAGCATTATTCACAATAGCCAAGATACAGAATCACATAACTGTCCATCGACAGATGAACGGATAAAGAAAATATGGTGTGTAGAGCAGGGCACAGTGGCTCATGCCTGTAATCCCAACTACTCAGGAGGCTGAGGCGGGAGACTGCTTCAGCACAGGAGTCTGAGGCTGCAGTGAGCTATGATCCTGCCACTATATTCCAGCCTGGTCAACCAAGCAAGATCCCCACCTCTGAAGACAAAAAAAAAAAAGGTAAGACAAAAAAAAAAGGCACGGAATATTATTTAGCCTTTAAAAAGAAGGAAATCTGGTCATTTGCAATAACATGGATGAAACCAGAGGGCATTATGTTGTTACGTGAAATAAGCCAGAAAGATAAATACCACATGATCTCACTTATATGTAGAATTTAAAAATGTGGAACTTATAAAAGTAGACAGTAGAATGGTGGTTACCAGGGGCTTGAGGAGGAGGGGAGTGATTGGGGAGAGGTTTGCACAAGTATACCAAATTTCAATTAAGCAGGAAAAATAAGGTCAAGATACCTATTATAGAACAAATGGACTACAGTAAACAATGTATACTTGAAAATTGCAGAGTAGATAAGTGTGAGTTAATGCTTGTGGTTAATTAGCTCAACTTAGCTAGTCCATAATGTATACATATTTCAAAACATGTTGATACCATAAATATACACAATTTTTATCAATTAAAACTGTATATCACAAAAATTTGCTCCACATATTTCAAAACCATGTTGACACCATAAATATATACAATTTTTTTTTTTTTTTTTTTTGAGACAGAGTCTCACTCTGTTGCCCAGGTTGGAGTCAGTGATGCGATCTCAGCTCACTGCAACCTCTGCCTCCCAGGTTCAAGCAATTCTCCTGCCTCAGCCTCCCGAGTAGCTGAGACTACAGGTGCACACTGCCATGGCCAGCTAATTTTTTTTGTATTTTAGTAGAGATGGGGTTTCACTGTGTTGCCCAGGCTGGTCGTGAACTCCTGAGCTCAGGCAATCTGCCCGCCTTGGCCTCCCAAAGTGCTGGGATTACAGGCGTGAGCCACCACGCCCAGCCAGTATATACAATTTTTATTTGTCAATTAAAACTATTATCACGAAGAGGTAAGCTATTGCATCCATGAAATATAAGTAAGGTTATGAAAAAGAATATTCAGATGACAAATTATATATACATATGAAAGCAGAAATAAAAATTAAATACAAGGGTTGAAAGATAAAATTGAAAACTAAAAATCTACAGAAACAAGAAAATACAAGAGAAATTATCAAATAATAGCATTTCCTAAAATTGAAGGACAAGTACTTTCTTTTGAGACGGGGTCTCGCTCTGTCGCCCAGGCTGGAATGCAGTGGCGCAATCTCGGCTCACTCCAAGTTCCGCCTCCCAGGTTCACGCCATTCTCCTGCCTCAGCTTCCCGAGTAGCTGGGACTACAGGCGCCCACCACCACACCCGGCTAATTTTTTGTATTTTTCGTAGAGATGGGGTTTCACCGTGTTAGCCAGGATGGTCTTGATCTCCTGACCTCGTAATCCGCCCGCCTCGGCCTCCCAAAGTGCTGGGATTACAGGCGTGAGCCACCACGCCCAGTGAAGGACAAGTACTTTCTAACTGAAAGCACCCAGTCCTACATCTCAGGACTGAGAATAATAAATGAAATAAAATCCACAAATGCACATAATCATAAAAGTTCAGAAAAATGGAAACTTAAAGTGAAGAAAAATAAGAGTTCTTAAGCTTTCTAGAAGACAAACAAGTTATACACAGGGATCAGAAATCTGAATCACACTGGAGTTTTCAACAACACTGAAGTTATAAGAGAATATACAATATACTCAAAATTCTGGGATTTTAAAAAGGATTTCCAACCTAGAATTCCATATCTAGCCAAAGTATCACTGCTAGTTTGCCCCAATATCCATTCTTCTCTTCTTCCTTTTAGTAACAAATCCCTTCTAGATAGAGCTGAGCACATAACAACCTAACTAAATATTACATTTTCCTGCTTCCTGTGTGACTTTTAATGGGCTTAGCTATATGGCAAACTTGACCAATCAGATACGAGCAAAAGTGATGTGAGCAGATTTTAGTTCATGCCCTTGAAACAAATCTGCAGACCCTCCACTCTCTCTCCCTTCTTATTAGTTGGAATAAGAATACTGGGTGATGGTAAGCCATCTTACAGCACAAAAATAAAGGTAAACCCTAAGGCAGTTCTTAACAAACAAATCAATCACTTGGATCCAGTAGGTCTGGGCTGGTCCTGAGATTCTGCATTTCTAATAAGCTCCCAAGTGATGCTGCTACTCTTTCTGGGAATCACACTCTGAGTAGTGAGGCCTGAGAGTAGAAAACGGTGTAAGAATAAGGTAGAAGGCAACTGCACCCCTGGATGACTGGAAAAAATGTCTTCATTGTTTAAGCCACTGATATACACACACACACACTTTATTTCTCAAGTTGACTTTTTTAATTTAAATACATGAAATAACTGTCTTTCCCTAAAACTTTTCAAATACTCCAATTTTCTTTCTGCTTTGTTTATATACATTCTATGAACATAATGTATGAATATGATATGTGAAATATAAAGTTAAGAATTAATATAAAATTGAATAGACTTTTTTTAAACATGCAAGGACTCGAAAAATGTGCCTTCCATTCACTCCCTTTCAAAAAGCTACTCAGGGAAGTACGCCAGCAAAATAAGGGAGTAAACCCAGAAAGATGATGGAGACCTAGGAATCAAACTCCAACACAAGAGAGAGGTAAAGGGAATATCCAGGATGAAGGTATATGGAAGTTCTAAGAGTTCCTATGAAGATGGGGAAAGAAAGTTTGCATATATGTGAGGATGGGGAAAACTATGTAATAGAACCAAATCATTCATATTCCATGATAGCAAATTGCAACAGATTACTCTAAATTTAAAAATAGGAGAAATAATACCATTACGCCAAAATTAGAGAGAAAAAATATCCAAGATCTGAAAGTCCTTGCTTCTTGTAATCAAAAATCATGAGGTAGGGAGAATTGGGCCCAGAGTTGCTGTTTTTTGTTGTAAACTTTACAGTGCAATTCCACTTTTAAAAATCTGAACATATATTATTTTGATTTTTAAAAATTCTGAACAGTTGGCATTTTATTGTTCCTATTCAAATTCTCATTCATACTGCTCCCAATTTCAGAATTCTACCAAAAGACCAGCGTAACAACTCTTTCTATATGTACATACATACATCTATGTATCGTCATGCGTTGCTTAGCAAGGGGGTATGTTCTGAGAAATGTATCACTAGACAATTTCACTGTTGTGCAAACATCACAGAGTGTACTTACACAAATCTAGATGGTATAGCCTA
Source organism: Nomascus leucogenys (assembly GCF_006542625.1). Taxonomy (NCBI): domain Eukaryota; kingdom Metazoa; phylum Chordata; class Mammalia; order Primates; family Hylobatidae; genus Nomascus; species Nomascus leucogenys. The sequence goes on from NC_044385.1 coordinate 57,493,465, forward strand.
CTGTACACCTAGGCTATATGATATAGCTCATTGTTCCTAGGCTACAAGCCTGTACAGCATGTTACTGAACACTATACACAACTGTAACACAGTGAGTATTTGTGTACCTAAACATGCAGAATTTTTTTTTTTTTTTTTTTTTTGAGACGGAGGCTCACTCTGTCACCCAGGCTGGAGTACAGTGGTACAATCCTGGCTCACTGCAACCTCTGCCTCCTGGATTCAAGCAATCCTCCTGCCTCAACCTCCCGAATAGCTGGGACTACAAGCAGGTGCCACCATGCCCAGCTAATTTTTATATATCTTTTTAGTACAGACAGGGTTTCACCATGTTGGCAAGGCTGGTCTTGAACTCTTGACCTCATGATCCACCTGCCTTGGCCTCCCAAAGTACTGAGATTACAGGTGTGAGCCACCACGCCTGGCCCAGAATTTGTTTTTTTTGTTGTTTGTTTGTTGCACACCCATGCTTTTGATTGCTAAATTTTGATTGCCTGATCATGACACTGAATAAATGTCTTCTTTAAAAAATGTTTTTTCTTTAGAAACCCAAATACCAACATAATGAGGAAGTATCTCAACTCACTTCAATGTCAACTAATCAGTGAAAAGAAAGCAAAAAGAGATTTAAAGTAACCTTCAAGAAATCTATTCATAGGAACTCAGGAGAAAAAGGGTGTGGGGTGTGAGGTTTGGCAGGGGTGTGTTTGTGAAGTATTCAGCAACCACACTTCAATTGCTCTTTTAATATATATCATAAGGTCTTCCTCCAGTCTGGGTGTGATGACCCTTTTCTTAGCTTATAGATTACAATCAGGTGAGTTTCACTCTATTACAACCACATATCTGTTTTCCCATCCCCACTCTTCCGCTTGTTGAAAACTAAAATCTTTGAGTACTTAAATTCCTGGCATGACAGGCACTTTATAAATGCTTGATTAATTAATAATAAATGAAAGAAAATTAAGTGTATTTCTGAAAAGTGTGAATTAGCATGATTTTCGCAAATCAGATTACAGCTTTTAAAACAACTTTAACACTTTTTAATACAGTTGTACTCTATATTTCTTCTAGAAATAAATATACTCTATAGTTATTTCTAGAAGAATGCTCATGCTAAGAATTAGCAACTTCCTGGATCTAGTTTAATTTTGCTATAAGAAATCACATTTAATACAACATTTGGACTATTACCTATACATGATAAAAAGTTTATAATGTTATTTTTATATCAAATATTTGTGACTTCTGATCTAAATGCAAAAGAGTACAAGAAAATCTAATCAGTTTTATAAAAAATGTTTGGTGCATTAAATCATGGTATAAAGATCTTAGGTGAGAAATAAAACCAAGAAGAATTAGATGAATCCTTAAAAAATAATTAAAATTAAGAAGCAAATTTCAGCTGGGCACAGTGGCTCACGCCTGTAATCCCAGCACTCTGGGAGGCTGAGGCAGGCAGATCATGAGCTCAGGAGATCGAGACCATCCTGGCTAACACAGTGAAACCCCGTCTCTACTAAAAATACAAAAAATTAGCCGGGCATGGTGACAGGTGCCTTTAGTCCCAGCTACTCAGGAGGCTGAGGTAGGAGAATGGCGTGAACCTGGGAGGCGGAGCTTGCAGTGAGCCGAGATCCTGCCACTGCACTCCAGGCTGGGCGACACAGCGAGACTTGGTCTCAAAAAAAGAAAAAAAAAAAAAAAAAAGCAAATTTCAAAATTGCAGATATAAGGTCTATGTACAAAAACCAACTGTATCCTTATATACTAGCAACAAACACATAGAAAATTAAAGTAACAATATAAATTTACAGTAGGATATAAAAACAAACATCAAATACCTACATATAAATGTAATAAAAGATGTGTAAGAACTCTACACTTAAAAACTACAGAAGCCGGCTGGGCGCAGTGGCTCATGCCTGTAATCCCAGCACTTTGGGAGGCCAAGGCAGGCAGTTCACGAGGTCAGGAGATTGAGACCATCCTGGCCAACATGGTGAAACTCCATCTCTACTAAAAGTAAAAAAATTAGCTGGGCATGGTGGCATGCACCTGTAGTCCCAGCTACTTGGGAGGCTGAGGCAGAAGAACTGCTTGAACCCGGGAGGCAGAGGTTGCAGTGAGCCGAGATCACACCACTGCATTCCAGCCTGGCGACAGAGCAAGACTGTCGCCAAAAAAAAAAAAAAAAAAAAAAAAACAACTACAGAAGCTTAGGCTGGATGCAGCCGCTCACGCCTGTAAACCCAGCACTTTGGGAAGCTGAGGTGGGAGGATCATCTGAGGTCAGAAATTTGAGACCATAGTGAAACCCCATCTCTACCATAAGTACAAAATTAGCCAGGTGCAGTGGCACATGCCTGTAGTCCCAGGAGGCTGAGGCAGGAGAATCAGACAAACCCAGGAGGCAAAGGTTGCAGCGAGGCGAGATCGTGCCACTGCACTCCAGCCTGGGTGACAGAGTGAGACTCTGTCTAAAATCAACAAAAAAAACTTACAGAAGCTTGGAGAAATCAAAGTCCTAAATAAATGGGGGCTATACCATGTTCATGGGTTGGTAGGTTTCAGTATTGTAAAGATGTTAATTCTCCCCAAATTATCAATAGATTCAAAGCAACTCCAAGCAAAATCCTAGTAGTGCATTTATGTGTGTGTTTGTTGGGGGGTGGGGTGAGTAGAAATTCATAAGCAAATTCTAAAAAAAAGAAAATAAGAAATAAATGACTAGGGTGATTTTAAATAACAAATTGGGAGATTTATATTACCTATTATATTTATTATGAATTAGAATTATTACAAGGCTATAGTCATCAAGACAAAATGTAAAATAAATCTTGACCCCTATCTACAACAACATGCAAAAATCAATACCAAATGTATAGTAGCTCTAAATGTAAAAAACTCTAAATGTAAAAAACTGTAACCTTATACAGTAGGCAACAATTTTCTAAATAATACAAAAAAACTCACTGCTCATAAAGTGATAAATTAAGTTGCACTAAGCTGGGCGCAGTGGCTCACGCCTGTAATCCCAGCACTTTAGGAGGCCGAGACAGGCGGATCATGAGGTCAGGAGTTCAAGATCAGCCTGGCAGCATGGGGAAACCCTGTCTCTACTAAAAATACAAAAAATTAGCCAGGCATGGTGGCATGCGCCTATAACCCCAGCTACTTGGGAGGCTGAGGCAGGAGAACTGCTTGAGCCAGAGAGGCGGAGGTTGCAGTGAGCCGAGATCACGCCCCTGCACTCCAGCCTGGGTGACAGAGTGAGACTCTGTCTAAAAAAAAAAAAAATTTAAGTTGCACTAAAATTAAGAACTTCTGCTCATTAAAAGACAACATTACAGGGGTAAAAACACAAGTCACAGAATAGTAGAAAATATCTGATACATATATGTGTGTAGATTTTTTCCAGAATATAGCACTTTATAGTCTTAAAAGTGGGATTTCCTATCATTTTACATGTCATATGGTATTATTACTTTTGACTTCTTTCGATCATTTACTTTTTTTAGAATAATTTGATCTATTTATTTATATTTTTACTTCAATAGCTTTGAGGGAACAGGTGGTGTTTGGTTGCATGGAAAAGTTCTTTAATGGTGATTTCTGAGATTTTGATGCACCCATCACCTGATCAGTGTACACTGTACCCAATATGTAGTCTTTTATCCCTCGCCCCTCTCCCACCTTTCCCCTCCAAGTCCCCAAAAATCCATTATATCACTCTCATGCCTTTGCATCCTCATAGCTTAGCTCCTGCTTATAAGTGAAAACATATGATGTTTGGTTTTCCATTCCCGAGTTACTGAACTTAGAAAAATGGTCTCCAACTCCATCCAGGTTGCTGCAAATGCCATTATTTCATTCCTTTTTATGGTTGAACAGTATTCCACGGTGTGTGTGTATGTGTTGGAGGTTGCAGTGAGCCAAGATCGCACCACTGCACTCCAGCCTGGGCAACAAAGCTATATATATATACACACACACACACACACACACACACACACACACACACACACACTACATTTTCTTTATCCATTTGTTTGTTGATGGCCATTTAGGCTGGCTCCATTTTTTGGCAACTGTGAAGTGTGCTGCTATAAACGTGTGTGCAAGTGTCTTTTTCAAATAATGACTTCTTTTCCTCTGAGTAGATACCCAGTACTGGGATTGCTGGATCAAATGGTAGTTCTATTTTAGTTCTTTAAGGAATCTCCATAGTGTTTTCCATAGTGATTTACTTTCCCACCAGCAGTGTAAAAGTGTTCCCTTTTTACCACATCTACACCAACATCTGTTTTTTGATTTTTTAAATTATGGCCATTCTTCCAGGAGCAAGGTGGTATCTCCTTATGGTTTTGATTTGCATTTCCCTGATAATTAGTGTTATTGAGCATTCTTTCATATGTCTGTTGGCCGTTTGTATATTTTCTTTTGAGAACTGTCTATTCATGTCCCTTGCCCACTTTTTGATGGGATTGTTTTTTATCTTGCTGATTTGAGTTCCTTGTAGATTCTGGGCATTAGTCCTTTGTCAGATGCACAGTTTGAGAATATTGTTTTTCCCACTCTGCGGGTTGTCTGTTTATTCTGCTGATTATTTCTTTTACTGTGCAGAAGCTTTTAATAATCTACTTATCTTTAATAATCTACTTATCTTTGTTTTTGCTGCATTTGCTTTTGGATTCTTGGTCATGAAGTCCTTACCTAAGCCAATGTCCAGAAAGGTTTTTCCAATGCTATCTTCTAGAATTTTTATAATTTCACCTCTTAGATCTAAGTCTTTACTCCATCTTGACTTGATTTTTTTATAAGGTGAGAGATGAGGATCCAGTTTCATTCTTCTACATGTGGCTTGCCAATTATCCCAGCACCATTTGTTGAATGGGATGTCCTTTCCCCACTTAATGTTTTTGTTTGCTTTGTCAAAGATCAGTTGGCTGTATTTGGCTTTATTTCTGGGTTCTCTCATCTGTTCCTTTGGTCTACATGCCTATTTTTATACCAGTACCATACTGTTTTGGTAACTATAGCCTTGTAGTATATAGTTTGAAGTCAGATAATGTGATGCCTCCAGATTTGTTCTTTTTGCTTAGTCTTGCTTTGGCTATGTGGGGTCTTTCTTGGTTCCATATGAACTTCAGGATTGTTTTTTCTAGTTCTGTGAGGAATGATGATGGTATTTTGATGGGAATTGCATTGAATCTGTAGATTGCTTTTGGCAGTATGGTCATTTTCACAACATTGATTCTACCCATCCAAGAGCTTGGCATGTGTTTCCATTTGTTTGAGTCATCTATGATTTCTTTCAGCGATGTTTTGTGGTTTTCCTTGTAGAGATCTTTCACCTCTTTGATTAGGTATATTCCTAAGTATTTTATTTATTTGTTTGTTTATTTATTTATTGCAGCTGTTGTAAAGTGGTTTTAGTCCTTGATTTGATTCTCGGCTTCGTTACTGTTGGTGTTTAGCAATGCTTCTGATTTGTGTATGCTGATTTTGTATCCTGAAACTTATGAGATCAAGGAGCTTTCTGGGTCTTTAGGGTTTTCTAGGTATATGATCATATCATTGGTGAAAAGTGACAGTTTGACTTTGTCTTTACCAATGTAGATCCGCTTTATTTCCTTCTCTTGTCTGACTGCTCTGGCTGGGACTTCTAGTACAATGTTGAATGGAAGTGGTGAAAGTGAGCATCCTTGTCTTGTTCCAGTTCTCAGGGAAAATGTTTTCAACTTTTCCTCATTCAGTATAATGTTGGCTATGGGTTTGTCATAGATGGCTTTTATTACTTCGAGGTATCTCCCTTCTACACCGATTTTGCTAAGGGTTTTAATCTTATTGTTAAATGCTTTTTCTGCAACTATTGATACAATCATATGATTTTGCTTTTAATTCTGTTTATGTGATGGATCACATTTATTGACTTGCAGGTGTCAAATCATCCCTACATCCCTGTTATGAAACCCACTTGATCATGGTGTATTCTTTTTGATAAGCTATTGAATTTGGCTAGCTAGTTTTTTTGTTTTGTTTTGTTTTGTTTTGTTTGGAAACAGAGTTTTGCTCTTGCTGCCCAGACTGGGGTGCAGTGGCATGATCTCAGCTCACTCGACCTCTCAGGTTCAAGCGATTCTCCTGTCTCAGCGTCCTGAGTAGCTGGAATTACAGGTGTGTGCCTCCACGCCCAGCTAACTTTTGTATTTTTAGTAGAGACAGGGTTTCACCATGTTGGCCAGGCTGGTCTCAAACTCCTGATCTCAGGTGATCCACCCACGTCAGCCTTTCAAATTGCTGGGATTACAGGCGTGAGCCACCGCCCCTGGACTTTTTTTTTTTTTTTTTTGAGGATTTTTGCATTTATGTTCATCAGGGATATTGGTATGTGGTTTTCTTTTCCTCCCTCCCCAATCTCCCTCCCCTACTCGCTGCCTCCTCCTTTCTTTCCTTCTTTTTGTTTTTGTTGTTGTTGTTATTATATCCTTTCCTGATTTTGGTATTAGGGCGATAATGGCTTCAAAGACCTATTTGGGGAGGGTACCCTCCTTCTCTATCTTGTGGAATAGTTTTAGTAAGACTGATACCAATTCTTCTCTGAATGCCTGATAGAATCCAGCTGTGAATCCATCTAGTCCTGGAATTTTTTTTGTTGGCAGTTTTTTCATTACTGTTTCAATCTTGCTACTTGTTACTGGTCTGTTCAGAGTTTCTATTTCTTCCAATTTAATCTAGAAGGGTAGTATATTTCCAGGAATTTATCCATCTCTAGATCTTCTAGTTTGTGCACATAAAGGTGTTCATAGTAAACTTGAATAATCTTTTATATTTCTGTGGTATCAGTTGTAGTATTTCCCAGTTCATTTCTAATTGAGCTTATTTACATCTCTCTTCTTGGTTAATCTTACTAATGGTCTTTCAATGTTGTTTATCTTTTCAAATAAACAGCTTTTTCTTGCATTTATCTTTTGTTTTTGTTTATCTGTTTCAATTTCCTTTAGTTCTGCTCTAATCTTTGTTATTCATTTTCTTCTGCTGAGTTTGGGTTTGGTTTGTTCTTGTTTCCTTAGTTCCTTGAGGTGTAACCTTAGATTCTGTGCTCTTTCAGACTTTTTTTTTTTTTTTTTTTTTTTGAGACGGAATCTCGCTCTGTCCCCCAGGCTGGAGTGCAGTGGCACGATCTCGGCTCCCTGCAAGCTCCACCTCCTGGGTTCACGCCATTCTCCTGCCTCAGCCTCTCCGAGTAGCTGGGACTACAGGCGCCCGCCACCACGCCTGGCTAAATTTTTGTATTTTTAGTAGAGATGGGGTTTCACCGTGGTCTCGATCTCCTGACCTCGTATCCGCCCGCCTCGGCCTCCCAAAGTGCTGGGATTACAAGCGTGAGCCACCATGCCCGGCCTCTTTCAGACTTTTTGATGCAGGCATTTAATGCTATGACCTCTCTTCTCAGCACCACATTTGCTATATTCCAGAGGTTTTGGTAAATTGTGTCACTATTAGTGTTCAGTTGCAAGAATTTTTTAATTTCCACCTTGATTTCATTGTTAAGCCAAAGATCATTCAGAAGCAGATTATTTAATTTCCATGTATTTATATAGTTTTGATGGTTCCTTGTGGAGTTGATTTCCAATTTTATTCCACTGTGGTCTGAGAAGGTACTTGATATAATTTTGATTTTGTTACTTTTTTTTTTTTTGAGATGGAGTCTCACTCTGTCACCAGGCTGCAGTGCAGTGGCACGATCTCGGCTCACTGCAACCTCCACCTCCAGGGTTCAAGTGATTCCCCTGCCTCAGCCTCCTGAGTAGCTGGGATTACAGGCGCACACCACCACACCTGGCTAATTTTTTGTATTTTAGTAGAGAAGGAGTTTCACCATATTGGCCAGGCTGGTCTCAAACTCCTGACCTTGTGATCCGCCTGCCTCAGCCTCCCAAAGTGCTGGGATTATAGGCATGAGCCACCGTGCCCGGCCTACCATTTTTTTTTTTTTTTTTTTTTCTGAGACGGATTCTTGCTCTGTCACCCAGGCTGAGTGCAATGGCGCCATGTCAGCTCACTGCAAGCTCCGCCTCCCAGGTTCAAGCAATTCTCCTCCCTCAGTCTCCAGAGTAGCTGGGACTACAGGTGCGTGCCATCACGCCCAGCTAATTTTTTTATTTTTAGTAGAGATGGAGTTTCACCGTGTTAGCCAGGAAGGTCTCAATCTCCCGACCTTGTGATCCGCCCGCCTCAGCCTCCCAAAGTGGTGGAATTACAGGCATGAGCCACAGTGCCCAGCCAATTTTGTTGCATTTATTGAGACCTGTTCCATGACCTATCATATGGTCTATCTTAGAGAATGTTCCATGTGCTGACAAGAATGTATATTCTGCAGTTGTTGGGTAGAATATTCAGTAAATATCTGTTAAGTCCATTTGTTCTATGGTATAGTTTAAGTCCATTCTTTGTTGACTTTCTGTCTTGATGACCTGTGCTGTCAGTGGAGTATTAGAATCCCCCACTATTACTGTGTTGCCATCTATCTCGTTTCCTAAGTCTAGTAATAATTGTTTTATAAATTTGGAACTCCAATGTTAGGTCCATATATATTTAGGACTGTGATGTTTTCCTGCTGGATTCTTTTATTAATATATAATGCCCTTCTTTGTCTTTTTTAACTGTTGTTGCTTTAAAGTTTGTTTTGCCTGATATAAGAATAGCTATTCCTGCTCGCTTTTGGCTTCCATTTGCATGAAATATCTTTTTCCACCCCTTTATCTTAAGTTTATGTGAGTCCTTATGTGTTAGGTGAGTCTCTTGAAGACAGCAGATACTTAGTTGGTGGATTTGTATCCATTCTGCCATTGTATGTATTTTAAAAGGAGCATTTAGGCCATTTACATTCAATGTTGGTATTGAGATGCGAGGTACTGTTTTATTCATCATGCTAGTTGTTGCCTGAATACCTTTTTGCTTCCATTGTGTTATTGTTGTATAGGTCCTGTCAGATTTATGCTTTGAGAAGGTTCTAATTTGGTGTATTTCAAGGTTTTGCTTCAACATTCAGAACTCCTTTTAGCATTTCTTGTAGTGCTGGTGTGGTGATGGTGAATCCCCTCAGCATTTGTTTGTCTGAGAAAGACTTTATTTTTCCATTTATGAAGGTTAGTTTTGCTCAATACGAAATTCTTGGCTGGTAATTATTTTGTTTGAAGAGGCTGAAGATAGGATCTGAATCCCTTCTGGCTTGCAGGGGTTCTGCTGAGAAATCTGCTGTTAATCTGATAGGTTTTCCTTTATAGGTTAACTGATGCTTTTGCGTGATAGCTCTTAAGATTCTTTCCTTTGTTTTGCCTTTAGATAACCTGATAACTATGTGTGTGGGTGATGATCTTTTTGTGATGAATTTCCCAGGTGTTCCTTTAGCTTCTTGTATTTGGATACCTAGATCTCTTGTGAAGCTGGGGAAGTTTTCCTCAATTATTCCCTGAAATACATTTTCTAAACTTTTATATTTCTCGTCTTTCTCAGGACCACCAATTATAGTTAGGTTTGGCCATTTAAAATAATCCCAAACTTTGTGGAGGCTTTGTTCATTTTTTTTTTATTCTTTTTGCTCTATCTTTGTCTGATTGGGTTAATTTGTAAGCCTTGTCTTTGAACTCTGAAGTTCTTTCTTCTATTTGTTCTAGTCTATTGTGGGAATTCCAGTGCATACTGTATTTCTCTAAATGTGTTTTTCATTTCCAGAAGTTGTGATTCTTTTTTTCTTTATGATATTTATTTCTCCAGAATACAATATTTATTTATTCTCTGGAATAAATATTATCTCTATGATATCTACTTCTCTGGAGTAAATATCTTCTGGAGCATTTTTCATCCATATCTTGCATTTTTTTTAATTTCTTTACGTTGGTTTTCACCTTTCTCTGCTATCTCCCTGAGTAGCTTAATAATTAACCTTCTGAGTTATTTATTTCGCAATTCAGAGACTTATTCTTCATTTGGACCCATCGCTGGGGAGCTAGTGTGGTCTTTTGGGGATGTTATAGAAACTTGTTTTGTCATATTACCAGAATTACTTTTCTGATTCCTTCTCATTTGGGTAGACTATTTCAGTGGAAAAATCTGGAACTCAAGGGCTGTTGTTCAGATTCTTTTGTACCACGTTGGTGGTCCCTTGATGTGATGCACTCCCCCTTAGGGACAGGGCTTCCTGCAAGCCACACTGCAGTGATTGTTATTGCTCTACTGGGTCTAACCACCCAGTGGGGCTACCAGACTCTGAGCTGGTACTTGCAAATGTCCGCATAGAGTCCTGTGATACAATCTGTCTTCAGGTCTCCCAGCTGTGGATACCAGCACCTGTTCTGGCAGAGATGGTAAGGGAGTGAAGTAGACTCTGTGAGAGTCCTTGGATGTAGATATGTTTAGTGTGCAGGCTTTCTCGGATGCTGGTTATGCTAGCAGTGTTGTCACATGGACAGACTCAGGACCACTGGTTGGCCAGGATGTTGCAGGCAGTGGAATTAGCTATTGTTTTCTCCCACCTTGAAGCAGGGCTATTATGTCATGAGTTGTTGTAATGTCATGAGTTGGTTGGCCTCCAGCCAGAAGGTGCCAGTTTTAAGAGAGCACCAGAGTTTTCTGCAGGTCTCACAGAATTTGCAGCAGCCTGCTGCTTCTTTCAAAGGATCTGTGAATTCTTTCAGTTTTTCTAGTACACTCCTGTGGCAGTTCCTGGAACAAAAAGTCCACAGTGTGAGTCTCCACATGCTCTGTCCATCCAAGTTAAGAGCTGCACGTCAGCCCTGTCTCCTATCCACCATCTTGTACAATCATGCCAGAAGGCAAAGAGGAATCAGGCATGACTATGTGGACAGAGAACGAGGAAGAAAGCTGTGTATACATTTTATATTCAACAAGACAGGAAATCTCGCATATCAATAAGGAAAAGGTAGACAACACAGTAGAAAAACAGGCAAAACACCTGAACAGGTATTTCACAAAAGAAGATACTCAGTGTCCATTAATCGTATGAAAAGATACTGACATTCATTATTTTTCAGTGAAACAAAACTAAAACTACTTTGTGGTACCACTATATATCACTGGAATGGCTTTAATCATAGACAAGTTATACCAAGTTCCCATGTTGAGTCACTATGAGCTACTTACTGTTATGCAGCCCTGGGACCTGTCCAGTTGCCAGTGCCTCCATCTATGTATACCAAATCCTTATCCACTCAGTCTTCTGAATGAGACTAAGAGACTCCAGAGACGAATGGGTAAAATGTTTATAAGGTTATCAAGTCACACAAGGTTACTTTTAGTGCTATTTCAGTTACAGTACAGGTTTAAATGAATATTTGGAAGTTTATTTAAGTTTCTTAGCCACCATTTATAAAATAGCCCCTAAGTATTCTCACTGAAAATTTTACACATAATTATTTAACAAATTGTCATATACAGCCATGTGGAATTACAATGTAGTCATTAAAAATCATGTTTTGAAAAATGTAATATTTTAAAATGCTTAAACCTAATAAGAAATTGAAGGAGGTATAATAAACATCTATATATCCATCTATATTAACATTTTACCACATCTTTACACACACACACACACACACATTTTCTTCTCAACCACTTGAAAGTAATTTTTAGCACACGATCAATGTGGTGATGTCAGAAGAAAACAAAAGCAACTTGTAGATATCATGCCACTTCATTCTGAAATACTTCTTCTGAGAATAAGGACATTTTCCTATATAATCAAAATATCATTTATATAACACCCCCAAAATAACATTTGCATAAACTCATTTGTTGTATAATTCATACTCAAATGTTACAAATTGTTCCAAAAAATGTCTTTTGTATGAGTTTTTATTAAACCCAAATTTACTGAACTTAATTTTTATTAATCCACTGAATTTGGTTGGTAAGTCTCCTTAGTCTTTTTTAAATTGAATCCCTCCGCCACTACCACAAAGCTTTTCATGATACTTTCTTGAAGAGACTAGGCCAGTGGTCATTTAAAACAGCACAAATTCTAGATCTGTCTGATTGTTCCATCATGATTAGGTTTAAATTAAATATTTTTGGTGGGGCAACTATACCGGTGATTTTTTTTCTTACTGCACCCCATGAAAGGCAAAAATAATGGGCTATCCCACTGTTCATGATGCTAAGATTGATCATTTTGTTAAGCTGATGATTGCCAGACTCTCAATTACAAAGGTACATTTTCTCCTTTGCAATTAGTAAATAATCTGTGAGGTGATACTTTTAAACCAATGAATATTTAATTTCCCAACAAATTTTCACCATCAATGATTTTTGCCTGAATCAATTTTTACACTGAGAGTTACAAAATGGTTTTGCTGATTCCATCATTCCTTCTACATTTTATCAACTGGCATTCTTCTGTAAAGAACCACCCCCGCCCTACCTTTTTTACCATCAAGATAGATTCATGGATTCTTTATAGGACAAATTATAATACACAGCCCTCTTCAATATCTATGGGACACACTGGTTCCAGGACCTCCCAGCAGATACCAAAATGCATAGATGCTCAAGTCCCTTACATAAAATGACGTGTATCTGCATGAAACCTACACATACCATCTCACATACTTTAAATCATCTTTTGATTACTTATGATACCTAATACAATGTAAATACTATGTAAATAATTGTTATATTGTTTAGGGGAAAATGAAAAGAAAAAAGTCTGTACCTGTTCAGTACGGACACAACTACAGAACACTTTGGATCTGTGATTGGCTGAATCTGCATATATGGAACCCACAGATACACAGGGTCAACTGTATATTCTGTCTAATGTTCAAATTATGCCAAATCTGGCCAATAAAAACCTCTCCAAGTCAGTGTCTATTACTTTTGGAATAATTTAACATCTTTGAAGACAAAATGTCACTAGAGCACAAACAGAATTCAAGGCCTAAATAATTCAATCAGACAAACAATGTTTAAGACAATTCAGAAGCTTGCTCCACACAGCTTCCTGTTCTTGCAAGTTTTATCCCATCTCTCAGTTAATGGCACTGCCACTGAGGAGTCAATTATTCAAGCCAAAAAACAAAGACTAATTCTCAACACCGCCCTTTCCCTCACTACTAGATGGAAAGGGAAACGGTGGTCAGAGGATTAGAGCACTATTACTTTCTAGCTCATGCCCTTCTATACTGTCTATATTTCTTCCATGACCATTTCATTTTTAAAGAGCATTATTTTAAAAATGTAAAATGAGGCTATGGTTCATCAACTTTTAAAGGCAAAACGGCCATCTCCACATTTTAGCAAAATTTCTTGTACTTTTTCTGGATTTATAGCCCATTCAGGCCGATATTCTCTAAGAAATAGTGGTTCCTGACACTTTATCATAAAATCTCAGAACTGGTAGGACCATACAAGTCACCCAATCCAAACATCAATCCAATACTTCAATTTCTTCCACAATAGCTCCACCAAATTGTCATTTAGGACATGCTGAAACCATTTGTAGAAAGAACAAACTCCCCTTTTTCAATTTCATAATCTGGACTACTTTGTTACAAAGTTCCTCCCTATGTTTAGTGCCAAAGTCATTGGTCACAGTTCTACACTTGGGGTCACAAAATAGTTGTGTCCCTATTCTACGTAACAGTAAAGCAAATATTTGAACTAGTACCCATATGGGAGAATATGCTTATGCTGCCCCCTGGATTTATACCTCAGAAGGCTTAAAATAGCTTAATTCCATTTAGTAACTAATTTCGAATCTATCATCATTTGTAAATATACTTAAACTTTTAGAGAATTAATTACATTTTCAGTTTCAAAATAAAGTGCTTCTACCCAGCTGTCTTATTTCAAGACTGGGGGTAAAAATAAACAACAGTTCATCAGGCTGAGATTTTAAAACAAGTTCAATTTACCGATATGATCACAGTCTTCTATACTTCAAATTCATCCCTTTAACTTCCAAGTTGAAACACCCAAACCCTTTTATTTTATATACTATGGTATCTTTCTCCTGGTCACTTTGTTTGCCTTTCTCCAAACCTGCTCTAGTTCTTATCTTCCTATAATGTAACAACACTTGTCAAAAGTAAAAAGGTACTATGACTTTGCACAATAGTAGGATTACATTTTTTACTTTGTTTTGAACCAGTATCCAGTAAGTACAGTTTACTGAGCCAGGCTTGAATACCTAGCCAGAGCAATAACAGTGAGCCTCAATGAGCCTCAATATTTGAAATGAGTCATCTGGCCATTTGCAATCAACAAATATTTATTAACACAATACTTACTATTTACCCTGTACTAGCAAATATAGGCAAGTCTCTTACAGCATGAGTTTTTATAACATAATGTAGATATAACATCATCAATTGGGGGAAAACTCAATACACTAAAGCATTATTACTACAACGCCAAGTGGAATTAGCACAACATAAATAGAAAAAATAATAGTTGCATCAAAGAACAGGCACACAGAGCTGCATTGTTTGTGTGTTCTTCTGAAATAGAATTGTTTTGTTTACTCAAGCATTCTTTTATTCTTCTGTTTACCACTGGCAGTTGTGAACAGTTCTGCAAGTAAAACTGCATGGTCAAGGACAAATGTGATCGGAGAAGCTAAGAACCTTCTGAGAATGTGGATGGACTCAAGGGTGAAGGAGGAAAAATTTGGTTTGTTTTTGTTGAATTTAGTCAGCATATTTATTATTTTTAGAGTAAAGCTACATAAATACTTATATTATGTCAGTCCTACAGAAACTCTCCAGTCCTCTTTCTCCAATGAAACTTCTGTTTTCATAAGAGATTTTTTCGTAGTAAGAGATTTGGCTGAAAAACAACCATGACATTACAGCAGAAACAACCATAGGTTGCTATCTGTAAACAGACTTATTTAGGATAATCATCTACCACTAAGCATCTTAAATTCTTAAAAAATATAAATCAGGATAATTGGGCACTAGAGAAATAGGTAATCACAAATGACTGAACAAGAGAGATTAATTAAATAAATATATTAAAGTACATGTAACTTATATGCCCTTATGATAGCTTGAAAACTTGTTTTGCATGCATTGTCTTATGTTACAAAAAGATCTCTGTGGGATGAATTCATTTTACAGATGAAAAATCAGAAGTGCTCAGAGAGACTGAATGAACTGCTCAAGCTCAAGAGCTCATAAATCACATATAAGATGTCAATCCCAAATCTAATAATATTAGGAAAACAAAAACAGAGCTTGTAAATAATGCATGTCAATCTCAAATCTAATAATATTAGGAAAACAAAATTTAGTAAGAACTCTTACTTACCTAACAAAGAAACACTAGAAATATTTCCATTTAAAAATCAAAAGACAAAAATATCTCCAACACTGCCAGTAGGAATGTAAAGTTATTAAAAAGTTATTTAAGTTACAGCCGGTTGCTCACGCCTGTAATCCCAGCACTTTGGGAGGCCGAGGCAGGCAGATCACGAGGTCAGGAGAACGAGACAATCCTGGCTAACATGGTGAAACCTCGTCTCTACTAAAAATACAAAAATTAGCTGGCCGTAGTGGCCCACACCTGTAGTCCCAGCTACTCGGGAGGCTGAGGCAGGAGAATTGCTTGAACCTGGGAGGCAGAGGTTGCAGTGAGCCGAGATTGTACCACTGCACTCCAGCCTGGCGACAGAGTGAGACTATCAAAAAAAAAAAAAAAAGAGCCAATGCAGTAACACCAAATTTTCCTCAAGTGGAAGTACTAGCCAAGAATAAAACTATTAATATATAACATGAATATCTACCTGGAAAATCTAAGGCAGCAAGCTAAAAAATCAGCAATAAAAAATTTAAACTACCTTTATAAGAAATGCAGAAAGTTTATGACTATTTGAGATACATGGTGTGTTAATGAGGATTTATTGAACCGTCTCTACTTTGGAGTACATTTTTAAAATTCCATAATAGTTAAAAAATATGCACAGGGTTACCAGATTTAGCAAATGAAATACAAGATGTCCAGATAAATCTGCATTTCAGATAAACAATGAAAAAAATTTTAATATGTCACAAATATTACATGAGACGTACAGGTGCACAAACCTGTGCATAATACTACTTAAATGAAATAAAATACCTTGTAATAGGCAATATGTAGGACCCGTATGAAAAACACAAGGTTTTATCAAGGTTCTTAAGATAAAATCTGAATAAAAAACATAACCATATTGCTGAGTATGGAGAGTAATTCATCTATACATTTAATACAATTCAACCCAAATCCCAAAATACTTTTTAGACCTTGAGTTGTTGATTTTAGAGCTTCCCTGGAATAAATGGATAAGAAAAACTGTAATTTATTTTTCAAAGAGTAACATCAAGGTTCCAGTCTTACCCCAGATATTGTAGATCTTTATTATAAAAGACGTAAAACAACAAGGGGAGTAACACAGGAATAGACAGATCAATGGACTAACACAGAAAGTCCAGAAATAAATTCCAAGTTGGGAATGTAGGAAAAGTAGCATTTCAAATCAATTGAGAAAGAATTATTCAACAGTATTAAAAGGAATAGAAAAACTAAAGTTAGAACCCTACCTAACAAGTTTTAACAAATATTTTAAGATTAAATAAAATTTTAACTGTAATTTTAAGACCTATAAAAACATTAGGTGAAAATGTAAGTAAAGGGCATATAATGGAGAAAACTCAGAAGCAATAAAAGACTGATACATTTGATTACACATTTAAGAAGTCATAAATATAAAAACAAAGAATTGGAAATTCTTACAATATGAATAAAAAAATGAATATCCTAATAAACAAAGCACTTAATAAAAAGAAGTTTTTAAGAAAATGTAGGTCGGACACGGTGGCTCACATCTGTAATCTCAGCATTTTGGGAGGCTGAGGCAGGCAGATCATGAGGTCAGGAGAACAAGACCATCCTGGCTAACATGGTGAAACCCCGTCTCTACTAAAAATACAAAAAATTAGCCAGGCGTGGTGGCGGGCACCTGTAGTCCCAGCTACTTGGGAGGCTGAGGCAGGAGAATGGCATGAACCCAGGAGGTGGAGCTTGCAGTGAGTGGAGATTGTGCCACTGCACTCCAGCCTGGGCAACAGAGCAGGACTCAAAAAAAAAAAAGAAAGAAAGAAAGAAAGAAAATGTAACAGAAAACACGCAAAATATGATTGGGTAATTCCCAAAAGAAATTAAATGATGAATAAATATGAAACTAAAAATTTAAATGTTAAACAAATGTAAATAAAACCAAAATTCCATAGGTTGCCTATCAAATTTACAAAGATCAAAGAAAACAATAATAAAACTATTGATCAAGGAGGAGGCAAACATTACTCTTGTTCATTATGAAAGACATTACAAATTAGTTCAAAGCTTCTAGGAGAAAATCTGGCTTCATATATCAAAAACCTTAAAAATGGATCCAGCAAACCCACTTCTAAAAATCTTTCCTAAGGATAAAATCATGAGTGTCTACAAAGATGCAGCAACAAAATGCTAAATGCAATGAAAAAGTGAAACTATGCTAAATGTTTTTTAAAGTACAATCATATAATACAATAAATACAGACATTAAAACTTAACAGAAAGACTCAGAAAGATGATTAGTGACATGGAATATACACAGTCTATGCAGGTTTCAAAACAATGTGCACAATATAATCTAATTTTAAAACATGCCTTTAAAAAGTCTGTGTGGCCAAATTAGGGTAAATTTTATTTTCTTCTTAGACTTTATTTGTATTTTCTACAATTGATAGTTATTCTGTAATTTAAAAATATAAAACTTTTTTTTTAAGTAACAGCTGACAACAAGGAGAAGAATAAAGGAAAACACCATAGGTAGATGAACTCCGAAGACCTAGCTATTTAGTACAAAAGCCAATAGCACAATATATATATTTTTTAAAGCACCTGAAAATAACATATGATGGCTAACGTGTTACACTAATTAGTCTGAACTGCATAGAAAAAGCTAAACTGTGTTCCAAGTATATCATATATGTGTATGTATAATTTTTATTATATAATACCAAATAAATGACTTTCATCCACAGTGATTAAAATAAAGATTTAGTGAATAAAAAGTGAATCAGCTACCCAGAAAACTTTAATTACCTGGAACTATACATACATATATATTTCTAACATATCCAACATTATAATCTATTAGAAAAGTGAAAAATAATACCAGATGTAGTGTTTAAACTTCATGAACTACAAAAAAGTCAAAATAATATTGGAAAAGAAGAAAGTATACTTCCAAGTTTCAAAACTAACTACAAAGCTACAGCAATGAAGACAGCGTAGTACCAGCTTAAGGACAGACATATTGAGAGACCAGAAAAATATCCTGTATTTATGGCCCACTGATTTTTAACAAAGTATGCCCAAACAATTCGGAGGCTGGCACAACTGTATATCCATCAGCAAAAGAAAGAAGTTCAACCCCTTAGAGACCTAAATCTAGGAGTTACAACTATAAAACTCTTAGGAAAAAACATAGAAGTTTTGGTGGCCTTGGGTTAAGCAATGTTTCTTTAATATATAATACCAAAAACACAGCCACAAAAGCAAAAATAGATACACTGGACTACACCAAAATTAAAAACTTTTGTGTTACAAACAATACCAACAAGAAAGTAAAAAGACTAGCCAAATACAGTCATGCACCATGTAATGATGTTTCACTTGAAGACGACAGCATATAGGTAGGTTTTCCCCTAAGATTAAAACAGAGCTGAAAAATTCCTCTCACCTAGTGACACTGTAGCCATTGTAACTTCATAGTGCAACGCATTACAGGCATGTTTGTGGTGATGCTGGTGTAAAGAAACCTACTTCACTGCCCGTCATGTATAGCACATACAGTTATGTACAGTACATAATACTTGATAATAAATGACCATGTTACTGGTGTATGTATATGCTATACTATGGTTTTTATCATTAAGAGTGTACTTCTTTCGTCATCCCCAAGAGGTAAATAAGAAGTAAAGAGTGTACTCCCCTTTGACTTATTCTTTTTAAAGTTAACTGTAAAACAGCCTCAGGCAGGTCCTTCAGGAGGTATTCCACATCAAGGCATTATCATCATAGGAGATGACAGCTCCATGTGTGCACCACTCCTGCAGACCTTCCAGTGGGACAAGATGTGGAAGTGGAAGACAGTGATACTGATGATCCTGACCTTGTGTAGGCCTAGGCTAACATAACAAACACGTTTAAAAAGCAAAAAATAAAAACATTTTTTCTTTGTCTATAAAAAAAAAAAAAAAGAGTTTGGTCTTGAACTCCTGCCTCAAGCAATCCTCCCATCTCAGCCTCCCAAAGTGCTGGGATTACAGGTGTGAGCCACTAGGCCCAGCCAAAAGCTTTTAAAAATAGAAAAAAGCTTACAGAATAAGGATATAAAGAAAATGTTTTTATACACCTATACAACGTTTGTGTTTTAAGCTAAGTTATTATACAAGAATCAGAAAGTTTTAAAAAACTGAAAAGTTTAAAGTACACAATTACAGAAGGCTAAGGTTAATTTATTATTGAAGAAAAAAATTTAAATAAATTTAGGGTAGCCTAAGTGTACAGTGTTTATAAAGTCTACAGTGGTGAAGAGTAATGTCCTAGGCATTCACATGCACTTACCACTGACTCACCCAGAGCAACTTCTAGACCTGTAAGTTCCATTCATGGTAAGTACCCTATACAGGTATACCATTTTTTACGTCTCTCTCTTAAAAAAAAAAAAAAAAAAAAAAAGACAGGGTCTCACTCTGTCCCCCAGGCCCTCTACAGTGGCACAATTAGAGCTCACCACCGCCTCAAGCTCCTGGACTCAAGCAATCCTACCGCCTCAGTCTCCTGAGTAGCTAGGACTATAGGCAAATACCACCAAGCCCAGTTAATTTTTTAATTTTTTTGTAAAGATGGGGTATCAACTATACTGCCCAGGCTGGTCTCAAACTCCTGTGTCCTCAAGCAGTCCTCCCACCTCAGACTCCCAAAATGCTGGAATTGCAACCATGAGTCACTGTGCCCAGCTCATTTTTTACCTTTTATGCCATATTTTTACTATACCTTTTCTATATTAAAATGTGTTTAGATACACAAATACTAACCACTGTGTTACAAGTGCCTATAATAGTCAATACAATAACATACTGTACAGGTTTGTAGACTAAGCAATAGGCTACACCATATAGCCTAGGTGTGTTGTAGGCTATACCACCTAGGTGTCTGAGTATGCTCTATGATGTTCACACAATCATAAAGTTGCCTAATGCTGCATTTCTCAGAAAGTATCCCTGTCATTAAGCAACACACAACTGTATTTGCAAATCATATATCTGATAAGGGTTCAGTATCCAGAATATACAAAGAATTCCTACAACTCACTACTAAAAAGACAACCTAATTTTAAAAAGCAAAGCATTTGAATATATTTTCCCACAAAGATACATAAATGGTCAATAAGCACATAAAAAGATACTCAACATCATTAGTTATTAGGGAAATACAAATCAAAACCACAATAAGATACCATTTAATACCCTTAAGGATGCCTATTATCAAAAAAGGCAGAAAACAAGTGTTGGAAAGAACGTGGAGAAATTGCAACCCTGGTGTACTGCTGGTGGGAATACAAAATGGTGTAGCAGCTGTGGAAAACAGTTTGGAGGCTACTCAAAAAGTTAAACATGAGCCAGTAATTCTAATCTTGGTTATAATGAATACCTAGGAATTGAAAGCAGAGACTCAGATAGTTGTATATCCATGTTCATAGCAGCATTATTCATAACAACCAAAAAGGAGAAAGAACCCAAATATTCACCAGCCCATGAATGAACAAAATGCGATACATGTTACAACATGAATGAGCCTTGAAAACGTTTCATTAAGTGAAGGAAGTCAGTCACAAAAGAGCACATATTGTATGATTTCATCATTTATATGAAATGTCCAGAATAGGCAAATGCAGACACAGAAAGGAGATTCCTGGTTGCCTAGGACTGAGGATTAGAGGAAACAAGGAGTGATTGCTAATAGGTACCGGGTTTCTTTTAGAGGGACCAAAAATATTCTAAAATCAGATTGCGGTAATAGCTGCACAACCCTGTGAATATATTAAAAAGCACTAAACTGTATGTGTGTGTGTGTGTGTGTGTGTGTATTTTTTTTTTTTTTTTTTGAGACAGAGTTTCGCTCTTGTTGCCCAGGCTGGAGTGCAATGGTGTGATCTTGGCTCACTGTAACCTCCACCTCCTGGGTTCAAATGATTCTCCTGCCTCAGCCTCTTGAGTAGCTGGCATTACAGGCACGCGCCACCACACCAGCTAATTTTTGTATTTTTAGTAGAGATAGGGTTTCACATGTTGGTCAGGCTGGTCTCAAACTCCTGACCTCAGGTATCTACCTGCCTCGGCCTCCCAAAGTGCTGGGATTACAAGAGTGAGCCACCACACCTAGCTAAACTGTATATTTTAAATAGGTAAATTGTACGGTATATGAATTATATCTCAATAAAGCCATATTAAAAAAACTTTATGAACTACAAATGTATATAACTTTTTAGAAGGTATTACTAATATTTTTCCATGAAGACAATTGGGATTTAATATCCCTACTTTGTACACTGTAACTTAAACACTTAAACAACTATCAAGTTCTTCTGCGCTAAAAAATAAATAAATAAATAATAAGTAACTAGTAGCAAATGCTGTCTTCCATTCCAAAACTTTTCAAGAATATAGTACAGAATTTTACTAAGAAAAAAACCTAATTGCACTACATTCTGATTTGAAAACCACCAAGCACATTTTAAATTCAGTGAGTCCAGTTACTCAAAGTGCAACAGAAATACAGAAAAGACACTACATGATCAAAGTCAAAGCAAGATTTTTTTTAAAGTGACATGTACTTAGTATTTTTTGCTTACATTGAAATTTTCATGTACTTAGGAACATCAGACTGAATCACCTTTTAGAATAGAATGATCCCATAAAAAAACATCTAAAGAGAAATAGATCAAGTAAGAGAGGTATGTGCTACTTTCATCGATTTCCTTAAGTTTTTCACTTACTTCCGAATTTAGCTTATGTCACAAACTTAAAGGGAATCTGCAGAGGTCAGCTAGTCTTGGCTAAAACACTGACAATACCGACTTTCAGCTCCAGGATATCTGGTTTAAATTCTCAAACACAGCTGGACTCATTTGTACTAAAATAGGTTTTTAGATAAAAAGATAAAAATATATGTGTATTTCAGCTTCCTATCCATAAGTAGTACTTTCCAAAGTCTATTAAGCAGTCACTGTATCCATACTATCAAGAATTATGTTTAGCAGTACTTAAAAGTTTCTTCAGAATTAACAAAATACATCAGAGCTGTCTTACAATCACCTGGCTGCTTACCTAATATGAATAAGTACTTCTGTTAAACATGAAGTCAAGCAATTTTGCTGGCAACAGAAAGGGCTCCAGCCTCTCATTCTATGGAGGCAAGTCCATAAGCGAACGCAACTGAGAAACCCAACAATAAACAATGTCAAAGCCAACATCAGTATGAAACAGAAAAAGCAAGCCAAAAAGTGGGGAGAAAGGAAAAAAATCAGGAGTAGGAATGTCAGTGCTGGGCGGGAAATGAGAGGATGACCAGGGCCAACCAACAAGAAATGGAAAGAGAGATGATCTAAGCAAGAGTAAGAGAACTACAGGTCAGTGCTAAATGAGCTGCATGGAGGTAGAATACCAAGGGCATCAATCATTTGTCACAAATTGTAGCAATATTATCAAGTTGGAATAGAGAAATCTGATGAAAGTAAACATAAAATAAGATGTAAAAATAATGAAATAACTGCAATTTTAAACACCTATATGGCTCTCAAGTTTTTTTTAATCCCCACCAGTAATCTAAAATACACAGGATTAGCTAAGTGTGGTGGCATAGTCCTATAGCCTGTGCCTGTAGTCCTAGCTACTCAGGAGGCTGAGGCAGGAGGAACGCTTGAGCTCAGGAGTTCTAGACCAGCCAGGGCAACAAGGCAAAACCACATCTCTACAAAAAATACAGTAATTAGCCAGATGTGGTGACACATGCCTGTAATCCCAGCGATTCAAGAGGCTGAGGTGGGAGGATGGGTTAAGCCTAAGAGTTCAAGGCTGCAGTGAGCCACGACTGCACTACTGCACTCCAGCCTGGGTGACAGAACAAGACCTTGTCTCAAAATAAAATAACATACACAGGACTCTGTGTGTGTGTGTGTGTGTGTGTGTGTGTGTGTGTGTGTGTGTGTGTATGTGTGTGTGTGTGTTGGGGGAGGGGGGAGTAAAACTTTCAAAAAATAATCTCAACAATTCTGACTTTACAATGTATTTAACCCCATGATTCAAACATGTCATTACTATATTTACTCCCGTTTCTTCTTTCCAGAAAGTTTTGTTTTTGGAGTTTTGATGTGAGTGTTAATTGGTGCAACATTTTTAGAGGACAAAGATTAGACCTCAAAAGAGTCTGGCCCAGGCCTGGGAAGAGATATTCCTAGGAAACTGACCTGCTTGCAGTGATGTGCTAGGGTTGTTACCAGTGACTTGTACTTGAGCATGGTGATCAGAGTTTCTAGAACCATTGAAGGAAGCCAGGAGGGATAAAACTCCCTTTGGATTTAGCAAAGGGAGCTTCTCTTGCTTGATGGAAACCTCACTTCCTGCCAGTGTATCATCCACGGCAAATGTCTCCATGGAGAACTTTGGGAGCCTGGGAAGTTCTACCTCCATCTGACAGCATGTTGTATACAAAAACAGATGCAAAGGACATTTATTGTAGTTCTGTTTCAATGAAAACAACCTAAATGTCCTTGCATTGGACCAGTATATTATACATATAAAACAAAACAATGAACTGATAAAATGAATTGAGTTACAGGTGCTGATATAGATCTCCAAAACATATGAACTGAAAAAAGCAAAGCACAGAATAACACATATGTAAATTTTTTTCCACGGGCATGCATTACCTGCTCAAAACGAATAAAGTACTAAAGTAAATTTTAAAGTCTACCCATACATATATTTGCTTCTATATGCAGATACACAAGGACCCACTGGTAATAATTACCCCTAAAAAGTGGAAGCTCAATCTGAGGTAAAAGGGTGACTTAGATTTTCCTGGGTACCCTTATGTACAATTTAAATGTTTTATCATGAGACTATATTAATTTCATAGTCCCATCTTATTTCATAATGAAATATAGTTGCTGAAAGTATACGACCTTTGACCTGAGATTCTACTTTAAGGACTTCATATGACATTGGAGAACTGCACACATATTTACTGACATCCCTTGCTAACTGCAATGGCTGTAATTTGGAGATTACTTCAACATCTATCCCTAAAAAACTGGTTGACTACATATTTATTGATATATATATACATATCATGTGATACTCAGCAATAATTAAAAATGGTGAGAGCTACATTTAGCAACATGGAAAGATGCATAATATTTTTGAATGAAAAAATGTAAGATCATAGATGTTATTAATGTATACATATATTCAGAGTCATCTGGAAAGACAAGGAAAACATTAATTGTCTAGTAATTGTAGAGTTAGGGTTTTAAGAATACATTTCTGGACTATTTGAATTCATCACAATGAAGAGTCATTATTTTTATAATCAAAAAAAGAAAAAGCTATTTTCTTTTTTTAAAAAAATGAGAAATATCCTGAATAGCATGGAGTAAAAAATAAATAAATGGCATCTACAGGTTTCGCTTCAGTAACACAGCCAGCAGAGAACCAGGAATGGCAGTGAAGCTTTTCATTGCTTTGCTCTGAATAAGGCTAACCATCAAAGTACCAAAAACGCTGAATAAAACCTACAAAGTGTGTTATGACTTAAGCTTTGGTGTCCAAAAATCTTTAGCTGAAGTTTTATTTCATTTATTTTATTTAACCCAGACACTTCATTATCTCCCTTGCCCTCTGAGCCACATGTGACACTTCCTATCGCTGACTCCTGCAAAGACTCTCTTCCTGGCTGTTATTCTACCTACAAGGTCCTAGTATTTCTCCAAGCTGCCCTGTACAACCAGTAAGCTGTACACTCCACGGTTCCTGTTATACAGTATGGCATCCTTGGGTTTTCTCCTTTCTAGACTCAATTTTTGGCCCCCTAGGTAGATATCGCTTTCTTCGCACTTTATACAAGGCCCTTGTCTTGCTCTATACACTCTCCCTAGGCAATTTCATCATCACTCAAAGCTACTACTTTAAGTACTTTAAGTACATAGTCTAACTCTAGCCAGACTCCTCTCTTGAACATTAGATCTACATATCTGCCTAATGGACATTTCTTCTCAGATGTTTAACAGGTACCTGAAATTCAACATATCAAAGCTCAATCATCATCTTCCACCTCAAGCTTGCTCCTCTTTCTGTTTTGGCTATGTGAATGGCAATATCCAGCTGCCTAAGCCAGAAACCTGGGCATCATCCTTGGTTCTCACTTGTTCATCTATCACATCCAATAAATCAACAAGTCCTATCAATTCTACCTCCTCATCCCCTCTCTCACTTCCCTAATTCAAGTCACTAGCATCTCTCACCTGGATTACTATTACATTCTCCTAACCACAGCTTCCTATGGCCATTCTGATCGTGTTACCAAGCAATCTTTTTAAATGAGAAATCGGAACTTATTACTATCTGCTTAAAACCCTACGCATGGTTTCCACTGACTTCGGAAGAAAGTACAAAGTCCATGACTTGATTTACAACAATCTGCTTACTTCCCCAATTTGATTATTTATATCTCTCCCTCCACCCCTCCAAGATCTGGCATGGAAATTCTTTCAATTGTCTCACTGTACATACCATCTTTCCTTAATGTCTTTGTGCATGCTACTCAGGGGCAGCTGCAAAGGATAGCTTCCCCCCATAACGCACAAGCTCCTGAAATTACCTCAAATAAACAATTTCAGTTGCAACTTGCTTACTACACATTACTGCACTGGCTGTTCATCTAAACAGCACCTTCTTCCTTATAAAGTAATTCTGGAGCCACGAGTGATATTACCTCTCTCACCTGCACTATAACTCCTCAAGCCCCCACTAACTCTTATTTATTGCCCATTCACAATTTCTAATTATCTTGCAAGTCACAAGTGAAATATACTTGAGCGCCCCCCAAGGGCAGATTAGGTACTTCCATGGCAACCTAAAATTTTCCCTACTGCAGCCCTTATCCTACTATATTACAATTGTTTACCTGCCTGTGCCCCTCAAAAGTCTGTAAGTTCCCTAAAGAGTTATTAGACCATGGGCTGTTCGCTGCTGAATCACCTACATCTGGCACAGAACCTAGCATAGCTGGTGGGAATGTAAACTAGTACAGCCACTATAGAAAACAGTATGAAGATTTCTCAAAAAACTAAAAATAGAATTACCATTCAGTCCAGCAATCAAAGAGATACTGGGTATCTCTACCCAAAGGAAAAGAAATCAGTATATCAAAGGGATACCTACACTCGCATGTTTATGGCAACACTATTTACAACAGCAAAGGTATGGCATCAATCTAAGTATCCATCAGCACATTAATGGATAAAGAAAATGTGGCATATATTCACAACGGAATACTATTCAGCCACAAAAAAAGAAGGAAATCATATCATTTGCAGCAACGTAAATGGAACTTGAGGTCCTTATGTTAAGTGAAATAAGCCAGGCACAAAAAGACAAATATCATATGTTCTCATTCATACATGGGAGCTACAAAAAAATGAACACATGGATCTAGACAGTGAAAAATAGATAAAGGGGACTAGGAAGGGTGAGTGGGGAGGGAAGAGAGGAGGAGAAGTGAGTTAAAGGGTGCAGATATAGATTAAGATAATAGAAATAAATTCAATGTTTGATAGTAGAGTAGGAGTACTAAACAAAAATGCACCGCAGTCTGGTGATGAACTTCCTAAGTACCCTGACTTCACCACTATACATATATACATCTAACAAAATTTCTCTTGTGCCCCATAAATTTGTACAAGTAAGAACCTATCATATAAGAGACATTCAGTAAATAATTACCAAATAAATTATAAGCACACAAATTTACAAAAAGAACTGCAACTACTGGGAGGGGTGACGTGCTAGTCCCACCCACTTGGGAGGCTAAGGTGGGAGGATCACTTGAGCCCAGGAATTCAAGGCTGAAGTGAGCCATGATCGCACCACAGCACCTCCAGCCCAGGGAACAGAGTGAGACCTTGTCTCAATAAAATTAATTAATTAATTAATTTTAAGAAAAAAAAAGAACGGCAGCTAAAGGGAAACCATAATGAAATGCCAAATATTTAAATAATTTAATTTTATACTTTAAAAAATCAACATTAAGTCAGCATTAAAAAATAAATTACAAGTATGTCTTGCTTTCTGTCGACATTTTCTTGGAAATTAGGTATAAACTTAATTTTTGCAAAGAAAGTCATATAATAAAACACTAGGAGACTCATTTACTTAAAGGGAGTCTTGGCCGGGCGTGGTGGCTCATGCCTGTAATCTCAGCACTTTGGGAGGCCCAGGTGGGCGGATCACGAGGTCAGGAGATCGAGACCATCCTGGCTAACATGGTGAAATCCTGTCTCTACTAAAAATATAAAAAATTAGCCAGGTGTGGTGGCGGGTGCCTGTAGTCTCAGCTACTTGGGAAGCTGAGGCAGGAGAATGGCATGAACCCGGGAGGCGGAGCTTGCAGTGAGCCGAGATCACGCCACTGCACTCCAGCCTGGGCGACAGAGCGAGACTCAGTCTCAAAACAAAAAACAAAAAAAAACCTACCCCTTCTTTCCTCAAAAATATGACTTCTTTAATATAAACTACATTAGCACGACTTGACAAGTTTTCTTTTTATTCAATCCCTTTAGTTCTCTAAACAACCTATAAATTCAAATGTCTAGAAACACCCAGAGTAGGCCCTTCATCATGATGTAAAAATTCCTCTCTGTAGGATGATTATTTGTTAGAATTCATGGACTATAATAAAGTTATAGACTTTAAAGAACTTGTCTAGTGAGATGAGTAACTGAGTTACCTTGAATAGAAGTTGGTCTAAATAATTTTTTACTCATGTAACAAAAGGTAAATTTCAAATAAAGTGATCATGCTATACAGACCAGTAATTTTAGGCAAAATTAAATGCCAACTGTGATTCAGAAACTAATTAAGTTTTCCTTAATTTTAGAAATACAGATTTGATCTGCATTTAAAAGGATTCATTTTCAAAGTATATTTCAAAAAAATATTATATCTAATATCTCAAATACCTTGGCCTTCCATTTCGATTCAGCCAACTACCAAGCTTGCTCTTGCCTCTGGATTTTGGTATTGTTCAGTGCCATTCTGGGTAAAAATCTAGGAAACCCATCAAATTTTGCTTCTCCTGGTATTTTCACAGGTATTACTTTTCTACTCTTCCCGTAATATGCCTCAAGTTTTTAATGTTAGCAAGTTTAGAAAAAAGATTTTCAAATATGAATTTCAGATATACACACACACATACACAAAAGTACAAAATACCTGTCAAAATTTGGCAATATGCCAAGAGCTGGGGAGAACACAATCATTGCCCTAGAGGAAATCTATAATTTTCACCCATAAACATTCTCCTGAAAGACCCAAAGGATATATAAGCATTAACCACATATACACTGAAGTAGTTACATAATATATCAGTGAATGTTTTGCAGGGTGACGGGTAAAGTGGGACTTATTGGAGTTGTATGTTAAGATACATAGTTAGGATTTTTTCTGAGGCTGTCAGTACATTTCAACTGAGAAAAAAAGATTTCCAGCACAAGGTGCTGCCTGAGAAAAAGGTCAGAGTGGTCTAAGTTGATGGAGGAGGAGCAGCTGTATGAATCTCTGTTTCAGAATTACTGTAATAGATCATGGTGTGAGCACTGTCCTGGAATAAAATAGACTAGTCAGGTCTTGTACACAAAGGACAAAGAACTTGGTCCTAAACCAGAGTCAGTGTAAAGTCACTCAAAATTGGTTCTCAGTTGCTTTGGATATGATCCAGAAATTCCACTCCCAGGTATATACTGAAAACATACATCCAACTAACAAGTCACACATGAATGCTTATAGAAGCATTATTCATTTTAGCCAAAAAGTGGAAA
This sequence comes from Nomascus leucogenys, assembly GCF_006542625.1. Classification (NCBI taxonomy): domain Eukaryota; kingdom Metazoa; phylum Chordata; class Mammalia; order Primates; family Hylobatidae; genus Nomascus; species Nomascus leucogenys. The sequence goes on from NC_044385.1 coordinate 57,522,671, forward strand.
CAACCCAAATGTCCAACTGATGAATATATAAACAAAATGTGGTATATCTATACAATGCAATATGATCCAGCCATAGAAAGGTATGAAGTACTGATACATGTACTACATGGATGAACCTTGAAAACATTACATTAAGTAAAGAAACACAAACGCAAAAGGCCACATGTTGAATTAGTCCATTTATATGAAATGTCCAGAACAGGCAAATCCACTGAGACAGAAAGTAGATTAGTGCTTGTCAATGGCTGGGGAGAGAGGGGAATGGGGGTGACTGCTTAACGGGTTTCTTTTTGGGGTCATGAAAATGTCCTAGGATTAGACAGTGATGGTGGTTGCACAGCCTCGTCGATCTACTAAAAACCACTATATTGATCACACACTTTTAAAAGGGTGAATTTTATGGTATGTGACTTATATCTCAATTTTTAAAAAGGAGTGCTCAGCATTTTTTCTGCTACAATACATCTGAAGAACATAACATAACTCCATCAATAAAGGCAGCTTACTACAGCAAGGACTGGTTTTGGGACTTCGACGATAATTGTATTAAAGAATATTCAGAATCATGATACCAAGAGTCTTTAAGTATTAAGGTCAAAACAACAGGTAAAAGCCACCTTTTGGCAACAACATCAAGAGCTGCCTTGAGGTGACAAAGGATCGCTAAAGAGAAAAGATAATTTCTAAGTAACATGACCAAGGCTACGTAATCCGGTGTGAAGGAAAAAATTCCCAAAGTGTTCTGAAGGAGGAAAGGACAGTAGTTTTATTTTCTAGCAGCAGCTAAGAACAGAAAAAGAGTCAAGAGACAATGAGGATTGGATTCAATAGTGAAAGGCACTACAAGAAAGATTAACACCAGTCACAGGGAATCAAATGTATTTATCAACACTGATTTGCCATACATAGTTCCCACCTAACAAATGAATCACATCTCAAATGTTTATAAATCAGAATTAGAACACATTTGCCCAGAGAATTAATTGTCCAAGTAGTTAAGTTTGCAAATGGCCTACAATTATAATTTTTCATTATTTCTGTTTTCCTAGCTGAAATTCAGCATGCCAGAAGCCCTGTCCCTACCTTCCATCTTTCCACACATCAGAGCCCCAACGAGAAATTCCATTACTTCCTAAACTCTAAGTAGCAAAAGAACTTCTTTCCCCTTCCAATTTGTTACCATCCATCACCTCAGCAGCATACAAAATTCTGACTCCTTACTCCTCATGGAGGTGAGGCCAAAGCAGAATCATTTGCCATCCAGAGCCCCCAACAAAACAGAGTTCTGCCATGGCAGTTTTGCACATGGGAGAGTCTTACATCAGACCCCTGACTTCAGAGGCTGCTTTTCTTGAATGGCCAATGTTCTCATGATTGAAAACTCACACACACACAATTATGGTGTTCAGTGCAAACGCTAATAAATTTATCTCCACTGTTAAATAATGAGGACCTCACCACATCCAATGGGTACAATGGAACATTTGTAGTGCATATATATACTACTACACGTACAGCAAGAGCTCAAAAAATGCTGGCCAGGGAAAACAAGGGGAAAAGAAAGGCATGGCAAGAAAAAATTAAAACCCACAAAATTTGCTGGGGTCTGCAGAAAACACAATTTAAAAAAAAAATCCCTTTGTCCTATTCCTGTTGGAATGTCTTTTCTGATGAGCTCTTCCCTGTCTTCTACGATCCAAATCAAATAGTGTAAACTTTGAAGCTTTTCCTGAAAACCTTAACCAGTTGGGGACTTCCTTCTCCGTGTTGCCATACATCTTGCATTAATTATTAGAGTGCTTATTGAATTGCAATATTTACATGTCTGTTTCTCCAGTAGTTATCTCCTCAAATAATGGAGTACTTCATTCATCTTTGCATTCCCAATACCTTGGACAGTGCTTGGCACATAGAAGGGTCCAATAAATACTTGTTGAAAGAATGAGTAATTGACTTCTTCAAATGTTCAAAGACACAGTAAAAGTAATAACTCACATGAACAAATCCCAAATGAATTGATTTTCCAGTATTGCTACTAAAAAAAATGAAATTTAAGCATGAAATCTCAACGGGGCCTAAACTGTGGATCTGAATGCACTGATATCTAAGGTAGGTAACTTCAACCACATGGAAATAAGAAGTACACAGCAAATACAGTCATCCCTCAGTATCCACAAGGGGTGCGTTCCAGGACCGCCCCCCAAAATCCACAGATGCTCAAGTTTCTAATATAAAATGGTGTCCTATTTGCATATAACCTACGCATATCCTCCCACACACTTAAATCATCTCTAGATTACTTACCCTACCTAATAAAATGTAAATGCTATGTAAACAGTTGTTATACTCTATTTTTTTAGGAAATAATGACAAGAAAAAAATCTGTACATGCTCAGTAGAGATGCAACTATCCTTTCCCCCTACCCCCTCGAAAATTTTTGAACCACAGTTGCTTGAATCTACAGATGCAGGACCTGCAGATACAGGTGACTAACTGTCCCTTTCTGTCACATTTTTAGAAGGTTATAAGGAATACTCTTTATTGCATACATGACTATTCCAGTGATAAAAATTACATATTGTATTTGGCATTTCTGACATCTAAAGAAATATTTAAATCAAAATGAACTTAGATACAGCATTCAGCCATATTCAGAAGGGGAAAAAGGTAATGGGATGCTCCAGTGCAGGCTGAATCAGAAGAGTTCCTGTGTGCTGCCCACCAACTGAATGGTTCAAGGGAGTGGGAACAGGCACTGCCCATAAATCCTCGACATCTTAAGAGAGAAATACAGAGGAATGGCAAGGTAGCATAAGACATGTTGGGTTAAGTAACTGATAGGTCTTTGGGAGTTACCAAGCTTTTTGGCAGTTGATGAGAACCAACGTTAAAGCATGAGACTAAAAAATATGGAAATCCACCATCATCTAAAGTAAAATTTTTTAGTGGTTGTTTGCCTAATCTTGCAAAAAATATTACATTTTATGTTCATAATTTTTACTTCCTCCAATCATAATACTAGAAAAGACCCTAAAAATTATCTGCTGAAACCCCCCTACTAAGATCTATAAGGGCAAATGACTTTCCCAAGGTCATACTGCTATCAGAAGCACAGTCTGAATTCAAATTCAGGTTTCCAAGGATCGCTCATCTAGAGTCCTTTCCACTAGATGAAGTGCTTCCACATGGCTTTCATTAGAGTTTAGCCCTACATACACACAAACACACACACACACACACACACACCCCTCTAGATACACAAGTATGTTTGTGTATATACGTATAGACACACCCATATATCTACATAAACAGTTTTATAGCACTTGAAAAAACTAGGGCGCTTCAGTAATATACCCAGAAAGTACATCAGTTTATTGAAACAAATATTAATAGTTCTATACGGTATTTATGTTTTTGAGTAACCCACTAGAAATCAAACTCCACAACTATTTTTCTACTTATTCAATATATTAATTATATGAAGCATAATGGTTAAGAGCATGGGCTCTGGAGTGAAAAACCTGCACCTAATCCTCTAATCTTAGCTGACATTTAATTAGCTGTGTACTCATGGGTAAATTTGCTTAACCTTTCTAAGCCTCAGTTTCCTCAACTGGAAAACTGAAAAATAACAGAATCGACTTGATATACTTCTTGTGAGGATTAAATAGATGATGAATGTAAAGTGCTTTGCCCAGCACCTGAAACTTAATTACTCAGTACTTTAGCTATTATTGCCATTATCACTGCCTACTTACTAATCTCTGGGCTCTCAACAAATGTGCCCCAAAGAAAGTTGGCAGTATCTCTCTCTCTCTCACACACACACAAACACACACTCATTCCTCACTCATAATTATTCTTTGGAACACAGATTATAACAGATTAAAAACCCTACTAAGAAAATTCCTTTTGTTTTTCTTTTTTGAAGAAAAACCTCTTATCCCAAATTGATATTTTAAATTATCCAAACATCCAGCACAAATATTGAAGTCTAGAATTTAAAAACACAAATTGTTTTCTGTCTTCTAACGCTTTCCTACTCTTTAAAACAAAATTAGTTTGGTTGCCTAAACTCGGCAAAGAGGAGATACAATCAACTCAGAAAGAAAATGAACCCCCCTGCTTCCCACTGAGTACCCTTTAAGTGTTCAGACACAAAGGACACTATCTCATTTATGGCGACACAAGTGAGAACAAATTAATCCCAAGATTTATTGTGTATTTCTTTAAACTCTATTATAATCTGAAATTAACATCCTTATAAAAGGTCCCTTTTCCCTACTATGCAATCATGCCTCAAGTAAGTCAAAGAAATGAATCTTTCAAGCTATTTTATTTCCTAAAACTTAATAATTTAAGCAGCTAACTTCTCTGGTCTAAATTATTTTACCAATTATGCATGTTCTATGCTCACTGGGCAACTGAAAGGATACAACGTTTACATACATTCATTTCAATAGTCCAATATGTCTAAACCAAGCTTATTTGCGTTATTTCCTTTTATAGAAAATCTCAGGTTCTCCTTGAAGGTGTTACCATCTGAGTTCCTAGAGAACAAATCTCAGCTGCAGAATAAATAATGTAATTTGAAAGTAAATCAATACTAGAAACAAATTATTTGATCATCATCTTATTATAAAAGATTAAACAGCCACAAATTTTATTTTACCAGGACTAAAATGCATTAAATTACATTTCACTGACATAAGATCAAAAGAACCTCATAAATACTATGCGATATTTTACCAGAGTGAGGTTACAAAAAAGTCAAACCGAAAAAATCCCTGTAATTTTAAAACTCTCTAAAACTATCTCTAAAAGATAGTAATGTTAAAACTCTCTTGACATTTGATCCATTAAAAATAGAAGTTCATCACATAAAGAGAATCATTAAAGACTGATGGAAAACAAACCCCAAGGATTACAAATAATAAGTTCTTTTTTCCAAAATGCAATGTTACTTTTCAGCTGTCACAGATGACTAAGAATGTCCATACATTATACCTTCAACTATCTTTAAATTCAAAGATATTGAAATTATTCTTTCAAATTATTCTTAACGGCCTAAATGAAAACCTGACCACAGAGGATATAAAATGTGCTTAAGTACCTCCTGCCAATACACAGTATTAGTTTTCTAATAAAATGTACACCGTTAAAACAAATATGCATATTTTATTAGCTTAAATTGGTAATTTATGAAAACAGAACCGGCTTCTCTCACACAGTTTAAAAATAATGCAAAGGCGCTAGAATTTTATATAACATGACAGTTTGGTCAAATGTACTGTAATGTCTAATCTCATGGGATTGGGGATTTTATGAATATGCCCAAAATCACATAATACTGGGGGAAGGGGAGATGGTTTAAAGCTTTTGAGATATATCATATGGTAAGTTAACATAATTTTAAAAATGTATGTCATTACAGAGTAAAACTTCAACAATACGTCTAATTAGACAACAACAGAGTCAGCAGTATCTCCAGACGCTGATTTCTCCAGTGTCACCAGACTATCCATTCCGCTAAAAAGTACTTTTAAATACGTGCGGCGCCCAGAATAACAAGTTTTCAAATCCAAATCCCTACCTTCTGCCGATCTGTTCCACTTTACTGTGGCATAAAAGCACTAAAATACACATTCCAAATTAATTAGAACTCCTATCTTCCTCGTAGAGTCCATTGTTGATACTTTTAGAAAGATATTTCAGTGAATCTAAGAAAAATGCTGAATAAATATACACTTTCCTTTCCAACACCCAGAATACTAAAGTATTTATAAATATGCGCCCCCCTCCCCCACACTAGGGAACTTCAGCTTTATGAATTTTTTTTCGTGCTAATGTAGTCTGAACATACTCTCCTACCTAATTTGAAATTTTAAGTGATTAAACATGATATAGCAGGTGACTAAACTGGGATGTTCAAGTAAAGCTACTTCGTTTCTAATAAAATCCAAAGATTATATAATAAGCTTTGACTTTTCAATAATTTTCTATTCTGTCAAAGGCAACAGAGACAACATCCATTTTACAAGAAAACATGGAGTTAATAAAATATATTTTCCCCCCAACTAAGAATTGCCTTCTTTTGTCAACATTACAAGACATTCATCTACTGACAAAGAGAAAAAATGAACAATTCACTTGCCTGTTAAGAAACTAAATTGGAAGCACTACCAGTCATAGGTTTAATTAAGTTGTTACTAGGGAAGAATATTTAAAGCAAAGGGATTAAAGTTCACTGCCAGCCCCTAAATTTGGGGGAAACCGCCTGAACGAGATAGTCCCTATGTCACTTGCCTTCTTCCCCACCACCCACCCTGCACCAAACCCCCATTGTTCTATGTAAAAATTCACAGCTAATAATATCTAAATAGCAATTGCAACATTTATGTTTCAGATGATCACTATGGGGAACTCTCTCCAGAACCACATTCACTCGCTGCCTTCCTTCCCTCAAATAAAATACAAATTTGATAAAAAATCGATCACAAACTGGTGGGGGAAAGGATCACAGCCTTCCTTCTAGACCGATGGATGACACTCCAGAGGCGGGTGAGGAAATCCCCATAAGGTTACCATAATAAATCGACCAAGGAAAAAAAAAAAATTTAACCCTGCGTTTTAGAACGAATTTTTTCATAAATCAGCTTTGAAATCCTTGAAAAGTATACAGCCCACGGTGCAGAGGCTCATCTTGCCTCTTACCACCAGAGCACAACACAGACGCGGCACGCAGGATTTCTTGTGGGTTTGGATCCCTCGTACACCACTTCCTCCCGAAACCTGGCTGGCGGAGCCAGAGGCCGGCGTCGAGGAAGTCAGAGCCCGGCACCCCGGCGGCCCGCTCTCCCTCCGGGCTACCTGCCTCGGCCTGCGGGAGCGCCGCCCAGCGCGGACACCGGCCCAGACACACACACTCACCCATCTTTCCTCTTGGCTTTGTAGACGTGACCATAAGTGCCTCGGCCAACTTTGCAGCCCTCGTATTCAAACAGGTCCTCGACCCGCTCCCGCTCGCTGCTCAGCTTCACTTTAAAGTCATAGTCCATTGTCACAGCCTCTGAGGCCGGAGAGCTGGGTCGGGGGGCCGGGGGGCAGGGGTGGGGACCGGGGAAGCACGGGCAGCCGCAGCCCCCGGGAACCCGCCCGCTCTACGCCCGCCGGCCGCAGCACCAGCCCGACTGACGCGGCAAGAGCAGGAGGAGGCCCCGCGAAAGCGCCGGGGACATCCAGGGGGACGGCGGGGCAGAGGCCGGCCGGGGGTGGAGGAACGGGGAGGATCCCCCGGCGAAGGAGAGCCGAGGGACGAGAGCTGGGGGTGGGGAGCGGTGTCTCTGCCCTTGTCCCCGCGGGCTCCCTGGGCGCCGGCTCCGCCGCTCTCTCCGGCCGCGCGTTCTGCTCCTGCTGCGGCGGGAGCGGCGGGGCGGCCAGGCGGGCTCTCGTCCTCTCACACGCGCACTCGCGCCTCACGCTCTCACACACACGCTCACACTCACTCACTCACTCACTCTCCCATACACTCAAACAGAAAGGCAGCGCCGCACAACAGCCGGTACCTCCTCAAAGAGAGGAGGAGGGAGGGCACTCGCGGAACACGGCCGCGGCTGTCGCAAAAACGTCGCGAAGCCTCGGGCTGCCTCCGGGCCACCCTCTAGCCCGCTCCCGCGGTGGCTGGCCGCTCCTGCTGGCGCTGGCACCCTGAGGACCGTGTGGAGGGAGCAGGGGAGCCACTGCCCAAAGCTGCCGCCAAATGCACCACGTGAAACCAGCCCCAGCGGTGGCCGGGCCCCAGACTACAATACCCAGAATGCACAGGCCGCCGCCGCTGCCGCCCCTTCTACGACTCCGCCCCACACGGTGGGAATATGGGAGCGTTGCATGATGGGACTCGTAGTCTAGGGAGAAATTCGTTTCAATCACTTGGGGAAAATTTATTTTTATTTTTATTTTTACAGCGATCTAACTAGAGTCTGATTTCAGCCATAAACTTGATCAAAGAGGTGCACGTGGGAAGGAGGGTAGTCTGCATTAGAAACACATTTTGTGCCACTCTGAACTCCAGATTTTAAAGGCCACTATCATCGATAAAAGCCGATATAATATTTGTAAACAGCTCGCGGGCCAGCAGTTGGGGTACTCTTGGTGTTCACAGTCTGATAAGGGCTGCACAATGATGTCAACATACTGACATTACAAGCACCAATAAAAGTGAATCAATGACCAGTGTCCAAGCTACTCCTAAACATTGTTACTCTTGTGACAGATGATCATCCAAACCTTTCCCATTTACAGGAAGTATTGAGTACAGTACAGTCTTCTGCGATACTACCTCTAAGGACACCAGTTTCTAGCTATGATTACATAAAGGATCTAAATCCATGGGAACCAGTTTGTTAATAATTTTAATGTAGCAGTATGTCCTGCTTCAGGAGTCCTGGTATCTTGATACTAATCTATCATTTTTATCTTATCCCTCTTGTCTATTTTTAATTTTTGGTTTCCAATTGCTACCATTTCCACTAAAGCTCCCCACTTCCCAAAGGGAATATGAACTTGGGATTTTTAAAGTGAACTTTTTAACACTTTTTTTCCACCTTTCCTGTGGTATTTATCAAATTCTGTTTCATCTTTTATTTCCTCTCTATTGCTAGATCCTAAGTTGTTATAGGAAGTCATATTTGCATCTTCCGTAAAACCTAGTGTCATGCCTTGACAATGATGCACAGTAAACACTTGTTAAATTAATGAATGAATAAACATGTTTATCTCAAAAAGATCCATATACAAATGATGATGATGATGATATCATCTTGTGAAAAAGCCTCCAAAGGGCTTTCTCTTATATAATTTTCCTTGGAGAAAGTTAGTGACTTCACCACTGTGTAAAATTAAATTGTTTTTACCTAGCATACTATATAAGTATTTAGTATTTTAGTATACCGGGTTTGAATCCTGCATTATCATTTATTAGTGTGAGCCTAGAATTTTTCTTTGCAAAGTGCAAAGCACAAAACAAATGTAAGCTTTCATTAATGGCATATTAGTTGTTTCCATTCAGTGATGAAAATTGGGTAACTCTCTAGCAGAACTGCTCATTTGCATCCTTAAAGAATTACATCATTTTCTAAATATGGATTTAAAAGATTCTTCCTTAGACAGTGTATTTTGGTCTTTTTTGAGGGATGTGTCTTTTCTGCACGTATTTACTCATGGATCTTGAGAAATCAAACTACCACACTGGAGGAAAAGTTGTGAAGAGGCATGGGACTCCGCTTGGCCCTACGCTGTATGGGGTCCTCCTTCCCCACCTCCTGTACCAATTATACATGCTATTCTGGAACTCTGAAGGTCTCAGACGTTTTTTGTTTGTCTTTTTGTGTTTTTATTTTGAGACAGGGTCTGGCTGTGTCACCCAGGCTGGAGTGCAGTGATGTGATCACGGCTTACTGCAACCTTGAACTCCTGGGCTCAAGCAATTCTCCTCCCCAGCCTCCTGAGTAGCTGGGACTATAGGCGTGTGCCACTACACCCAGCTAATTTTTTTTTTTTTTTTTTTTGAGAGACGGAGTCTCACTATGTTGCCCAGGCTGGTCTTTAACTCCTGGGTTCAAGTGATCCTCCCGTCTCAACCTCCCAAAGTGCTAGGATTACAGGCATAAGCCACATACCTGGCCTCAGACTTTTAAAAATGTACTTTTGTACACTGTTTTGGCTGGCTTCACTCTGGGTGAAGGTGAACTCTCCCTGAAGGAATTGAGTGTCCTCACTGTCAACTGAGTATCCTGAATGTCAATCCTGACTGTCAGTCTTTTCCTGGGGCAGGAAAAGAAGCTAACCTTGGACTAGAGAAGAGCAAGATCTGCTTTTCTCTTTGAAGCCAGGGTGAGAGTTAGAGGCCTAGACTCTACGTTGGAGGAATATGGTGGTAGGAGGTAAGCTGACCCTGTAAAATGGTATCAGGATGGGGAGCTGAGAAAGAGATAGCCACTAAGTGCCCCTTACAGGAGAGCATGGCTAATGCTAGGAACAGTAGCATCTAATATTCAGTTTTAAGTGTCTCCTTTGGTGTGTTCTTAAGGTTCTTAAGGGCTAAGATGCTTCCTCATACCATCTCTGATCTTCACAGTCCTACCCATCCCCCAAGTGCCTAATTTGGTCATGAAGCCTTTCCCAATTCTTGCAACTAGATATGACCTTTCTTTATCATGAACCTCTACCCTAGCCCTGGCACCACTGCACTTTATTTGTAACTCATTATAGCTGCCTTGTATTTTAATCATTTATTTTATGTGATTAAAAAAATCTGCCCCTTAATAAATTTAATGACTGAGTTTCTGCCTTAATCATCTCTATATCCCCTATAGTGCCAAGCACATATTGTTTGCCTAATTATATTTCATTACAATGTGTTTAATTGGATTGATTTCAATAAATGCTGAAGTGGACATTAATAATAATAAAGGTGGAGGACAGTCATTTTAAAACATTTAGTATCTTGCCTCAGTCTTGCCTCCAAAAAGGGCTTTTTATAGCTGCAAAAGGACTGAGTGCTTCATGATATATTAATGTAAAAGCCCAAGTGGCTCTTCTCATAGTTAACCACTGCAGTCTCTACAACTTTGAATTCCACTTTCTCACTCAGTATTAAGGCATGCTTTCAGTGGAAATCATGTAACCTCTCATTCTACAGGTGGCACGTTCATCCCGCACATATTAACCATCTACATGTGAGCACAGTGTTCGACACAAGGAAGAACAAGTTAGGTTAATCAATCCAAGAGCCTTTTTTTAATATTTCATTTTTTTCACTCTGTCTTTCTGGCCTGATTTTTTAAAAATTTTCAAAGAAACTATAGATGCAAAAAGTTTCCTTACTAACTCTGCGAGCATCCAGAATATAATTTAGACCTTAGAAATAACCAGAATATAAAAAATACTTTCAAAAATATCTTACTCTTCTCCCCTTCACCATGTGGGTGTCATTTGCCTTTGTGGACTCATTTCCTCCACACAATGGGAAACATGACCACCAATAGTTGCTGAATTTTACATCAGACAATGGCTATCATTAGTGAAGAATTGAATGTTTCTCAATTCTGGTTCTAAAAATCCCAAGAAGGGCCCTGGTATGGCTGAGTCAGGCCCATCCTAGGCCAACTAAGTGTAGCCACAGGGACAGGACCATGCAAGAATATGAGAGCTCCTTTATTAGGGGGCATGAGGGAGATGGGGGTAGGGAGCTCACAGGAGGAAGAATGCCCTAAGTATTATAAAGGAAATAAGACAGGACAATGTGATAGAAAGTGAGACCAGGAGGAAATTCCTTTAGATTGGTAGATGGTCAAGATTTCTCTAAGGAGACAATGCTTAAGCAGAGACCTGAATGTTGAGAAACAAAATCTGCTGTGGATGAGGGAGCAGAGTAGTCCAGGCAGATTAAACAGACAGCAAGTGCAAAAGGCAAATCTGGGAATGAAGGAACAGAAAAATGACAAGAATATAATGAGTAAAAGGGGAAATTGTGTGAGGTGAAGACAGAGAGGTAGACAGGGACCACATTATATATGGCCTTTTTGACCATAGTAAGGCATTTGGGTTTTATTTTTAGGGCAACCTTTCAGAAGGTTATAAGGAGAGGAGTGACCAGATATGATTTATGCTTTAAAAAGAATATCCTGGTGCTATGTGAAGAATTAATTGTAGGAGGCAAGATGGATGGATGGATGGATGGTGAAATAGATAGATAGATAGATAGATAGATAGATAGATAGATAGATAGATAGATAGATAGATAGATAAATGGATGGATAGGCAGATGAGTGAATTGATGGATAGAAAGATAGATAGAGGAATGGATGGATGGATGGACAGATAGGTAGATAGATTAGATAGATAGATAGATAGATAGATAGATAGATAGATAGATAGATAAATAGATGAATAGTTAGGCGAGTGAATGGATAGATAGATGGATGAATAGATGAATGAACAGATGGATAATGGATATATAGATGGGTGAATAGATGATGGATGGATGAATGAATGGATGGATAGACAGATGGGTGGATGGATGGATGGATGAATGATGGGTAAATGGATGGATGGATGAATGGATAGGGAGGGAGGGAGATAGATAGATGATAAATATATCGATAATAGATAGATAGATAGATAGATAGATAGATAGATAGATAGATAGATAGAGATGGAGACAGAGATTTATGGAACTTGCTGATCAGTTGGATGGGAAGTAAAGAAAAAGAAGTAATTAAGATGACTCCTGAGGATGGTGCCACTTACTGAGATGCGGAAGACTGAGAGTAAAAAGTTTAGGTGAAAAAAGTAAGTTCCATTTTGGACATGTCAAACATGAGATGCCTCAGAAATCTAAGTGAACATATCTGGTGGGCAGGTGGATGTGGGAGTCTGAAGCTCAAAGGAAAAAGCAGGGCTGGAGATAAGAATTTGGAAATCACCAACTGTAACAGTTGGTTAGATTGCCTACAAAGTAAATACGTTACAGTGAGAAAGAACAAGTCCCTGAGGACCTCCAACATTCAAGGGCTGAGTATAGGAGAGGAGGCCAGAAGGTTATTTGAAAATCAGGGAATATGAAATCACAAAAGCCAAGGGAAGAACATGTTTTGAAAAGGAGGGATGGGCAATAGAACTGAATGCTGCCAAGAAGTCAAGTAAGATAAAGATCTTAGTGTTAAACGTATCATAGTTTCTCAACCTGTTTTAAAATGGTTTCCCCGCTAAGGAGCATGTTCAGATTTTTTTTTCTGTCTACCCCCATGAAATGTTAATTTTACAGATATAGTTTATCTGTTTGTGCACTGTAGCACATTGGAGGACCACACACCGTTTTAGTATCTTTTTTTTTTTTTTGAGCCCTTCAGAATCAGATTTTGCCCCTTAGCGATATTATCCCACTGAGAATGTATGATTCATTGATACATAAATGATTTTGGACACTAACAACAGTAGTTGTGGCAGTGAAGCAGGAGTCGAAGCCAATCTGCATTGGACTGAAGAGTGAATCTGAAGTAATGAAATGGAACCAGACATGTAGATACATTAACAGCAGAATGGTTGCAAGAACTGCCTCTGGAATCTGGCCTCTGCACTCAAACCTGCCCCTAACTAACAAGGCAAGCTGCTTTATTTGTGTCTCAGTTTCCTTCTTTATCTGTAAAAGTGGAATAATAGTAACTACCTCATAAGGTTGTTGGAAGGGTTAAGAGAGTTAATAGCAATATATGTAAAGTATTTAGAATTGTACCTGGTATCAATACACGGTACATGTTCTAAGTTAGCACTTATTCTTCAGAATGACGATATTAGCTGTAAAATGGAGATGAAAGATAGGACCTACTTTATACAGTCCCTTATCAAAGAGGGGATTGTCACAGGAGGTGAACATGAAGTAGAAGGAAACATTAGTCAGGAGAGACTGGAGGTATTTCACTGCTGATTAAATGGAACCACTTGGAAGAAGATACTGAGAACAATAGTTCTATATCTCTAAAATAGAGAGAGGGAATGGTCCCAGGGCGTAGGTGAAAGCATTGCTCTTGATCAGGAAGAGACATATCTCTTCCATGTTAACAAGCAGGAAGAAGAAAAGGATAATAATCCTTATCACATACCTATTTCTGCCCTACAAACAACTCCCAAAGACAGTGACATAAAACAACAACAATTTATTATTTCTCATGATTCAGTACGTTGGCTGGACTCAGCCAAGTGTTTCTGCTGGTCTCATCTGACGTTACTCACATGGCTGTAAGTAGTTGCTAGACTGGGGCTGGAGGGTCTAAGATGACCTCATATGCACATCTGTGGCCTTGGTTCTGGCTGTCGGCTGGGCCTCTCTCTGCACATGGTTTTTCCTCATTCAGTAGTCAAGCTCAAACTTTCTTATCTGGTACTGACATGCTTTAAAATGGTAAAGATAAAAGCCATAAGGTTTCTTGAGGTCTGTGCTCTGGAACTCACATGTCACTTCCACCACATCTTGGTTAAAGCAAGTCACAAGACCAGCCCAGATTCAAGGAATGGGCAAATAGACTCCACTTCTTGATAGTAAGAAGTGCAAAATATTGTGGCCATGTTTTTCTCTCTCTCCCAAACATGGATGCATATAAATCTGTAGATCTGGTAAATGTTGAAGCAGTTCCTTTTCAAATGGCTTTGGTTTTCCCTGTAAAGTAGAAGAAAAACTCACCTGCTGTGAAGCAGGGGAAGGAGTGGAAAGAGAGAGAGCAATGATTGCATATCTGAAAAGACTGCAGGTTTAAAATAGTGCTTGAGCAGAATGGGAGAGATAGCTGGCAGGATATCATCAGAGGACTTCTAGCCAATGTATGCGGCCCATTTGCAGGTGCAGCCATGCATTTATATCAATATCCTTTTGCCTTGTTGTGTGATTTTCATCACTAGTACTCAACAGCTCAGGTGGAGGCTGGGCAAAGACAGATGTTGGATTCATCCAGGGTTGGGACCTTGCCAGCTGGGTATGATGAAAAGATAATTGGGCGAGGGAGGTTAGGATCATTGGCAGGAGAGTAGTTAAAATGACAGACCACCATGACATTGAAGCTGAGTAGGGAATGAAATGGGGACAGGATTTCCCCTTTTACCTTGTAATACTAGCTTGAAAATTTTTACCTTTTTGCAAGATAATTAAAAAAAAAACATAACCTCATTCCTTGCTTCCTTAAGATTGGTAGCAATACACTTTCATCAAATACATACTAAGACAGCTGAAGTAATAATGTGAGTGATAGGTTTAAAATGATTTCTCCTTTTCTTGACTAGTAGATTCCTATTACTTTGACTGTTAAGGGCATCCCTGACTGAAATCTCTCAGATTTGTTGTTGGTGAATTCCATCCTCACATTCCGTAAGTATTAAGGAGAAGTTACCTCTTTAAAATGATATTTAGTACTGTAATTTTGTCCTTTTTTTCCCTAGTGGACACCTTTTTAAAAATAAGCATATCACTTTATATTTTTCAGTTCAAAATATATTTTGCTACACAAGAGTGTAGCAACTAATCTATAGGAACACAGTTTAGTTTTGTGTTAAGTTTTTCAAGGCTTAATATATTACTCTGGCTTCTTGTTTCAGTATGTTTCACTCTCCATTTAGCTGGACTGTGTTACTCAGGCCCAATTGCCAGGAAAGCCAAGTCTTTTCTGGCTGGTTCCGGCGCAAACATGTATCTCTCCTGTAAGCCACATAGCTTTTTCTATCACACATAAACATGGCTAGGTCACCTCTGCAACCACCTGATATTTGATACCCAGGGCTATTTGTTTCCACGCAACCCCATGCCCAGAACCTCTGGGACTCTTTCTCCCTTAGCAGCCTTTTCCCTGCCCCGCCTCCACCACCCAAGGTCAGGTTCCATCAGCTATCATCCTTCTCGCCCCGAAAGGCTACATCCTGTTTAAATTTCTTAATGTTTTATTTACATCATTCCTCTGCTTAAAAATCTTTAAAGACCATACGTGATTTTCCATTGCCTACAGCTTAATTTAAACTCCTTCATCTAATATTTCAGGTCCCGTATTTACTTTAGCCTGGCTTATGAAAATACTTTAAGGCAGCTTACAATAGAAATACTAGAATTAAATTAGTTAGTTCCATGTAGCTAAGTTTCCCACAATCTGAGCTCTTCTATATTTCCAGTATAGCTGAGGAACAGTTTCTCATAGGCTGCTTCCTACCCAATGAAACAGTGGTTCTCAACCTTGGTTGTCCATTGAAATTACTTAGGGAATCCCCCTAGCAATCCCTTTCCCCCCATTCTTAAAATTTTATTTTTATTTTATTTTATTTAATTTATTTATTTATTTATTTATTTATTTATTTGGAGACGGAGTATCCCTCTGTCGCCCAGGCTGGAGTGCAGTGGCGTGATCTTGGCTCACTGCAAGCTCCACCTCCCTGGTTCACGCCATTCTCCTGCCTCAGCCTCCCGAGTAGCTGGGGACTACAGGGGCCTGCCACCACACCCGGCTAATTTTTTGTGATTTTT
Source organism: Nomascus leucogenys (assembly GCF_006542625.1). Taxonomy (NCBI): domain Eukaryota; kingdom Metazoa; phylum Chordata; class Mammalia; order Primates; family Hylobatidae; genus Nomascus; species Nomascus leucogenys. Next base: position 57,538,729 of record NC_044385.1, read on the forward strand.
AGTAGAGACAAGGTTTCACCGTGTTAGCCAGAATGGTCTCGATCTCCTGAGCTCGTGATCCACCCGCCTCAGCCCCCCAAAGTTCTGGGATTACAGGCGTGAGCCACCGTGCCCAGCAAAATTTTAATATATTTAATTGACAAAGATTATATATATTCAAGGCATGTAACATGATTATTTCACATATGTATACGTTGTATAATGATTATCATGGTCAAATTAATTGATGCATCCATCACCACCCATGGTGTACCTTAGATCCTCAGAACTTGTTCATCTTTTTTTTTTTTTTGAGATGGAGTCTTGCTCTGTCGCCCAGGCTGGAGGGAAGTGACGTGATCTCTGCTCACTGCAACCTCCGCCTCCTGGGTTCAAGCGATTCTCCTGCCTCAGCCTCTGGAGTAGCTGGTATTACAGGTGCGCACCACCACGCCTGGCTAATTTTTGTATTTTGAGCAGAGACAGGGTCTCACCATCTCTGGTCAGGCTGGTCTCAAACTCCTGACCTCATGTGATCCGCCTGCCTCAGTCTCCCAAAATGCTGGGATTACAGGCACGAGCCACAGTGCCCAGCCAGAACTTGTTCATCTTATAACTGAAAGTTTGTATCCTTTGACCAAGATCTCCCCATTTCCCTCACACCCCCAACCCCTGACAGCCACCATTCTATGAATTGGACTATTTTAGATTATACATAAATATGAGATCATACAGTACTTGTCTTTTGATTCTTGGCTTATTTCCCTTAACATAATAGCCTCTAGTTCCGTCCATGTTGTTGCAAATGGCAGAATTTCCTTCTTTTTCTTTCTTTTTTTTTTTTTTTTTTGAGAGGGAGTTTCGCTCTTGTCACCCAAGCTGGAGTGCAGTGGTGTGATCTCGGCTCACTGCAACTTCCGCCTCCGGGATTCAAGTGGTTCTCCTGCCTCAGCCTCTCGAGTAGCTGGGATTACAGGTGCCCACCACCACACCGAGCTAATTTTTGTATTTTTGGTAGAGACAGAGTTTCACCATGTTGGACAGGCTGGTCTCAAACTCCTGACCTCAGGTGATCCGCCTGCCTCAGCCTCCCAAAGTGCTGGGATTACAGGCATGAGCTACCATGCCCAGCCTTCCCTTCTTTTTCACAGCTGAATAATATTCCTCTGTGTGTGTGTGTGTGTGTGTGTGTGTGTGTGTACACACCACTTTTACATATACACATTACTTTTTCTTTATCCATTCATCCATTGATGGACATTTAGGTTATCTTCATTATCTTGGCTATTGTGAATAATCATGCAATAAACATGGAATACAGATATCTCTCTGAGATACCAATTTCATTTCCTTTGGGTATATGCCCAGAAATGGGATAGATGGATCATATGGCAGTTCTATTTTTAATTTTTTGAGGAACTGCCATACTGTTTTCCATAATAGCTGTACCAATTTACATTCCCACCAACAGTGTTCAAGGATTCCTTTTTCTCTACACCCTTGACAACCCTTGTCATCTCTTATCTTTTTGATAATAGCTATCCTAACAGGTGTGATGCAGTATCTCTTAGTGTGAGTTTGCCTTTCCCTGAGGATTAGTGACGCTGAGCATTTTTTCACATACCTGTTGGCCATTTGTATGTCTTCTTTAGGAAAATGTCTATTCAGGTCCTGTGCTCGTCTTTTAATCTGATTGTTTTTGTTCTTTTGCATTGTGTGAATTCCTCATATATTTTGGATATTAAGCCCTTATCAGACATATGGTCTGCAAATATTTTCTTCCATTCTATAAGTTGCTTTTTCATTTTGTTGATTGTTTCCTTTGCTGGGCAAAAGCTTTTTGGTTTGATAAAATCTCATCTGTCTATTTTTTGCCTTTGTTAACTGTGCTTTTGGGGCATAGCCAAAAAATTACTGACAAAACCAATGTCAAGGAGTTTTTTCTCCTATATTTTCTTCTAGGAGTTTTATAATTTCAGTAGAAATGTTAGAATTAAATTAGTTAGCTCCACATAGCTAAGGTTTCCACAATCTGAGTTCTTCTGTATTTCCAATATAGCTGCTGAACAGTTTCTCATAGGCTGCTTCCTATCCAATGAAACAGTGGTTCTCAACCTTGGTTGTCCCTGGGAATTAACTAGGGAATACCCCCAGCAATCCCTTTTCCTCCATTCTTAAAATTTTAATATATTTAATTGACAAGATTATATATATTGAAGGTATGTAACATGATTATTTCATATATGTATATATTGTATAATGATTATCATGGTCAAATTAATTAATGCATCCATCACCACCCATGGTGTACCTTAGATCCTCAGAACTTGTTCATCTTTTTTTTGAGATGGAGTCTCATTCCATCGCCAAAACCAACATACAAAAATGGGTTGTGTTTCTATACACTAACGATGAACTATCCGAAAAAGGCATCAAGTAAAACAATCCCAAATTACAATAACATCAAAAAGAATAAAATACTTAAGAATAAATTTAAGAAAGGAGATGAAAGATCTATACACTAAAAACTAAAACACTGATGGAAGAAACTGAAGACACAAATAAATGGAAAGATATCCACGTCCATGGATCCGAAGAATTAATATCAGTCAAGGGTCCCTACTACCCAAAGCAATCCACAGATTCAATGGAATCAGTATCAAAATTCCAATGGCATTTTTCACAGAAATATTTCTTATCCTAAAATTTATATGGAACCACAAAAGATGCCAGATAGCCAAAGCAATCTTAACAAAGAAAAATAAAGCTAAAGGCATCAAAGTCCCTGATTTCAAACTATATTGCAAGGCTATGGTAATCAAAACAGTATGGTATTGGCATAAAACCATACACATAAGTCAATGAAACAAAATAGGAATCCCAGAAATAAGCTTATACATATATGGTCAACTAATCTTTGACAAGGGTGCCAAGAATACATAATGAAGAAAGAAAAATCTCTTTGATAAATGGGGTTGGGAAAACTGGATATCCACAGGCAAAAGAGTGAAGTTGGACTTGTGTTTTATACCACATACAAAAATTAACTTGAAATGGATTAGAGACTTAAATATAAGATCTGAAAACAGCAACCCTGATGTAATTGAACTGGTTACAGGTGGGCACTGGGATTTGTAAAGGCTCTTGGTGATTTTAACATGAATTCAGAGCTGAGAAGCACTACATTAGAAGTTTATTAATTCTCCCTACAGCATTCACTGCTTTCCCCATTAATATTACTCTTTTCTTCTTTGCTTGTCTAACCCCTACCCATTCTTTGAGATCCAGCTCAAAGTGACCAAAAGGATAGGTCACAGATCTCAACTCAAAATGTCATATAGTGACCCAAACTCATAGATCCAACTCAAAGAGTACTATGGGATCTTTCTTTACCACCCGATGCCAATTCGTTCCCATAGCATATACCTTGTTTACATTTATTTGTCTCTTAGCATATACTTATTTTACTTTCGTTTGTTCTTCCTGACTCTTCAAAAGGATTTGAAGGTGTAGAAGGAAAGAGACTATATTTTGCAACTTTTAAAAAATCCCTAGAACCTAACGCAATGCCTTTCACACTATGTGCCACTTGTGTGTTTTATGGGAGGTGACGACGATGACAGTGATGATGATATAGCAGATGCCCATTCAGTGCTGTGACCTAGCCTCTTAAATTTCCTTATTTTTCTCTCTCTCTCTTTTTTTTTTTTGAGACCTAGTCTCGTTCTGTCTCCAGGCTGGAGTGCAGTGGTGCAATCTCTGCTCATTGCAACCTCCGCCTCCCGGGTTCAAGCAATTCTCCTGCCTCGGCCTCCTAGGATTACAGGCATGTGCCACCAAGCCCAGCTAATTTTTGTGTTTTTAGTAGAGACAGGATTTCACCAAGTTGGCCAGGATGGTCTTGATCTCTTGACCTCGTGATCTGCCTGCCTCAGCCTCCCAAAGTGCTGGGATTACAGGCGTGAGCCACCACACCTGACCAAATTTCCTTATTTCTTAACGAGGCTGCCCTGAGGCAACCGGAACAGACTCTACTTTTCTTTTGAGACAGAGTCTCGCTCGGTGGCCCAGGGTGAAGTGCAGTTGTGTCGTCTCGCTCGGTGGCCCAGGGTGAAGTGCAGTTGTGTCATCTCGGTTCACTGCAAACTCTGCTTCCTGGGTTCAATCTATTCTCATGACTCAGCCTCCTGAGTAGCTGGGACTACATGCGTGCACCACCACACCCGGCTAATTTTTGTATTTTTAGTAGAGATGGGGTTTCACCATGTTTGCCAGGCTGGTTTCAAACTCTTGATCTCAAGTGATCCACCCACCTCGGCCTCCCAAAGTGCTGGGATTTCAGGGTGAGCCACTGCGCCCAACCCAGACTCTGCTTTTTACAGACAAAGCTGAAGTGTTTGGGAATTAAGCCACTCCCACCTTAACTTAATGACTATGAATACCCCAGCTCTCCTGGCCCCTGGTTGGGACACCACTGGGGTGACCTGCACTGTCTCCTGTGTCGCCTCTGAGTTTGAGTCAGTTTAGATTATACCTCATTTAGGCTCATTTCCTTCTCAGTTCCATTCCCCACTCCCTTGCTGGTTTTCCTGGGGAACACTTCCTAAATAAATCATTTTTACATAAATTATTGTTGAAGGTTCTGCTTATAGGGGGAGTGGGAGCAGGTAGCCAACCTAAGACAGGTGATAGTAATATAATAAGAGTAATAGTAATAGTGGTTATTATTTATTGAATATTTTCTAGGTGCAAGGCATTAACTAATTTAATTCTCAGAATTCAATAGGTACTACAGTTATCGTCATTTTACACATGGGGAAACTGAGGCTTATAGATGTTAAGTAATTTGCTGAAAGTCACACAGATAATAAAAGAACAGCTGAAAAAAGGAAAAGGAAAAACAAGAACAGTAGAAGCTCAAATCAAATAAAAAATTAGTAAATGTCAATCAAATGACCATTTTAATAAGCTTTACAGGCTGATTAGAAACTAAACCACCCGCCTCGGCCTCCCAAAGTGCTGGGATTACAGGCTTGAGCCACCGCGAGGTCAGGAGATCGAGACCATCCTGGCTAACACGGTGAAACCCCGTCTCTACTAAAAATACAAAAAATTAGCCAGGCGTGTTGGCGGGCGCCTGTAGTCCCAGCTACTCGGGAGGCTGAGGCAGGAGAATGGCGTGAACCCGGAAGGCGGAGCTTGCAGTGAGCTGAGATCGAGCCACTGCACTCCAGCCTGGGGGACAGAGCAAGACCCCGTCTCAAAAAAAAAAAGAAACTATAAACCTGTTTTTATACTTGCACTTAAATTTTTATATCTGGCTTAATTGCATAAGTAAATGAGAATCAACATACTTGACTGTAGAAAGGAGAATGAGCCCTCTATGAGAAACAGAACAATATTCTGGATTTGTTTTGCAATGGTTTTTACATGGAAATTTTGGCCACGGTTTTAAGTGAAATATATTTTTCTTTTTCAAAATGGGAGCTTATATAGTGACTTATTAACATCTAAAAGTGTAAAATAAATGAAATTTCAAAGAGGTAAATTGAGAGACATGTTTGATTAATTCCTCTGGTAAAACAAAATAGCTTTTCATAGATCTTTACTAAACTTTTTAAACAGCTTTAAGGTACATTTGACATAATAAACTATACATATTCAAAGTGTACAGTTTGGTGTTTGACAAATATATTTATTTGTGAAATTATAACAAGATATAATCTACATATTCATCCCTCCCAAAAGATTTCTTATGCTCCTTTGTAATCCTTTCCTCCCCAAACACCAACCACCCACCAACTCCAGACAAGCACTGGTCACCATAGATTAGTTTATAGTTTTTTAATGATTTTATATAAATGGAATCATATAATATGTACTTTTCATTTTACTTTTACTCAGCATAATTATTTGGAGATGTATCTATGTTATTGCAGATATCAGTACATTCCTGTAAATTGCTTAGTAGTAGTATTTTGTATGGATCTGACACTGTCCATTCACTTGTTGATGGACTTGTGTTGTTTCCAATTTGGAGCTACTACAAATAAAGTTAATATGAATATTCACATACAAAAAAAAAAAGAAACTAAACCACCATGTGTACTTCTTTTTGACAAAATAACTTTTGAGTTTCAATAAACAATTTACAAACTTTTGAAACACAACAGTTTGTAGTTTAGAAACTTCGTTTCTAGTTTACCGCCAGAAAATCTTCTTCTACTTTCCTCCTTCTTCCTCACCCCTCCCTTAATACTTTCTTAATAGTATGTACCCCTGATCCCAGGAAGTAAAACCTATATTTGGACAATTAATAATTTAGATCTAAGCTGGGCGTGGTGGCTCATGCCTATAATCCCAGAACTTTGGGAGGCCAAGGCAGGCCGATCACTTGAGGTCAGGAGTTCGAGACCAGCCTGGCCAACATGGTGAAACCCTGTCTCTACTAAAAATACAAAAATTAGCCAGGTGTGGTGGCACGTGCCTGTAATCCCAGCTACTCGGGAGGCTGAGGCAGGAGAATCACTTGAGCCTGGGAGGTGGAAGTTGCAGTGAGCCAAGATCGTGCCACTGCACTCCAGCCTGAGTGACAGAGCAAGACTCTGTCTCAGAACAGAACAAAACAAAACAAAACTTAGATCTAGTACATATTAAATGTGTATATTTAGGCTAGCCTGGAAACTATCATGCATGCTTTGTCTCTAGAATATGCATTCTAAATTACAAACAATGCATTTTGGAATTAATTTACAAACTGTACTATTTATAAATTGAGAATGTTTATATAATACCATTAATTTAATAACATTATAAACTCATACATCTTCTTAAATTTTATGTTTGAATTTTACAGTAGTCTGATCTACTCATATATATAGTGACCCAAAGGGATAGGGAAAAAGTAGATCAAAATATCTTTATTATTCAAATCATTTGTCTCCCTCTCAGAAATTTAGTAACGCAGCAGCTTTTCCTTTTATAATCTGTGGGATCCTGTGCAAGTTATATAACCTCATTTGGCTTTAGTTTTCATATTTGTTAACTAGGAATATTGCCAATATTGTAGGATTGTTGTACAGGTAAGGGAGATTGTATTTAAAGGGTTCAGTGCAGGGCCTGGCATATAGTAGACATTCAGCAAATTGTATCTAATGACAATGATAATAATTCTTCCCTGGAAGAGTTTTGGCCAGTCTAGCCTAATGCCTTTGAAGTCTGTGACTTCCTTGAAATAAACAATAAGCATTAATAAAAAATGACACAGATGAATGCCAGTTACAAACTGAGCTTTCTGAACTATGCTTCATGCCTCGTTTTTTGTTCTTTTTCTCTTTATTCTCACACATGCCAAACTTGTGCCTCCAGCTTTATGTTTTTGCATCTTATTCTCCCCATTCCCAGCCAGTTCAGTTGTGTCTCTTCCAGATATGTTATGTTTCATATTTAATTTTTTTTAAGATAGGGTCTTGCTCTGTCACCAAGGCTGGAGTGTAGTGGCACGATCTCAGCTCACTGTAACCTCCACCTCCCGGGTTCAAGCAATTCTCCTGCCTCAGCCTCCCGAATAGCTGGGACTACAGGCACACACCACCATACCTGGCCAGTTTTTGTATTTTTAGTAGAGACAGGGTTTCACCACGTTGGCCAGGGTGGTCTCAAACTCCTGACATCACGTGATCCACTCACCTTGGCCTTCCAAAGCGCTGGGATTACAGGCATGAGCCACCGCACCTGGCTTTTTTTTTTTTTTTGAGATGGAGACTCGCTGTGTCACCCAGGCTGGAGTGCAGTGGCACAGTCTTGGCTCACTGCAACTTCCACCTCTCAAGTTCAAGCGATTCTCCTGCCTCAGCCTCCCAAGTAGCTGGGACTACAGGCACGCGCCACCATACCTGGCTAATTTTTGTATTCTTAGTAGAGACAGGGTTTCACCATGTTTGCCAGGGTGGTCTCAAACTCCTGACCTCAAGTGATCCTCCCGCCTCGGCCCCCCAAAGTGCTGGGATTACAGGTATGAGCCACTGCGCCCGGCCTATCTTTCATATTTTAAAAGATGGTTTAACAAGGCACATGTGCACTACTTGCACAGGAGGTATTCCTATTCCCACCTGCCCTCTGCTCCATGCCTATTCCATTAGATAGATGACTATCCCATGATACTTGCTGAGTTCCTTTTGTATACTGTGCCTCACTGGCTGTTATGCAATAGCTGGTATGCTGTCTGGAACATGATGGGTCCTTATAAATGTTTATTCTGTTTTCGCTAACATTGACCTTCATACAAAATTGTACATCCCTGTTCTAATATCTCCTTTTAGTAAAATGGATATGCTTTTATCTTAAACTCTTTTGCCAGGGCTGTGTTTTATAAGTCTAAGTACAATTTGGTAACTTTTTTAAAGAGAAAATGTGTATTTTATTTACAGTGACATAAACAATAAAACACGAGATTGATTTTCTTCACCGAAAATAATAGCAATATTTTCTGCATTATTTCTAGGCTAACCACCAAATACTTATTTTTTGTATATTTTTGGGGTTTTGCTTATAAATCAAGATGAGGGCTGGGCACTGTGGCTCATGACTATACTCCCAGCACTTTGGGAGGCTGAGGCAGAAGGATCGCTTATTCCCAGGAGTTTGAGATCATCCTGGGCAACATAGTGAGACCTCGTCTCTACAAAAAAAAAAAAAGTTATCCAGGCATGGCAGCATATGCCTGTTATCTCAGCTACTTGGAAGGCTGTGGAGGGAAGGTCACTTAAGCCCACAAGGTCAAGGCTGCAGTAAGCCTCGATCACGCCACTGCGCTCCAGCCTGGGTAATAGAGCAAGGCCCTATCTCTCAAAAAAAAAAAAAAAAAAAAAAAAAAAAAATCAAGACAAGGCTATAGATATACTCACTGAAAAAGACAGAAGAAAACAGAGACGTCCGTTGTCAGTATCCATGGCCTCTGATTCCGTATAGACCATGAAACAGAAGTGTTGAACATGCACCTGATAAAAAGTTTATGAAGAGGTGGCCTCAACAAAGGAATGCAGACAGCCGCAACCAAATGTGGAACAACAATGGTGGGCTCTTCCATTCAAACTTTCACTGTAACTTGTTCCTTTAAGTTCATTTGGTAAAAACAAAATCTACACTGAAATTCTTGTTTGGCAAACTCACACGTTTCTCTGTCTGGTAGTTCCCTTTACTGTCCATTATGGATTTTTAGCTATATACTTAAAACTCTTACTAGTCACAGATCAATCATGAGCTTCATTGTAACATTTTATAAAATTTATTCCTTCCTCCTACACCTCTTCAACATTCATTTCTTGGAAGAATTGATAGCTCAATACTCGACAATTGGATCCATGGTGATAATAAATGTCATGTCTAAAATGACAATTAAAACAATTCAAGAATGCTACTAGCAGAGCTCATGTAGAGTGAAACCTGGCAAATTCAGTGTCAATTTCTGGAAGAACAGATAGGTCCCCAAACAGGAGAGTTCAAACAGGGCCCATTCAAATTGGCAGATTATCAATGGCTAAAGTATTCAATGGGAGGCCTATAGACAAAGATACTCCGTGATTAAGTGGCCTACATACACCTTACAGCTTTTCTTTCAAATATCACCTATAAGAGAAGCCCTATTTTTAAAGTCTTTTGGGTATTTTCACTAGTTTCTGAATTACCTGTAGGAAGCTCTGACTTAGTTTTATGGAGTTGATATATGTGTTTACCATTAAATCCAGATCATGTTTTATATCAAAATTTATGTTATGCAAAGCCAAGTTACTCGATCTTTAGTCAGTCAACGTGTTCGTCAAATATACTTTGAAATGCTTTTGTCCATTTTTATAGTACTCATTCTCAACCTTTATCACAGGAAGAATACATGAGACCTTCATCGATGAATACACATCAATGCCTACACATCTGCCTGATGTCAGGCAGATTGAGGGCTTCACAAATGGTGATGGAAGCTTTATATCTTTTGCTCTGTGTTTCCATTTGACTCTGCAACAATGAAGCTCAGCTGAGAGCATGTCGGGACCCAGTAAGTCACTTCTGTACATGGTGTTCCTCTGACATATTGAGTTTCAGTTATCCCATAACTGATGGTACCAGAGATATGCATTTAAGAGTTCTGAGGGGCTGTTCTGAGAATATATCTTTCAGCTCCTGAAGAACGTGTTGCACTGTTGGAGCACTTAGGGTTTCTTTACAGTAACTCTGAGGTTAGTTGAGATTCCAAGTTGCCTTGCTGAGCTCTGTGGAATTTCCCAGGGAGTTTCATTTGAATATCAAGTTTGGTTGCCAAATTTGTGGCTTCCTCAAACCAAAACTCATGATGAACTTCAATATTTTCCATCACTTCATTGAGTGCATGCAGTACAGCAGTCAAGCTATTGGCTGCAAAGAAGAAATCAGAGGTTTGCCCCCAGAAATTTTCCCCAGAGGCTCTTGTAACAGATAGGACATTTTAAAGAACAACAATGACAACAGCGAAATCAAAATCTGCTACTATACTACAGAGTACAAATGCTTGGCCAGCTATACATTTATTCCATCTAGTGTTTAGGTCTCTATTTATACCATCTAAAACAAGTGCTTATAGGAGGTCCACTACAGTTCAAAAGCATCATGCCTGCCTGTCCACTGAGAATGGCAAATTTCCTTCAGTCCTTTACCCTTTTCTTCACTGTTCTGAAAAAGAACAGAAATTACATTGCCAAGTTCTAAAAGCAGTTGCAGCCAACAATGGAAAAAAGAACAAACTTCCTCAACTGTTCCTATAACAATTGTTATAGGAAAAGTTATAGCATTTGTTCCTCAATTGCTCCCATAACAGGCACTGATTTTGCCAACCACATACTTAAGGCACAGGAAGAGTAGAGTATGTAGATAGCTTGAGGGGTTTTCTTCAAAATTCTGGAAGCAAACAACTTCCATTTTAGAAGAAAATCCACCGGACATAATGTAAATCTGGCCATGACAATATTCCATATTTAGTTCCCACTTCTAACTTTCAGTGTGAAATTTCACAGCCAAAATTTCTGCATCTGCCTCATAAGGTGGGAAGCCAGCCCACAGATTCCACTCCCAGGTCATGAGATTCATCAACAAACCTCACCAACGCTGTAGGTGCTCTTCCCCAGCTATGTCAGTGATAACGGAAAAGAAGTGTGAGTCTCTCGAGTCCCTGAGGGTTTCTTCCCAAATGCAGCTCTCACAGATCTCTAGCAGCCTCTAGAATCTCACAGACTCTAGCATCTGATTCTGTTGTATTTTAGAAAAAATAAAAAGTGCTCATGGCTGTCGTCTCAAAATACTTTCTCAAGACCTCTTCACCTTGGCCGGGCGTGGTGGCTCACGCCTGTAATCCCAGAACTTTGGGAGGCCGAGGCAGGCAGATCATGAGGTCAGGAGATCGAGACCATCCTGGCTAACATGGTGAAACCCTGTCTCTACTAAAAATACAAAAACAAAATTAGCCGGGCGTGGTGGCGGGCGCCTGTAGTCCCAGCTGCTCGGGAGGCTGAGGCAGGAGAATGGCACAAACCCGGGAGGCAGAGCTTGCAGTGAGCCGAGATTGTGCCACTGCACTCCAGCCTGGGCAACAGAGCAAGACTCTGTCTCAAACAAACAAACAAAAAAACAAAAATCCTCTTCACCAGAATTTATCTGTACTCCAGCAGTGCTTTGATGTTATCGGGAGTAAAGAGACCTTCTGGCATTTCATCAACCTCACGTCTATCCAGAGATATATTTTGTTTTCCCATCAAAATCAAAATTTCAAATAGAGATTTTAGGTGCTCTTTATTTTCTTTCTTTTTAGGGGTTAGAGGCAAAATGTCCACATCCTTCCCTTGGCTGGCTTCTTCCACACTGGGGTTCTGAACACTTGTTGTTGGTTTCTTTGTTTTCATTCCTGTTCAGAACTTTCATCAACTTTTTTCTGTTTCAGTGTTCTAATTTCATCTTTCCTCAATTCTTTTATTCATTTTCTGTGTCTACTATGTGGATTGTTCAAATGACTGGTAAGATCAAATATTGGGCCAGGCACAGTGGCTCATGCCTGTAATCCCAGCACTTTGGGAGGCTGAGGCAGGCGGACCATGAGGTCAGGAGTTCGAGACCAGGCTGACCCTGTCTCTACCAAAAAGACAAAAATTAGCTGGGCGTGGTGGCATGCTCCTGTAATCCAAGCTACTCAGGAGGCTGAGGCAGGAGAATCGCTTGAACCCGGGAGGTGGAGGTTGCAGTAAGCCAAGATCGTGCCACTGCATTCCAGCCTGAGTGACAGAGCAACACTCTGTCTCAAAAAAAAAATCATATATTGCTGGGATTGCATTATCTCAAAGATTTTCTATTAAGACTAGCTCTACAGATGGTAGAGGACTCAGAAGTGGTTGGCACCTAATTGAGAATGTGTATTTAATTAATTAGATGTTTTATCTTGTAGGTCTGCTCTCCGACATTTCTCCACCTACTTTGCACATCTGGATGGATCCTGTGGGAACCTAAAGAAGACCAAGTTGGACCATGTGCTCTTCCGAATACAGGTGGGGACACCACAGAAGTTCTGCATTGTGGCCCCACACTGCCTCGGGAGGTAGCACGGCCAGCTCTGCAGGGCTTGTGCACCAACAGAGAAGCTAAAACTAGTTTGGTAACTTTTTTTTTTTTTAAATAAATAGAGATGTGGTCTCACTGTGTTGCCCAGGCTGGTCTTGAACTTCTGGGCTGAAGTAATCCTCTTGCCTCGGCCTCCCAAAGTACTGGGATTATAGCTGTGAACCACTGCTCCTGGTCCTGGTTTGGTAACTTTTTTTTTTTTTTTTTTGAGATGGAGTTTCGTTTTTGTTGCCCAGGCTGGAGTTCAGTGGCGCAATCTCAGCTCACTGCAACCTCTGCCTACCGAGTTCAAGCAAGTCTCCTGCCTCAGCTTCCCAAGTAGCTGGGATTACAGGCACCCACCACCACGCCTGGCTATGGCTATTTTCTTGTATTTTTAGTAGCGACAGGATTTCACCATGTTGGCCAGGCTGGTCTTGAACTCCTAGCCTCAGGTGATGCACCCACCTCGGCCTCCCAAAGTGCTGGGATTACAGGCGTGAGACACCCTACCCGGCTCCTAGTTTGGTAACTTTTGACATCCATTTAATGTACACAAGGCAGAGATAATTACTTTTGAAAGCTGAAAGCCAGGAAAGTTGAGAAGTGTCTGGGATCTTACCTGAAGCTATTTGAGACCACAGGAGTGTTCTCTGTGGGTCATACTCCCGGGGATGTTTGTGATCACTGAAGTGAAAAATTAGCTCAGGTCAATTGTATTTATAAATATGACTCAATATTAAATGTCAGCTTATGACATCATGAGGGAAAAATGCACTTATCTCCCTACCTTTTACAATCACTTATTCATTTATTCCATATTTATTATCTGCCTACTACAAATACTGAGGCAGGCCCTGGAAATATCTAGAGGAGGAAGATGAAAAATCTACCACCATGGACATCATAGTCTTGTCCAGTGGTTCTCAATCTCAACTGCATATTAGAATAATCTGGGAGCTTTAAAAAAAAAAAAAAATCACTGATGGCCGGGCGCAGTGGCTTATGCCTGTAATCCCAGCACTTTAAGAGGCCGGGATGGGTGGATCACCTGAGGTCAAGAGTTCGAGACCAGCCTGGGCAACATGGTGAAACCCCATCTCTACTAAAAATACAAAAATTAACCGGGTATGGTGGCTGGCGCCTGCAATCCCAGCTACTTGGGAGGCTGAGGCAGGAGAATCCCTTGAACCTGGGAGGTGGAGGTTGCAGTGAGCCAAGATCACACCATTGCACCCCAGCCTGGGCAACAAGAGCAAAACCCCATCTCAAAAAATAAATAAAAATTTAAAAATCACTGATGCCCAGGCCCTATACCTGACCAATCAATTCTGCATGTTTTGGGAATCAGGCCCATGCATCAGTAGTTTTAACAACTCCTTAGAGGATCCTAATATGTAGCCAACATTGAAAACCACCAGGCTAGTAAATAGTAAAGGGTTTAGGGTAGGGCTGCAAATATAATATAATCACCTGGGAAGTAAAAAGTGTATATGTGTGTATGTATGTGTGGGTATATATGTATCCTTTCCTATCCCTCCCCTCACCCTAAGGCATACTGAGATCCTTAGAGAGGGGAGTACCGTATGTATTTTGGAAAATTCCTTTCCTTAAACAAGTAGAAAGTAGAAAGGAAATTATAATACCATCTGATAAGTGAAAGACACAGGTTACTGCAGGTTACTGTAAGATCACATAGACAGAAGACCTAGCCAAGGCCGATGAGGTCAGTGAATCTTGTCCGAAAGGAGCTATAAGAGCAATGACTCCTAAAAGAGTTAGCCAGGCAAAGGGAGATAGGGTAGGTTTTTCCAAATAAAAGGCCTAAGCTCAGGCTAGTCTTTGGCAAATTCTTGTTCAGCTCTTTCCCCTTCCTTGTTCTTCCTCCCTCCCTGCTGAAAGGTCTCTCCTGAAGAGTACTTCATCATAAATCACTGACTCAGGCCCTATTTCCAGATAGTCCCAACCAAGATAGTTGGTGCCAGAGGAGTTCCAGGAAGCAGGATGGACTTCTGGAGTTGGATCACCTACTAGACAATGGATCATTAGGACCTTGGTGGAGTATCATCAGTTCCCAGCCTACCTGCCCAGGCTGTCTTTCACCTGTGGTGGGCTGGAATATGATGCGGGTGAAAGGGAATGCAGTGGCTGGTGCTATGTCCCTGGCATTGTGGAGATATTGGAAAATAGTAATTGAAGGGACCGTAGAATTGGATGGCTGCTGCTGGTCACCGATTATATGCTTAAGAGAGGAAATAACAGGCTCAGGTCAGCTAACCATGAATGAAAAGTGTAGTGTGAGAGACAGAAGGCCTGCTAGACAGCATTGCAAGAGACTCTCGTCACCTGCAGCTGCAGGACAGCCCAACCTTTTTCTGCAACAAAGAACTACAGTGAAGGCTTAATGTTCAGTCAAAGCAGATCTCCTTCATTAAAGGCAGAGCCCTGCAAGGGTAGGGTGGGACTCTGAACCGTGGAATAAGGCTATATCTCATTGCTGGGTAGATAGATGCAGCATTTGACCCCCAGATTCCACCAAACCAATGTGCCTGCAGAAGTGATCCGCTCCTATTGCTAAAAGATAATGCCCTCCTTTCCTTGCTATGCAGAAGTTTCAAATGAAACGGACCCTTATACGACAATGTTTTCCCTCCTTCCACCTTTCACTTTTGGACACCAGACCAAAACTGGGGTCACGCTTCATCATGACTCAGTTGAGGTAATGCTTGCTGTGCTGAGTGGAAAGGGGCTACAAGCCAAAGTGTTACTGGACATGGATAATGTATACCAGCAAAACAGCGAGAATGTCTGGGAGGGGACTACGAGGTGCTGAACCAAGGGGCATAGGATATCAAGCAGGGGGAAGGGAGAATTTGTATGGGATATGGGGCCCACAAGACAGGATTTAATTCCTGGAAAGTTACCATCACAGAGAACATGAGGGTAAATAATAATGATAATAATAATAACTCCCTGGAAATTGCCTCAGGGATGGTTCTATTATGCTGCTGGATGACTCTTGGAAGCTTGGGGGAAAAGCGGCCTACGTTAAATGAAGTGGAGAGGCCAGAACTGCCATGGCAGGCTGTGGAGGAAGAGGTCAAAAGGCTCAGGGAAGTGGGCATGCTGAAACAGATCTACCGTCTAACACCAGGAAGTCTACCAGTGATTACTTTCCTTGGGAGGTTCCAGGGAAACTAATGGAGGAAGAAACTCACTGGTGAAAGGGATACCGGCATCATTGCGAAGCTGCCCTCTGCAGCTGAGGCTGATGATAAGCATTGCTGTTACAGAGCTAGACTTCCTGATAGCAAAGGAGATTAGAGCGTTCCAGAATAGCAGAGGCCAGGTGACACCACTTAGCCATCAGAAGCACTTAACCATTAAAACCACTTAATTACTGTAATGGGCAGCCAGGTCAGGATGTCAGCCAGGGGGACTGACCTCTGGGGACCTATGGAGAGGACTAATCGAATATAGTGTTCCTAGGAACAAGAAAGATGGGTAGGAGAATAGTGCAGCAGAAAAAATAGCGCTAAAGGCATATAAATAGAAGATAACCTGCAATTAATAGTAGGTTAGCAGAAGGCTGAGGTCAGGCACCCCAATGGAAAGTCATGATCTCTTGTCCAGTTTCCAGACCTGAGCCATTTCTCAGACTCAGAACGAATTGACTAAAAGAGTCTGCATTATTATGAGGAAAGACCGATTGACAGTCAGGTGATAACTGAAGGTCTGGCCCAGGTCCATGTAAAACAGGTTCACTGAGTCCGTGGACTCCACCAGTGGCTATTTCTCTGGTTCCTTCATGGAGAATGGAAATACCTAGCACTCGGCAGGATCCTCACATTGGTTCCTTGAGCTGTGGAACTAGAGCTATTTTAGTAGGAACTCTAATAGTAGTCCTTGAAACAGACCCTCTCCCACCAAGAAGAGTATTGCAGGCCCCTAGAATGGCAGACATTAGCACCATCCTCAAAGACTTCAAGAATGCAGAGATGGTGCTCTTTGTCATAACCCTATTTAATTAGCCAGTCTGACCTCAGAAACACTGGTTAGATCACAGTGTACGAAAGTGGACTACCAAGAACCTAGCCAAATATTGGCCCCATTGCAGCTGGTTTGTAAGATCTTGTATGTTTACTAGAACATATTACTACAGCCTTGGTACATGTATGTATTAGGTTGGTGCAAAAGTAATTGCGGTTTTTGCCATTACTTTTACTTTTGCACTATCCTAATCGCTATCCATCTGTAAATGTGTTCTTTTCTATATCCACCAGGAAGAAAGATCAGAAGCAGTTTTTATCCACGTGGTATGGACGTGATATTCATTTGCCAGGGCAATGTTAATTGTCCTGCTTTCTGTCATATAATGTAGTCCAAAGGGACTTGGACAAACTGGGCATCCTGCAGAACATCGCACTGGTCTCCAATATTTATGACACCGTGTTAATTAGATATTAGAAACAAGAAATGGCAAGTTCTCCATATGCCTTGGTAAGAAGTATGTTCTCCACATGCAGTCCCTGCTCCCTGCTCCACTCACGCAGAACATGAACCTGGGCGTCAGATCCCTGCACTCCCAGGGCAGCCTGAACAGCGCCATCAGCGCAAGCCTGCTGCCCTCCTCCCTCATGCAGGGCCAGATCTGAGCCACGTGTCCATGCAGCAGACGGCGCAGAGCAGGCTGCCCACGACCTCCATGAGCATCACGGGGCCCAGCTACAGCCACACGGGACCCACCTCGTGGGGCGTCCCCATGCAGGGGCAAGGCACCGTCGGCAACTATGTGTCTCGGACCAAAATCAACATGTAGTCCAACCCAGATACCTCCTCTGCCTCCGCCCAACCCCAGGGAGCCTGGGCCTGCCTCCAAGACCCTTGAAACACGTGGCTGCTGGACATGTGGCCCCCAGGGAGCTGCCCTCCTGCTAGGTGCTGGTGGGGAGGGGACGGTGAATCCCTGCTGGCTGCCTCCCCTGAGAGCTTCCAGAGGGATGGGCACCTGTGGGTACACAGCAACTCCTCCTGTCCCCCAGCTTTGAGGGCAGCTGTGCTGTTTCCCGTGGAGTCTCGGGGAAGGGCCCTAGGAGGGGGGCCCTTAGCCCTGGGTCTGGACAGATAGCACTGGGCTCACAGAGGTGGGGTAGAGTCGTTCCCCGGTTAGGGTAGAGCCTGGCCAGAGGCACCACAGTGGAGAAGATGAGGGGCCACAAGCTCTGGGCCAGAGGCCCCAGCCTTTCAGCAGGGCAGCCAGACACTGAACCCAGCCATGTGCCGTGGTGGCCACGTGTGGTGTTGGGCGATTGAGAAGCAGCAGATCCTTGTCACATTTCATGACTGTTGTAGACACACGGACTTCAGAGGCTTAGTCCCAAAAAAGGCTGCAAAGTATCTCCTTAGTATTTCTTCATGATAATTGAATGTTAAAAATTTTTTTGGACATATTGACTCAAAAATAATGATTAAAATGGGGGGGGGAAAGAAATATGTTCTTCACAAGGTGGAAGATACAGGCTAACAAGATTCAGAGGCCTGCCTCATCAGTGAAGTTTTTAAAGATCCAGTGGTCTGGGGTATGCTGGAACATTACCTCCAAAGTACAAGACAAGTTCTTGTAGCCTGAATTCCTACCACTAAGAGAAAAAGCAAAATACTTGGTAGGCCTCTTTGGGTTTTGGAGGCAGCATATTCACTGTACTTGGCAGTATATTTATCAGGTAACTGGGAAAGCTGCTAGCTGTTAGTGAAGCCCAGGGTGATAAAGGGCTGTATAGTAGGTACATTCCTTGGTACAAGCAGACCTGCCATTTGGACTCTGTGAGGCCGCAGATCCCATGGTACCAGAGGTGTCTGTGGTAAAGAAAGATGCCACGTGATACTTCTGGCAAGCCCCAAGAGGCGAGTCACAGCACAGACCCCAGGATCCTGGAGCAAGGCCATGCCAGCTGCTGCAGAGAACTATACTCCATTTGAAAAACAGCTCTGTCATGATATTGGGCCCTGGTAGAAACTGAGCATCTGACCATGGGACACTAAGTGACCATGAGACACAAAGTGATCATAAGTTGGATTCTGTCAGACTCTTTGTGTTATAAGGTCAGCTGGGTGCAGCAGCAGTCCCCCGTAAGGAATCCTGTAGGTCTGCAATTAGGTTCAAGCAAGTCCAGAGAGCATGAGTGAGCTGCACAAATAGGTGGCTGAGAACCCCATGTCACCTGCTACTGTTGTACCAATGCCTCTCCCTAAACTCATAGCTATGGCCTCAGGGGAGTTCCCCATGAACAGTTGACAACAAAGGAAAAAATCCAAGCTTAGATCATGGATGGTCAGCTGGGTGTGGATGCAAGCTGGAAATACCGCTGCAGCACTGCTGCCCCACTCAGGGGTGGTTCTGAAAGACATGAAAGGGAAAGCATCCCATTTGGCAGAGCTTCAAGCAGTGCATTTAGTTATCAACTTTGGACATAGAAGTATGTTGCCCATATACTTATGGACAATGACAAATGTTAGCTTCGCTTGCTGGTCAAGGGCCTGGAAGAAGGAAGATTGAGAAAGGCTGGAGAATAGGCAGGTAAATAGATTTATGGGAGGGGGCACATAGCGTAAGGCCTTTTAGTACATAATGCCCATTAGAAAGTTTCCACTGCAGAAGAGGCAGCAACCAACTGTGTAGACAGGATGTGTAGGCCAGCAGATATTAGGCAGCCTCTGTCTGTGGCCACTCCAGTTCTCGCACAAGGGGCCCATAGAGGGAGTAGCCATGGTAGCAGAGGTGGAGGCTATGCATGGGCCCAACAGCTTGGACTCTCTCCAAAGCTGATAAAACTACTTCTGCTATTGAATGTCTGACCAGTTTGCAGCAGAGACCAACACTGAGTGCTCAAGAATGCCAAACAGCTACCGGGTGGCAAGTTGATTACACTGGGTCCTTCCAGCCTGGAAAGAGTCCCATTTCATCATGACTGGGTTTGACATATATTCCCAGTACAGGTTTGCTTTTCCTGCCTGCAGTGCTTCAGCCAGTACCACTACTGAAGGACTTACAGAATGTCAGACAGTCTGACATAGGATCTCACATAATACTGCCTCAGACCAAGGGTCTCACTTTCCAGCAAGAAGATATAGTGTTGGGCACCTGACCAGAGGATCCACTAGTCATACCACATACCATACCACTTGGAAGCTATCAAATTGATAGAGTGGAGCAATGGCCTATTGAAGGCATAACTGAAATTCCACCTTGGAAATAACCCCTTGTGATGTTGGAGCGTTATCCTTCAGGATAATGCAAACATACGCCTTAAACCAATGGCTGGTATATGGTGCTGTGTCCACAGTAGATAGAATACATGGATCCAGTGATTAAGGGATAATCAGGTCCTATACTCAGAGGTGGGATGCTTTCATCATAGGACACAGTAAGAGTCCCACTAAACTGAAAGCTGTGGTTGCTCTCTGATCACTGTGGGCTCTTAATGTTGGAAGACCTGCAAGCAAACCATCAGAACGAGGTGGAGGCTGCTGCTACATAATTAGACCAGAAAGGAATACATTGGGTACTCAGGAGATCCAATGGGGGCATTTCTTGGTATTCCTGTGCCTAGTTGTAACTGTAAATGAATAAGTACAGCCACCATAGCCTGGTAAAAGCATGATAACCAGGGTCTGAAACCCCTCATGGATGAGTGCCTGGTTCAATCCATCAGTCAAGCCACCTGCACCAGCAGAAGTGCTAGCTGAGCTGGAGGGGAATCTAGAAAGGGTAGTGCAGGAGGGAGATAATGAGTATCAGTTATGGCCTTGGAACCAGCTGTGGCAACAGGGGCTGTAGTTTGTCCCAGTACCCTTGTCTTTTAAAAATTTCTCAGAAATTGGGATTAGAAATTGCTCAGACGGAGAAACTTAACATGAGAACCAAAGGATCTCAGCAATACAAAGCGTGGACCATAGTGAACGTTTTTTGTTTCCTGCCCAAATCCACTCTATAAGCTCATGCATCTGTACTCCAGCTGCTGGGAGTGTTGGATAATAATTTCAGCTGCCTTCTTCTCTACAGAATTTCCCTTGGCTAAAACAGGAGCCACCTCACGCATGAGGTTCTGCTGCAATCCTGCCCCTGAAGATCTCACCCAATGAGGGACAGGCATGTACGTACAAAGAGCTGGCCAACAAGGCCACTTGGTGGTGAATTTCATGGGATCAGTGGAGGCTCATTCTTGTTTCTTTGTCCTCCTGGCCAATCCTGCTTCCTCCATCCCCTTCTCCAGAGTGCACCGTCCTAATAAAACACTTCAATAACAATCCTTGTCTCAGGCTTCGTTTCTAGATAACCATCTCTGGCCTAACTAAGACCCTGGTTATCAGGAGTGTCCTTGAGGGTTGTTTTTATATGCAGAAAAGGACTATTCCGAAGTTTCTCTTGAGGAATGAAATACTGAGACATGCTACAACATAATGACCCTTGAAACATTATGCTAAGTGAAAGAAACCGGACACAAAAGACCACATGACGTAGAATATCATTTGTTTGAAATGCTCAGAATAGGCAAATCCAGAGACAGAAAGTACATTAGTAATTGCCAGGGGCTGGGAATAGGGTGGAGTAGGAATGAGAGTAATTGTTAATAGGTATAGGGTTTCCTTTGGGGAGATGAACGTGTTTTACAATTAGATTGTGGTGAATGCTGCGCAAGTCTGATTATACTAAAAACCACTGGATTATATACCTTAAATGGGCAAATTTTATGGTATGTGAATTATATCTCAATAAGCCAGTTAAAAGAGCTATAATAAAGAAAATATTCTTTAAAAAATCTTTGTCTTAAACAGTTAATACTCAACTTATTAGTTCCAAATTCAATGTCCTAGTTACAACTTAGATTTTTACATTTGGTTTACAGCTCTTATTATTCCAGTGGTAAGCATAGTAAATCTTTTTGTTTTTGTTTTTTTTGAGACGGAGTCTCGCTCTGTTACCAGGCTGGAGTGCAGTGGTGTGATCTCAGCTCACTGCAACCTCTGCCTCCCAAGTTCAAGCGATTCTCCTGCCTCAGCCTCCCAAGTAGCTGGGACTACAGGTGCGCAACACCATGCCCAGCTAATTTTTGTATTTTTAGTAGAGATGGGGTTTCACCATGTTGGCCAGGATTGTCTCGATCTCTTGACCTCGTGATCTGCCCACCTTAGCCTCCCAAAGTGCTGTGATTACAGGCGTGAGCCGCTGTGCCTGGCCAAGTATAGTAAATCTTAACAGTCATTTGGAATTAGCCCTTCACTAACTTTCAATCTCATTCATATACATATTTAATTATCTTCAAACCAACATTTTAAACTGTATTTATAAATTTAATATTTTATCTCATTCACAAGTACTTCAAATGTTAAATGTAATTCCTTCTTTAAATCTTATATAATAATTTTTAAACTAATAATAAAACAATATGGGGCGCCTATATTTCTCTTTGCTGCTCTGATGCCATCCATAAACTTAGTAAGATTTCAACTTAAAACTTGAAATCGAGTGCTCCATTTTGTTTTAAATTGTAATTAAGGCTGTCGTTTTATAAAGCCAAAATCTTTTAAACATGACAAGTACATATTTACCAGATATACAGAGAATCCTTTTAATGTTATGGTTTTAATTATTTTACACCTTTTTATTCCTAATTGTAAAAAGTACAGGAGTTACATGAGGCATACACACTAAAATGGCCAGGTACCAATCCAATAAACAGAAATTAATTAGACCAGAGACCTTGGCAGGTTCTGAGACCTGGAGTAGATATCCAGAATGATTCATCTGTCTGTTCCAGCTGTTGTATCTAAGCCCCTCCTTGTAGTCATTTTGTCTTGGTGAAGCAAGGTGTTGGATTCAAGTTACATACATTACCTGACTATTCACAAAAACCTGCAGCTTCCTACCTGGTAAATCACTTGATTGGATTTTTATTTGCACATTTTTATAATAATTTTTTTTATTCTTAGGGTATATAATAGGAAATAGGAAAAATAGGAAGAGACACATATGTCTTTTCCACTCAACATGTAAAAAGTATTTGCACTTGGATTATTGCATTTGATTGCACTCTCCAAAATTCACATAGATATTAAAAATGATTTCTACTTGTTATTTTCTATGATGTGTGTTCACAATATCAGAAGTCGTCGTACTATGTGCATTAATCCCGTTTGCCAAAAGATTGCACTTTTCTCTGCTCATCTATGCAGTAGACCGAGGAGAATGTTCTGCCAAGTGCTGTGCTAAGTTCTGGGATTACAAAAATGAATTAGACCATTTGATCACACCTAAGGAGTTCAGACTCTAGGTAGGAAAGACCTAAAAACAGAAAATCATTGTGAAGTATTTGTTCAATGGCTCTTTTTCCATGGGAAAAGAGGGCAAGGACTTCATTCTATGAGGACATGACTGTCTGATTCACGGCTGTCATCACCAGCACCTAATACATAGTCACACTCAGTATTTGTTAAATACATGAATACATGCTAAAATAGGGTTATATATAGAGGGAGTATGGGAGCCCCCAAAAGGGACATTTGCCTAGTTTTATGTGTAAATATCGGGCTGGAGGGTGAGGTAAGGGTGTTACTTCAGAGGTATCAGGAAAAATTCCTTAAAGATGAGAACTGAGCTGAGTTTTGGGAGACAGAGGAAATTAGGTAAAAGTGGAGTTGGGGGTTGCTTAGGAGTTCCCATATCTTGTGGCGGAACTTCAAGCAGCTTCGGAGTGCCAAGACATCAGCCTGTAAATGTAAGCAGCAGAAAGATCTGGAAGGGCTTTCTAGGCTGTTTTATATATTTCCATTTTAGTATCCATATCCATATGCTTATTTTAAACACTTGTCCATAGATCCTTACTACACTGGTAGCTCACTGATGCTAAGGACTGCATCTTGCTTGTTATCCAGTTGCCCAGCATAATAATGGGGATATGGTAGTTCCTCAAAAGTTAATGCAGAAATGAAAGAACAAACAGAAGAATGACAAGTAACGGCATTGTGAGCACTCTCCAGTGATGAAGTCATCTGGATGGCAGGGATGTCAGGAAAGGGGACTATACCAGGTTAGACAGAGACCCACTCAGCATTTTAACTAATGATGAGGTAAGTTTAGTAAGCCTCACATCTCAGAAATAAAATCAGACAGGAATGTTGGGAGTTTTAAACTGCTTTCCTAGCGGGAAGGTGAAAAAACACAAATATAGTGGGGTGCGGTGCCTCATGCCTGTAATCCCATTTTGCTGAGGAAAGAGGATTGCTTGAGGCCGAGTACAAAACCAGCCTGGGCAACATAGCAAGACCCCCGTCTCTACAAAAGAAAAAATGTGAAATTAGTGGCAAGCCCCTGTAGTTCCAGCTACTGGGATGAGGAGGGAGGATCGCTGGAGGCTGCAGTGAGCTACGATCGCTCCACTGCACTCCAGCCTGGGCGACAGGGTGAGGCCTTGTCTCAAATAGAGATAGATAGACAGACTTCAGAATTTATTAGGGTTTGTAATTTCTAGGTTCCAACGCACAGCAAGGGAAAAGGCCTGGCTGGGTAGTACGTTACACCCGGAAGTAAAGAGACGCATACACCGTTGGGTGCACTTTATAGTCTGGCTGGCAAACAAGCGACACCGACGCGCAGAGTTAAGTGCTGGGACTTCCCAAGCCTGGAAAGCAGACTGTGTCTCTGCGACTATGCGGCTGCCACAAGGGCTGAGCGGCCGGGCATTTGGCCTCGAGGAGGAGGCACTGTAAGAGCGGCGCAAGAGGGCGGAACGCGGGACGCAGGCACCCTAGCTCCCTACGGACGCAGTTTTCAGTCGCACGGGCGAGCTCCGGGCCGGCTGCGGAGCGACTCCCCTCCGCCGAGCGGGCGGTCTGGCTGTCGGGAAGGAAGGGCTGGGGCCTGCCGTTCCTCCTCCGGAGTATCCCCTCCAGCTGGACGACCCCACGCTGCAGCACGGGCTTCCTACTTCTCTCCTCAGTGGCCAATTCGAGGGCACAGCGGGCTCCGGAGGCGCGGCGGCAAGCCTATCCTGCCTCCCAACCACAGCCTCCAGCACCGGAGAGAACGGCCGCCCACGGCACACGTTTTCCGGGCAGGAGGCGAAGGCCCAGGACCTGGAGAGGTGGGCTCGAGGGAAAGCTCTGGGTCCCACCACTACTTCCTGGAGACGCCGGGGAAAGCCGGCCATCCTTTGAGCCACCCATCTCTTCTCCGATTGGTTAACTGCCCTCTTATTGCGCTCCGCTGGCTGGTGATTGGTTGGGATGCACCGTCTATCACCTGCTTCCTTGTGGGAATCTAGGTCTCTAAGGGAAGCGTTACTTGAGGCTCGTTTGGGAAGAGGTTGGTTGGGCCCCTTGAGCCCACTTTGTTTATCGTAGTGGGGATCGTCCCCCGGCGCGAGCTTCCGTCTCAACGGCCGGGAAAGAAACCAGTAGCGGGACGGAGGGCGGGGGTGGCAAGAAAGTCAAGGTTTAGAAGTAAGCCGGAGACGCCTGACCCTGGTAACATCCGAATGGGAACGGGATAGGAAGGAAGGCCTTTGAGAGAGGAGGTGTAAACCCAGGAGCAGTGACAGTGTAGGACTAAAGGCCTAAGTTTGTTGCGGAAGGTAGGGGCCTTGCGGGAGGTTTTCGTGACCTAATTGTATGGGGATCTAATTTTCTAGATGTGTCTAACAAAATCCACTGGAGAATTTGCTTTGGCTTTGCAGCAGAGTGGGGAGACTACCACCCGTTCCTGGCCTTCAAAGAGACAGTTTATTGAATTATTCAACTCTCTTTTATTGTTTCAGATGGACAGCTCTCAAAAAAGGCACAAACAATTGAAGGATGGATACCATGGCATATGTTAAAAGCATGTTGAAAGGAAAATAAGGTATTCGCTTTGTTTTCATTGTGATTAATTGTATAAGAAAATTACCTTTAAGGAGAAGCTCTTAAGTTTTAAATAATATTAGAGTAGCTTGATTTTATGATAGGCTTCAACTTGTAAAATTATTTATTACAAAAATCCTGTTATTGCTGTACCTACGAAATATGCTCTTTGCTAATTATGGTCTTAATCTGAAGATAGAAATCATGAGTTTTTAGTAGTGTTAATTCGTATTTGAGTGGATAATGTTACTAGGTCATTTGTTCAAAATGACATAATAAAATAACCACACTGAAAAAAATCTTTGAATTTGTAATTTAGTGTTACATGTGAAATTGAATAGTTGCTTACTCCTACAGTATTTTAGACTTGTAGGCTAATTTCACCTTATATTTAAAGCAGCTTGCTTATTAAACACCTAGTGTATTTCGAGAGGCAGAGTTGCACAGTTGCTTCACTGGTAGCCTAGCCATTTGAGCCTCCAGCCTCTACTGAGTCAGGCGCTGTATTACTCATACCCTTTAGTGACATGCCAGAAATTGTCGAGAAATAGTTTATTTCGTCTGCAGAACACCCAAGTTAGCTCTTAACAGCAGACCTGGTCCTACTCTGGAAAACTCTAATCAAGGATTGGGGATGAGATTTGGGCATCTGGATTTTTAAAAATATCCTTAAGTGAGTTTGAGAACCATTGCATTAGTGTGACTTAGTGAATAGATGTATTTAAGAAATTCTAAAATATTTATGAAACAAACATCTTTCTCTCTTGATTTCCTTGTAATTTAAAAGTGAGCTTCTCAGGAGTGGCATTTAAATATAATCCAAAAATAGTGTTTTCTTAGGCAAAGTCAGGAAGTTTCACTGGCATTCTGAAACTCCTGGGACTAACCATTCCAGGCTTAAGGATGAGGCTTGATGTGGGGAGATACAAAGTGCTCTGATGCACTTTCACAATCCTTGAGCCATACATGATGTCTTGTTTCCTGTTGGGTTTCAAAGTCTTCCTGGTAGGCTTTAATAAGAGACGACCTCCCAGTCTGTTCAGTAGATATTAATTAGGCTAAATGATTTTCACTTCAACAAAGTGCCGTGGGAGATAATATTATATTCATGAGCCTTATTTTGGAAAGAATACCTTGCTGAAAACAAATGTAAATTATATCATCCCAGTATCCCTTTGCTCATTAAGTGAAGAATGTGCATAATTCAAGCCTAAAATTTGTACTTAATGTGAAGTACCCAAATACTGAAACATAAATGAGGACTTCTGGATCAACTTTTCCAGATCGTCAACATGGTCAAAAATGAGATAATCACTATGGTATTCAGGCATGAGCATTGTGTGGTAAACCCAAATCCAGTCTGACTTAATGGCTTTAGGCAAAGAAGTAGCGCCAATTGTGTTGTATTTCCTAGAAGCTGTTTTTCATTTTATGTGTAAGGTTCTCACTGCAAGATTTGGCAAATACAGTATTTGGGTAGGGGACAACATTTAAAAATTAAGAAAAACTGCAAGTTAAAAATACAAAGCCAAATGTGGTCCATGACTTAACACCTTGAATGTTGTTTATATTGTTTGAACAGAAAGCCAGGAATCTCAGGATGAATCAGTCTAGATCGAGATCAGATGGTGGCAGTGAGGAAACCTTATCTCAAGACCATAATCATCATGAAAATGAGAGAAGATGGCAGCAAGAGCGTCTCCACAGAGAAGAGGCCTATTATCAGTTTATTAATGAACTCAATGATGAAGATTATCGGCTTATGAGAGACCATAATCTTTTAGGCACCCCTGGTAAGAGATGGGTAAAAGAGGAAACACCCTTTTTTCATCATTAGATGGAAGGATTTCAAGATAAGGAGAATTGGTATTCTTTTTCCCTGCTTCTCTTTATGAAAATATAGTATATTGTTTTTGTGAGTTTAAGAACTTTTTAGTATAATAAAGTAGAAAATCACTGGCTTCTGTATTTTATAAGGTGAAAATAGGGGACATGGAGCACTATTATACAAATGCCAAACTAAGAAACAGGTTAATGTACATAATGGTGTTAAGTATTTACATATATGGTCCTATTTGTAATTTTTATACAAATAAAATATGACTTAAAACTCAATTTGAACTCATTTCGGGTATTATAATTTATTTATTCAGTTGAATTAATAACTCCCCCCAAAGCCCAATGTGTTCCATAAAGTTTTTACAAATGAACTAATGGAAATTTGTATGTTTATATATTGTGTGTTTGTATATTGATGACCCATATAATGAAGTATTGGGAATAAAATTCAAGTAAATATTTGAAGTTTTCTCTATAAATGCTCCCTTAATTTCTTTTTAACTGACAAAAATCCACAGTTATAGCTTATAGATTCCTAAGTGTATCAACTGGCAGCACTTTACCAACTATTCAAATTAAATCTTATTTTAATAATTTTTAATAAAAGATTAATAAATGAAGCACAACTGAATTGATGCACATTTGTACCAGTTGAATATTTTTAACTGTCTTCAATTTACAGAACATATGAAAGTAATAAGACATTTGTCTTCTATAGGTTACTAAAGATTAGTCTTACCCTTCATGAGGTCTCGTAAAACTTAATTAAGAATTCTTAAATGAGCAGTTTTTCATTGTTTTAGGAGAAATAACATCAGAAGAACTGCAACAGCGGTTAGATGGCGTCAAGGAACAACTAGCATCTCAGCCTGACTTGAGAGATGGAACGAATTACAGAGGTACTGTGGAGTCCTTTCCATAAGGAATAGGCTTGATTGGAGCACTTGCAGAAATGAAATTCTTAGACCTTGTATAGTATGTTTGTCTTCAATTTTTTCCAGTTTTAATGTGATACTCATTCAGATAATATGTATATGAGTAGTAAAGCAGTATGGTTAAGCAGTATAGGACAGAGGAATGAATGCAAAGATGTCTTAAACACACAGATTGCCTTCAGAGAGCTTTATGTAATAATATACAATTAATTCCCAGCATGCTTCTTTTTAATCTTGGAATGTACACATTACTTTTTCTAAAGTAGTATTACTCAGCTTCTAAAAATTTATATACAGAACCGTGTAGAAAGACTGAGTTAGGAAACCTGTTTTTGTTTCTTTGTTCTGTTTGATGGTTTACATATAAAAAGTTCTTATAAAGAAAGTACTGTAAAAGAACTTCAAACTAAATGAAGTATGTAGAGTTAGAAGGAAAAGCCACTTTTGTGTTCCTCTTAACCAGTTCTACTTCCCTCCTCAGAGGTATTTATTAGTAGTTTCACATATTCTATCAAAATCATTGTATTAGTTACCATGAAGTCTATATAAAAACCTCAAAATGCAATGGCTTAATAAGCTAGAAGTTTCTTACTTACGTTAACAGTCCAGGGAAGGAAATCCTCTTGGAACCCACTCAGCTAACAGAATGGTTCTACAACTGTGCTGTTCAGTACAGTAGCTGCTAGCCACATGTGACTATTTAAATGGAAATTAATTAAAATTAAATAAAATTTAAAATTTAGCTCGTCATTCATACTAGCCACATTCAGGTGCTTAATAGTCACATTTAGCTAGTGGCTTCTGTATTGGACAGCACAAATACAGAACATACTCATTACTTCAGAAAGTTTTATGGGGCATCACTGCTCCAGGGTACCATTTGTATGATCAAGGTAAGTCGCAACTATGTCTAGGTTCTAGCTGGTGGAAGGAGGTCCACGCACTAGCCTGAGAGTAGGATGTATCGCTTACTCTCCCATTCCATTCATGAGAACTTAGTCTCATGGCCACACCTAACTGCCAGGCTGTCCACGAGCCAATTTCCGATGCTTTTACAATGGAAGAAGAGTAGAGTAGCTTTGAGTAGGTACTTGGCAAACTCTTTCACATGCACCATCATCACTACACTTAATCAAATGTTAATCAAAGAAGGAAGTAGCATTTAAAATAATTCATGTTCACCTGCCTTTTACTCATTCTTTTTCCAAACAAATGGGAAGTAGACATTAACACATTTTATTCTTTGTGTTTAGATATGTAAGTTGTACTATATAGATGCAATAATTAATACTGATGTTTTGAATATGTTTGAGTGGAAAATGTACTCATCAAATATAAAATAGCTCATCATCTCTGGAATTTGGCTCAGTTGCTGTTTATTTTATTGGCATCAACAGCTGATTAATAGCTTCAATTTCAGCATTTAAAAAAGTCTTATGAGAGAGATCGCAGGAATGAAATGAAATCAGAATGATGTCATATAATAGCTATTTTATTTATTTATTTATTTAGTTTTTGAGATGGAGTCTCGCTGTGTCACCCAGGATGTAGTACAATGGCACAATCTTGGCTCACTGCAACCTCTGCCTCCCGGGTTCAAGCAACTCTCCTGCCTCAGCCTCCTGAGTAGCTGGGATTACAGGTGCACGCCACCATGCCTGGCTAATTTCTTTGTATTTTTAGTAGAGACGGGTTTTTACCATGTTGGTCAGGCTGGTCTTGAACTCCTGACTTCGTGATCCACCTGCCTCGGCCTCCCAAAGTGCTGGGATTACAGGTGTGAGCCACCGCGCCCGGCCTATAATAGCTATTTTTGAGTAGAACAAACTTTAAAGTTGAAGTTTGTGTAGTTAATGTGTTGATGCTTTTTATTAAGTTTTGTAATTTATATAATCTCTACTGGTTATAAATGGAAAATTTAAGCTTGGCACAGTGGCAGTATCTTAGTCAAAGAAGTTTATGGGTGACACATTTATTTCTAAATTGATTAATTGAGCGATATTAAGTGAAAGTCTGATTTATATCAGATACTGCTGTAGAGGCTGGAGATGTAACAGTGACTAAAACTACAAAAATCTTTGTTTTCCTGGAGCTTACATTCTAAATGAATAGAAAATGTATTTTATTATGTATAACAGCTAACATTTATGGGGTGGCTTTTTATGTGCC
The DNA here is from genome assembly GCF_006542625.1 of Nomascus leucogenys. NCBI lineage: Eukaryota > Metazoa > Chordata > Mammalia > Primates > Hylobatidae > Nomascus > Nomascus leucogenys. Next base: position 57,569,157 of record NC_044385.1, read on the forward strand.
AGATATTATGCTAATTATGTTATATATAGCATCTTATTTTATCCTCAGGATAACCCTATGAGATTGATTCTATTATTAACTCCAATTTATAGACAAGGATCAGCCATAGAGACCTTAAGTAACTTGCCTCGTTTCTCAGCTTCACAAAAGACAAGTACAGTAATGTGGTTTTAATGTTATATTCAGAAACTCACATTTCTTGATGTGTACATTTTTGGCAGCACCTGAGAAATAGGAAAAATTTCTAAGATTACAGAAATACTTAGTTGCAAAAATGACTGAGTTGGCTTTTCCAGAAAGATTCCACAAATGCAGGACAAATTTTACATAAAGTTTGTCTTTGTATTTTATTGATATTACTATATTGATAAAGCAATTTAAATGTAAAATTTTGGTAGTGGATATATTTCTCATTTGCCTTAGTATTTTGCTAGTAATGGGCAGATAGAAAGTAAGAATGAGGATTTCTCCATAGCGTTGCATAAATAGTATTTACTATTTATTACATATTATTTACTATGTAAATAGTAATTTAATTTTTGTAATATGCTTATAGTAGATATAATTTTCTTTTAGAAAGTTGTCTTTTTGCCATCTTTCATTCATTAAAATCCACAGATGTTCTTTAATTTATTACAAACTTTGTTTTTCTTACAAATTTTCAATAAAGCTGTAAGGTGTGTCTTAGGAATTGATCTTAAGTTGATTTGCTTTGCTTTCTAGACTCAGAAGTCCCTAGAGAGAGTTCACATGAAGATTCTCTTCTAGAATGGTTGAACACCTTTCGGCGCACAGGAAATGCAACTCGAAGCGGACAAAATGGGAACCAAACTTGGAGAGCTGTGAGTCGAACAAACCCGAACAGTGGAGAGTTTCGGTTTAGTTTGGAAATCCACGTAAATCATGAAAATAGAGGATTTGAAATTCATGGAGAAGATTATACAGACATTCCACTTTCAGATAGTAACAGAGATCATACTGCAAATAGGCAACAAAGGTCAACTAGTCCTGTGGCTAGGCGAACAAGAAGCCAAACCTCAGTGAATTTCAATGGTAGTAGTTCCAACATTCCAAGGACTAGGCTTGCTTCAAGGGGGCAAAATCCAGCTGAAGGATCTTTCTCAACATTGGGAAGGTTAAGAAATGGAATTGGGGGAGCAGCTGGCATTCCTCGAGCTAATGCTTCACGCACTAATTTCAGTAGTCACACAAACCAATCAGGTGGTAGTGAACTCAGGCAAAGGGAGGGGCAACGGTTTGGAGCAGCACATGTTTGGGAAAATGGGGCTAGAAGTAATGTTACAGTGAGGAATACAAACCAAAGATTAGAGCCAATAAGATTACAATCTACTTTCAATAGTCGAAGCCGTTCACCAATTCAGAGACAGAGTGGCACTGTTTATCATAATTCCCAAAGGGAAAGTAGACCAGTACAGCAAACCACTAGAAGATCTGTTAGGAGGACAGGTAGAACTCGAGTCCTTTTAGAGCAAGGTAGAGAACGAGAACGCAGAGGTACTGCATATAGCCCATTCTCTAATTCAAGGCTTGTGTCAAGAATAACAGTAGAAGAAGGAGAAGAATCCAGCAGATCCTCAACTGCTGTACGGCGACATCCAACAATCACACTGGACCTTCAAGTGAGAAGGATCCGTCCTGGAGAAAATAGAGATCGGGATAGTATTGCAAATAGAACTCGATCCAGAGTAGGGCTAGCAGAAAATACAGTCACTATTGAAAGCAATAGTGGGGGCTTTCGCCGAACCATTTCTCGTTTAGAGCGGTCAGGTATTCGAACCTATATTAGTACCATAACAGTTCCTCTTCGTAGGATTTCTGAGAATGAGCTTGTTGAGCCATCATCAGTGGCTCTTCGGTCAATTTTAAGGCAGATCATGACTGGGTTTGGAGAACTGAGTTCTCTAATGGAGGCTGATTCTGAGTCAGAGCTTCAGAGAAATGGCCAGCATTTACCAGAGATGCACTCAGAACTGAGTAACTTAGGTACAGTTAACAACAGGAGCCAGCACAGGGAAGGTTCCTCTCAAGACAGGCAGGCCCAAGGAGACAGCACTGAAATGCGTGGTGAAAATGAGACCACCCAGCCTCATACTCGAAACAGTGACAATAGGGGTGGCAGGCAGTTGCGAAATTCAAACAATTTAGTTGAAACTGGAACACTACCTATTCTTCGCCTTGCTCACTTTTTTTTACTAAATGAAGGTGATGATGATGATCAAATACGTGGTTTAACCAAAGAGCAGATTGACAATCTTTCCACCCGGCACTATGAGCATAACAGTATTGATAGTGAACTAGGTAAAATCTGTAGTGTTTGTATCAGTGACTACGTAACTGGAAACAAGCTCAGGCAATTACCTTGCATGCATGAATTTCACATTCATTGTATTGACCGATGGCTCTCAGAGAATTGCACTTGTCCGATCTGTCGGCAGCCTGTTTTAGGGTCCAACATAGCAAACAATGGGTAAAGTGATCGGATCTACTCAAATACTGTTTTTTAGTAGAACTGAATGTTCAAGCATTGTTTTGCTGAGTTATTTGTGATTAGCTAACCAGGATGAAAAGTAACAGATTATATATAGTTTGAACTATTTTTTGTGTGCTTTTTTAAACTTGTTAAAAAGAAATTTATATAAAATTTAAAATACAAATGTTAAATTATCCAGAAATACAGAATAGTTAATATTGCTAGAACCAAATAACCTCTAAAATGTTTTTATTTTGGTAATTTTGTCATGCTAAGCACTTTTGTATCTGCACAATTCAGTAGGTTAAGAATCAATCTTCTTTTTCTTAATAGTACAGCAGACTTTAGTTTCAAGTTTCATAGGCTTAGTACTTATGTCTAGACATTTGTGTCTAAATAAGCTTTTCATTAACTTTTTATTTTAAGGACAGTATCTTTTCATGAAAGAGTATTTGGCTGAATGTTTGCTATATATATGTTACTTGAAATGTTAAATTTAATATGCAGCATACCATAGGTGTATATATAGGTATATAATTTTAAGGTTAAAATATTCAGTCTACAAGTTTGGTTCTTATTTAAGCTTTTGGGCTAATACTGCATATGGCACAATGTTTAATATTGGCAAGATCATCTCAGAGAAAGGGGATTCAGATATAATTTTAAAGTAGAGATAATTTACTGAAGCGTCTCTGACAATCTAACTTATTAGACAGCAAGCAATATATAATACTGAAAAGGTATTCAGAAATGGAAAATTTAGATCATATAGGTTATTTAACTTGTATTCAGCCTTTTTGTAACTTTTTTGAAAGTGCAAACAATTCTTTGGATTATTAAATAAGGTATACAGTATGCATGGTTTCTCAAATTTAGTTTTAAAATCTAAAAGTCTATAAAGAATCAGATGCATAGATAATAAGTTCACTTGGAGGCTAAAAATATCCAATGATTAAAACAAACCTTTAAGAGAATGTAGAGTTTATATAAACACAAAGTATGCATTGAAGATCTGTTTCTACCAATAAACATTAAAACAAAGACTGTATGTGAACTATTTTTTTCTGTTGTTCCACTGTGGTTTATTCACCCCCCACTAATGTTTCATACTAGATGCCAGGCAGTGTTATGGGATAGAGTATTTCCCAAATGACAGACAAAAGTCCCTGGCTTCATGGAAAAGACATATTTGCTCTTAGAAACTGAAAATCAATTGATAAAGTGAATTATTATTCTTACTTTCATATTTGCTTATTAATATATGACAGGGTTTTCTTGTGGTGATACTGCTTGGGCAAAATCACAAGAACAGTACTTAGGCCAGATTCTGTGAGATTTAGAAATATCTCCACATTTAATTTTCCTTTCTGACTGGTGACTATGTTCAATTCATTAGGTTAGATGCATGCCCAGGAATGTTAAGGAGTGCATTTAACACATGGAGTAAAAGGTTTTCATAAAAGTTGTGACTTTTTTTGGAGTAAATTATTTATGTAGGTCAGTTTGAGGATCTAAGACTGGGAAGGTTGATTTCAATCAGATTTGAAGGCTTTTCATAGCAAACTAAGGACTTTTTATCTTACCTTATAGAGATGTTAGATGTTTCTTGATTTTAGTGGCAGAGGGTAAGACCATTTTTCATGGACCAGGAGGATGGGTCTACTGCAGCATATAGAACACAATGGAATGGAGAGAGATGGGAAGCAAAGAAACCAATAAGAGAACTATTGTGATAAAAGACATCATTACTTTTATTACCAGTTGTCATCACTTATCTAACCTAGAACGGTGGCAATGAAACTGAAAGGGAAGAGAAGGGCGTAAAAATGTTGGTTTTTTAAAAAAGACGTTGTTTGGTCTCTAGTTCAGTATGAAGAGGTGGAAGAGAGAATCACCTAGGTGGAGGAGGGAGAGCTAGCACAAATTAGTTACAAGGTATGCCAATTTAAACATCTTGAACATAGCTTAATTCATACATCTCACTTATTTTAGTGTTACAGTTTGCCCCCAGTATGGGGAGAGACTAAATCCAGCTTTTTTAAAATTTTTTTATTTTGTTTGAGACAGAGTCTCACTCTGTTGCCCAGGCTTGAGTGCAGTGGCGGGATCTCGGCTCACTGCAACCTCCGCCTCCCGGGTTCAAGCAAGTCTCCTGCCTCAGCCTCCAGAGTAGCAGGGATTACAGACGTGCGCCACCACGCCCAGCTCATTTTTTGTATTTTTTAGTAGAGACGGGGTTTCACCATGTTGGCCAGGCTGGTCTGGAACTCCTGACCTCATGATCCGCACACCTTGGCTTCCCAAAGTGCTGGGATTACAGGCATGAGCCACCACGCCCAGCACGGTTATTTCTTATAAGGGATATTCCTCAGGAAGTTCTACCTCCCTGGGCCTGATGCAATAGGAAAATTAGGAGGAGGACAAAGGAAGGGGGGAATGAAAAAAGTAAGGATACAGAAAAAATAAAGGCATATTGATTCTTTGACTTGGTCCTTTGCAAGACATGATAATGTTACCAGCATGGAAAGAAATCCTGTATAGGCATTTGAAACAGAAGTAGATTGTGTTTTGTATGGAAAATTCCCTGAAAGCAGCAGTACAGCTTAATGAATTTTGTAAACTGATAACCCAGTTGGGAATAAAAAAGGATATTCTTTAATATTTTCATTCATTTCCCAATAAACAAGGCTGATGACAAATACAAAGGCCCATTAATCTATTTGTAGCTTCTATTTAGCAATGATTATACCCTTTGTGGTTCCAATATAGAGAAGAACAAATAGTTAGAAATTCTTCATTTGAATATTATGTTCCATGTCAGGTCCGTAGAGCTTGTGCTTTATAGTGTGGCTGTCTGGCAAACTTTTACTTCTAGATTGCCAGCTTCCAGCTGCCCTCTCACATAGTTATATCCTTCTACCCTGTTTTCTCCTTTCCTAGATTTTTTTTAGTTTCAGCCAGCATTATGACCCTTACTTAATTATCACTCTTATGAGGTTATTTTCCTTTCAGTATTTAACATGAATTCATAATTTAAACCTCTGGAGCTCTCCTTTAAGTATTTTTGCTACCTAACTTAGTAATTGGCAGAGTTTAGGGAGTCAATCCCATGGCTATTTGCCTCCAAAGCTCCTGCTTTTCCTGCTATGCTGCATTCTGGAGAAGTAAAAATGCCTTGGGAAGTTTTCAGTCTAATTTAATTCCTCCTAAAGATATTTTTCTAATTTTACAACTTTGTTCTATCATATGTCTGATTACCCTAATTTCCATATGCAAATACATCCTTCTGTCTCATGAATGGAGGAGAAGGGTTGCCCCTAAAAGATATAACAGAATCTGTATTATAAAGATGAATCCAGGAAAGAGATGAATGAGGCATCTGAAGATGCTGCATTAAGGGCCAGAGTTGACAAGCTCAGTCTGAGGCATTTTCATGTATATTACTCCCAGACAAGAACATCTAATGAACTTTTAATCTTCCTGCATCTCTCCATTGGAATAATCTGTGGCCAGGGGAGGAGAAACTAGAAACAGCACTTTACATGAAAGCCAGGGTAGTTAATTTCCTTTGCAGTAGTAGGTGGCTCACTTGGGGTCTCTCCCTCAGTCCTGTGCAACACTGGAAATCACAGAGCTGGCGTATCTGTATTAAGAGATGATTTCCCAGGAAGCCAGATTCATCTATCATTGAGAACATCATCCCACGTTTCAAAAGACATGATGATGGCTGTCAGTGGTGATTTTTTCTTTAGTCTCTAGAGACAGATTGTGAGTTATTTTCAGTGAGTATGAGTGTGTTAGTCCCCGAATGTATTTGCCCTTTTGATCATTGGAGATCCATAATTTCAGCAAGTTTTGTTTGAGTATTAAATCTCTGAAGACTCTGAGATGGCCCCTATATATTTTTTATTCCTTTTAAAAAATAACTTCACATTTCTTCTGGAAAATAATGACTTCCAGACATATTTTTCTTCTATTGTGTTAATGTCTCATTTGAAGATGGAGTAACTTCTTTGCTGCCCAGTATGTATATATATATTTCACATCTTCTCACACATTTAATTGTAAAAATGCTCTACTTAATCCTAATCCAGCCACCTTCTGTGCAATTCCAAATGTGTTCACCTTCTCCCCAGTGGGTGACAATCCAAAATCACATATAGCTTCTGTACTGTGAAGTGACACAATTTAGCCCTTCTGAGTTCAGGTTTTCTAGGTAGTGTCAATTCCTCCATTAGCTTGGATCTGATCAGGTTTGTGACTTCTCACCATTCTGCAGATTATGACATAAATGATAAAAGTAGCTTCTCCTGCCTACCCGATACAGTGAAACGGAATAAAAATCAAACCAAAAAGGGGGAAAGAAGTGCCATACGTTGATTACTGGTACAGATTATATAACACCGTATCTCACTGAGCAAGCTTAGCAGGATGAATGATAGAAACAATGAGTCTCATGAGCATTCTCTTTGTTGCCTCACTTCTCTGGATGTAGAATAAATTGTTGGAACCACCTTCAGAAAAGGCACCGAGGGAGGATTTCCTACTGGTGCTTGTGGTGATGGCAGGCAGGTGTTGGAGGAGATGCTAGTGAATGGCTTTGATTTTGGCACTTCAATGTTGGGGCTTGGTTCAGGGTCTACCATAATGCTGGATGGTCACAGGTCTCTGTACCACAGGCTAGGGACTTTTTGACAATATACTTTCCTTAAAACTGTACCTAGTTTCTTAACAATTTTATTTAGGATCTTGTATCCGATGATGCCAGAAATCTTGTACTGTTCTCAATTTGCAAAGGAATAGCCATGGTCCTCAAAACCTTTAGGTCTTTTGTTTGTTTGTTTGTTCTTTTTTAACATTTTGTCAAGAGGATCTTTCTATGACTCTAACTCTTAGCCACATAGAGTTTGCCTCTGGAATACTTAGGAGTCTTTCTTTAATCTTCCCTTGAATGTCACCCTTGTCCTTTCATTGCATTTCAGACCAGTGCATTTTACGATAGAGGAAGGCATCTTCATTTTTGTCTGTAGGATCGAGCAGCATGACCCTCTTTACTCCAACCAATTGGGATCAGATTATGTGACCAGTCCATTGCCACCGTGTAGCTTGGGGGGGTCCACTTATGGTTTTATTCCCAGCACTGAATGATGAGGTGTTCCTGATAAATCTCTGTGTTGGGGGTCTCCAAGACCACATCAAAATTTAGTGATTCACTGAAAGAACTCATAGGAATCTGCATATAGTTATGTTCACAGCTAAGATTTATTACAGGGAAAAGACATAAGCACAGTCAGCAAAGGAGAAAGGCACATGGGACAAAGTCCAGAGAAATCCAGGTAAGCTTCCAAGAGTCCTGCTCCAGCAGTTACACAAGACACACTTAATTCCTCCAGCATCAACTTGTGGCTACATGGGAGAAGTGTTGTCTACCAGAAAAGCTTGTGACAGACTCAATGCCCAAAGTTTTACTGGGGGCTGGTCATGCAGGCACCCTCTGCCTAGCACATACCAAAATTCCAGACTCCCAGGAGGAAAGCAGGTGTTCAGCGTAAACTATATTGTTTGCACAAACAGTTTAGGCACAGTGGTTCATCCTTCTCAGGGAATAGTGAGAATATTCCCCCAATCCAGTTCCTAGCTGCCAGCTAAGAGCCAGCCTTGCAAACAGGCCTTTCTAGGGCCAGCCTGAGGCCTACCATGTAAATTCTTTTCTGCACACACCTAAATCTTCCTCTCCATTCCAGCACATTCTCCTAAATTCTAGGACCACATTTGTGATTGCCTTAGGATGTCTACTAGGTTGTCCCTTTGGAACCTCAAGTTCCGCATATTTGGACTGGAAGTAATCATCTTCCCCACAACAGTTTCTCATCATCTTTTTCCTAGCACAGCCAATGCCTCTATTATGCACCAGTTCAAGCAAGGCAGAAGAGTCTGCTCTGCATCCGTGTGGAGGCCAGGTGGGACTGCCTTAGCTGGCATGGGTCCAAGGGGCCAGAATGGGTAGCAGGAGTGCCCCGTATTCACGGCACTGGTGTAGTCAAGGGTCAAGTTTGAAACTGTGACCAAGACACTGATAAGCCTTATAGGTTGAGAACTCAGTTTAAATAGGATGTTGTCAGAACAGGAGGGCTTGGAGATGAGGCCAAAAGGTCAGACAGCAGTTTCCCATATCTGAGCTGGCCAGCTGTTTTGATGTGGTGTGTGTTTGATGGCTAGTCAAGCACTAAAGGGCTAAGAAGGGAACAAATAGGAACCCAGACTTCTTCCTCATTCCTCCTACCCAATGAATCAACCTGCATCCTTTGAAATATTTGTTATTTTCATTTTTATTGTCTTAGTTAGGGTTGTCACTATTTCTCACATAGATTCTTGCCATCATCTCTCAAGTAGTCTCATATTCTGTTTCCAATTATTCCAGTGTGATTTTTCTACAAGCCTCATTTCGACTTGTCACTCCTCAGCTGTCCCTGTTAATTTCCTACTGTTCTTAGAATAGCACACAAGATTCTTCATATTTTGGCCTCTGCCTATCTTTTCCAATCTCATTTTTACCATTTAGGATCCCTCGCAGGGTGTGTCATCTTGCTTTCACAGTTCTAAAGTTTTGCCCATGCTATTCTCTCTTCCTAAAATGGCCTTTCCCCTCTTGCCTCTCTGGTTAATTCCTGCTTGTCCTTTAACTGTCACCTCAGGTGTCACTCCTGCAAGTCCTAATCTTGCCCTCCTCCTCTCCAGGGCCAACCTATCCATTAGCCTCGGTAGGCACAATGCCTACTGAGGGTCTAGGATACTTTCAAGGTCCCATGAGAATGTTTTAATTTCTTTTAAAACCAGCCACGTACCAAGAGAGAATATAATCCAACCTGGATTGTATTTATACCAACACAATTGTAAAATACAATTTTTATTTTTATTTTTTTTAAGGAGGAAGGGGCCCATGAAGGGAAAACTGTTGAGGGCCCATGAGAGTCATAATGTGGACCTGCTCCGTTCCCCATCTATGTTCTTCTCAAAGGACTGTGAACCACTTGGTTATCCTCAGCACCTAGCATGATACCTGGTACATAGTAGGTCCCTCAGTATATATTTAATAAGCAAACGCATAGAAGTTTCAGTATATAGTTAGATCCTGGCTTACAAATAGCTTCTACATTAAAACCTTGTTTGTAAGATTTTCCTTGAAACTCAGAACACATTTCCCATAGAGATAATATCAGATGTTTGTGGTTTGAGGCAAGAGAGGAAAGGCTCCCAGGCTAGTCCACGAAAATGTATATAACCCATATAACCCACGATGTTTCTGAAATACTATTCAAGTGCAGCCAAAAGCAGAAAAATCCAATGGTCCTGAAAGTTAACAAACAAAAGAGAACAAGAGTTCTTCAACAGTTCAAGTTTACCTTGAACCCAAGTGTTTGACACTCTGCAAAGCCTGCCTTTCTCAAATTTCAAATTGCCCCGTCTTCGACGGCCTGCTGCAGACACTGTCTGCTTAACCACAGTGGCTACACCAGGGTCCCAAACTCTGTCTCGTGTCATCCTGCCAGGCAGATGGTGGCTTGGGCTGTATGCTCATTGTCTTGTCTCTCACTGCATCCATCTACTCCCCCAACCAGCAGGGATGGGGGGTGGCGGGGGAGGGAAGGGTCCCCCAGTCAAAGGGCTGGCTGGCAGGCTGTGGCTATTCTGACTGTGGGCAGAGCAAAGCGGGAGAGAAGCATGGTGGAGCAGGTTAACCTTTCACACTCTAATGCTGCATTAAGCTTAATGCTGAACTGTGTTCAGATTTTTAAAAAATTTTTTGAGACAGGGTTACTCTGTCTCTCAGGCTGGAGTGCAGTGGCACACGATCAGAGCTCACTGCAGCCTCAACCTCTTGGGCTCAGGTGATCCTCTCACCTCACCTCCTGAGTAGCTGGGATTACAGGCATGTGCCACCACACTCAGCTAAATTTTGTATTTTTTGTAGAGACAGGGTTTCGACATGTGACAGGCTGGTCTCGAACTCCTGGACTCAAGCGATCCTCCTGCCTTGGCCTCCGAAAGTGCTGGGATTACAGGTGTAAGCCACTGTGCCCGGCCTTTTTATTTTATTTTTTAACAAAGAGAAAGGATTTAGTCTTAATCTTAAAGAGGGTTTATCCTGTTTGGTTGATAGTAGAGTTGTTTGTGTCTTGGGAACTGATGTTAGCAAACACCTTCCTATTCAATATATTACATGAAGCTCTTTAAACAGTTTGTTCAGGTGAGAAGTGAGGATAAATACCTTCAATTAGAACTGAACAACTCTCAATTAGATGAATACCATGTCAGGCATTTCTCATATTCAATTAGATGAATCGTCATATTTCTTAGGCCCTTCTTACATGGAAATAAACTAGGAACATTTAACCTGTTATATTTAAGTGATGAGTACAGACTCATAGACTCTCAGGCCTAGGAGAAGATGGACAATCTTCTAAACACATCCTCTTTGGGCTCTCAAGAACCTGCACTTAAAGTTAATTGCCAAGCCTGCTTTTAAAGACCAAAGGAGTTACTGTTTCCCTTTTCTTTTTTCTTTTTCTTTCTTTCTTTTTTTTTTTTTCCTCAGATGGCGTCTCACTCTGTTGCCCAGGCTAAAGTGCAGTGGTGCAATTTTGGCTCACTGCAATCTCCACCTCCCAGTTTCAAGAGATTCTCCCGTCTCAGCCTCATGAGTAGCTGGGATTACAGGTGCCTGCCACCATGCCCAGCTAATTTTTTGTATTTTTAGTAAAGATGGGGTTTCACCATGTTGGTCAGGCTGGTCTTGAACTCCTGACCTCAGTTGATCCACCCGCCTCGGCCTCGCAAAATGCTGGGATTACAGGCCTGAGCCATTGCGCCCGGCCTTATTTCCCTTTTCTACACACTCAATATTTTGACAGTTTGGGTCTCTGAAAAGTGAACACCAAGACAGGATTATACATACAGGAAATTTATCAGGGAAACACTTGTTGACGTTAAAGAGGGAGGCAGCAGGAGTAGGTGAGACCCTCCAGGCTGCATTGTGGGTCTGACATCTTCCAGAGAAGAAAGGGAAGGAAGGAGGCTGGAGCAGGAAAAGCCTCAGACTGCATTGTAGTTTGTTGTTGTTGTTGTTTTGTTTTGTTTGTTTGTTTGAGACCGAGTCTCGCTCTGTCGCCCAAGCTGGAGTGCAGTGGCACAATCTGGGCTCACTGCAAGCTCCACCTCCTGGGTTCATGCTATTCTCCTGCCTCAGCCTCCCGAGTACCTGGGATTACAGGTGCCCGCCACCACTCCCGGAAAATTTTTTTGTATTGTTAGTAGAGACAGGGTTTCACCGTGTTAGCCAGGATGGTCTTGATCTCCTGACCTCGTGATCTGCCCGCCTTGGCCTCCCAAAGTGCTGGGATTACAGGCTTGAGCCACTGTACCTGGCCTGCATTTTAGTTCTAAGAGAGCTCTCCAGGATCACAGAGGAGCCACCACCGGACAGAAATGGCCCAGTTCTAATACTGCCTTCATGCATAGTCACTGCTAGGAGCAGCCTGGGGGAAGCATGGCCTGGGCCTGAGCACCGTGGCACACCCAGTGGTGTGACAACTGGAGGTTCTCAGTCAGTCGTGCTTCTCACAGCAGGTTCTCTTAAGTGGTGCTCCTCCATGGCTACCACAAATATTTAACATCCTTAGCACAATTTGGTTGTGGCTTAGCCCAAATCCTCCTTTGCTCTCCCAAACCACCTGCATCGATTATCTATTTATTGATCCCAATTGCCATCAGAGAAGCTAACACTGCTAGGGATCGTATCTTAGTTTTCTCTTCTACAGGTTAAATAACCTTACTCCACTGCTCTCCTCTGAATCCTCTTAAGGTCTGCCAAGCCTCTTTGTCAAAGCCCAGAACTGCAACCTGCACTCTGTGTGCACAGGATGCGCTCGAGAGGCAATTTACAACAGTGATTAGGTACACAGACTTTGGTGACAGATGTCAGCTCATGGCCCAAATTGCCACATAATGGTTTGGAGGCCTTATGCAAGTACCTTAATTTTCTGGTTGTCTGTTTTTCCATTTGTAAAATATAAATAACAATCACACTTACTTAGTGGGGTTAAGTAAGATAATGCAGGTACACACTAAAAGTCCTTGGCATGTGGTAAGGGCTTCATAAAAATCAGCATAAAATATTATTAACATTGTATCCAGTCTTGAGCTTAATTAATAAAAGGACTTTTGTTGCTGACTCATATCCAGTTTGTGGCCCATTTGCCTTAGCCTTGAGGTACTTTTGTTCATGGTTTGTTCACAGTAAGTAACTGCCCATGTGATATGGGTATTTGTTTTTCCTTTCTAAATGTACCATACTATTTTTATTCTTGATCATTGACCCTCTGTCTGTCAGCTTTTCTGAAGAGTCTGTTCTTCTGGGGATCAGTTAAAAGTTTTATTTGCATTTTGTTTTGTATTTTTTAAAATCTATTTTTAGTGATACTGTGAAGCAAGAGATAAGAAGCTGCCTTGTGTCATTGCTAAAATATTTCCTCTCTGAGCTTTAACAGTTAATTCTTCTTCTGGATTCATAGTGGTTCTTAGGATTTCAGGAACCTGGCATAGCCACAAAACTTTTGATCTTTGTTTAATGAATTCTTCAATATTTTAAAGAGTAATGTGAATTTATCAAATCATCTAATTATGATCTTAATTTGATCCTCTCCTATTGCCAATAATCTGAAAGGGAAGGGGAGGGTGTCAGCACCCCCTTGGAAATGCTAAGAATAATAACCGGCACATCATCTTAATTTTCTATCACATTTCACTTTATCTGAAGAGATTCCATGCTCATTTTTTCATCTGATATTCAACTCAGGAGTAGGTTGGTGAGAATTACTTGTGCTTATTTTGGAACAAACGGAAATACAGAGAGATGTATTATTTGCCCAAGTCATCTGAGAGGCCACTGGAAGCACGTGAAACAGGCCTTGGTTCTCCAAGTTTACCACTGCTAGCTTCGTTTTGGCCAGACTGCCACGTATGGTAGGATAGGGCTCCGCTCTCAGAATAAGGGCCTAGTGGCACAAACCTCTTTCTTCCATTATCCTGGGGTCTAGAACCACACACCTTCATAAGTAGCCTCTCTCTCTGTGGTCCCCATAATGAATAAGGAGTTAGTCCTTGCAGCTTCCAAGCAGATCCACAGCTGGGACATTGAGTATCAGTCAACTGGCTCTCAAAGGATAAAACCAAACTTTTGGGTTGTAACATAATGGCATGTAATGGGCCTCGTTTAACCATAAGTTATTATTTTAGGAATCTGAGCCCATGTCTGCCTCTTAATTATGCTACTCTTAAGCAAAATCATTCATAGTTTTATACTCCCAGGATCAGAGTCCCATACGCAGTTGTGTGCATTTAATCCATGCTCAGTTGTCTCAGGAATTGACAAGCAATTCTTTGCATAAATAAGCCATTCCTCTAGATAGTGTCCTAATGTAGACTTGAATCAAACAAGTGCTTTATTGAGGCTGGCAGGAATCTTAAATTTGAGCTCTGCCTTCTGCAAATGGAATATTCTCACTTTTCTTACCTCCTTCCTCCCCTCCCCCAACATCCCCCACCATTTATCTTCTGCCTCTGTTATTGTTGCTTGCTCAGCATCCTTTACTCCATTCATTTGAGAGAATTACCCCTCCTCCATTCCACGTGGTTCTTGTGGGGCTGCCAATCATCAAATCGGTTTCACAGTCTTCACTAGTGTACAAATGTAACCAAATTAGTTCAAACAGCTTCTGGCTCCCATGGGTCATGTGGTAAGTGTGTTGCTAACTTTACAAGAAATCACCAAACTGTTTTCCAAAATGGTTGGACCATTTTAGGTTCCTGCTAGTGAAGTATAAGACGGCTACATAATATGCTGGACTCAGTGCAAAATAAAATGTGGGGTCCATTGTTAAAAAAACGGGAAATATAAAGCTTTTTTCTTTTGCAGTCTTTTCTTGACTTGTCATGGTGTTTTTTATTTGCTATTCATGCTATTATCAGCATGAATTTTACTGCTGTTTCATCTTTATGTTATGCAAAGCCAGAGTCTCTGCTTTTAATTATTTGGGCATATACTCAGAAACAGAATTGCTGAATCATATGGTAATTCTATTTTTAATTTTTTGAAAAATAACATGATTACTTTTTACTTACTTTGAGTCTTGCTGAACTCCCACGCATTATGCCCATCAGAATTCATGCTCACAGGTCACTGCAAACACTATATCTGAATGGGGCAGCGAGAAACAGCACACATATTGTGAGTATCTCCTCTGCTCACACTATCCTCCATTGCCCTATTGGACTTTGCTTACAAAACACTAGTTCAAAGGTAAAATTATTAAGAATTTCAGGCCAGGCATGGTGGCTCACACCTGTAATCCCAGCACTTTGGGAGGCCAAGGCAGGTAGATCACTTGAGGTCAAGAGTTCAAGACCAGCCTGGCCAACATGGTGAAACCTGTCTCTACTAAAAATACAAAATATTCGCCAGGTGTGGTGTTGGGCACCTGTAATCCCAGCTACACGGGAGGCTGAGGCAGGAGAATCGCTTGAACCTGGGAGGTGGAGGTTGCAGTGATCCTAGATTGTGCCATTGCACTCCAGACTGGACAACAAGAGCAAAACTCCGCCTCAAAAAAAAAAAAAAAAAAAGAAAAAAAGAATTTCAAACAGTGACAGCAGAACATTAAACCAAGTGTGGGGCTCATCTGAGCATGGCACCTGTGAAGCCAAGCCTGGGATGAGAATTCCAATTGTTCTACATTCTCCGTAACAATCAATATTGTCAGGCTTTTTGATTTTAGCTATTTGTGTGGATATGAAATAGTATCTTGTTACGGTTTTAATTTGAATGTCCATAATGATTGATGATGTCAGGTATTGCCTTGGTCTGTTTAGGCTGCTATAACAGAATACCATAGACTGGGTATCTTACAAACAACAGGTATTTATTTCTCACAGTTTTGGAGGTCAGAAAGTGCAAGATTAAGGCACGGGCATATTTGGTGTCTGGTGAGGGCTTACTTTCTGGTTCATAGATGGCTGTCTTCATAAGCTTCTGGCTTCTTCATAGGTGGCTTCTTCCACAGGGTGGAAGGGGTGAGAGCTCGCTGGGATCTCTTTTATAAGGGCACTAATTCCAAATTCATGGGGGCTCCACCTTCATGGCCTAATAAACTCCCAAAGGCCCCACTTTCTAATACTATCACATTGTGGGTTAGGTTTTCAACATATGAATTTTGGAGACACACAAACATTTAACCCGTAAGAGTTATCTTTTTCTGTACTTATTTTTAAATGTATCTTCATCTGTCTCTCTCTACATATGTGTCCTTGCCCATTTTACCCCATTGGTTTATTGTATTACTATTGAGTTGTAAGAATTCTTTATGTATTAGGAGTATTATTCATTCGTAATTTATATCTACATACACATACAAATATATGTCTGTAGATATATGTTTTATCCTCTCAGTCTCTGAATTTTTATTTTCTTGATAGTATCTTCGAAGAAAAAATAGTTTGTAATCTTGATGAAGTCCAGCTTATCGATGTTTTTCTTTTGTGGTCCATGCTTTTTGTGTGGTACCTAAGAATCTTTGGCTATCCCAAAATCAAAAAGACTTTCTTCAGTTTTTGTTGTTGTTGTTTTCATTTAGTTTTTTAGCTTTTACATTTATATCTATGATCCATTTTGATATAATTTTTAGTGTGGCAAGAGGCAAGAATCCAGGTAAATTTTGTTTGTTTGCATATGGATATCCATTTGTACCAGCAGCATATGTTAAAAGACTATCCTCTTCACTGAATTTCTTCAGTGAAAATTAGTTGAACATATATGTGTGGGTCTATTTCTAGGCTCCCTAGTTTGTCCCATTGTCCTATATATCAATTCTTATGTCATTCTACACTATTTTGACTGCCCTAGGTCCTTTGCATTTTCGTATACATTTAAAACTCAGCTTGTTAATGTCTATGTAAAAGAACATTGGGATTTTGAGTGGGATTGCACTGAATCTATAGATCACTTTGGTGAACTGATATCTTAACAATATTGAATCTTCTAACCTATCAACATGGTGTATACCTCTATTTGTTTAGGTCTTTTTAAATTTCTCTAAGCAGTGATTTGTATTTTTAATTGTGTTTTGTACATTTTGTTAAATTTATGCCTAAGCATTTCAAGTTGTCTGAAGTTATTGTAAATGTAGTTTTTTCACACTTTCGATTTCCAACCATTTATTATTCACATATACCTATACAACTGATTTTTGTATTTTGAGCTTATATTCTCTGACCTTGTTAAATTTACTTATTTAATAGCTTTTAAAAGTATTTCTTATTATATTCTATGTATTGAGTGTCATATGCAAATCAAGATACTTTTGCTTTTTCCTTTTCAATATATACGCTTTTTTTTTTTTTTTAACACTATCTAGGACCTTCATTACAGTGTTAAGTAGAAGTGGTGAGAGTGGACATCATTGCCTTGTTTCTGCTGTTAGTGGAAAACATTTAGTCTTTCACTATTAAGTATGTTAAGCTCTAGGGTTTTCATAGATGCTGTGATGATTAGTTTTATGTGACAACTTGGCTGGGCCATAGTGCCCAGCTATTTGGTCAGATATTATTCTGGATGTGTCTGGGAAGGTGTTTTTTGGATGACATTAGCATTTCAATCAGTGGTTTTTGAGTAAAGCAGATTTCTTTCCATAACGTGGGCAGGCTTCATCCAATCAGTTGATGGTAGAACAAACACTGACCTCTTCTGAGAAAGAATGAATTTTGCCAGCAGACTGCCCTTGAACTACAACTGTAATTCTTTCCTGGGTCTCTATCCTGCTGGCCTACACTGCAAGTTTTGGCTATACCAAGCTTCACAGTCATATGGGCCAATTCCTTAAAATGAATATTTCTCTCTCATATATATATATACGTTCATATATATATATATATATATATACTCTCATATATATATACACATACACATACACATACACGCATATACTTTCATACTACACACGCATACATATTCTCACATATATACATATGTATGTATGTATATATACACACATCCACAAATTTTGACATTTTATATTTTTAATTTTATCCAATTCAAAATATTTTCTAATTATCTTATGATTTCTTCTTTCACTTACAAATTATTTAGGATTTGTTTTACTTCCAAGATGTTATGGGGGCTTCCTGAATACCTTATTGTTATTGATTTTGAATTCAATTCCCATATGATCAGAGAACAGACGGGGTTTCACCGTGTTAGCCAGGATGGTCTCAGTCTCCTGACCTTATGATCTGCCAACCTCGGCCTCCCAAAGTGCTGGGATTACAGGTGTGAGCCACCGCGCCCGGCCTAATGTATTTTCAGAGATAAAGTTGGACATTAATTAAACAGGTGAAAACAGATTTTATTCAGTAACTATTGCAGTAGAGAAAAGAGCTGAGTTCCATTCTGATTCCTACACAGGTAACTGGGTGTTTTAAAAGACCCATGAGAAGGAGTAGGGAGGGAGAGCAAGTAGAGGGCTTGAGCAGTGTCAGGAAAGTGACAAAATTTCAAAAAGTGGGTACAAGAGTTGGCCAATGTAAATATGATTAGGCCATCTGTGTTTGTTTACTGCCATTTATAAAGTTAGACTTCTACCTTCCCACAGAGACTGAGAGATAGAGGCTCTATCCTTTCTAATGATTACATTTCAAAGGAATGGCTTTTAGGTCCTTGGGAAAGACACTCCTGAGTTGTAGGAGATACATGTATATCCCAAATGGGCAGAAAAAAGATATGTAGTTGTAAGCTTTTTGAGGTAACTACTCTAGGAAAGGGAGGTCAGGGACCTTTCCCCAGGTGTTGGCTGGAACAGATGGTAAATTCTTTGGCAGCCTTGAGTTTTTCTAGGCAGGATCTCAAGAGGATGCTGGATCATCCCAGGAGCATGGGGCCTTTGCCAGCCAGAAGTCATGTTAAAGTTTGGCCAAGTCTCTTAGTGCAGGGGTTTGGATGTAGTCATTCATGCTGAGAGTTTCTGCAGTTCTCAGCATCCTTAACTTATCACTCTTCCCCTGCCCCATTTCCCACTTCCCATATTTAACTTTCCATTTCAAACCTCTCACTTCATATATATAAAAACTTCAAAGCAATATAATTCCATTCTCCCATTCATCATTTGTGTTATCAGATCTTTGATTTCTATACCTACATTATAGACTCACCTTATAATGCTAGTTTTTGTTTTCACAATCAGTTTTCATTTAAGGAAATTACAGGAAGAGGGACGCAGCCTTGTATATTTATCTACCTACTTAACATTTCTGGTAGCTTGCTTTCTTTTCTACAGATTTGCATCTCTATCTGGTATACTTAACCCTTCAGCTTAAAGGACAGCATAGTGCAGAACTACTAGTGGCAGATTCTCCCAGCTTTTTGTTATCTGAAAGTGTTTTATTTATTTATTTATTTATTTATTTATTTATTGGAGACAGAGTCTCACTCTGTCGCCCAGGCTAGAGGGCAGTGGCGTGGTCTCTGCTCACGGCAACCTCCGCCTCCCAGGTTCAAGCGATTCTCCTGCTTCAGCCTCCCAAGTAGTTGGGATTACTGGCTAATTTTTTGTATTTTTAGGAAAGACTGGGTTTCACCATGTCGGCCAGGCTGGTCAGAAACTCCTAACCTCAGATGATCCACCCACCTCAGCCTCCCAAAGTGCTGGGTTTACAGGCATGAGCCACCACACCCAGCCTGAAAATGTTTTATTTCTTCCTCATTTTTGAAAGATTTTTTGCTGTTGTTAGATATAGCATTCTGGGTTGACAGTTTTTTCCCTTTCAGCATTTTAATGCTTTTATGCTTTTGACTTCTGGCCTCCATTGTTTCTGATGAGAAGCAGTGTATGTTTGTGATAACTTTTTTCTCTTGTTGTTTATAAGAGATTTTATCTTCAGTTTTCTACGGCTTGACTGTGATGTCCTGAGCTATAGTTTTCTTTGAATGTATTTTGTTTGTGATTTAGTAAACTTTTGGGATCTGTAAGTTTTGATAAAATTTTAGAAAATTTTGGCCATTTTATCTTCAAGTGTTTTTTATACCTCGGTCTATTTCTGTTTTTCTTTTGGGTCTCCTACTATATGTATGTCAGTCTGTTTGAAATTTTTCCATTAGACCTTGGGTTTATCTCATTACGATGCTGATAGAATAAATCATGTATAATGTCTGGTTGAAAATCAGGGTCAAATGAATAATAAGGTCATCTTGAGAGAAGTTACCAAAATATGCAGTCTTGTGTAAAATTGTATGTGTGTGTGTGTGGGTGTGGGTGTGTAAGAAGGGAGGTGTTGAGGTTTGTTTATCACCCCATGATGATATAGGGGTTAGGATCACTAGCTCTGGAGACAGATACACTTGTTTTGAATTATAACTGCCATTTACTAATTGTATTATCTTAGGCAAGTTACTTAGCCTTTTGACTTCTTTCAGGATTTTTAATTTATCTTTGATTTTCTGTAGTTTGAAAATGATATGCCCAGGTGTAATTTGTTTGTGTTTGGCATTTATCCTGCTTGGTGTTCTCTGATCTTCCAGGTGCTGTGGTTTGGTATCTGACATTAATTTGGGGATAATCCTAGTCTTTATTGTTTCAAATATTTCTTTTCTTTCCTTTCTCTTTTTCTTCTTCTGGAATTCCTATTATATGTGTGTTACACCTTCATAATTGTCTCATAGTCCTTGAATATTCTGGTTTTTTTTTTGTCTTTGTCCTCTTTGCTTTTCAGCTTTGGTTTCTGTTAAGATACGCTAAAACTCAGAATTCTTTCCTTAGCTGTGTCCAGTCTACTAACAAGCCCACCAAAGGCAGCCTTGATTTGTGTTAGTATTTTTGATCTCTAGCATTTCATTTTGATTCTTAGGATTTCCATCCCTGCTTACATTGCCCATCTGTTCTTCCATGCCGTCTACTTTATCCATTAATCATAGTTGTTTTAAGTCCCCAGACTGATGATATTTCTTCTAGTATTTCTGCTATATCTGGGTTTAGGCCAGCTCTGTCTTCAACTACTGTTTTCTGGCCATTGTGATAGTTAATACTGAGTGTCATCTTGATTGGATTGAAGGATGCAAAGTATTGATCCTAGGTGCGTCTGTGAGGGTATCGCCAAAGGAGATTAACATTTGAGTCCACAGGCTGGGAAAGGCAGACCCACCCGTAATCTGGGTGGGCACCTTCTAATCAACTGCTAGCACAGCCAGACTATAAAGCAGGGAGAAAAACGTGAAAAGACAAGACTGGCCTAGCTTCCCAGCCTACATCTTTCTCCAGTGCTGGACCCTTCCTGCCCTTGAATATCAGACTCCCAGTTCTTCAGTTTCGGGACTTGGACTGGCTCTCCTTGCTCCTCAGCTTGCAGATGGCCTATTATTGTGAGACCTTGTGATCGTGTGAGTTAATAAACTCATATATATATATATACATATATATATTCTGTTAGTTCTGTTCCTCTAGAGAACCCTGACTAATACAGCCATTGTATCTTCAAATATTTTAGTATGCCTTGCAATTTTTTCTTGATACCTGGACATGATGAACTGGGTAAAAAGGAACTGCTGTAAACAGGCCTTTAGTGATGTGATGATAAGGTATAGGGTGAGGTGAAGCATTACATTGTCCTATTATTAGGTATTAGTCTTTTAGTGAGCCTATGCCTCTGGACTGTAAACTTCACAAGTGTTCTTCAGTTTTTCTTCTCCTCCCCTTTGATGGGATAGAATGGCTACAGTGGACCTGAGTTAGATATTATCCTTGTATTTGTTAATCTTTCTTACCAGTCTCTTGCTTAAACCCTCAACTCTCTTGCCTCTCTCCTGCTTTTTTGTACTCACTTGGCTAAACCATAACCACTGGTAAAATTTAATTTGATGCTCACACTCTCTAGCACCTGAATATGGCTTGAGAAAAATACCCATCTGTCTATATTGACCGTTCTCATCTATATCGACTAGTCTCATTTAAATTCATTATTACCAATCTCATGTGGAATCTTATTGCTTCCCAGCAGTAATATTGTATTTCCTTAGTGCATTTGTGCCCTGTCATCCTAGGTAACTATTTTATATCTTATTATTTAAAATTCCATTACTTTCTGTTCCATTCTTATTCTAGATAATAATCTACTCTCTATTTCACTAAGAAAATAGAAATAATTACACAAGAATATCTACAAGCTTGTGCTACTACATCTACCACTCACCTGCTTCTCTGCCCATGCATGCTCTTTTCTCACATATTGTCTGTGCTTCAAATTAAGATCAACCCTTCCATTTGTTCAATCAACCATTCTTCAACCATCCAGCAAAACTGCTTTGACAAATATCTACTGTCTCCTTCATCAACAGTTTTTATTCTTGTATGCAAGGGTATTTTAAAAACTCTCTCTTGATTCCACTTACCCTTCCAACTACCATATCCTCTCTCCACTTTCCTTCACTGCAAAACTCCTTGGAAGAGTTGTCTACATTCTGTATTTCCAACTTCTCTCTCTCCCAGGTCTTGCCAGAACACATTCCAGTCAGGCTTTAGACCCCACCAGTCTACTTAAGTTTTTCTTATCAAAGTCACCAATGTCCATCAGGTTTCTAAATCCTTTGGCTAATTATCAGTCCTCATCTTAATTGACCTACCATCATGATTTCAGTTGATAACTCCCTCATCCTCTTTCTGTAGCTTCCAAGATACCAGTCTCCTGGCTTTCCTTCTGTATTGCTGACCTCTTCTCAATCTCCTGGCTCCTCATTTTTTTTAACCTCTTAATGATGAATTTTTCCAGGCTCTGTTCTTGTACATTAACTGCCTTAATTATTTCATTAACTTTCATGGCTTTAGAAACCTTTTATAAGCTGATTCCTCCCAAAGTTATATCCATAGACATCTCCCCCAAATGTAAAACTTGCATATCCAACTGCTTACAGGTATCTTATCTTGGGTGTATAATAGGCACCCAAACTTAGTACGTCTGCCTGATCTCTTGATCTCGCCGCAGCTCAAACTGGTTCCCCTAACCCAGTTTTCCCCATTTCAGTAAATGGTAAATCCATACCAGTCACTCAGGCCAAAAAGATGTCTTTTCATTAGTTATCTATTGCTGTGTAACAAATTACTGCAAACTTAGCAGCTTACAATATACCACGTTTATTATATTACAGTTTCTGTGGGTCAGGAGTCTGAGCATGTCTTGGCTAGGTTCTCTGTTTCAAGGTCTCTCATAAGGCTGAAAACAAGATATCACCCAAGGCTGGGGTCTCATCTGAAGGCTCGACTGAGAAAGATCTACTTCAGAGTTCACCTGTTTTTGGCAGGATTCAGCTCCTTGAGGGCTGTTGGATTGAGGGCCTCTGTTCCTAGCTGGTTGTTGGCCAGCAGCCAACCTAAGTTCCTTACCACATGGGCCTCTCCAAAATGGCAGCCTGTTTCATCAAAGCATGCAAACTAAGAAGGCAATAGAGTCTGCTAGTATGACAGATGTAACAATATCACATAATCTAATCATGAAAGTGACATCCCACCACCTTTGTAATATTCTTTTAATTAGAAGCAGACCACTGGGTCCAGCCTACCCTCAAGGGAAGACTATTACACAAGGGCATGAATACCAGATGGCAGGGATAATTGGGGGCCATCTCAGAGTCTCCAGCCACATCATCCTTGACTCCTCTTTTTCTTTTGCCTAAACAACCAATCCATAAGCAAATTCTATTGGCTTTGCCTCCAATATATTCAGAAACAACTACTTCTAACCACCATCACTACTACCACTCTCTTCCTAGCCATTGTTCTCTTTCCACTGGATTATTGCGGTGGCCTCCTAACTGGTCTCCCTGCTTCTGCCTTTGCCCATTTTCAATACAAAAATAAGATCGATTCCATTAAAAGTAAATCATATAATGCAACTTCCTATCTTACTTGAAAAAGCCAAAATTCTTAAAATGACTATCAAGCTTCTACATGATCTCTTCCCTGGCTATCTCTCTGATCTTGTTTCCTACGATTGTTCCTCTGCTCACTTAACTTCAGCCATTTAGGCTAGATATTTCTCAAAAAACATGCTCCCATTCTAGGGCCCTTTATTACACATTACCTCTGCCTAGAAAATCCTCCCTCCATTACTGCATGACCAACTTCTTCACCTAAGTCTTTACTCAAATGTCATCTTTATAGCAATGCTTTCCCTAAATAATCTGTATGAAATTGCAAACTCCTGTTCCCTACTTCTCTTCCCTGCTTTTATTCCTCCATAACACATATCACCAACTGTATTAGTCCATTTTTACACTTCTATAAATAACTACCTGAGACTGAGTGATTTATAAAAAGGTTTAATTGACTGAGTTCTACAGAGAAGCAAGCGCCTTCTTCACAAGGCAGCAGGAGAAAGAGAGTGAGAACTGCCAAGCACTTTTAAACCATCAGATCTTGTGAGAACTCATTCACTATCATGAAAACAGCATGAGGGAAACTGCCCCCATGATCCAATCACCTCCCACCAAGTCCCCTCCCTTGACATGTGGGGATTACAATTTGAGATGAGATTTGGGGACATAGAGCCAAACCATATCAAATAAATAACCTAACTGCTTATTTATTAATTGACTGGCACTCTGCACTAGAATGTAGGCTCCACAAGAAAGGAGATTTTTGTGTGATTTTTCTATCCACAGCAACTTGAGCAGGATAGTTAGTGGCTTAATAACTATTTGTTGAATGAATGAATGCATTTAGATATATTTAATCCATCTGGAATTAACTTTTATGAATGGTTGCAGATAAGAATGTGGCTTAGCCATTTTTTTCCTTCTAAACAGATGGCCAATTATCTCAACATTGTGTATTGAACAATCTATTAAACCACTCCTGCCCTCCAACTTAAAATGTCTTTTTTTTTTCTAAATGGAAAGGCTGTTCCATGGAATATCACCTATTTATTAGGGTTTAATATTCTCATTTTATGGCATCTTTTAATGAGACTTGGCCTACTGAACACTGGAGCTGGATGATGATTCTGTATTCTCAGAACTAATTTATGGATCATCACTCTATTCTGACATTTCATATGACTCAGCATCTTTGGATTTATAGATTTTTGTTTCATGCTAAATGACCAAAAGATCACAATGTTGATATTGATGATGATGAACCCATGAATCCACTGGCCATTGCATCCTTTGAGGAAGAGAGGTGGCAAACAATGATGAATTAGGTCACATTAACAGTAGTAAACCTTGTCTGGCTGATTAATCATTTTATTGCTGGAGCCTAGAATAGCACCCACATATCATAGGTGTTCAAATGTTCAACTGATGAATAGAACATTTGCTGTCTTGAAATATTTTAAAAACTTCATGTGGTGGGTGTGTTATGGGGATACAAGGTGAGGTTTTCTCCTGTGCTTAAGGTAAGAACCCAGGTATGTGAATTGTTGTAACTGAACAGAAGAATTTTTTCACATTTAGAGTTGGCCAACATTCTCCTTGGCAGCTTCATGAATTAGCAACCTCCACATTAGTGGAAGTACTGAGTTAGGTAAGCATCTGTCAGAAGTCACATAGGAGGGATTCCAGCTTTGAGAAGTGAGTTGGAAGAGGTAACTATGATAGGTAGAAAAACAACGCCCCCACCTCACCCTCTGAAGATGTTTACATCCTAATGCCTAGAATCTATAAATATGTTGCCTTATATGGAAAAAGATCTGGTAGACGTGATTAAATTAAAAACCTTAAAATAGGGAGATGATCCTGGATTATCAGGGCGGGCCCAATCTATTCACGTGTCCTCAGAGAACCTTTCCCTGCTGAGTTGAGTCAGAGGAAAATGTGAAGAATGGTCAGAGATGTAACACTGCTGGCTTTGAAGATGGAGGAAGAGGGCCACAAACCACATTCGATCGGTTTCTAAAGGGTAGAAAGGGCAACGAAAAGATTTACCTCTGCACGCTCCATTAAGGATCACAGTCCTGCCAACACCTTGATTTTAGCCCCGTGAGACCTGTGTTGGATTTCTAATGCACAGAACTGTAAGAAAATTAATCTGTGTGTTTTAATCCATCAAATTTGTGGAAAATGAATACAGTGATCTTTAGGGCTATTTTCCATATTTTCCAGATCTAAGAATCCAAAATGCTAAACTGTCAGAGGAGTGATTGGATTAGGGTCAGGAAAACAATTCCAACAGTAAGGGTTATTAAACACAGAAGTGGTCACAGCAAAATTGAGCAGACAGTGTAAATAAATAAACAAACATGGAAGTGGTTTATTAAGCAGACTGTGAAATCTCTATCTCCAAGGAGCTTAAAAATGAGAGTGGTTGAATGCTACCTGTCTCAAACTCAGTCTGAAGTTTCATCACCCAATGTGCTGAGGATGAAGCTAAATAACTTTCTACCCCTCTGGATTCTGTAAAAGGAAGCCTGAAGCAAAAACAGGCAGAGTTTCCTTAAGATTGGGGCAAACCTCCTTTAAATGAGAATAGTTTCCCTTCTGAAAGTTTTAGGAGTTTTCCATTTCCTACTTGGCATGAAATATGAAATTTCGCATGAACAGATATACATAAACAAAAAATGTAGCCATTGATAGGTTTATTCCAACTCACACTAAGCCTTTTATTTGATTTAGAGTAATTGAGGCAAGTCGGCATATTTTCATCCAACGATCTGTTACAACAGGAAGCTTTTTTTTTTTTTTTTTTTGAGATGGAGTCTGGCTCTGTCACCCAGACTGCAGTGCAGTGGCATGACCTCGGCTCACTGCAACCTCCACCTCCTGGGTTCAAGTGATTCTCCTGCCTTAGCCTCCCCAGTAGCTGGGACTACAGGTGCCCACCACCACACCCAGCTAATTTTTGTATTTTAGTAGAGACATAGTTTCACCATGTTGGCCAGGCTGGTCTCGAACTCCTGACCTCAGGTGATCCACTTGCCTCAGCCTCCCAAAGTGCTGGGATTACAGGCATGAGCCACCATGCCTGGCTACTAGGAATATTTTGATTCTATCTTACATTTAAGAAAGCTCCCTCTTACTTCATGGGAGTGTAAGCCTTTGAGTCTACAATAATCAGTTTGCACACAACGTCTTCAGAAATCTGTTCTGGGCCAGGCGCAGTGGCTCATGCTTGTAATTCCAGCACTTTGGGAGGCCAAGGTGGGCAGATCACGATGTCAAGAGATTGAGACCATCCTGGCCAACATGTTGAAACCTCATCTCTACTAAAAATACAAAAATTAACCAGCCATGGTGGCACATGCCTGTAGTCCCAGCTACTTGGGAGGCTGAAGCAGGATAATTGCTTGAACCGAGGAGGCGGAGGTTGCGGTGAGCTGAGATCACGCCACTCCAGCCTGGCAACAGAGCGAGACTCCATCTCAAAAAAAAAAAAAAAGAATTCTCTTCTGACTTGTCCAACTAAGGCCCCCACTAAAAGGGAGAGAATAGCTGCAGCTTTCACCTAAACTCCCCTCAGTCTGCACTTCTGTGTGTCACCTGCTTCTGGCTTACACAGTGACTGGAATTTTTGGTTATATTTGTTTTGGAAAGTAAAATGTAAATTCAGCCAGACTCTTGATAATTCCAGTAGTTATTCAGCCAGCTGTTTGGGAGGGCTCTCTCTGAAACAGTGATCAGTAGCGTTTTGACCACAGATTCACTGGTCTCAAGAGTCAGTTGCCCTTCCTCTGTGCCACAATTAAGTCCTTGTCTATGTCTGTCACAAGTGGGGTGGAGGATGGGGTAGAAGGGGAGGGATATTGTTATAATTGCCTCCCTTGCCACCATCAGCACTTCTCACCTGTCCTTGTGAACCACGAGTTTATGCTTATAGAATCTAGTTTTGCATCAGCAATTGAGGTCACTTCGCCTTGGAGCCACTGCATCAATCTGAAAGACTCCATGAGCCACAAGACAGTTGTGATGGTCTGGATGGCAGCCTGCAAATGAGAAGTTACACTCTCTAGAATTCCTAGACTATTAGGGCTGAAGGGACCTTGGATATTAACATAGGTTCAAGCCCATTTCATCCAGATGATGAAACTGATACCGAGACTCCTACAGAATCTTGTTTTAGATCACTTGCTGACTTCTAGTTCTATTTTTTGACACCTAGTGTCCAGTGTGCTTTACACTTCAGGCCACTGTGGTCTCAAATAGAGCTAGGAACCAGGTGTGGTGGCACACGCCTGTAGTCCCAGCTAGTTGGGAGGCTGAGGCAGGAGGACTGCTTGAGCCCGAGTTCAAGGCTGCAGTGAGCTATGATTGCACCACTGCACTCCATCCTGGGCAACAGATCGAGACTGTCTTAAAAAAAAAACCCAAATCAAATAGAGCTGGAGCTAAACATTTAATAAACTCCAGCCTCTGGAGTCCAAGAGAGCTGCGTTTGAATCCTGACTTTGCCACTGATTGGCAATAAAACCTTGGGTAAGTTACTTAACCATTAACATACCCGCCAAGTCACCGAATAAGCTTCCAGAACTTGGCCTAATCCCTGGGGAGGGGACCGCAGGAAGAACTAGGGTAATTTTTCTTTTTTAACCAGTTCACCAGATGGGGCCAGGGAAGGGTGGTCGTATGTAGCCTGGAGGAGTCAGAAATTCACCTGAAATCCAGAAAAGAGGCATTTTTCTTGCACACCAGAGCTCATGGGCTGACATTCTCACACTGGACATCCCTCTAAGCCTCCTGCTCCGCAATCCCCAAGGCCATCAGCCTTGTCTGACCTCCAAACGTTTCCCCCTTCTTATGCCGGCTTAATTTTCCAGGGCTTTCCCACTTTCTATTCGTCTCCTATCAGGTTTCCAGTCCGAAGGCTAGGACGCCCCACGTCGCAGCCAGGAACAGAGGCGCCCAAGGTGGCAGTATAAGCCGTCTTCAGGCCTGTGGCCCCACTGATGGCAGAAACAGGACGCGGGGATAGCCCCAGCCCCCGACCTCAGGCTAGGCAAGGCTCTAGAAAGGTCCCTGACGCTGGCCGGGCGCGGTGGCTCACGCCTGTAATCTCAGCACTTTGGGAGGCCGAAGCGGGCGGATCACGAAGTCAGGAGATCGAGACCATCCTGGCTAACACGGTGAAACCCCGTCGCTACTAAAAATACACAAAATTATCCGGGCGTGGTGGCGGGCGCCTGTGGTCCCAGCTACTCGGGAGGCTGAGGCAGGAGGATGGCGTGAACCCGGGAGGCGGAGCTTGCAGTGAGCCGAGAGTGCCACTGCGCTCCAGCCTGGGCGACAGACCGAGACTCCGTCTCAAAAAAAGAAGAAAGAAACGCCCTTGAGGCTTCCCTGCCCTCCCCAGAGCCGGCGCTCCAGCGCCCCCAGGATCGACGGTCAGCATAGCAAAGGAACGCGCTACCTGCGGCCGAAAGTATAGCGCCGCTGCGGGCCCCTTGACAGCTGAGAAGACGACGGCGGCCGAGGAGGCCCAATCCCGAGGCTCGGCCCCGTCAGGGTCCGCGCTGGCGGTGTGCGCGTGTACGTGCGCCCGTGCACGTGCATGTGTGTGCGCGCGCCCTAACAGACCTGCTCCGAAGCGTCTCCGCTGACTGCCCGTCGGTGGCACGCCTGGCTGCGGGGCCCACGTGCCACGCAGACGCCCCCAGGCGCGTCCCGCTCTTGCTCTGCGGCCCAACGGGCGCGTTCCGGCCGCGGGACAGCCTTGCAGAGAAACGCGGTCTTACAAACTCACTGGCCTCCCGGTCTGGGTTTTTCACTGCTCAAAGCTCCACGCGCCCTGGCGTCTCCACACAGCACTCCAGATGTGTCAGATTTCCAGAAATGTTTTGATCGCTTGCTTTCACTTCTCTTTTTAAGATCTGTTTTTGAACTCTTCCTCTGCATTGTGTATTATCATAACGCTGACACGTTTTAGGGCCGCGAGGCGGGTAATGACGTTTTGACATGGGCGCCTTGGTGAATGACCTGAATTCTTACTTCCGAGTAAATCGTCTGACTGGCTTCCCTATCGCATTTTAGGGTTAAAACGTGCATTTTGTGTTTGTTTAATATCTATGTTTATATAGACTGCAAGTTTCATAAGGGCACGGGGTGGGAGGGGCTGTGGCTCTTTTGCCTCTTACTGTATTTTCAGAACCTAGCAGAAGCTAGGACGTCGTGTGTGTTCTCTGAATAGATATTGAATGTGAGGGAGGAAGGAACTTTCCAGAAGTGTGACCTTTGGTTTTGGAAAGGCACAAGGTTCGTAGTTAGGCGTAGAGAACACAAGTTTAGAATCATGGCCTCTACACTTTTGTTGACAATGCATTGCTTTAAGTAACAACTTTTTTTTGAGACGGAGTGTCACTCTTTTTGCCCCGGCTGGAGTGCAATGGCGCGATCTTGGCTCACTGCAACCTCCGCCTCCCGGGTTCAAGCCATTCTCCTGCCTCAGCCTCCCAAGTAGCTGTGATTACAGGCGCCTGCCACCACACCCGGCTAATTTTTTGTATTTTTAGTAGAGACGGGGTTTCACCATGTTGGCCAGGATGGTCTCGATCTCTTGACCTCGTGATCCTCCCACCTTGGCCTCCCAAAGCGCTGGGATTACAGGCGTGAGCCACCATGCCCGGCCAAGTAACAACTTTTTTTAAAAAATGCACTTCAAATGTATATGTATATATATTTATTTATAAGTTATAAAAATGTAATGCATGCTCATATATATATTTATGTATGATTACAAAGAGCACACCAAATAGAAATTTTAAAAAGCTAAAATAAAAATAATACCTTGGTCGGGGATGATGGCTCATGCTTGTAACTCCAGCACTTTTGGAGGCCAAGGCGGTCAGATAGCTTGAGCTCATTGGTTCGAGACCAGCGTGGGCAGCATAGTGAGATCCCATCTCTACAAAAAATAATTTTAAAAAATTTGCCGGGCATGGTGGTGTGTGCCTGTTGTTCCAGCTGCTTGGGAGGCTGAGGTGGGAGAATGGCTTGAGCCTGGGAAGTTGAGGCTGCAATGAACCGTGTTTGTGCCACTTCACTACATCTTGGGTGGCAGAGTGAAATCCTGTCTCAATCAGTCAATGAATCAATCAATCAATAAAATGATAACAATACCTACAAGTTCTAAAATAATTTCCTGCAGCGCACTTTGTAGCCCACTAGGTAGACAGTTTGTAGGGAGAGGGCTGCCCTCTACTGGTGGAGGGCAGCTAAGGACATTTGCTTTGGATCGCCTGCCTTCTGCAGGAGTCCACTTGGTGGCCTACACAGCGTGTACGCTTAGCATTCAGTCTACGTTATTTTCACTCATAGAAAATGTAAGGTGAGGCATTGTTTTAAGCCAGAATAGCTTTAAAAGGCAGAGATACTCGCATTGTGCAGTCATTATGGACCAGGAAACGTTGAAACATCTGCGAGTAGAAGTGACTCAAAACTGAATGTTCGTCTCTGTAACATCATGGCCAATACTCAATAAAGGGGAAACAATTAAATAATCTGTTCTCATATGTCAAGTCTTACAAATCTTTTTACTTTGAAGACAACTAAATTATACTGTTGTAGTTTTGATAGCAGAATATGCCCTGCTGATTTTTAAGCCTTAGAGACTTTTAGAGCAATAAGCATAAAACAGATTTTTATAAAACAACATGTCTTTTTCACTTAAGAGTTCAGTGTTTGAAAACTTTTAAAGTGCCTTTATGCAGAGGCTAAACTGAGGGAGACTGATTAAAATATAATTTCAGGAGGCCGTGTGCGGTGGCTTACGCCCGTAATCCCAGCACTTTGGGAGGCCGAGATGGGCGGATCACGAGGTCAGGAGAGCAAGCCCATCCTGGCTAACAAGGTGAAACCTCGTCTCTGCTAAAAATACAAAACATTAGCCTGGCGTGGTGGCGGGCGCCTGTAGTTCCAGCTACTCGGGAGGCTGAGGCAGGAGAATGCCGTGAACCTGGGAGATGGAGCTTGCAGTGAGCCGTGATGGCGTCACTGAACTCTGTCCTGGGTGACAGAGTGAGACTCTGTCTCAAAAAAAAAAAAAAAAAAAAATATATATATATATATAATTTATCTGCTGGTGGAGGGCAGCTCCATCAGTGTGTATATATATAAATAATTATAAAAATTATATATTATATATAATATATAAATATTATTATAATATATAATATATAAATAATTATAAAAATATATTTATATATATAGAAAATATATATATAAATAATCTGAGGAATATATTGTAGATTTTTTATGAATTTTCCAGCAAAGTAATCTATACTGTGAGAATATGAGTGAAAAGTATAGCACAGAATGCAGTCAACCATGAAATTGTTTGCTAAGCTGTGAATTGTATAGATAAATAATTCAGTTGCTATTTTGTATTAGTTCAAAACTATTTTTTACTGCATGACTAACATTTCATTTTACCTTCTCAGTTCCACTTCTGCAAAAAGTAATATGTTTCAGAATCTGTTTAAGCTGCTCCTACTTTCAAGTTGCTCACGGTCTACTATGTATATAAGCAGGGAGGCAAATGATCATAAGTGAATAAGAGTCCTGATCCCCCATCCTATCTCACAAATAAAACACCTACCAGCAAATATACACAGATGCCCAAAGTGTCTAGGCAGAGTGGGGAAAGGAAGGAAGGAAGAAAAAGTAGAATTGCTTTACATGTCTCATTGATTTCGAGCTCCTCCCATTGGCGCTTCTAAATGGTGAGGCTTCCTTCACAATTTATTGTATTTCTCTGTAATGTCATGGTCAACACTCTATAAAGGGAAAACAATTAGTGAATCTGTTCTCATGTGTCAAGTTTTACAAGTTTTTCCCGTTTGAAGACAAACTGATACTATTGTAGTTTTGCTGATATTTAAGCCTTAAAGACTTTTAGAGCAAAAGCATATAACAGATTTCTATAGAACAGCATGTCTTTTTGACTTGAATAGTTCAGTGTTCAAACACATTTTAAAGTGCCTTTCAGCAGAGGCTAAACTGGGGGAGAGGCTATACTTGGCTCAAAAACAAATGTCAGGAAAGAAAATTATGCAGCAGCATAAAATCCAACCACAGTATCCAAAGGGTACAAATCTCCCAGAATTCTTACCTCAAAGCCCACATGCTAACTCAATGTTCCCAGCCATGTGGCTACTCAAAGTCACCAAAGAAATTCTTTTTTCAAATCTGTTAATAGGTTCTGTGGGATACCAAGTTGTGTATGGTAATCAGAGTTTCTGAAAATAACAGATTTTTTTTTTTCTTGAGACAGGGTCTCACTCTATTACCCAAACTGGCCTGCGGTGGCATGATCATGGCTCACTGTGGCCTTGACCTCCCAGGCTCAAGCAATCCTCCTGCCTTATCCTCCTGAGTAGCTGGGACTACAGGTGTGTGCCACCATGCCCAGCTAATTTTTTGTAGAGATGTGGTTTCTCTCTGTTGCCCAGGCTAGTCTTGAACTCCTGGGCTGAAGCGATTGGCCCACCTCTGTCCCCCAAAGTGCTGGGCCCAGCCACAGATTCTTTATTAATTACAAATGGAAAAAAGTACCATTTACAACGAAGAAATTTGGAAAACACTGTTTTAATTAGATGATCAATTTATCATCAATAAAAGGACACACTGATATTTTATATTTTATGTCCCTGATGTGATTCATCGAGGAGGGCATTCTGTCCTAGGTAGCATTTTTGCCAAAAATGTTTAATCAAAATTTAATTTGAGGAAGCAAAGAGACAAACCTAAATAAGGGACATTCTTTAAATCAATGGGTCTGAACTCTTCAAAGATGTCTAGAAAAAGAATAAAAATAAACATGAAAATGATCATGAAATACCACATTTCAATCCATGCTATTTGCTTTATATAATAATGTTTTATTGTAAGTGTGATAATTTGTTAATAATTAAAGTATTTTGTGTGTCTTCTCTCCACACCTGCTTAAAGCATTTTCGAAAACTTCTGGAGATACGTGTTTTCAATTAAATTATCAGAAGAGTTTTATAAAACAAGCCTTAAAAAATGTCAATGTCATGAAGATTTTTTAAAAATATGGAGGAACTATTTGTTCCAGATTAAAGAAGGCTAGCTGTTTGATCCTTGATTAGATCCTGGGTCAAGAAATAAAAACAACTCAAAAGATGTGATTGAGAATTGAAGAGAAATGACTTCAGCAAGATGGTGGATGAGGAGGCACCAGCTCTTGTCCTGCAAAAACAGCAATTTATCTACCAATGAAAATAGCTCTGAGAGTGCTCCAGAGTATAATTAAGAACCTGTAGCATTCCACTGGAGCACAAAAACTGAAGATGGTTGCATAGAAAAGCATTGGAGCATTTTATCTGCATAACTCTAACCCCCAGCATCACTCTAACCCCCAGCATCACTCTAACCCGCAGCATCACTCTAACCACTGCTTGATGCCAAGAGGAATCCCCTTGGTCTTGACCTTCTCCCCTCCTTCTGTGGGTTGACCATCTTTTGACTGAGACTGGACATGGACATTTCCACCCAGTGGGTTACACTATGTGCAGTGGTTACGGCTGTGCAGGCCACCCCTGACATCACATCTTGCTACATTTTCATGGTTTCATGGGCTGTTGCCAACAGCCTAGGCATTTGGTCAGGAGAATGGCAATTGAGTGACTAGATTCTTAAAGGACAAGGCAGACACCTGATTGGCCTGTGCCTGCCTATGGCATACCAATCTTGGTGTTCCCAACCATTCTTTTTCCTTTTTCCCTTTACAGTGCACATCCTAGGGGTGCTCTGCAGTTCAGGCCATTATAGTACCCCAGGCAGAGCCCCCTGACTCTAATCTGGAAGCCATGCTTTCCCTGGTGCTGCTTTTCCTGGGTGCACAGGGGTGGGGAATGGAACCAAGGAGTATCTAGATCTAGTCCGGTGCCTTGTCAAGTGCAGGATGTGACCCCCCTTCCTAGACTGGAAGGCTGATGTAGGAAGGTCTAGGTTAAGAAGCAGGGCAGCAGGAGCTGCAGAGGTAGTAGCCTCAGGACTGGACAAATAGACTGGGTTACAATACCTGGACAGCCAGCACCCCAAGTGATAGACAGGAACATCTCCAACTACAGGAAGTTCAGGAAGCAGGCAAGGGTTGGGGAAACTAGCCTCTCCCCTTCTTGTTCCTTTAGAATACCCAGTGGGCCCTGGACTGACAACACATTGGTGAATATTGGTACGGCAGTGGCAGCAGGTGGTGATTGGAAGCTTTGCAGGATCTGCAACCCGGATATTTGGAGCATTTCCTCCCAAATGCCAATAGTCCATGTGTGGCCTATTGCCAATTTGATGGACGTCCCAATAGCCATCAATGATTCTAATCGGGGAAAGACACCTTAAATGTAGGTTGTCTAGAATACAGACATAAAGTCAGAGACAGACTTTAAACATCAGCAATGGTATGGCAAGGTCCATAGATTCTGCAACTTTATCCTGCTACTTAACTCATGGCTAAACCAGTCACAGGCTGTGTACAATTGGATCAGAGACTTTTATATCAACTGCTTTCTGATCAGAGTGACATGTGGTTCCCTGGGTTATATGAATGTGTTGTGCATGATTTTCATCTGTTTTTCAGGCCTGAAATTTTATTTATATCTATATATCCATAAGCAAAATATGAAATTGTAGGGTTTTTTAAACGTTTACAAAAATGACTCAATAGAGTACATATATCTATCATTTTCACATTACTCTTAGGTTTTTGAGATGTATTGATCTGTCTTTCCATCTATTTATTGATAGTCACTCCTTTAATGTCTCTACAATATTTCACTATATGATTTATGTGGGTTTTATTTAACTGTTTCTCTATTGATGAATATTTAGGTTTTCCCACTTCTTCACTGTTACGAGCACAGCTGAAATGCATATATTGATGGATAACATGATAATTCTATGTCTAACTTTTTGAGGAATGACTATACTGTTTTTTACACAGAAGCTGCACTGTTTTACACTCCTACCAATGCACAATGCCTTCAATTTCTCCACATCCTAACCAACACTTGCTATTTTCTGTTATTATTATTTTTATAATAGCCACCTTAATAGGTGTGAAGTGTTATTTTACTGTGGTTTTGATTTGCACCTCCCTAATGACTACTGATGTTGAGGATATTTTCATGTGCTCATTGACCATTTATTTGTATATATGTTTTTGAGAAATGTCTATTCAAGTCGTTTCCCCACTTTTGAATTGGATTGTTTGTTTAGCTGTAGGAGATTTTAATATATTATAGAAATTAAGCTCTTATCAGATACATAATTTGCAAATATTTTCTCCCATTCTGTTGTCTTTCCATTTTCTTGATAGAATCCTTGATGCACTGACGTTTTTAATTTTGATGAAGGCCAGTGTACCTATTTTCTCTTTTGTTGCCTGTGCTTTTGGTGTCATGTGCAAGAAATCATTGCCAAACCCAATGTCATGAAGATTTTCCCCTATGTCTTCCAGTACTTTGATAGTCTTTGCTCTTATGTTTAGGTCTTTGATTTGTTATGAGTTATTTTTTGTAGATGATGTAAGGTAAGGATCAAACTGTATTCTTTTGCATGTGAATATACAATTTACTACTTACAAGTGTGGCTCCAATATTCCCTTTCTCCAACCTTTGTAAGTGAATTCAGTTGGTTTGTGATTAAGAATCATACAATTTTTTATTATTTTAAAAATCTAATAACTTTACCAAGAAGTGTCTAGGGAGGTCCTTAGTCTGTGAGCTGGGATATTAGCTTAGGTTTAGACCTTTCAACTGGGAACATTTGGTTACCAGCAACTTTCCCTCTGGGAGCAAGAGGTCAGCCGACTTCATGAGATAATTTTGAAGATCACACTAAGATGATTTGGGCTTTATTTATTTTCAGCAGCAGCTACTTAGCTAACTGTTACCCATCTTTTGTTCCTCCACCCTCACACATGGATAGTTAGTGAAATGCTTAAAGAGAAATAGCTGCAAAAAACATAGAAATGATGGCAGGAAAATTCCTTCACCCAAGGATTTGAACATTTACACCGATCTTGGACTACAGGACCGTTGACAAGTCGGGGGAAATTCTTCGGTAGCAAAGTGCTTTTGAATTCTTCACCTATTAAATCTGGATTTTGATTTTGATTAAATTTTGGCTTGATAATAGCTAGTATCTTGACTCTTCAAAGCTTTTTTTTGGGTAAAATCCAGCATTTTAAGGCGTTTCAACAGGAAGTTTGATCCCAATCAGATGGCCCACCATTATCTAAAGCCTTATTTTTGTATTTAGGTGAAACCCCATCTCTACTAAAAACACAAAAAATTAGCCGGGCTTGGTGGCGGGCACCTGTAGTCCCACCTACTTGGGAGGCTGAGGCAGGAGAATGGTGTGAACCCGGGAGGCAGAGCTTGCAGTGAGTGGAGATTATGCCACTGCACTCCAGCCTGGGCCACAGAGCGAGACTCCATCTCAAAAAAAAAAAAAGTTCTGCGCAACTTCTCACTCACTCACATGTACTATTTCTCTCTGTTGCTGTCTTTCTTTTGATCACCCCTCAGGACATCTTGTTTTTGTGTGTGTTGTTGTTTTTTTGTTGCGTTGTTTGTTTTTTCAGCTGAAGGTAATCTCAACTAAATCTTGTTTTGGACTAGGAATTTCCTGAATGTTTATTATTAATGAAAAGTAAATTGACAGCAAATCTACCCATTTTTCCATTTTCTAAAACGCATTTGGCTTTCGCTGTTCCTTCCAGTTAGTACATAATGCAAGACGTTATGCTGAGACCTTGGGGTACAGTGAGAAACAGGATGTTTCCTGTCCCCGAGGTATTTATAATGTATGGAGGAAGACAGGCAAAGTAACAGCATACTGACAGTAAATGAAGACGGGAAAGTATAGGATGCCACGTGTCCACATTGGAGCCCCTTCCAACCTAACACTGAGGCTTCCATCAGGAAGTAACACACAAACTGAAACCTTAAGGATGAGAACAGATGGAAATTAAAAGGAGTAGGGAGGGAAGAATGAAGGGGAGCCTCATAGCAGAGCTCTAGGCCAAGAATATTGCCCATGTCTAAAGGCCATTTGGCAAGTGCAGCTCAGTGTGACTGCTGTGTAGAGGGCAGAAGGAGGCATGGAGTGGTGAGAGACTTGTCAAGGAACGCTGGGGCCCGTGTGACCGAGGAACTGGGTGCATGCTCTTGCAGAACTATGGCCAGCTCAGGACCATACCACTTTGTATTTGCTTTGTATTTGTTTTGTCATCCCAAGGAGTTAGAATCCTCAGAGCTTCAAGAAATATACTGTGTTTTAGGCCAGGCGTGGTGGCTCATGCCTGTAATTCCAGCGCTCTGGGAGGCCAAGGCCGGTGGATCACCTGAGGTCAGGAGTTCAAGACCAGCCTGGCCAACATGGCAAAACCCTGTCTCTACTGAAAATACAAAAAATTAGCCAGGCGTGGTGGTGGGTACCTGTAGTCCTAGCTACTCAGGAGGCTGAGGCAGGAGAATCGCTTGAACCCCAGAGGCAGAGGTTGCATTGAGCTGAGATTGCACCACTGCACTCCAGCCTGGGTGACAGAGCAAGACTCTGTCTCAAAAAAAAAAAAAAATCATTATATGTATACATACATATACATGTTTCATTTCCCCAATGCTGCTTCAGGTCTCTTTGACTTCACACCTACTGTTATTTCCAGCTAGAATTAGAATGCCCTCCTCATTCACTTCCCCTCATCTGCATGCAACAAACTTCTTCTTTCCACTTGGTTCATCTCCTTTCCTGAGATCCCCTCTAGGCCCCCTACTTTGTGGTGTCATCCCTGTGCTGCCACTCTGGAATTCATCATACTGTATTTCCTGACCCAGCTGAACTTTCCCAAGCTTCACGCTAAGCTCCCCGAGGGCAAAGTTGGTATCTTCTTTGATCTTGAATCTCAAAGCTTCCCATACTCCCTATTACGTGGCTGGTGTGGAACTAATATACATTTTAAAATATTTCATATTTGTGTCCACTTTTAATCATAATTTTCATAGAGAAAATTCCAAAATTTTAAAATGCAATAGTGCAAACAAAGATGAATAAAGGCATTGCCTGAAGCTGTGAGGTGGTGTCTCTGATGTTTTTCCAGAGGTTCCAGCTTGCATGTCATTTTGTTTGACATATTGGTGTTCATCATCTTTTTTTTTTTTTAGACAGAATCTCAGTCTGTCACCCAGGCTGGAGTGCAGTGGCGTGATCTTGGCTGGCTGCAACCTCCGCCTCCTGGGTTCAAGCGATTCTCCTGCCTCAGCCTTCCAAGTAGCTGGGATTACAGGTGCCTGCTACCATGCCCGGCTAATTTTTGTATTTTTAGTAGAGACGGGGTTTAACCATGTTGGCCAGGCTGGTCTCGATCTCCTGACCTCAGGTGATCCACCCATCTCGACCTCCTAAAGTGCTGGGATTACAGGCGTGAGCCACCATGCCTGATCTATCATTTTGTACCAGAACCTCATCCCTATGCCAGTCACTATGGAAATTGTGAAATACATTCAGGCCCAGTTTATAAACTGAGTGAGTATTAAAATCAGAAAATTAAAAAAATTATCTCTTAAGGCATAGCTTTTGTGTTCCTTTTAAGAGTCAATGTAACCGTCCTCATGATAGAGCTAGTCTAAGCCAAGCATTGCTATCAACATGGCTCAGCTCTGCTTGTCCTCTTTGTGTTCATCTTGAGGACACCATTTTTAATATATTTGTTTTAACTGATAAGAAAGATGTAAGAGAGAGTGGTTTAGTGGTAAGTGTAGAGAGATAGTTAATCCATTAAAATTGCAAACAGTCAATAAAGAAGGGGAGGAGAGTCCAGGAGACTTACAAGTCTTGGCAAGAATGACAGACACATAATCATTCCCGAATTACTTCACATTCAAGAAAAGATTTCTTAGGGGACAACTGGGTATTGACTGTCATAAATACTTAATAAGTTGGGACTGAACTAATTTTCTAGTGTGAACATGGGGTTGCAAAATTTAGTTATATTTAAAAATTATTTTTGGGCCAGGCGCGGTGGTTCATGGCTGTAATCCCAGCACTTTGGGTGGCTGAAGTAGGTGGATCACTTGAGCCCAGGAGTTGGAGACCAGCTTGGGCAACACGGTGAAACCTGGTCTCTAATAAAAGTACAAAAATTATTCAGGTGTGGTGGCGCACTCCTGTAATCCCAGCTACTTGGGAGGCTGAGGCACAATGATCACTTGAGCCTGAGAGGCAGAGGTTCAAGATGGCACCACTGCACTCCAACCTGGGCAACACAGCGAGGCTCAGTCTCAAAAAAATTAAAAAAAAATTAAATTATTGCTAAATGTCACATATTAAAATATCCTCTCGATATATCATTGGCTTGCCAACATTTGAAGAGGAATATTATTTTAATAGCCACAACATGAAGCAAGTGCTTTCAAATGCATTCTCTTTCCCAAGAGTGCTGTGAGATCTGTATTGTTACTTCCATTTTATAGATGTAGTAGCTGAGGCACAGAGATGTTAATTAACTTTCTTAATGGCCACAGCTTGTCTGAGGCAGCGCCAGGGCTTTGCAAGCCAAATTTTCCAACTTCAGATCACCAACACATCAAAATTTATTTCTACATGGCACTGCCTCTCCTGATTTGATTCTCCTAATATGTGAGAAACTAAAGATACACTCTATCTTTAATCCAAGTATTCTACATTCTCCATTGTGAAGTCTTTCTAAATGTCAGTCACATAGAGAGCTCAGTGGTAGCGTGAAAGACTTTTTCATTTCTTGCAGGATGAAGATATGCATTATAAAATCAATAATGTCTATGCCACGGCCAGAACATTCAATCTCAATGAAGAACTTGGGCAGGTGAGGGCTCCTTTAGGGACTGGACAATATGATAGGAGCTTTAAAGAAGGCTCTAGGGAGAACTTGTGCAAATTAATATGCCAAAGTCAGCCACAGAGTATAGCTTTAATGGACATACATGGAGCCAGGGGGGAATTTAAATCATACTTTGTTAAAAATATTGATAATGCTGCATCATGGGTAATACTGCATCATGGGTAATTGACAATACTGTATCATGGGTAATAATATTGCCTCATGGGGTAGCTGATAATACAGTGTTAGGTTCAAGCAGAACAGATCTAATATAGGTTATTATGTACTTACGAAAGAGAGGAAGGCCTGGAGGGGTAGAGAGCGAAGGTTATTTTCAGCTCTCAGGTCTCAATGAGCTTTCAGAGTCAGGAACCTGCTGGCAGGAGCCCCCTTGCCCTACCTCCCTGGGGCAGATGACCCACAGCAAGCATCCCAAGACTGCTAGAAATTTCAGAGGCTGCTACAGAGTTTTACATCTGCCCCAACTCAACAGTCTGCTCACCATTGCCAGAAGAACAATAATAAAGCTTCTACTTTTTTACTGAACATTCCTCTGAAAGGCAGAACCTGACTTGGAATCAGGCTGATGAGGGATCAGGAGAAATGCACACCACCCCAGCCGGTCCCTGCTGGACAATAGAAAGAGATGGGAGCAAAGTCAGGTTACCAATGGACAGTCAGCACAATAGCTTTGTTTAATTTCCCTTTTAAATTACAATCACATCTTTATAGGTGTAAATTACATTTTTTAAAACTCCCACACTTGTATAGTACCTAGAAAAAGAAAGACATTTAATTATTCTTTTCTAGCCACTTTTTGTTCTTAATATGTTTTACTGGATTGCAATTTTCTATTTTTCAATGAATTGGGGACAATATATAAATTGTGGTAAAAGGCAGAGTTTTGAGTTAAATTTCCTGGGTGTGATTCCTGGCTTTACCATTCATCAGTAGTGTCATCTTGGGCCTCTCATGTAACTTCCCTGGTCTTGATCTCTAATCTCTAAAATGCACATGACAATAGAATCTATGTCATGAGGTTGCTATGGGGATTGAATAAAATACTGTATATGCAAGGCATTCAACACAGTGTCTAGTGTGTAGTACCAACTTAATTAATGCTAGTCGTTATAACCAGTAATTGGTAGATATACTTTCTAATTTCTAGTTACCTTGTATAGCATCATTTGAATAATGAATTTTCAGTAAGTATTTAAAAAGGATTTTGACTCCTGGAAATGTCTGTTCAGAGAATTACAACAGCAGCCTTTTGACCTTGGAGAACTAAAGATGAAGGAGGGTGGAATAATCAAATCTCCAGTACGCTTTTTTTTTTTTTTTTGAAACAGGGACTTACCCTGTCACCCAGGCTGGAGTGCAGTGGCACAATTTCAGCTCACTGAAACCTCAGCCTCCCAAGTTCAAATGATTCTCCTCTCTCAGCCTCCCAAGTAGCTGGGATTACAGGTGTGCACCACCACTCCTGGCTAATTATTGTATTTTTAGTAGAGACAGGGTTTTGCCATGTTGGCAAGGCTGGTCTTGAACTCCTGACCTCAAATGATCTGCCCACCTTGGTCTCCCAAAGTGCTGGGATTACAGGCGTGAGCTGCCGTGCCTGGCCCAAATCTCCAGTACTTTTTCTGCTCATAAAAATTTGATTATTTGCTAATCCTTTAGAATGTATGGTTTCTATTGACAGTTGGAAAAGGATCACTTCATTCACACTGCCTAGTCAACTGACCCTAGCCTCTTTAGGTAAGCGATTAAATATAATATTAATGAAAGTTACCTTTGGGATTCAAGCTTTGAATATAAATTATATTGTTTATGTAGGTAAAACACAAAGATCAGAAATCAATGACATTTGAAACAGCAAGACGAAAGGGAGTTTAACATCCAGCATATATGAATAACTACAACCCTACAGAAAAAAACACAGTTCAAAAATCGGCAAAGGATTTGAGTAGACATTTTTTCAGAGAAGATATACAAATGTCCAAGGAGCACATGAAAAGCTTCTCAGCATCACTAATCATTAGGAAAATGCAAATCAGAATCACAATGAGCGATTACCTCATACCCATTAGGATGGCTATTTTTTTAAAGCAAAAAAAAAAATGGCGCGGCTCCTGTGGAAAATAATATGGTGGTTCCTCAACAAATTAAATATAGAATTACCATATGATCCAGTAATTCCACATTTAGGTTTATACACAAAAATCTAAAAGCAGAACCTCAAAGAGATCTTGTATACCAATGTTCATAAAATCATTATTTACAGTAGCAAAAAGGTAGAAAAATCTCTAATGACTATAAGTGGATGAATGGATAAACAAAGTATGGTCTATCTACACAATGAAACATACTTAGTTTTAAAACGGAGTGAAATTCTGATGGATGCTACAACATAGATGAACCTTGAGGCCTTATGCTAGGTGAAATATGCCAGACACAAAAGGACAATTACTGTATGATTCCACCTATCTGAAATACCTGGAATTCTCATATTCGTAGAGACAGACAGTAGAATAGTGGTTTCCAGGATGGGGAAGAGAGGAGAACAGGAAGTGATTGTTCAATAGATATGGAGTTTCGCTTGGCATGATGAAAAATTTCTCTAGATGATGGTGGTGATGACTGCACAACAATGTGCATGTACTTAATGACACGTAAAAATGGTTAAAATGGTAAATATTATCTTATGTATATTTTGCCAATAATAAAAATACTTTAACACTGTTTGTCTCTTGCAGTTATACGCTACTTTTGTCTAGTATTTTGATTTTAAAATCTTTTAACCCTGCCAATAAGACTACTATTGTCATCATTATTTTATGCAGCAGTGCTTATTTAGATTTATCCACATACTTATCAATGTCCTTGCTCACCTTTAATTCTCATAACTCAGAACTTTCATCTGAGTTTGCACATATGTCACCTAAATGAACTCCTGACCTCAATGATGACCTAAATGGTGTGTTTCAAGTTTCCTTTAGGGAGGGGTTGGTGGACAAATCTCTCAAATTTCACATGTCTGAAAATGTCCTTACTTCTCCCTACTTGAAATATTGTTACTTTTTCCCAGAATCTTGAAACTATTCCATCATCTTATACCTTTGATGGTTTTGAGAAGCTACTCATCAGTCTAGCATTGATAGCTGGGCATGTGGTTGGTCTTTGGTTGGTCTTTGCTTTCTGCTTTGAAATTTTTCTCTTTAGACCACTATGGTTTCACTACTGCGTAACTTTTTATTTATCCTATCCTGATTCACTGGGCTGCCAGAATATGAGCATCACTGACTTTCAGCAACTTTGGAAAACTCCGATCTATATTTAAATATTGACTCATCTCCAGCCTCCATTTTCTTTCCCTTTGGATTTCCAACTAGATGTATGTTGGCCCTTTTATCTCTGCCTTCTGGCCTCTTACCCTCCAGTCATATTTCCTATCTCATTATCTCTCTGCACTGAATAATTTCTTCCCATTTATCTTTCTGTTTTTTTTTTTTGTTTTTGGAGACAGAGTCTCACTCTGTTGGCCAGGGTCAAGTGCAGTGTGGCATGATCTCGGCTCACTGCAACCTCCACCTTCTGGGTTCAAGCGATTCTCCTGCCTCAGCCTCCTAAGAAGCTGGGATTACAGGTGTGTGCTACCACGCCCAGCTAATTTTTGTATTTTTAGTAGAGACAGGGTTTCACCATTTTGGCCAGCCTGGTCTCAAACTCCTGACCTTAAGTAATTCGCCCTCCTCAGCCGTCCAAAATGCTGGGATTACAGGCGTGAGCCACTGCACCTGGCCTCTTTCTGCTTTCTAATTGTCTCTTCATTTGACTCTGTGGTTTAATCTTTCAGTTAAGTTTTAAGTTAGACATATATATATATATATATATATATAACACACATATATATATATATGTGTATATATATATATATATATATATATATATATATATATATTTATATATATATAGTTTTGCTCTGTCACCCAGGCTGGAGTTCAGTTGTGTGATCTCGGCTCACAGCAACCT
Organism: Nomascus leucogenys; assembly: GCF_006542625.1. Lineage (NCBI taxonomy): Eukaryota > Metazoa > Chordata > Mammalia > Primates > Hylobatidae > Nomascus > Nomascus leucogenys. The sequence goes on from NC_044385.1 coordinate 57,613,575, forward strand.
CTGCCTCCTGAGTTCAAGTGACTCTCCTGGCTCAGCCTCCTGAGTAGCTAGGTGCGCACCACCAAACCCGGCTAATTTTTGTATTCTTTAGTAGAGATGGGGTTCCCCTATGTTGGCCAGGCTAGTCTCGAACTCCTGACCTCAAGTGATCCACCCATCTAGGCCTCCCAAAGTGCTGCGATTACAGGAGTGAGCCACCATGCCCAGCAAGTTTTATGTTTTTCAACCATTGTAATTTTAACTTTCTAGAAGTTTTATTTATTTTAAAAATATACAGTTTATTTTTATTTTCTTGTTCCTTGTTCATGTTTTTAAACTGTTTTTATAAGCCACACAAAACCTATTTATTTCATATTCTCAGTCTATCCAAATTATTTGTGGATCTGATTCTTTTTCTCTTGTATCTGCTGGTTTTCACTTAGGGTGCCTTGTTTTAACTATGACCCCATGATCCTTGGGACTTTTTTTGGTAGGAATTCTTGGAGGTCTGGGTTGAAGTTGCATCTCTGCAGAAAGATTTGCATTTACTTCTGCCAATTACTTGAGACTACATTAATTTAAATCCTCTACTTGAGATGGTTTGAATCCACAGGTCATGTGAATTTGGCCACAAGCTCCTGGAGAGGCCAGCTTGCATTGGCATTCTCGAGAAAAATATATTTTTCTTCCATCCAGTCTCAGGGTTCAATCAGGCAAATGTGTGCGCCATCCCATTCTGCTGAACAGTTTACTTCTCTTTAATGCTTGTTTTTAGGCAGTATCCCTCTTGTTCAGATTTAGGGAGGGGTGTTCCATGACACTCTCCACCTAGGGCAGCCATGGACTTCTAGCCCCCGTGCAGCTTTCAAGGGGCTGCACATCCTGTGCAACCTTCAAAATAAAAACCTTAGGATTCCAGGGCACTTTTTCTTAGAGCACTCTTAGAGCTCACTTTGATACTCACCTACCTTTCACGGTTTGAATTTGAATTTCCACCTACCTTCCACAGGTCTGAGTTTGACCTCGGAGGATTGCTTACTTCTGGAACAACTTTGGGATGTATTTTAAAATATGAGCTTTTTTTCTTTACCCTTGTCAGAAGGGTGGTTCACGTTGTTAGTTCATCATATTCCACAATATGGAAGAGTCATTTGCCTTTTTCAGTAGTAGATCTTTTTTCACTTTCCTAATATCAACTGGTTTTTTTTCTTTTTTTTTAAAGACAGGGTCTCACTCTGTCAGGCAAGCTCACTGCAGCCTCAGCCCCCCCAGACTCAAGCGATCCTCCCACTTCAGCCTCCCAAGCAGCTGGGACTACAGGCATGCACCACCACACCGGGTTAATTTTTTTTATTTCTAGTAGAGAGGAGGTCTCGCTATGTTGCCCAGCCTGGTCTTGAACTCCTGAACTCAAGCAATCCTCCTGCCTTGGCCTGTAAAGTCCCAGCTACTCAGGAGGCTGAAGCGGGAGGATCATGTGAGCCTGGGGGTCAAGGCTGCAGTGAGCTATGATTGTACCACTGCACTCCAACCTGAATGACAGGGTGAGACAGTGTCAAAAAAAAAAAAGAAGAGTATGGCCTTCAAAAAAAGCATAAATATTAAAGATAGAATTCTTATTAAAGATAGAATTCATATAGACTGAGCTCCTTTTTTTCCTAAAAAATTTACACATTTTGAGGATTTAGAGAAAGAACTTGGCTGGATGCAGTGGCTCACACCTGTAATCCTAACATTTTGGGAGGTCAAGGCGGGTGGATCACTTGAGGTCAGGAGTTTGAGACCAGCTTGGCCAACATGGTGAAACCCTGTGTCTATTAAAAATAGAAAAATTAGCTGGGCATTGTAGCAGGCACCTGTAATCCCAGCTACTCAGGAAACTGAGGCAGGAGAATTGCTTGAACCTGGGAGGTGGGGCTTTCAGTGAGCCGAGATCAAGCCACTGAGCTCCAGCCTGAAAGACAGAGGGAAAAAGAAAAGAAAAGGAGAAAGAACTTGATTTTGTCTTGCTCTCTAAATTTGTTTTAAATTCATGTGGTTTATTGTGTTCATTTTTATTTTGTGTAGGTAAAGTATCATTTTCCTAATAAAACGGGAATGCTCACTTGCAATAGTATGACGTTTAAGAAGTGTACCATTGCAGGTGTAATTTATGGGTGTTTTTATTGCCATACTCTGTTAGAAATTCTCTCTCTTTTTTTTATTTTTTATTCTTTTATTTTTATTTATTTATTTATTTTTTTGAGGTGGAGTCTCACTCTGTTGCCCAGGCTGGAGTGCAGTGGCATGATCTCGGCTCACTGCAACCTCTGCCTCCCAGGTTCAAGTGATTCTCCTGCCTCAGCGTCCCAAGTAGCTGGGATTACAGGTGCGCACCACTGCATCCGGCAAATTTTTTGTATTTTTAGTAGAGACGGGGTTTCACTCTGTTAGCCGGGATGGTCTTGATCTCCGGACCTCATGATTTGGCCGCCTCAGCCTCCCAAAGTGCTGGGATTATAGGCGTGAGCTACCGTGCCCGGCCAGAAATTCTTTTTTTTTTCTTAAAATTAATTAGCTCTTATTTACTCTAAGACTTATCTGAATTTCTAAAGCTATAGCTGTATCTGAATGAGACTGAAATGTAAAGCTTAAAATGCAAACTTGTAGTTATTTTAAAAATATGATTTATATCTGCTTTGATACACATTAGAATTCCCAAGGAGTTTTATATGTAGAGTCTTGAAACAGTTACATTTCCTCCTCATTTCCCCTGAGAAGTTATTCAGGCAGAAGTCCTATTCTTTTCAACTTTTCCCTTGCTCCCTTTTCCTGCAACCAACTTTTATCAGTACCAGGGTACTGACATATGATACCAGAGCTGTCTCTTGTCCAGACCTCAAACAGCAGTTTCCAGAAGCTCCTCTGGATAGATCTTCCCTGTGCGGTAGTCAGAGAGCCTAGAATATAACCATGAATTTATTGCTTTCGTAGCCACTTTGGCTCAAATTCCCTGTAACTGTACAGTTCTCAACACAGGTTTAGGCATCTTTGGATGCCATTTTGCAGCTTTGAGGCCAGGAGGATGTATCACTGGACAGAACTGTAAGTATTATTATAGTTCTATAGACTCTTTGTGATCCTCCTAAAAACAGAAGATGGGCTGTGTGTTTATTTCAGATCCTTTTGAATACTGACTGTCACCACCGGGAACTTTTTGTTAATCTTTTCTATTTTTCCTCATAGTTAGACGCCTTCTTCCATCCCAGCATCCTGTGAATTTAACGACCCCAAGTTATTGGAGAACTTTGAGAATGGCCATGTAAGCCTGTTATTTTCATTCTAAGTTGACACAGTGGTGCTACATAACTTTAAAATATCTATATGGCTTCCTAAAAGGTATCATGTTCTGAATCCAGGAAGAGGGAGAGGGTCTTGAAATTTTTTGCTGTTCATATCATAAGCAAGGGATTTTGGACTGATATTATGAGCTAAGCACTGAACTTATGAGAGTGAGTCAATTTAAACATTATACAAGAACTTTTACTATGTAGCAGTCTCTGTTAAGACTTTATTTGCTTTTAAACTATTTGGTTCTATTGCATGCTACCAATATCTTCACTTGTCTATTTTAAGACATTGATCTACTTCATCTGAAATCTTGATCTTCTCAAAAACTAAAGCGACCGTTTAAAGCATACGTTTATACATGTCCATCCTTTGCTTAGAAACCTCCTGAGGACTGGCACCACACTTAACATAAAATCTGAACTCATTACCATGGTCTACTCTCTAACCTCATTCTGTCATTTTTCCCCTTGCTCAAGATGCTAAAGTCACACTTGTCTGGAAGCTCCACAAACACACCAAGCTGTTTCCTGACTCAGGGACTTTGGACATACTATTCCCTTTGTCAGCTATGTGCTACTGTCACTATCAGCTATATAGCTAACTAAAGTTTTTGTTTCAATATTAATTTTAAATGTCATCTCCTCCAGCATTATTCCCTGACCATCTATCTAAAATACGTCCTTCTCTAGCCCCTGAGTTCCTTGACTAGGGTGATGGCAAACTTTGGGCTTCACCATGGAGGACTACCTGCAGGGCTGTTGAACTACCCTGCACAAGTCCCGACCTCTACATGTTGTGCTGGGAAATGAAGCCTGTAATTTGGACTCCATGGTGTCTGCTCTTGCCCTGCTTTTTACCTGGCAAAGACAACTGAGGCAGAAGGAAGTCTTTGTGCCAGTTTTAAATATAGAACCTTCTGAGCTACCTCTGCAAGGTGGCACCATCTTCCTTCTTCATAAGGTTCATATTCCAGAGACTATCTTGGTTTTTTGGGATGAAATTGACCTCCATGCATTGCTCCAGGTTGGCTAACTCACCCTCATCCTTGTTGACCATCATATCTTACCTAAGAACCATCATCCTGGACTGTGTCAACATGGACCTTAAAATTGGAAAGGCAACCCTTAAAGATAGCAAATATGTGGCGAAGCTAGAGGTTCTCTTCCCAGATCTACCCAAGAGAAATGATATCTTTGATTCTCTACAAAAGGCAAAGTTCAATGTATCAGGACTGACCACTGAGCAGATGCTGAGAAAGGACCAGAAGACCATTTCTGGACAAGGCATCAAGGTGGCCATTCGTGCAATCTATATGGATTTGGAGGCCTTACTGCCGAGGTCTGACCTCCTTGCAGATCCCCATGCTTTCTGCCAGGCTCGCAGCTATGATGTCCTGATTGACATGACTATCTTTTCCAACACTCACAATGAGCCAGTGCGGTGATTGGCTATTTTGTCTCCACGTGGTGCTCCGAACAATGGTCTGTGGAGTCCTGGAATGCTCCCACTCTCCGTCCCTGAAGCTGACCCCTGACCTAGGTACCTCTCTAACCTTCAAGCCCATCTTCAAGGCAACACCCAGGTCTCTTGAAAGAAACTTCTGCCTCTGCTCCAGGAAGCCCTGTCAGCATATTTTGACTCCATGAAGATCCCTTTAGGACAGCCTGAGACAGTGGGTGTGTCCAGGGAGCAGGTGGATAAGGAATTGGACAGGGCAAATAACTCCCTGATTCCTGAACTGAGTCAAGATGAGGAGGACTCTCTGCTGCCCTCCATGTCCATGAACAGCCTGGTGGATGAGTGTTCTCTGGAACAGGGCTGCCTAAATTCTCCACTGAGGCCGTCCTTGAGAAGTGCGGTGAGATCTCACTGTCACAGTCTACCACTGCCTCCCTGTCCAAGAAATGACTGTTGGGAGGGGAAGGGGTAGTGGATGAGACTACCTGATTCACCTCAAATGCATGTTTTGAGATGTTTGGAGATTCAGCAATTCTGTCTTCATTGCTTCAGGATCTGGTATAGTGTTCTTATAAAACTGAGAGGAGAAAAAAACTGAGAGGAGAAAAAAAAGCAGCTGGTTTAAGAATGGCTTTCCGGCCGGGCGCGGTGGCTCACGCCTGTAATCCCAGCACTTAGGGAGGCCAAGGCTGGCGGATCATGAGGTCAGGAGATCAAGACCATCCTGGCTAACATGGTGAAACCCCGTCTCTACCAAAAATACAAAAAATTAGCTAGGTGTGCTGGCGGGCGCCTGTAGTCCCAGCTACTCGGGAGACTGAGGCAGGAGAATGGCGTGAACCCGGGAGGCAGAGCTTGCAGTGAGCCAAGAACGCGCCACTGCACTCCAGCCTGGGTGACAGAGCGAGACTCCGTCTCAAAAAAAAAAAAAGGCTTTCCACTTTCTCCCCTTAATCTCTACCAATCAGACACATTTTATTATTTAAATCTGCACTCACTTCTTTCAGTTTGTTTGCCAGGGGCACAATATGATACACCCACAATCCCAGCAGAGTGGAGAAAAAGAATGTAGACCCCAAAAGTGCCCTCAGCACAGATTGTGAACAGAACCAGTATCTGTCACGGAGCCAAATATGCATTGGTCATCTCCATGTATTAATTCATTCACTTATTCATTCAAGTATTGCAGATTTCCGGCTCTGCGACTCTTCCTGCAGCCCCCATTTAGGTTATGGTGTTTGACTGAGGGGTGGCTGAATTTCTATTCTGACCTTGTTGTCACTGCTTCAGGTCTTGTTTGGGAGCAGATTAGGGGCCATTATCTTCTGTCCTGATTAGGTGGCCTGGGTCTCTGTTTCTTTGGATCCCTGTGTCCAGAGCCACAGGAACCTTAAAGAAACCTTGATGGCTGCTGATTCTTGAGAATCAAGGAAGCACCCAGAAAGGCCTTAAGACCTCACAGGCACTCTTCCAAAAAGACAGCAGAAGTGGAATGAGATGCCTGGGTCCGCCCCTGCCTTAGCAAGTCTATCCATTTCTTGTCCATTTTTTTTTCTCCTTGCTCATATTAAAAGGCAGCATGGAATTCTAATACTGCCATAAACTGTGTCTTTTGGCAAGACCTTCTACTCTAGGTCTCCCATCTGTAAAACAGTGTTTGGACTAGATGTTCTCTGGTATTCTGTGATCTGCCTCTTGCTGCCATTCTTCCTCTCCTCTGCCTCTCTGTATTTTTCTTCTGTTTTCCCTGGGGGTGCTCAGATTCATTTGATCGTCTGTATTTATGTGCGATTGTACCAAGAACTCAGCCTCATGTAGCATGGAAGGGGTATGGTTCATGGCGTGGTGACCCAGCAGAGATCTCCCTCCTGCTGACTTGCTCTGTGTGTGGAGAGTCTCCCCCTTTTCTTCAGACCAACCCTTTCCCCCTTTTCCTACCTCACAGCTCTATTCCATGTAAGTTGCCAACAATTTCACTGAACGGTGGGGTATGTGATGGCTTTGGCATGACATCTTTCAGTACGAAGGGGAACAGTCTGACTTTGCTTTGAGGGTGTGATGTCTATAGCTATGTGGAAGGTAAAAATAGTGGTGTGATGACTGAACCAAAGGAATTTATATTTTGAAACTTGGATATTTTACTTTGCATTTTGTTAAAGTATTAAATACTATTTTCCTGTAAAAAAAAAAAAAAAAAAAAAAAAAAAAAAGGTTGGGCACAGTGGCTCATGCCTGTAATCCCAGCACTTTGGGAGGCCGAGACAGGCAGATTACTTGAGGTCAGGAGTTCAAGACCACCCTGGCCAACATGGTGAAACCTCGTCTCTACTAAAAATGCAAAAATTAGCTGGGCGTGGTGGTGGGCACTTGCAATCTTAGCTACTTGGGAGGCTGAGGCAAGAGAATTGCTTGAACATGGGAGGTGGAGGTTGTAGTGAGCTGAGATCACACTATTGCACTCCAGGCTAGGCAACAGAGCTAGACTCCATCTCAAAAATACAATACGATACGATACGATACAACACAATATGATACAGTACAATATGCCCTTCTTTTCTCTATCACAGTCCCTATTTGTTTTCTCTAGTCTGGGGAAATTCTCTCTCTCCAGTGAGAATAAAGCTCCAAGAAGGCAGGGTCAGCTTGTTTCCTGAGGTCTCTCCAGCCTCCTATATCATCCTGGCCTCAGTAGCCACCCAACAAATACATTTTGAATGCATGATATGGTTTTTCGCTGGTGCCTGACTTTGTGTGTACCTGAGGTCAAAATACAGTTGGTACAAATTTTAGACCATATATACCTCTTGTGTTATTGATGTTGAAAGACACTAACTTTGTGCCTTTCTTTTTTTATAGCCCACGAAAGACTATATAACAGAATTTCTTATCCTGTTATCTGTGTGCCACTCTGTTATTCGCAAGAGAGATGGAAATAATATAATCCACCAGGCTTCCTCCCCCAGGTAGATGTTAAGTGCGCATAGCTCTTTGTGCCTGGCTGGTGAGGAGGCCTCAGAAGAGGTAGGTGCTATCACTGATCACCTTAATTGCTTCTGCCTTTCTTCTTCCCTGGAGTTCTTATAGCACTCATGGTTCACCCCCAAAGACTGCCATAAAGAGGCTGTGAGGGCGCTCAGAATTTGGGGCTCAGCAGTGCATTTAGTTATCATGAGTAACAAAACAGAGGTAAAGTTAAGGCCTTGAAACATTTTATGGAGTTACTATGAATGTCTTTGAGAAGAAACAAGATCATTATGAACAGTAAGGAAGTATTCCACCCTCAGCCTGGTAGATTCATCTCAGCCCCACTGAAAGAGGCCCTCTTTAACCAAATTTCCTACCAGATAAGTACATTTGGATCAAAAAAAGCCAAGTTTAAAAAATGGACACAGTGTTAGTGCTGGAGACTGGAAATCTGTTTTAAATTCAATTCAGTGTGATTATATTTGCTCAATTTCTACTAATACAAACTTTTTACTGACAGTGAAGCAGCTTTAGTGAAAGCAGCAAAAAAACTTGGCTTTGTTTTCACTACCAGAACACCATACTCTGTCACCATAGACGCTGTGAGCAGCACCCCGAATGCTTTTCAATGCATTACATTTACCTGCCTTTCCAGAGAGCTGCAAGGGTACAGTGGTTCCGAACAGGAGCCCTGGAGTCACAGTGCCTGGGGTTTCAACCTGGCTCCACACCTGCCCAGCCATCATTCTTGGGAACATTCCTTAACTTCTCTATATTTGCCCCAGTTTTATCATCAAGCACGTCATAGGGTCCTTGTGAGGATAAGACAAGTTAATCTATGTAAAGTAATTGAAATTAGTGCCTGACACCTAGAAAGTGCACAATTAAAGTAAGCTATTCCAAAGAGTTAGAATCCTCAGAGCTTCAAGAAATATACTGTGTTTTAGGCCGGGCACGGTGGCTCATGCCTGTAATCGCAACACTTTGGGAGGCAGAGGCGGGGAAATCAATTTAGGTCGGGAATTCAAGACCAGCCTGGTCAACACAGTGAAACCCTATCTCTGGTAAAAATACAAAAATCAGCTGGGTGTGGTGGCAGGTGCCTGTAATCCCAGCTACTCGGGAGGCTGAGGCAGGAGAATCACTGAAACCTGGGAGGTGGAGGTTGCAGTGAGCTGAGATTGCACCACTGCACTCCAGCCTGGGCAACAAGAAAAGAAAGAAAGAAAGAAAGAAAGAAAAAAAAAAAAAAAAAAAAAAAAAAAAAAAAAGAAAGAAAGAAAGAAAGAAAGAAAGAAAGAAAGAAAGAAATATATACTCTATTTTTCCAGTGAAGAATTAATACGCTTCAAACTATTTTAGGTGAGTTCAGTTATTATGCTGACTATTTCCTTGTTCTGTCTTGATAACTTTTCACCACAGGCCTTTGATACTATGAGGAAAAAAGTTGAAGCAATGCAAACATGGTGGCCAACACACGGATTCTTTTCCTAGTAATAATGCAATGGTTAAGGATGTTACTAGACATTGAGTCTTTGGTAGAAGTGACTGATTAATTCATCTTTATATCCATAGTATCTGGCATATGGATGACTCTCAAATTATTTAAAATCCTACAGTGCCCAGTGCCATATTAGAGTTGCTGGGAGCTGGCAGATTCAGAGATAAGTTGATCTTGCCTAAAGGAAATCAAGAGACTGAAACTGGAAAAATTTAGAAAAGAATGCATTGTTGCTGTAAAATGTTATATATAGCATGCCACATCTTTCCATATTTACCTCTTCAAACTAAGCATTAAGGATTTCATTTGATCTGTGCAATGTAACACAAAGATTGGTTTGTTCTCCCATTGCTGTGTGCTGATTGTCTCACTTATTGCAGGTACCCCTGACACCTGAGAATATTTTTAAAATGTTTCTAATAGTGCTGATTTTAGGTTGGAAAGGGAGGTACTTCTGTCCTAAATCGGCGCTGTCCAAATTAGCGCTGTTAGAATCATTTGTGCTCTCAATATTGCCCAGGTTGCAAACACTGCTCTTACCAGGGGAGGGAGCCATCATCCCATCAGACTTGCAAGAAAATTTATATTTTGAAAAGATGTGTATTTGGAGGGTAAACCTTATTTGTGATGGGGGTAAGAATCATGTTGCAAAATGAATACTTTTTTCCTTAGGTAAGAATATGTTGTCTTAGCTTCCTGTAGATGGGAGAAAAATACACTTTTGGAAATCTTTTTTTTTTCTTTTGAGATGGAGTCTCACTTTGTCGCCCATGTTGGAGTGCAGTGGTGTGGTTTTGGCTCACTGCAACCTCCGCCTCCAGGGTTCAAACGATTTTCCTGCCTCAGTCTCCCAAGTAGCTGGGATTACAGGCATGTGCCACCATGCCGAGCTAATTTTTGTACTTTTATTAGAGATGGGGTTTCACCATGTTGGCCAGGCTTGTCTTGAACCCCTGACCTCAGGTGATCCACCTGCCTCAGCCTCCCAAAGTGCTGGGATTACAAGTGTGAGCCACTGTGCCTGGCCCACTTTTGAAAATCGTAATGTCCTGGACTTCTCTAGGTAGGCTACCTTTTTATAAAGTTCGTGTATTCCTCAGGGCTGTTTCTGTGACTGTACAGATTGAGATTTGGGAACATAAATGAAAAGTGCAATGTGCAGAATCATGAAACTCTAGTTAGCCCCTACCTTGACATCTCAGCTTAGTTCTCACTTCTTCAGGCCTCCTGGGCCAAACTCCCTTTGATAAGTTCATATGGGTCTCTCCTTTACAGCACTTGTCAAAGTCAGGGTGGTGATTCTGAATCTGTTATTACTTAATGACTGTCCCACAAACTAGACTGTAAGCTTCCGAGGGCATCCGTTACCTCCCGCAAGGGCTGGTTTCCAGTAAGTGCTCAATAAATATTTGACAGAAAGATGGATGTTGGGAATTATTTTCACAGATAACCCAAAAACCGTCTCTTTAAAATAGTGAATTAATTCATTGTGTTCTTTGTAAAGGAAGGCGTGTCCACCTACATCCTCCTCTCTTCTCATACTTTAGCAGGCCTGTGCCTCTAGCAGCTGTGGCCTGATTCTCCCCAGAGCACGCTGGGAGGATATTGATGGTGGTGTTATTTTTATTGTCCTTTCCTCAAGACTCATGCACTCCTGTCTCTGGAACCATCGGAACGCTTCTAATGTTGAATCTGAAACATTTGGAAAGGAAACGACGAACTAGATCATTCTTCCCAAAGCTAGATGATTTTTTAAAAAATCATCTTTTCAAAGCCTTATTTCTTAATGACTTAAAAAAAAAAAAGCTTTTAAGGCCTGGGAAAAGTTGTTACCGACATCCCCCATGTCTAGGAAATCTTTTTCTAAAACCTTTATTACAAGAAAAGGTACTTTAATGTTCATGTAGCTTTCCCCTTCCTTGGTTTTTGACTGTTACTACTAAATCAATCATTGTCTGTTATTAAAATGTGTGCTCATAAGTAGGTGCCACTGAAAGAGCTACATTGCCTTGAGTAGTGTTCTAACAGCTTTGCAAGCACTTAAAGCAACTGCTGATCCTTTATCCCCATTGGGAAGCACTCTGTAGCTTGGGTGTTCTTCAGTATGAAGACGGTACACACTTGGGCCATCCTTGGAGGACAGGGGCTTTCGCTTGGACTCTCCTAAGTCAGATGGGAGCAGAGGAAGACTGAGGCTGAGGGGGCTCTCAGGGAGGCTGAAGATGCCTAGATATTTCTCCCGTCTCTTTTAGCCAGTCTTGCTGGCACACTGCTTATGGGCAGCCTAGCAGAGCTGCCATCTTGGTGGCAGAATATGCTACATTGTGGCTATTGACTGGGGCCAGTGCTAGAGGAGGAAGGAGGAAGAGGGAGAAGACACAGAAGCACAGATCCATGTGGAGAGGAAGGGTGCCGGGGGTGGAAAGAGCATGGGAGATTGAGTGAGGGACAAGCATCGTCTGTGGTCACTGTTGTCATTCTGTTACTGACTAGCTCATGACTTTCCTAGTTACTGAACCTCCCTGTGCATCGGTTTCTTGATGGGAACAATGCTCTCACCTTTAATTCCAGTACTTTGGGAGGCCAAGGTGGGAGGATCACTTGAGCCCAGGAGTTCTAGACCAGCCTGGGAAACATAGCACTCCACAAAAAAATTAAACATTAGCCAGGCACAGTGATGCATGCCTGTAGTCACAGCTACTCGGGAGGCTGAGGCAGGATGATCACTTGAGCCCAGGAGGCTGGGGCTGCAGTGAGCTATGATTGCACCACTATACTCTAGCCCGGGCAACAGAGTGAGACCCTATCTCTAAAAGAAGGAAAAGAAAAAAGTAATACGAGAATAACAATGGTATTGACCTCAAGCATTATTGTGGAGATAAACAACAATACCTGGCACATCGTAAACACGTATGTAGCACTCACTGTATTTATTTATTATTACCATTATTTTAATTGGAGCACTGTTTTCTGATGCTCGTGTTTGAATTTTCCTCCTCCTACTAATGAAAGGAGCTGTGTTTTCTCTTCTTCAGGAATTATTTCTGTGAATTTCTTACCTCTTGAATGTTAAGCTTGAACATTCTTTTTTTATCATTATTATACTTTAAGTTCTAGGGTACATGTGCACAATGTGCAGGTTTGTTACATATGTATGCATATGCCATGTTGGTGTGCTGCACTCATTAACTTGTCATTTAACATTAGGTATATCTCCTAATGCTATCCCTCCCCGCTCCCTCCACCCCATGACAGTCCCCAGTGTGTGATGTTCCCCACCCTGTGTCCAAGTGTTCTCATTGTTCAATTCCTACCTATGAGTGAGAACATGCAGTGTTTGGTTTTCTGGCCTTGCAATAGTTTGCTGAGAATGGTGGTTTTCAGCTTCATCCATGTCCCTACAAAAGACATGAACTCATCCTTTTTTATGGCTGCATAGTATTCCATGCTGTATATGTGCCACATTTTCTTAATCCAGTCTATCGTTGTTGGACATTTGGGTTAGTTCCAAGTCTTTGCTATTGTGAATAGTGCTGCAATAAACATACGTGTGCATGTGTCTCTATAGCAGCATGATTTATAATCCTTTGGGTATATACCCAGTAATGGGATGGCTGGGTCAAATGGTATTTCTAGTTTTAGATCCTTGAGGAATTGCCACACTGTCTTTCACAATGGTTGAACTAGTTTACCATCCTATCAACAGTGTAAAAGTGTTCCTATGTCTCCACATCCTCTCCAGCACCTGTTGTTTCCTGACTTTTTAATGATCGCCATTTTAACTGGCGTGAGATGGTATCTCATTGTGGTTTTGATTTGCATTTCTCTGATGGCCAGTGATGATGAGCATTTTTTCATGTGTCTGCTGGCTGCATAAATGTCTTCTTTTGAGAAGTGTCTGTTCATATCCTTCTCCCACTTTTTGATGGGGTTGTTTGGTTTTTTCTTGTAAATTTGTTTAAGTTCTTTGTAGATTATGGATATTAGCCCTTTGTCAGATGGGTAAATTGTAAAAATTTTCTCCCATTCTGTAGGTTGCCTGTTGAACATTCTTTTCTTAAGCAACATTATTCCTGAGGAGAAATAAAATTCTTTTTGTTGAAAGAGCATGAGTCCAGGAAAGAGCTGGTGGCTGAGAGCCAAATCAGTCACTTACATGTGCAAAGCAGTCCTCTAAGGCAGACAGACCTTAGAGTTGGTTCATCCATTTAGTTTTTAATCACATTGAAAAATTTGTAGCTATAGCTCCATTTAAATGACCCTGCCAACATCACTGGGAAAATAAGTGGCAGAATCGGGATTTAGATCCAAGTCTATCTGATTCCGAATCCCCTGATGCTTTCAACTAATCTGTGCTTCCCGAGGTGAAAGATAAGCTAGAGACGCGAAAAATATACCTTCGTCCTCGTGGGGTAAAATGCAGTTTATGCTGCTACAAATAGTTTCGAGCACCTTCCACATGTCAGCCACTTTTCTAGAACCACAGTGGCCATGATCACTGCCTGTATGCAGGCCTTATGGTCTAGTGGAAGGAGGCAGATACTAAACAAGCAAGTAAACAGATAATTTCAGGTCGGCTGGGTGCGGTGGCTCACGCCTGTAATCCCAGCACTTTGGGAAGCTGAGGCGTGTGGATCACTTGAAGTCAGGAGTGCGAGACCAGCCTGACCAACATGATGAAACCCCATCTCTACTAAAAATATAAAAAATTAGCCAGGCATGGTGGTGTGGGCCTGTAATCTCAGCTACTCAGGAGGCTGAGGCAGGAGAATTTCCTGAAACTGGGAGGCAAAGGTTGCAGTGAGCCAAGATCGTGCCATTGCACTCCAGCCTGGGCAACAAGAGTGAAACTCCATCTCAAAAAACAAACAAACAAACAACGACAACAACAACAAACCCAGATAATTTCAGGTCATGATGAGTGTTATAAAGAAAATTAAACAGTATGATCCAGCAGAGACAGGCTGTGGTGCTGTTGGTGGTGGAGATTTGCCTTTAGTTGGGTGGTCATGGAAGCCTTTCTGAGGAGGTGGGATTTGAGCGAGTAATTGAAGGATGGAAGGAGGCAGCCATGAGAAGATACGGAGGAAGATCATTCCAAGCACAGGCAACAGCAAGAGCCAAGACCCTGCGAGAGAAAGGCCTTGGCACCAGTGTAGTAGAACCGGAATGAAGGGGCAGGGGCAGGCAGAGCAGGAGCCGGGCTTGGTAGTGCTCATAGCAGGATGTGCAGGGTCTTTGTAGTCTAGGGTAAGGAATTTGATATTTCTCCAAGTGTGTCAAAAAAATCAGTAGAGGGTTTTAAGCAGGGCAGTGTTATCCGATTTGCGTTTTAAAGAGATCACTGTTTTCTCAAACTCCGTCCTCAAGTGATGCTCTCACCTCAGCCTCCCAAAGTGCTGGGATTATAGGTATGAGCCACTGCTCTTGGCTTACATCGCCACTTTGCGGGTGTATTTATTCCATGTTTACTTGCTGTACTGCTACCACATATTAAAGTAAAGAACAAAAGATCTTTTCATTCTTCAATTTGTAATATTTTTATTCATTTTCCAACTGGCCACTTGGGTGTAATTATGTGATTATCTACACCTTTTACTTCTAGTTTTCACTCCTTTAAGTCTTTTTCTAAAGCATGTTAGGAAAAAGGAGAAGGCATGGTATCTACTTAAGTCACTTCGTAGATTTACTTTCAAAAGAGAATGTTACGTTACTAAGTTTAAGATTAGCAATTCTAATGCAGTTTAGAATTTAATATATCTTTTATTTACCTGGGTACCTCTGTGTTCCACCATATTTGAAAGTTGTGTATAAAACTTTTCACTGGGAGAAGTTCTTGCTATTAAGGGAGACGTTCTTGCTATTGAAGAAGTTGTTCTTTTTACTAATCATTTCATAGCACATCCAAGTATTTACCTTGTATTAAGAACTGTGCCAAGGAGTGGAGATTTGTACAAAGATGAATGCATTGCCCTGGCCCAGAGGAGCTCGCAGTCTATTTGAAGTCACAGTTATCTGCAAAAAAAAAAAAAAAAGTACTAGACAGATCTAAGCAGATGAGCATATTACGTTCTTGGTAAACATAGAAGAGGTTATTTCTGATTAAAGAGTTTTTGGAAGGCTTTGTGGAAAAGGTTGTATCTTTGTGGAAGGACAGGTAGGATTTTAACAGGTAGATATGGGAGTTGGGAGCAGCACACATACTTTAGGAAGAGGATATGGAGGCAGTGATCACAGAGGAGAACATAAGCTATTTGGGGAGTAGAGGATGTTCTGGTGTGATCGAATCTCTGATTGTGTAAGACGTAGGGGTGTGGGATTTGAGAAGGAGCTAAGAAGTCGTGGGGATTTGAAGTTTATTTATAGGAGTCTCTCTATAGGACACACAGAGCCATCCGTGGTTGAGAGTAGGGAAGTCACATGATGAGAAAGAAGTACTGTCTTGGGCAGTTTGCTTTGACAGAGTGTGGGATTAAGGTAGAGAGAAGAGATCTTCAAGCCTATTTGGACTGCTAAATCAGGAATAATAGGAATGAGCTTAAATTCTGTCTATAGTAGTAACCAGAAGAAAAAAATCCAGAGGACTTTGAGGCAGAACTATACATTAAAAACTCTCTGGGAACTATCAAGCAAGCAGTTTATTTAACATCTTTGTATGGCAAAATAGGGACAGGAAGGCCTACTTGATAGAAATGTTGTGAGGACTTAAAAATACACAGAGGTCAGGGCAGCTTTCTTCTTTCCTCACTAGTTTTTTAAAGTGATTCTATTATGATATATAATGTATGATATATATTACATATGTACATATACATATATATGATAATCATATGTGTATAATGTATATATGTGTATAATATATAATAATGTTGTTTATCTGCTGTTGCCATGTGATTATTTATAATAATCATGTATTATATATACAATACTATAATATATATTACATATAGTTGTGCTAGTAAATTTCCATGGAAGAAAAGGATAGTAACTGAGAAACAGTAGTAGTAGAAAGATGTGGAGATTTATAATAGAAGCCAAGTTTAGGGGATGTGGTGAAGAAAAATAGCAAAGAACAGCAATTAAAGAAACATGCTGGCTGGGCATGGTGGCTCACGCCAGTAATTCCAGCACTTTGGGAGGCTGGGGTGGGCAGATCACCTGAGGTAAGGATTTCGAGACCAGCCTGGCCAACATGATTTTGAGTGAGTTTCTTAATCCTGAGTTCTAATTTGATTGCACTGTGGTCTGAGAGACTGTTTGTTATGATTTCCGTTCCTTTGCATTTGCTGAGGAGTGTTTTACTTCCAATTATGTGGTCAATGTTAGAATAACTGCGATGCGGTGCTGAGAAGAATGTATACTCTGTTGACTTCGGATGGAGAGTTCTATAGATGTCTATTAGGTCTGCTTGGTCCAGAGCTGAGTTCAAGTCCTAAATATCCTTATTAATTGTCTGTCTCATTGATCTGTCTAATATTGACAGTGGGGTATTAATGTCTCCAACTATTACTGTGTAGGAGTCTAAGTCTCTTTGTATGTCTCTAAGAACTTGCTTTATGAATCTGGGTGCTCCTGTATTGGGTGCATATATATTTAGGATAGTTAGCTCTTCTTGTTGAATTGATCCCTTTACCATTATGTAATGCTCTTCTTTGTCTCTTTTGATCTTTGTTGGTTTAAAGTCTGTTTTATCAGAGACTAGGATTGCAACCCCTGCTTTTTTTTTTTTTTTGCTTTCCATTTGCTTGGTAAATATTCCTCAGTCCCTTTATTTTGAGCGTATGTGTGTCTTTGCACGTGAGATGAGCCTCCTGAATACAGCACACTGATGGGTCTTGACTCTATTCAATTTGCCAGTCTGTGTCTTTGTATTGGGGCATTTAGCCCATTCACATTTAAGGTTAATATTACTATATGTGAATTTGATCCTGTCATTATGATGCTAGCTGGTTATTTTGCCCATTAGTTAATGCATTTCTTCGTGGTGTCGATGGTATTTACAATTTGGTATGTTTTTGCAGTGGCTGGTACCGGTTTTTCCTTTCCATGTTTAGTGCTTCCTTCAGGAGCTTTTGTCAGGCAGGCCTGGTGGTGACAAAATCTCTCAGCATTTGCTTGTCTGTAAAGTATTTTATTTCTCTTTCACTTGTGAAGCTTAGTTTGTCTGGATATGAAATTCTGGGTTAAAAATTCTTTTGGGGTTGCTCTTCTCGAGGAGTATCTTTGTGGTGGTCTCTGTATTTCCTGAATTTGAATGTTGGCCTGCCTTGCTAGGTTGCGGAAGCTCTCCTGGATAATATCCTGAAGAATGTTTTCCAACTTGATTCCATT
This sequence comes from Nomascus leucogenys, assembly GCF_006542625.1. Lineage (NCBI taxonomy): Eukaryota > Metazoa > Chordata > Mammalia > Primates > Hylobatidae > Nomascus > Nomascus leucogenys. The sequence goes on from NC_044385.1 coordinate 57,631,138, forward strand.
CTCCCTGTCACTTTCAGGTACACCAATCAGACATCGGTTTGGTCTTTTCATATAGTCCCATATTTCTTGGAGGCTTTGTTCATTCCTTTTCACTCTTTTGTCTCTAATCTTCTCTTCACGCTTTATTTCATTAAGTTGATCTTTAGTCTCTGATAGCCTTTCTTCCGCTTGATTGATTCGGCTATTGATACTTGTGTGTGCTTCACGAAGTTCTCATGCTGTGTTTTTCAGCTTCATCAGGTCATTTATGTTTCTTCTGTAAATTGGTTATTCCAGTTATCAATTCCTCTAACCTTTTATCAAGGTTGTTAGCTTCCTTGCATTGGGTTAGAACATGCTCCTTCAGCTCGGAGGAGTTTCTTACTACCCACCTTCTGAAGCCTACTTCTGTCAATTTGTCAAACTCATTCTCCATCCAGTTTTGTTCCCTTGCTGGCGAGGAGTTGTGATCCTTTGGAGGAGAGAAGAGGCATTCTGGTTTTTGGCATTTTCAGCCTTTTTTCACTGGTTTTTCCTTACCTTCGTGGATTTATCTACCTTTGGTCTTCTGTTGGTGACCTTCAGATGGAGTTTTTGCTTGGTCATCCTTGTTTTGGATATTGATGCTATTGCTTTCGATTTGTTAGTTTTCCTTCTAACAGTCAGGCCCCTCTTCTGCAGGTCTGTTGGAGTTTGCTGGGGGTCCACTCCAGACCCTGTTTGCCTGGGTGTCACCAGCAGAACAGCAAGGATTGCTGCCTCTTCCTTCCTCTGGAAGCTTTGTCCCAGAGGGATACCTGCCAGATGCCATCTGGAGCTCTCCTGTATGATTCTGTTGTATACCACGATATTGACTTTAATTTGTAAAGCACTCTAAGCAATTCAGATAAGAAACAAAAGGGGAAAATTCTCTGTTAATTTCAAGATGCCGGTTCTTTCTCATATGCTTGGCTGTGGCTGAGGATTGAGGAAGCAGATTCGTTATGAAGCCAGCCAGGGAAAGTTCACAGTTAGTTGGGTCCATGGAGGGCTCCCTCCAGGCCCCCATCAGGACTCTCTGTCTGTTAGGACTTCCTGAAAGATGAATGAAAGTGGGGAATGCAAAGAGCTGGAGGCTTCCTCTGAGCTCCCTGTTTGGATGCAAATGGCATTTAAAAGTTCAGTAGGCAGAGCTGGGAGCAGGTCTGCATCCTCATCAGTTGCCATGGAGGCTGGTGGCCTGGATTTCTGTTCTCCCACTTAACTTCAGCTCTTACTCTTCTTCCCTGGGAGACTGTGAAAAGGAAAAACAGCTCAGGTTTCCAAATGATATATATTGCCTCTGAATAAATGTCAGAACCAGGTTTTGTGAGGCCAAAACTTTATACAGTTGGGGGACCCTCTTTAGGAAAATAATACAAAACTACAAGTGCAAAATTAGGTTCAAAAGCAAATATTTATTTAGAATGAGAAAGAAATCGTCATATTTCACTAACGTACAAAAGCTGACAAATTCCAAAACATCGCCCAGAGCCTTGGATGGGGTGATGCAGTGGAAACAATGAGCTCCGGAAAGCCTGCTGTGCACCTGCATCTTGGTGCGCAAGGAGGAGAAACATTCCCTCTAGGCCAAATCCGGCCATCCTGCTCCCTGCAGGTATCAGGTCAAGAATGAAAAGCAGGGAAATGGGCCTGGCAAAAAGAGAACTTTGGTTTCTTCCTTTGGGGAAGAGACTATTTAAAATGCGAACACGTCTTCCATTAAGAGGGAGTGGGAATATTTTTTATCTGCTCATTTTTATAGTCCTAAATGTTTTTATGATTAGAACATCAAAAATAAAATAGAAGGGGGCCTGGCGAGTGGCTCATGCCTGTAGTCCCACCACTTTGAGAGGCTGAGGTGGGTGGATCACTTCAGGTCAGGAGTTCGAGACCAGCCTGACCAACATGGTGAAACCCTGTCTCTACTAAAAATACAATAATTAGCTGGGTGTGATGGCGGGCGCCTGTAATCCCAGCTACTCAGGAGGTGCAGGCAGAAGAATCTCTTGAACCCGGGAGGCAGAGGTTGCAGTGAGCCCAGATTGCACCACTGCACTCCAGCCTGGGCAGCAGAGCAACTCTGTCTTAAAAAAAAAAAGTAATTAATTAATCAGCTAAATTAAATTAAATATAGGGCTTTTCCCACTGTGATTGTTTGCATAGCTGACAGCATGGGCCCCCCCTTACACGGGAAGCTCAGGGCACCTTCCTCATGGATTTCCCACCTCACCCAGGAAGTGTGCCATCCCCTCTCCCCCAGGGAATCCCCTCTCCCCAAGGGCATTCCCTCCTCCTCCTTCGTGCTGCCTCCAAACCACTGGTCATTCATCCGTGGCTATTCCAAGAAACACCTGAGTGCTTTTGTAAAACTCTAAAGTTCCACCTTGAGATTCTAAGTGAAATGTTCCTGAAGTGGGAAGGAAGGAGGAAAAGAAGGGAGGAAATCCCAAAGGGTTGGGAAATACTGATACCAGCGTCCATCCAGAGACTGTGATGACCGTGACCTAAAACAGTGGCTCTCCATGCACAGTCCTAGGCAGCAGCAAATGTGTTACCTGAAAGGGGTCCCAATCCAGGCCCCAAGAGAGGGTTCTTGGCTCTCATGCAAGAAGGAATTAGAGGTGAATTCATAAAGTGAAAGCAAGAAAGGAATAAAGAATGACTACTCCATAGGCAGAGCAGCAGCATGGGCTACTCAACTAAGGATACTTATAGTTATTTCTTGATTATATGCTAAACAAGGGGTGGATTATTCATGAGTTTTCTTGAAAAGGGGTGGGCAACTCCTGGAACTGAGGGTTCCTCCCCATTTAGATCACAGAGGGCAACTTCCTGACATTGCCATGGCATCTGTAAACTGTCCTGGTGCTGGCGGAAGTGTCTTGTAGCATGCTAGTGCATTATGATTAGCGTATAATGAGCAGTGAGAACAACCAGAGGCCACTTTCGTTGACATCTTGGTTTTGGTGGGTTTTAGCGGCTTCTTTACTGCAACCTGTTTTGTCAGCAAGGTCTTTATGACCTGTGTCCTGTGCCGACCTCCCATCTCATGCTGTCACTTAGAATGCCTAACCTCCTGGGAATGCAGCCCAGTAGGTCTCAGCCCTATTTTCCTAGCCCTTATTCAAGATGGAGTCGCTCTGGTTTGAACACCTCTGACAGATGCATCTCCTGGGAAGTTGTTAGAAATGCCAGTTGTTGGCCCACCCTCCAACTCACTAACTCAGAAATTCGAGCTGGGGCCCGGCCATCACCAGGTGAATTCCTGGTGCTCACTCAGAGGTGAGGAGTTGCTTGGGTAGGTTACTCCGAGTTTTTCTAAATCCTCAGGGGATTCTAATGTACAGAGAAGGTTGAGGACCACTCGGCCTTCCTTCCACACAAAAGCATTTCATTTAATTAATAATTTGGTAGATAACATGTGGATACAAGTTCCATGTATAATTTATTTTTCTTCTTTCAAAGAGCATTAATTGCTTACTAGTAAATCCATTGTCATTAATGAGCTAAGCTATAAACCTTAGATACATGTCGGTGGAAATAGTGTTTGTCTAGCCTGATGTGTTGTGTTTTAATGAGAATGTATTATTCAAGGGTGGCCACTCTATTGTTCAACTTATCAAGATCAAGAGTTAGAGAAGGACAGGAACACTGAGTGCCTGAACTACTTTCAGAAATGATTATAAGATTGCTCCTCCAGAGGGCACTGTGCTTATCAATGAATTGATGCCTCTGGGAATGTCTTATTATTTATTTAAACGTGTGTAAACCACTTTGAAAACCTACTTAAATCATCCAGGTTTTAAGACAGGAATGTTTCCAGCATGATGGATTCTTTACCAAATTTAATATTATCTGTAGGATAGCAGTTTTCTATGTAGGACATGATGTACCTTAGGATCCTTGGGAGAGCTTTTAAAAACACACACCGACATCCAGCTCCCCACAAAGCAACTGTGGACCCAGAAATGGATATATTTAATTGTATCCCTAAGTAGTTCTAATATGGCCGGGTTTGCAGACCACTCCATCACCACACCCTCATCATATCTGCCATTTTCCCTGCCCAAGTTGCTTTCCTGGCTGATGTATCCAACATATTCAGTCCAGCTGGAGTCTCCATCTCTGTCACCAGAATGTTCACTGGGTGTTAGTGCTCCTAACAGATTTCCCTGTACTTTGCTCTTCTCAAACAGAAGCATCTGTGGCTACGCAGAAAGAATTAGTTTGTTCTTATGACACTGCTGAAAATAAATGCAAGAAGAGTTGCTTTTCCTGATTTCACCTAAGACTAAGATTCTGATTACTGTAGTGTGTACTCACGCCCTTCATTGAGACTGGTAGAATGCACTGGCACTCCCAAACACTCAAGATTCTTGGATATAAATAACGGGGGACCCCGATTTGCTTTTTCTTAATTTGTCTTCAACGTTTTACCACATGTATTTCTGTTTCTTTGTCTGTAAAATGATTTGTTCATCAGCTCAGCCTAAAGTATAAAATTAAGAGCATTATGTTTCACCAAAATTTAAACTTTGGTACAAGTTGTTTTGTGAAGCATGATAAAAGATGTCATGTTGCATAATAAAGCTATCTTGCCTAATAGGAAAGAGGTCATGAAGAAAACTCACAAATTAAAGGCAAGAGGCGGTATAGAAAACATTTTTCTAAGCAGGATGTTCTGTCACTTTGAATCACCTTTTGTTTGTGTGAAATTTGTACCATATTCTTGATTTCAATGAACTCACATAGTGAGTATCATCTCAGGCCTTAAAGTCAGGTGTACAAGAATGAATATATCTCATTATTTTCTATAAGTCAGTTTAATTTCCGTTCTGATTTTCCCATCCAACAGGACTAGTAGGAAATTTGACCTCAATCATTCTTGCGGCTGTGCCTCAAGAAGTACCAACTTTCCAGGGTCTTAAACAGTGCAAAGCACTGGAACACTTCATTCTCCTGTCATCTGCCCACACAGTCACCAGCAAGACACATGGTCCTTTTTGGTCTGGCAGCTCGATGAGGCTTCTGTGCCAGGTGTGGGGAGCTGGAACCTTTGGGGAGGTTGGAAACCCCCATACCCATGTCTCCCATCCCCAGGAAAACCCCCATATGCCACTCCTGGAGCCCATTGTCTTCCTGGGGCTTTGCCCAGGAACAAAGAGATGCCTTTCAACTCTCTCCTCTAGTTCAGGGACAAATCCTGTTTTTCAGACCCTATTCTATTTAGTGGTTCTTAGAAACAAAGACCAGAAATTCTTGAAGGCCAGTTCTATTTTCTCTCTTGCCAAAAATGACACCTCTGAGGAAATGAACCCAAAATCCTGATACTAGTTTGAAGGAAGATGGAAAATATTGGAAGTAAAACGCAATTAAATTTTCAAAAAGTTACCCATGAATGGATTATCAATATGTTGCATATCCACACAATGGAATATTAGTCAGCCACAAAAAGGACTGAAGTACTGATACATGCTCCAACATGGATGAACTTTGAAAATACTATACTAATTTTCTTTTTTTTTTTTTTTGAGATGGAGTCCCGCTCTCTCACCCAGGCTGCAGTGCAGTGGCGCGATCTCAGCTCACTGCAAGCTCCGCCTCCCAGGTTCACGCCATTCTCCTGTCTCAGCCTCCCCAGTAGCTGGGACTACAGGTGCCCGCCAGCATGCCTGGCTAATTTTTTTGTATTTTTAGTAGAGACGGGGTTTCACCGTGTTAGCCAGGATGGTCTTGATCTCCTGACCTCATGATCCGCCCGCCTCGGCCTCCCAAAGTGCTGAGATTACAGGCGTGAGCCACGGCGCCCGGCCTATACTAATTTTTTTTTTTTTTTTTGAGACAGAGTCTCTCTCTGTCACCCAGGCTGGAGTGCAGTGGTGCCATCTCAGCTCTCTGCAACTTCCCCTTCCCGGGTTCAAGCGATTCTCCTTCCTCAGCCTCCTGAGCAGCTGGGATTACAGGCACATGCCATCACGTCTGGCTAATTTTTGCATTTTTAGTAGAGACAGGGTTTCACCATGTTGGCCAGGCTCATCTCGAACTCCTGGCCTCAAGTGATCCACCCACCTCAGCCTCATATTGTGTTAATTAAAAAACCAGTCACAAAAGCCCATGTACAATATGATTCCATTCATATGAAATGTCCATAATAAGCAAACCTAGAGAAATATAAAGTAGATTAGTGCTTGCTTAGGTCAGTAGGGAAGATGAGGGAGTAAAGAATTAATATTTTAAGTGTATAGGGTTTCTTTTTGAGGTGAGAAAAATTTTCTAAGACTGACTACAGTGATGGTTGCACATATTTATGAATATATGAAAAACCATTAAATTATACACTTTAAACAGATGAACTGGTGATTAAAATCTTAATAAAGCTGTTTTAAAAAATCATCCAGCCAGGCATGAGGATACACACCTGTAGTCCCAGCTACTCCAGAGGCTGAGGTGGGAGAATCGCTTGAGCTCAAGATTTGGAGGCTGAAGTGAGCCACGATCATGCCACTGTACTCTAGCCCTGGTGACACAGCAAGACCCCATCTCCACAAAGAAATAATAAATAAATAATCCTGGGGAATTGAACTTACTTGTAATGATGTAGTAACTAGTACTGAAATTGCCATCCTGCTTAAAACTATTAGAAAACTGAGAAAACAATAAGTGAAATTATTATCTTCGGACATTGGACAAAGGGCAGCACAAAACTATAATTCTTAAGGAAAAGGAAATAAACTAGATGAGCCAAACCTTTGCCAGCCCTTCTGCCTAGAGGCAGTTTTTGGACCACGGTGCAAGGAAGTAGTATCTATGCAAAGCTTAATACTCTCACCTGGGGAGGCTAAGGCAGCTGGAATTTGCTGCATAGAGTACTGTTGAAAAAGAAGCTGTACACAGAAAGAGCTCTAAAAATTTTCATAGGGATATCATAAAGTGAATAGCTAGATGCTAAGCTATACATGTATAGAGTAAAACTCAATGAAGTTGAGCAAAGACAAACTACCAGAGAAACTCAGCAAATTGATTATGATGTAGTGTGTGTGTGTGTGTGTGTGTGTGTGTGTGTGTGTGTTTAGCCTACTTCGGGTTGGTTGTGCTGAACAATTCTTAGAACTCCCACCAGATTCTAGTTCTAACCAATCAGAGTGGAAAGACTTGAGGAATACTTGAAATATTCCACGGAGACCCCACAAGGGCCATACCTTGAAAATAGAGCAAAACTAGCACTAAAGCAAGAACTATTCCATACTTTTAATCTTATTTTAACAAAGCTTACCTTAAATCTTAAAAAACAAGCCCCTAAAGCATCAAGAGGCTCCACAACTAATATAACTGCCTTCAAAAAACAAAATAAAACAAAAACTAATGGAAAACAAAATCCAGACACTTAAGAATGTAATAATCACAATGTCCAACATCCAGTCAAAAATGCTGTTCAAAGCAGGAAACTATGATCCATAATCAAGATAAAAGTAAGTCAATGGAAACAGACCGAGAAATGACAGGGATGATGGAATTAGCGTGTGAGAACTTTAAAACAGCTGTTATAAACATGTTTAAGGTCTTAAGGATAGTATGATAGGGAGAGAAATAGAAACCATAATAAAAGAACCAAATAAAACTTCTGGAGCTTAATCGTGCAATACATAAACTGAAAACCACTGAATAAGCTTAGCAGTAGATTAAATTAGACACTGCAGAATGAAAAATAAAAAGAAGACACAGTAATGGAAACTATCCAAACTGAAGCACAAAGAGAAAGAAGGTTGAACAAAAAGTGAAGAGAGCCTCAGTTACCTATGAGACAATATCAGGCAGTCTTACATGCATTATAAGTTGCTTTGGAGTTGTAAATAGAGAAAGGAACAGAAAAAGTGGTTGAATAAATAAAGGCAGAACATTTTCCAAACATCAAGATCCAAGAAGCACAACCAACTGAAAGCAGGATAAACACACACACATACACATACACACGCACACGCGCACACGCGCACAAAACACACACACCCTCAAAATACATCATAATCAATTTGCTGAATTTCAAGAATAAAAACAAAAATATTGAAACCAGCTAAAAGTGAAAAACATGTTATAAAGTTATCAAAGGGAAACCAAATAGAGGACGACCTTGACTTCTCAGAAAAGCCAAAAGACAATTTGCTGAAAGAAAAATCATGGTCATCCTAAATTGTGTAGCTAGTAAAAACATTTTCCCAAATGAAGGGGAAAGAAAAGATATTTTCAGATGAACATAGAGATTTTATCATTAATGAACCTGAACTAAAAGAAATGGTAAAGGAAATTGTTGAGGCAGAAGGAGCATAAGACATGGATAATCTGATGTACACAAAAGAATAAAGAACTCCAGAAATAGTAATTCTAGTACAATTATAAAATAATCTTATGTTCTCATTTGAATAAATATCTTATTTATATTTAAAGCAAAACAAATAAAAATGTGTTGTAAAGTTTATAATGCCTGGAAGTGAAAATATATATTAAAAACAGCACAAAGGAAGGGAGGGAGAAAATGAAAGTATACCATCATACAGTTTTTACACTTTACATTATATGGTTTATTATTTAAAAGTAAGTTGTTATAAATTAAAGATATACACTGTAAATCCTAGATCAACCGTTAAAACCTTTCTGCCTAATAAACCTGTAGATGAGACAAAGTGGAATACCACAAAATAATTAAAAAGAAGGCAGGAAAAGAGAAAAAGACAGAAAATGAACAAATTAAAAATAAATAGAAAGTTGGCCAGGCACAGTGGCTCATGCCTGTAATCCCAGCACTTTGGGAGGTTGAGGCTGGCTAATCACTTGATGCCAGGAGTTCAAAACCAGCCTGGCCAACATGGTGAAACACCGTCTACTAAAAGTACAAAAACTAGCTGAGCGTGGTGATGCACACCTGTAATCTCAGCTACTTGGGAGGCTGAGGCAAGAGAATCACTTGAACCTGGGAGGTGGAGGTTGCAGGGAGCCGAGATCTCACCACTGCACTGCAGCATGGGTGACACAGAGAGAGGCTCTGTCTCAAAATATAAATACATAAATAGAAACCTGGTAGATTTAAACCCAGCTATACTGATAAGTACACTAAATGTAAATGGCTTAACTACTCAAAAGTCAGAGACAGACTGAAAAAAAGCAAGATCCAAGTATGTGGTAGTGACAAGAAATAAACTTTAAATATAAATACATAAGATTTAAAAGTTTTAGAGATCTATTGCACAACCAAGTAAATATACTTAACACTACTGAAATGTACACTTAAATATGGTTAAATGGTAAATTTAATGCCATGTGATTTTTACCACATTAAAAATATTTAAATATGTAGATAATTTTTAAAGGATGGAGAAGCAGATAACTCGCAAAAACACTGAATGTGGGTTTCCTATATTAATATCAGAAAAAGTAGAGTTCAGGTCAACTAATATTACTAGAGATAACAAAGTACATTTTATAATGATAAAAGGACCATTTTAATCAATAATGTATAACAATCCTAAGAGTATATGCACATAATTACAAGCCTTCAAAACACATAAAGTAAAAAAATTATACAACTTAAAGGAGAAAAAGATAAATTCACAATTATAGTTGGAAACTTCAAAAGTCCTCTCTTAGTAATTGATAGAACAAGTAGAAAATCAGTAAGTGCATGGAGGATTTGAACAACAATACCATTGACTAAGTTAATTGAATTAATATTTATAATGCATTACTCACACCAACAATAGGATACACTTTTTTTTCCAAGCGCATATGGAGCATTCATCAATGTAAAATACAGGTTTGATAAATTTAAAAGCTTGAAATCATATAGACTATAGTCTCTGACCATAATAAAATTAAATTAACAACTACAGTTTAAAGGTAACAAGCTAGTTCGAAAACCCCTAGCTATTTGGAATTTGAAAAACACAAATATAATGAACCCATGACTTAAATAAAAAATAAAGAGAAAAAATACTAAATATTCTTAACTGAATGATAGTAAAAAAGGTAACATATCAAAATTTTGTAGGATGCTGCAAGGTAGTGCTTAGAAGGAAATGTATAGTTTAAATGTTATATTAGAAAAGAAGAAAAACCCAAAACAATGAACTAAGTTTTCTAGAAGAAGAAGAGCAAATTAAATGTAAATTTAAATAAAAAATGGAACATTTAACTTAATTAAATAAAAATGGGAAACCAATTGAAAAAAATAAATGAAACTAAAAAAAGATCCTTGAAAGCATCAATTAAATTGATAAGCCTCAACTAGATTGATTAATCAAGAAAAGATATAAGACACTAATGATCAATCTCAGGAATAAAAAGGGGGACATCCACAGAGATATTACAAACTTTACAATGATAATAAAAGAATATTATGAACAATATTATTCTGGTAAATTTGAAACCTGGATGAAAAGGACAAATTCTGTGAGTGAAACATTACCAAAACTCACACATAAAAAATTAAAAATCCAAATAGTCTTTTATCTATTAAAGAAAATGAATTTTTAGTTTGAAAACTTCCCGTAAAGAAAACTCCAGATCCAAATAGTTTTATTGATGAAATAGTTCAAATAGTTTAGAGAGAAACAATATCAGTTCCATACAAACCCTTCCAAAAAATAGAAAGGAACACCTCCCAACTTATTTTATGAGGATAGTGTTTACCTGATACCAAAACCACACAAAGATATTGCAAGAAAATAAAGCTATATACTAATATTCTTCATGATCATAAATATAAACATTCTTAATAAAATATTTACATATTGAATTCAAAAATATATAAAAAAGATAACACATAATAACCAATTGTAATTCAATTCAGGAAGGAAAATTGGTTTAGCATTTGAAAATTTATCAGTGTAATTGACCATTTTAACAGCATGAAGGAGAAAAACTATATAATCATCTCCAAAAATGCAGAAAAGGCATTTGACAAAATTCAACAACTATTAATGGCAAAAACTCTCAGCAAACAGGCAAAAGAAAGAAACTTCTCAAACTAATTAGGGCCATTGGCTGGGAACAGTGGCTCATGCCTGTAATCCCAGCACTTTGGGAGGTCGAGGCAGGCAGATCACAAGGTCAGGATATGGAGACCATCCTGGCTAACATGGTGAAAACTCGTCTCTACTAAAAATACAAAAAATCAGCCAGGTGTGGTGGCATGCACCTGTAGTCCCAGCTACTCGGGAGGCTGTGGCAGGAGAATCACTTGAACCCGGGAGGTGGAGCTTGCACCACTGCACTCTAGCCTGGGCGAAAGAGTGAGACTCTGTCTCAAAAAAATAAAAAACTAATTAAGGGCATCTATAAAAATCCCACAGCTAACATTAAATAGGGAAAAACAGAATTTTTTTCCCTTAAGATCAGCAACAAAACAAAAATGTCTGCTCTCACAACTTCTAACCAACATTGTTTTGAATGTTCTAGCAAGTACCATGAGAGGAAAAAAAATACAGATTGAAGAGGAAATAAAACTTTTTATTTTCAGATAATTTTAGTTTATTGATAAACTCCTAAAGTGTCTTACAAAAAGCTACTAGACCAAAAAAAGAATGCAATATTGATATATGCCACAACATGGATTAATTTTGAAAATGTCAGGGTAAGTGAAAGAAGCCAGACAGAAAAAGCCACATCTTTTCTGATGCCACTTATATGAAATATCTGGAATAGGCAAATCCACAGAGACATAAGGTAGATTTGTGATTGCTCGAGTCTGGAGAGGGAAGGGTTGGGGAATGACGAGGCGACACTGCTAACAGCTTTAGTGTTTCTTTTAAAGATGATGAAAATGTCCTAAATTTAGAGAGTGGTGATAGTTACACAGTTCTAACCAATTAAAATGCATTGAAATGTACACTTTAGAAGGGTAAATTTTGTGATATGTGAATTACATCTCATTAAAGCTGTTACATTTTTAAAAACCTACTAGAATTATTAAGTGAATTCAGAAAATCTGAAGCTATGACATCCATATAAAAAATCAAATGTTGGGAGGCCAAGGCGGGCGGATCACGAGGTCAGGAGATCGAGACCACGGTGAAACCCCGTCTCTACTAAAAATACAAAAAAATTAGCCAGGTGTGGTGGCGGGCGCCTGTAGTCCCAGCTACTTGGAGAGGCTGAGGCAGGAGAATGACGTGAACCCGGGAGGCAGAGCTCACAGTGAGCTGAGATTGCGCCACTGGACCCCAGCCTGGGTGACAGAGCGAGACTCCGTCTCAAAAAAAAAAAAAAAAAAAAAAAAAATCAAATGCAAAAACGTTTGCATTTCTATGTCCTAGCAATTATTGGAAAATGAAATTTAAGATAACATTTACAATAGTACAAAAAGATAGGAAGTAAGAATAAGTCTAAAATATATACGTATCTGCAAGATATGTGAACTAAAAAATAATAAACATTGTTCAAAAGAATTAGGAAGACTTAATAAATGGAGAGATATACCATGGATTGGAAGACTCATTATTGTTGTTTTTTTTTTTTTGAGACGGAGTCTCGCTCTGTCGCCCAGGCTGGAGTGCAGTGGCGCAATCTCGGCTCACTGCAAGCTCCGCCTCCCGGGTTCACGCCATTCTCCTGCCTCAGCCTCTCTGAGTAGCTGGGACTACAGGCGCCTGCCACCAAGCCCTGCTAATTTTTTTGTATTTTTAGTAGAGACGGGGTTTCACCATGGTCTCGATCTCCTGACCTCGTGATCTGCCCGCCTCGGCCTCCCAAAGTGCTGGGATTACAAGCGTGAGCCACCGTGCCCGGCCTCTAGAAGACTCATTATTGTTAAGATGTCAGTTCTCCACAATCCTAATCAACACAGTCTTAATTAAAATAATAAATAACAATACCATTTATAATAGGATTTACACTTAGTGATAAATTTAACAAAATATTACCAAACACTGAACATTACAAAATATTGCTGAGAGAAATTAAGGATGATCTAAATAAATGAAGATACATACCATGTTCATGAATTGGGTAATTCTGACTAAAAATTGATAAGATACCAGTTCTTTCCAAATTTATCTTCAGATTCAAAGTAATTCTAAATAATACCTTAGCAGGCTTTTTTTTTTTTTTTTTTTTTTTTTGGTAGAAGTTGATGGCTGGATCTAAAACTTATTGAGATATCAAAGACCAAGAATAGCCAAAATAATTCGGGGGGAAAAAGTTTAAATTTGGAGAACATATATTTTCTAATTCTAAGATTTATTGTAAGGCCAGGTATAGTATTCAAGATAGTGTGTATGGTAAGACATGTATATTAATGGAATGGAATAGAGAGCATACATATATATGGTCAATTGATATTTTACAGAAGATCTAAGGTAACTTAATCCACAAAATGATCATCTTTTTTCAACAAACCATGCTGGAATAACTGAATAACCATGCTGGAATAATACACATGTTTTTAAAATTGAACTTCAACCTCTACCTCACACCATATGAAAAATCAATTTGAAAGGGATGATAGGCCTAAAGGTAACAGCTGATGCTATAAAATTTCTAGGAGAAATTTTTAAGGAGGAAGGAAGGACCCATGCTTATAATAATATTTGTACTTACCAAGGAAAATAAATTTTAGCTCATCAGAGATATTGGATTTGAAAAGAGACTAAAGGAAAGTAAAGAAATGAAACTGATGAGTAAGACTAAAGAAATTTTACCTCCTTTTCACCCTATCCTAGAAAAGAGAGAGTTTGTTCCTTTGGTTGGTTTTAATGCTAAAGTTTCAATGCCAGTTAGGTTCAGCAAAGTGCTGATCGTTTAGGAAAATCTGCAGTAGTCTCACAGCAAAATTACAATAAATGTATTTATAGTCAACCACAAATCAAGGTGTATGTTTGTATCCATATTCTGGACCCAGATATGAGGATATTTGCAGGAGAAAGCAAATTGTAACAATGATCTTAAAAGCCAACATTTAAAATAACTTTAACATTGTGAATATTTTATTTCACTTGTGAATCTAACTCATTTGAAGAATGAGCCAAAATTCAATTCTTTTTGAAATGCTAAGCTATTTCCTGAACTTGATTCTGATCAAGATAAATCCATTAATCAGACTTTTTATACTCCTTATCACATTTCCTTTTTTCCTTTCTTATTTTCAGGGATTTATAGCCACCTGTTAGGGTGAGATCCAGTTCTCACTGTGATGGAATTCCACAGTCATTTCACTCAAAGATAATCTAGAAGCTGATTTTGTGCAGGTTTTTTCCTCCACAGTATTTGACTGATTTAGTTTTCTTTTTTGACAGGGTTCTGTTTCCTGTTTATTCAAAATAAAAACAAATTTCTGGGAGACCACAGATTAAGTTAAAATACAAGTTAAAAGTTGGGTAAAGGATTTATGACAGCTATGATGAACAATTAGAAAAGGCATTACATCAGTAGATTTTTTTAAAAGAAGGCAAAGAGAATAAACAATTTACAGATACAGGGGAATACAAGTGTCCAGAAAATTAACTTCCCTTGTAATCAGTAGTAAAATTAGTGAAAAACACAGTGAGCTACCACATTTTGCCTTACTGGAAATGCTTGACAAATAAAGCCAGCATTTATGAGAGTATGGTAAACTAAACCCTCTCATTCTCTGTTGGGCAAAATGTCAAAGTGTGCCAAAAGTTTCATAAATGTGCCTCCCTTTTACCTGAACACAGTTTGATTTTAGAAGTTTACTTTAAGCATATAATCAAAATTGCTGGTAAAACTCTAAGTACAAGAAGGTTCAGTTGAAAATACTGTAAAGAAGCAAAAATTGGAGAAAGATCTAAATGTCCTATAGTAGGTCACTGGTTAAATATGTTGTGTTATATACATCTTTTTAAATATCCAAAAGCCATTGAAAATCATGTTATAAAAGGATTTATCAGCGTGAGACAATGTTCAGATTTTATAAAATAGGAGAAGACAATGGGCTTCAAAATAGCATGTGTTGTGTGATTCTGTTTCTGTGTATGTGGTACCTATGCGCATCAGACAAGACCAGAATCCTATGTCCTGAGATGTTAACAATGATTATCTTGGGATGATGAAAATTCAAGCATTTTTTTCTACTGTTCATACTTCCTACATGTTAAATATGATTTACCACATTGCTAAGATGCTTGAGAATGGGCATTTCAATATTAGGTGTTTGTTCTGACCTGCAACTCCCTTTCGAAGTTCAAGTTGAAACTTTTGCTAGCCACCAAAACATCTGTAGACTGTAGTATTTTCTGCTATTGAAAACTTTCTGCTATGAAATATTCTGAGAGGCATAAATGATGCTTCCATTCTAGGACCTCAGTGTAAATTGTCACAAGTTGATCTAAAGAATAGCCAAGAAAGAGTGCAGTGTACCCAGACGGCTTATTTTTAATTGAAAAAAAATTGTTTTTCGGAGTGGAGTATTTACTCTCCACCCACTGTACATTGCATGACATCGCGTCAAATGGTATTTTAAGTAGTGGTCATTCTAAGAAATGCTCAACTATCATGTTCACCATCTTGACTTGTGTTATTTTTATACTAATAGCAGCTTTGTTTAGTTGTCAGTCCAGGCTGGGCGTGGTGGCTCATGCCTGTAATCCCAGCACTTTGGGAGGCCGAGGTGGGCGATTCACAAGGTCAGGAGATCGAGACCATCCTGGCCAACATGGAGAAACCCCATCTCTACTAAAAATACAAAAAATTAGCCGGGCGTGGTGGTGGGCGCCTATAGTCCCAGCTACTCGGGAGGCTGAGGCAGGAGAATGGCGTGTACCCGGGAGGTAGAGATTGCAGTGAGCTGAGATCATGCCACTGCACTCCAGCCTGGGCAGCAGAGCTAGACTCTGTCTCTAAATAAATAAATAAATAAATAAAATAATTGTCAGTCCATTTTCTATTTCTGCAAATCACTTTTGAAAAATAGCTGAGTATTTTAGTCAAAACATATTGAATAAAAGATCAGCATTAAGGAGTTTCCAGTTATTTGAGTGTTTATAATTTGTCCATCATGGACAGCACCATTTACTGGATTTTCAAATTGAAAATAAGACGAATCATACCCCAACAAGTTTATGTCTCTAGAATAGAATCAGAAACTTAGACCCAGAAAGGACCTTGAAAAGTCAACTCAATCCCTATTTTTGTTTGTTTGTTTGCCTTTAAGTAAAACAATACCCAAATCTTCTTAGAAAAATGAGTCCTTCCCCTTTTGTACATGCCATTTATATTTAAAGAGCTGTAATATTTCTCATTAAAGACAAATAACTGGAATATAACCCCCACATGAAACCAGACAATGAAGCCACCCCAGATGCCAGTTTTCCTGGTCCAGCCCTTCTGAACCTGTCCTGGACACAAGTAGCAGGGTCTGTGTGAGGCCCAGCATCTGTGATTCCTCGCAAGGGGAAAGTCCCTCATACAGCAACTTCTTCTGCTCACTGGAGGCCCGCACATCTGTGGCCTTGGCCATGAGTGTATTTTACGCTCGGACCTGAGAGTGGTGCAGGAACAAAGGGGCTCTGCTGCATTTCCTTATCCTCGCTGCTCCCAGCTGTGATCCTGGGTGTTTCTATCTCCTCCAGCTGCTCAGATCATTTCCTCCTCTGATAGTCTATAAAAAGTGTTAGAACCCACAGCCAAAATACCATGGGAAATCCAGCCTCCATCTGCACTTATTTTCAGGATTCTTAGATATTCTATTTCTCCTATTCATCTTGGCTCCAATTTCCTACCTTAATCAAATCATTGATTTCTTTTTCATCTCATCTTTTGCAGCTATTTTCTTTTCTCTATTCTCCCTCAACCTAAACTGGGAACACCACCTTTTTTTTCTTTCTCTGAGACAAGGTCTTGATCCATTGCCCAGGCTGGAGTGCAGTGGTGTGATCACAGCTCACTGTAGCCTCCCAGGCTCAAGTGATCGATCCTCCCACCTCAGCCTCCTGAGTAGCTGGCACTACAAATGTGTGCCACCATACCCAGCTAGTTTTTGTATTTTTTTTGTAGAGATACGGTCTTGCTATGTTGCCCAGGCTGGTCTTGAACCCCTGGTCTCAATTGATCCTCCCACCTCAGCCTCCCAAAGTGCTGGAATCACAGGCCAGAGTCACTGTGCCTGGCCCTTTTTGTCTTAGATTTCCTTAAACACCACTAACACAAAACCGTTATATTAATAGTAGTAGACTTCTACTGAATATTTGAAAGTAATGGGGAAGTAAGATGAAGGGGAATTATATTTGCACTAACAGTAGGATGACCACTTGTCCCAGTTTGCGTAGAACTGAGGGTATTCTTGAGATGCGGGACTTTCAGTGCTAAAACCAGGAAGGTCGTGGACAAAGTGGGATGAGTTGGCCATCTTCACTAAAGGCGGCAGTTAGAGTTCAATTGCCCAAGACACAGGACTCAAAATGACAATGGCCACAAATGTAGTTTATTGCAGGAAAGGAATACACTATAGCAACTGCATTAAAGTAAAGTTGTGCTTCATAGCCAAGGGCTGCCTCAAACTCCAGTAGTGCTCCCTCTGTAAGGGCTGCATAGACACACTTTCTCTCTCAGATCAGGAGCCACTGGCTGGTGCATGGAACACCTTAGAACCCAGGAGTCCAAAATGTAATCTCAGCTGTTTCCCACACCCCACTGGTCACATAGGCATCTTCTTGTTACTTAACCAATCCCAATGGCAGAGCACTCTGGGAGAGTCTCACTGAGACAAGGTTTGAACCATTCTTCTTGCTATTATCCATAAACAATCCTGACAGACTCATTCAAAATTGTCAGACCCACTGTTATAAAGAAACACTAGGAGTTAGTATCTTTCATGCCTTGACCAGGGGTGAGGGTCCTGCAAGTACTTTAGTAAAACTACTCAAGTCAATTCCAGGTCAGCTGGACTCAACTTCACAGCCAATATGACATCCAGCAAATACAAGACATTTAAAATAGAGGCCAGGCACAGCGGCTCATGCCTGTAATCCTAGCACTTTTGGGAGGCTGAGGCAGAAGGATTGCTTGGGCTCAGGAGTTTGAGAAGAGCCTGGGCAATGTAGTGAAACCCCATCTCTACAAAAAATTTAAAAATTAGCCAGGCACGGTGGTGATCACCTGTAGTCCCAGCTACTGGGGAGGCTGAGGTAGGAGTATCCCTTGAGCCTGGGAGATCAAGGCTACTGTGAGCTGTGATTGCACCATTGCACTCCAGCCTGGACAACAAAGTGAGATCCTGTCTCAAAATAAATAAGTAAATAAATAAAAATAAAATAGAATGGTACATGTTTTTTTGTTATAAGTCCTTTGGCTTTTCCTGCCAACAGAAGCTTCCATTTAGCTCTCTGCCTGTGCTCCAGCCTTCTAACAGCAAACAGCCCACTTTCTCTCTCATGTCTTATTTCTAACCCAGCTTTCTATTTTCCTTAGGCCCCTTTCATGCTACTTCTCAGAATGCTGCATAAACTAAAAATTCTTCACGTTTATTTTGCAATTTCTCTTTTACTTCAAGTTTTTTAAAAACACCCCAATTTTTTCATCCTAGACATAGTTCTCAAGTTGGCTTCAGTTTTTTTCATCCTAGCCCTCATGACTCTCTTCTTCTTCTTCTTCTTCTTCTTCTTCTTCTTCTTCTTCTTCTTCTTCTTCTTCTTCTTCTTCTTCTTCTTCTTCTTCTTCTTCTTCTTCTTTTCTTCTTTTGACAGAGTTTCACTCCCGTAGCCCAGGCTGGAGTGCACTGGTGCAATCTCAGCTCATTGCAACCTCCACCTTCCGAGTTCAACTGATTCTCCTGCTTCAGCGTCTCAAGTAGCTGGAATTACAGGAGCGCGCCATCACACCCAGCTAATTTTTTTTATTTTTAGTAGAGATGGGGTTTCACCATGTTGGCCAGGTTGGTCTTGAACTCCTGACCTCAGGTGATCCACCCACTTCGGCCTCCCAAAGTGCTGGACATGCCTCTCTTAATGACAGCTAACCTGAAGTTATCTGTTTAAGTGGGCAAACCACATTGTTAATCTGATCTTGGCCACAAGGCTGAATCATGCCATACAACCAAGACATCTCACTAAGCCATTCCATCAAACCCTTTTAAATCCCATTTCTCACCACTTGAAGTTAATATTTTCAGTCCTTTAAGACTTAGAATCTTTGGATTCTCTCTTCTCTTGCCTTTCTGCTTGCAAATCAGCCAGTTCTCTCTGAGTTCTTCTTTTTCTTGCAATAACTTGCTAAATAGTCACTAACAATGGTATTCTAAATCCACTGGTCATTGAGCAGGTGATGCTTGCAAAGTTATTGCGGGTGACACTTTTGTCAGACATGCATAACATGGACCTTTTTTTTTATAGTCTGATATCAATTTTCTTGCTGCCCACCACTTGACCACTGAGCCAGTGCTACATGCCGGAGTTTGTGGCACTATGTGCAGCACTAATTTCCGAACTAATCAGAATTCGCTAACTGCTGAATCCAAAAACTTCCAAAAACCGTAACATTCATTTTTACTCACACGGTCTAAAATACATGGTCCTGGGTGGCTTTTCACCAAGTGGTTTCTCAAATATAGGGATGTCTTCTATACTGTGATGCCACCATCATCAACGCGATCATCTACACAGGTGTTGATGTTGATCAACATCGTCAGCCCAAGACTGTTATGAAAGGGGAGATGGTGGGAGATTTCTCATAGTCTAGAGGTGAGAGTGATGGGCATCACATCTGACTTCATTCCACTGGCCAAAATTAATCACATGATATCGCCTAGATGATCTGGGAGAGACCATCTTTGTGTGTGCCAAGGAAAAACTTAAGCAGTTTGGTGAACATCCAACTTTGGCTTTTCTACAGAAAACTGATCCAGATTGGAACAGAAGGTCTTAATGTTCTGAAAATAATGTCTTAAAGAATGAAGAAGATGACTTACAGTAGGTAACATGATTGAGACTCGGGAATACATTAAAGATGTGAAAAAGTCATAAATTTCATCGGTTAGAAATGACAGGAAAACCCCAAAAACTGGAGAAGAAAATTGTGTTCTGAATTAGTAGAAAATAAAAAGTTTTATGATATTCATGGTATGGAGAGAGAGGGGGAGAAAGTGAGAGAGATGATACATTTGTTCCCAAAGTCTACTATAGTTTGACTAAGGAAGACAAAAGCTCGATAAAATTGAACATAGGAAACTGTAGAGAAGAAAATGTAATTTTCAGACACTAGGTTGCTCAGCAGGGAACACATATGATAAAAATCATGTAAATATCATTCATTGATTATCAGTGTGTGAATTCAACTCATGAGAAAGCACAAGAGACTCAGAATAAAAACATTGACAGCCTTGGAAACATAAAGATAGAGTTAATAGGAGAGGAGATATAGAAGGAGGAAAGTAAGTAAGAATTCATTTTATATAGTGATAGGCAAGAGTAAAGCTGATGAAACAAAAATAGAGGTTTAAAAATAATTTAAAGTTAGGAAGGTAACAGAGAAAATTTAAAAACAATACAATTACCAATATTGAGAGAAGAAAGTGTGCTGTGTGTGTGTGTGTGTCTGTGTGTTTTCAAAAGAATTACATAACTCAAGCAGGCAGAAGGGAATGCATTAGGAAAGATGAGCCCAAACTGTCCTTACTCTTGGGCAACTCCCTCTGAACTCTGTAAGGAGATGGAGCCACTCATCCTAGAAAGAGCACAATTTGTGACTGACATTGTGGTAAGTAGCTTCTAAGATGGCATCCAATGACCCCGCTTCCTGGGATTCGTACCCCTGTGTAATCTCATTCACTGAGTGCAGGCTGCATCTAGCAACTTGCTCCTAATGAACAGAACAGGACCAAAGGGATGGGTTGTCACTTGTGAGATGAAGTTATAAAAAGACCCAGGATTCCATCTTGCCATCTTTCTGGCTCTCTCACTTGCCTGCTGTGATTAAGGGCAGATGCTATGTCGTGAGCTACTGCATGAAAAAGATCACATGGAAAGAAATGGAGGGAGTCCTCCAGGCAACTGCCAGCAACGAACTAAGGCCCTTAGACCAAGGGCTTGTGAGGAACTGAATCCTGATGACAACCGCTTGAGTAAGCTTGGAGCCAGACCTGGCGCCCGCTGAGCCTGTGGATGGGACTCCAGCCCTGGCCAACTCCCACCTTGATCCCAGTCTGTGAGACACCCTGATTCAGAGGGCCCGGCTAGCACACAGTTGGATTCCTTCCCCAGAGAATCTGTGAGATAAGAAATGTTTGGAGCTTTTAAGTCTAATATTTGGAATAAATTGTTACACAGCAAAAGATCCTAAGAAAAATAACTACAAAAAGACCTAAATTTTGATTTACTTTTTTCACGCTTGTGACCAAAGTCACACTCTCCCTCAGATCTGGGTGTGGTAGAGACTGTCATTGGTCTACCCTACATGCATTCTCCTCATCTGCCCTGTTGACATAGTCTGATGTAGTTAAAAGATATATTTACCTATACCTCCCTTTGCCGCATTTCGACGATGGTAGTAAATGTATCATGTCCTCCTCTCTTTCTCAGAAATGCTAAGTAAGTCTCTTCCAGATGGTATTTAAGGTCTTTCACAAGTTGACCCCACCTTACTTTTCTAGGTAGGCTCACAGCTATTGTTACATTGATCCTAAGGTAAGTAGTTTAATGTGGCAATCTCTACGTGCTTTTCCTAATTATGTAAACGAAAACTATAAGCACATGGGTGTATTTCAGAAGAAAAGGCAGTGCATATTATTTCATAGTATGGATATATCACAATTTATTAACCCAACCCCATGTCTTGGGCACTCGGTTTGTTTACAGTGAAGATCTTTATCAAAGCAATACTACTTTGAATATCCTTTAAGTGCATCCTTGTATAATCCCAAATTGAAGTATCTTAATGATAAGATTGTTTTCTGCTGGGCACCGTGGCTCAGGCCTGTAATCCCAGCATTTTGAAAGGCTGAGGCAAGTGGATCACCTGAGGTCAGAAGTTCCAGACCAGCCTGGCTAACTCCAGCCTGTTGCCCAGGTTGGAGTGCAGTGGCAGGATCTCAGCTCACTGCAACCTCTGCCTCCCAGGTTCAAACGATTCTTCTGTCTCAGCCTCCGGAGTAGCTAGGATTATAGGCGCACACCACCATGCCAGGCTAATTTTTATATTTTTAGTAGAGACGGGGATTCACCATGTTGTCCAAGCTGGTCACAAATTCCTGACCTCAAATGACCCGCCCACCTCGGCCTCGCATAGTGCTGGGAGTACAGACACGAGCCACTGCACCCAGCCAACAATAAATTTTAAAGCACCTAAACTTGAAGCTCAGGAAATTATTAATCAAATAAAATGAGGAAAAACAAACATTATTTAAAACATTTTTTAATATATTCCATCAGTGTTGCAATGCTTATTTCATGACACACATGGTTTTATATATATATATAACTATATTGTAACACATTACATTACAGTATATTTAATATATTACTGTTTTTAACATATTACATTACAGTAATATATTTAATATTTAATATATTACTGTACATTTAATATATTTCTATAACATAGCAAGCATTGTTGGTTCACTACCAACAATTCTTCTCTACTTGCTTGTTAACAGAAAGACTTGGTTCAGGTAGCCATACTTTCTTCACATTAGTCAACTCAAAGTAAGTCCCTTTTTTGGTTTAAGCCAATTATGACGGTTCTCTTTCTGCATCTGTGATTAGCTTAGAAGTGGGCATGTGACTTCATTCTGGCCAATGAGATTAGAGGGGAGTCCTGCAGAAAAGCTTACAGGAGAGATTGTTTTCCCATGAAGGAGACCAGGAGCCGTGGCCTCTTTCTGCTTCTGGATGTTTCTGTACCTGGATGTGATACCTGGAACCGCTGCAGCAATCACGTGAGCACAAGAGGAGCCAGCCTGGGTGGAGACAAGGCCAACACTCAGAATGGTGAAACAGAGCAATGGGGAAAAAACTGGGTCCCTGCAGTGATGTCTTTGAGCGGCTGTCTCAATCAGCAATTGGGCCACACTTAATAATAAGTTGCCTTATTATTTAAGCCACTTAAGTCAGGGGCTTCTGTTCATTGCAGCTGAAGTCATCCCAATTTACCTAACATAAATTACTTTAAAAATAGTACCAGATGCCGGGCCCGGTGGCTCACGCTTGTAATCCCAGCACTTTGGGAGGCCGAGGCGGGCAGATCACGAGGTCAGGAGATCAAGACCACAGTGAAACCCCGTCTCTACTAAAAATACAAAAAATTAGCCGGGCGTGGTGGCTGGCGCCTGTAGTCCCAGCTACTCGGAGAGGCTGAGGCAGGAGAATGGCGTGAACCCAGGAGGCGGAGCTTGCAGTGAGCCGAGATTGCGCCACTGCACTCCAGCCTGGGCGACAGAGCAAGACTCCGTCTCAAAAAAAAAAAAAAAAAAGTACCAGATTACCATATTTGAAATACTAGCATTTATTATTTTCAAACCTTTAAAACTTTTGCCCTCATAAACCTTAAATATTAGAGCATGCAAAAAGCAAACATGCAAACAGAAAACCACCTAAACTTTGAGGGAGAAGTAATTTCACCATCAATGTTAGGCAGTTCTTTAAGTCAGTTCATATTTTGAAAGATCACAGGTTGATCTACACTGGCGCTGTAAAAAAACATCTGAGCAGTGCGTTTTTACAGTTTATTTCTAGTTTTTGCCCAAGACCTAATTCTAACATGAACACATAAGCCATTGGTAATATGAACCGGATAATATGCATTTACTGTAGGTCACATCACATGTTTAAACACCTCTGGAGAACTCCAGATCAGGTGATAAATGGCTGTCAGCAGCAGAGTAGTTGCCTCTCTCAGAGAAAGGGGCAGAAGCTGGTAGCACTTTCAAAAGGTGCCTAAGACGCACTTGAAATGTGTACACAGCATCATAAAATTGCACGAAAAAAATAGAGAAGAAAAGCCTGGAAGAGAATACAGAACCCTCATGGGTCCACCATGCCAGTGTACTCAGCACAAGAATTATCTGCAGGTTAAGGAGAAGGTGTCCCATGCACTAGTGGCCATGATCATTATTGGCAGCCCCTCCAGTACGCGAATTGTGTTTACGTATTAACAAAGACAACAAGAAACTTAACCAACATTATCACTGCTCTATAAGTTCAGAGAAGAATAGTTTGGCAGTAGAGAAATATGCTTGGGAAATGCTGTGAAACGACGTATGTGAAGTGAACCAAGCAGAAGCCAAGAAATGGCAGAATACATTGAAAAGAGAGTCGCCCCTCATCACTGCTTAGTAAAATGCTTGTCTTACTGCAACATCTTGCAGTGCAGCAGCCTCCTGGGGTCTGAGCACGCTGCAGCAGGAGCTTCCTTTCTACCGTTTCAGGTTTTGTCAAGTAAGTAAGACTGAGGAGCCTGTGCAACATCCACATGGAGATGTAAGGGGAGCAGCTGAGCGCACAGATGGAGAGCACGGAGAAGGGGCTGCAGGCAGAGCTCTCAGTCATTGGTCTACCGGGGGCTGCATGAGCTGGCTCAGGAGACAGCTGAGAGTAAGAAGAGAAGGAAACCAAGGACTAAACCTGCAGGGGTCTTAGGGTACTTGCTATTTGTATGATAACACAACCCCAGTCTCAACCCCCAAGTCTTCAGTTAATGTCTAAAACATGCCACCACCTTAGTAGTGTTTGGGAAATCTGGGGGAAATGCCTGGGTTATATTCTGGGGTCAGCACACACAGAATGTAAGTGAAAAGGGAACGTCTGCAGGGTCACTAAGAGCACTGAAATCTCTAAAGGGGCTGAGCTCCCAGCAGGATGTGTGGGGAGTGGGAGAATGGGAGGAGGTTGAGTTAATATGTTTTTTTGCTGTTGTTTGTTTTATTTTGTTTTTTTGAGACAGAGTTTTGCTCTGTGGCCCAGGGTGGAGTGCAGTGGTGAGATCTCGGCTCACTGCAACCTCTGCCTCCCAGGTTCAAGCGATTCTCCAGCCTCCCGAGTGGCTGGGACTACAGGCACACGCCACCACGCTTGGCTAATTTTTTTGTACTTTTAGTAGAGATGGGGTTTCATCACGCTGGCCAGGCTGGTCTTCAACTCCTGAGCTCAAGTGATCACCCACCTCAGCCCCCCAAAGTGCTGGGATTACAGGTGTGAGGTGAGCCACTTTGCCTGGCCGGTTAATGTGAATTAAATGTCAGCACATAGAGTGCCTTCAGCTGACACGTGGCTCACTTGGGCAATTTTCAGTCATGTCAAGTGTATGATATGATTTGTCAATACTTTAATCTGCATGTGTATATGTATTGTAATAAATGTTTCCTGTGCAGTCACTCTGCCACACATTTTGCTGGGACCTGTTGCCTGAGCTCATATAGGTTACAGTCATGCAACGAGCCGAGATTGTGCCACTGCACTCCAGCCTGGGTGACAAAGTGAGACTCCGTCTGAAAAAAAAAATCTGTTGTCTGAGCTCATATAGTTTACGGTCAGGTCAGAGAATAGATACATAATTTGTTTTTACAGAGTCTTGTCAATTCCCAGAAAAATTCCCTGTCCCCAGCCAGGAGGCTCCTTGAGAAAAGATTTCCTAACACAAAAACTAACCCAACTGTGGACCACCCTAGGCAAATCGTGTGGGAAAACTTCCTGCTCCAAAACTCCCTGCCAAAGTGTCTTTTCTGCTCAGGAAGACTTTTATTTTTTAAGGCTCCCTCTTGGGATGGAACTTTCTAAAGGTAACATGTCTGTAGTCTCTTGCCAGCCTGCATTTCTCAAGGCTATTTGCTTAGACTTTCTGTTTGCTCTTTGTTTGGTTTTCCCAAGAAAACCAACAACACTAGATGGAACCCATGGTCCGTCATTTTCCTCTCAATACAGGCCAGCCACCGGCCACGTGCAGCTTTGGGTGTTTCCTCCACTCTGCTGACTTCTGCACGTGGTCCACTGCTGATCCCCAGCTTAGGCAGAATAAAATGCATCTTCACTAGGAAATATGCGATTATGCACCAACTACAAGATCAGGCTTTTCCTGAATGTGGCTTTTTACCCCTCATGTCAGTACTTTTTAAAATTAATTAATCTCAGATAAGGTGTCACTATGTTGCCCAGGCTGTTTTGAACCCGGGGCTTAAGAGATATTCTGCCTCAGCCTCCTGCCTACTGAGTAGCTGGGACTGTAGGCGTGTGCACCACACATGCCCAAGTCAGGATTTGTCAAGTTATCCTAAAGACGACGTTTATGGAACTATGCCCAGAAAGACCAGCCACATCTAATACTTAGAAAAATAAAAACAAAAATTAAGATAGCCCTGGATAAGTTACTTCAAGGATGTTACTTCTGCAGAACCAAGAAAGCCACCTGCCCGTAATGCTTCTTGGAGTTTTCACATTGAGGAATCATCATTTCTATGCGGGTGGGAGCCGGGACCACTCCAGGTCCCAGAAAAGAGAACTCGCTATATGGTTTTTGTTTGTTTGTTTTAATGTCCATGGTGGTCCTGAAATTTGCGTGAGGATCAGCCTTGATTTTTGGGGAACCACCCAGTTGCATTGTGTGGCCGCCCACGCTCGTAACCCTGGGCTTTTTAGGGCAGAGTGAGGACTTGGGATGCTCTTCAGCCGGCTCAAAGGGAAACCAGCTTCTGGACGTAGCCAGGGGGAGTGTGCTGCCCTCTCCCAATGATGTACCGTGTTCCTGGGTTCATTCAGTGGGTATAGCCGAAGATTGTTTTATCAGGCATAGTTCACATTCTTTTAATTCTTAGGAAAAAGTAAGGCGTGACTGTCATGTTCATCTGCTGCATCTCAAAAGGGCAGAGACACTGTGTTTTGAAAATATTATCCCTGGACCATGAAAGCATGAAGCACGGGAAGCTGTGGACTTAAACCTACTTCCATTCTTCCCACTGCTTTGGGTTCACTTAAGTCAAACCAGGGGTGTTAGTCAATAAAAAGTGTTTCTATTTCCTTTGAATACAATTTAACTATCTTGCAATTTTATTAGTAAGATAAGTTTTGTTAGCTGTTATGCCTTATGACGTTTTTGAGCAGCCACACAAATTGTGCTCTGAAAAGCAGTGCCTTTGTAATTATAATAAATCAGTATAGGAAAGAATGAACAGGTGGCTTTCTGATGGAAATACTTTTTATTTACTTTTTCTTCTTATTTTTTTAGATGGAGTTTCATTCTTCACCCAGGCTGAAGTGCAGTGGTGCAATCTCAGCTCACTGCAACCTCTGCCTCCCGGGTTCAAGAGATTCTCCTGCCTCAGCCTCCTGAGTAGCTGGGACTATAGGCGTGCACCACCACGCCCTGCTAATTTTTGTATTTTTAGTAGAGATGACGCTTCACTATGTTGACAAGGCTTGTCTTGAACTCCTGACTTCAGGTGATCTACCCACTTCAGCCTCTAAAGTGCTAGGATTACAGGCGTGACCAACTGCACCTGGCCCAGGAATACTTTTTCATTGAGGGGAAGAGGGAGTGGGTAGAGACTGACATAAGATACTCTTGAGGAAATATAGAAGGATGGGTAAATGTCAGCACATGAGAAGTTGTTTCACAAAAATATCCAACCTACTGACAAATGAATTGTGGAGTATCTCATGATACAATAGTGGTCATTGTTCTGTGTCTGTGAGACCTCCTTGAGTCATTTTGCCTTGGTCACTTCAAATCCTATAAACAAACATTTACTGAGATCTCATGTGCAGCAGGCACGGTGCTGGGGGCTTGGTCTCAAGGCTTAAGGAGGTGGAGGAGATTGGGCTTCCAAGGAACAGGTGAATAAATAGATTCATTGAGTTGTGGTGGTTCTATTTCCTCTTCCCACCAAAACCACATGCGGGAAACATATTTCCTCAATGTCTGTGGTGTGTGTTTTAGTTTTGTTCACGTTCTTAGATTTTAAAGAATTTTAAACATCAAATTTTAGCAGCTTCTGGTACAACTGGAAGAGCAGATACAGGTAACCCATTTTCTTCACTAGTTTGACCATATTATTTGATTGCTTCTCTAAAATGGGATTTCTTTTCTTTTCTTAATGGCCTCTTGTTTGTTTGTTTACTGAGAGATGCTTATTCTACTGTGTGTCTTACATCTAAACTACATTGGAGCAAAACTGAATTCCGGGTCTAGTCAGGTTCTTCTTCCTGCCATGGTCCAGTGCACACACGGGCTTCCCGCCAAGTGCCCATCTCTGGTTCCCCTCCTGTCCTCACGGTTTTCCTCTTGGGCCATGGTCTCTGCTCAGCACTGGTCTTCTCTTTCCCACACTCTACTGCAGTTTATAGGCAAGCAGCCCTGGTCCCTGTCCGCTCGGTAATAATTTCAGAAGATCTCCCACATTTATTCATAGGTAGCAGGCACCTCATCATGTCCTTGAACTCCTCTTGGCATCCTTTATTAGCCCCATATTGCAGCCAGAGTAAATTCCATGCACACAGCCATCAGCAAACACCAGGCCTCTGCCTACCGCACTTAAATATTTAAATTATTTTTATAATAATAAAAAAGGAGGAGGAAGCTTTTATAAATAAGGATGTTGAATTAAAATTCACCGTGATGTAAATTGTTCTGGGTTAAGGAAAAATCGACAGGGTTTTCTCTAAAATTATTGAAAAATCTTTGGATGCTGCAGGTCAGGCCAGTAGACAGCAGGGGGCATGAGAAACATTTCTCCCGTTCTCAGCCCCGTCCCCGAGCTTGTGAAGGCAGCACACACTTGCTTCCAATGCGATCCTTGCAGCTTTTCCACCCATGACATCTGTATTTGTTTTTTCAATTTTTATGTATTTTTCTATCACGAACTTTGATTTTTCCCCCCTCCACTGTGTAAGAATCTATGCATTAGCCGAAAATAAAACATCTGGTCCAAAAGACTTGTAGTTTTCTGTTCCACATAACTTGCTCCCAAAGCAGTGGCCAAGCATCCTTCTACTTCAGAATATTAGGGTGCGTTGAAAAGGTGCTTCAGTAGCATTCAACATTTTAAAAACGCATATAACATATAACATTTTTAACCTTTTTAACATTTTTTAAACACACATAACAACTTAAAACATTATTTCTGTTTTTTCTTTAATAACATTGGAAATTTCAAAAGAAGTCTTTTGTTGATTTGTTTGTTCCATTTTGCAAATAGTCATTTATCTTATAACAGTGAATTTTATCCTGCAGGAATTCTGGCCTATTTTGGTTGGGAAAGTGTCAGCTATGGTTTGGGAGGATGAGAGTTTACGATGTAGCTAATTGGAGACAAATGAAAATATTCAGTTTGCTTCTCCTGTATTCTCTGTCTGGTCCGTCTGCCCTCCATCCAACCTATCCAGGCCATCTGCAAACTCCCAATGGAGTTATCTTCTAGAGTTTGACCTTGGCAGACGATGCTAGCAACAGCTGAATGCTCTTCCCAGCTCCATTCTGCAGCCGCTGTCTAGGTGTGGCCCTGCCAGTCAGGAGGACTTCTCAGTACTTTGGGTTTTCAGACTGGTCTGTCTTTGCAGAGTCCCCTCCTCCTGCTTTAAACCCCCTCTCCCTCTTCTTCACCTAGCTTGGGAGTCTCCTCTTCAGGGGGGTTTCTTCACTGCCCCCTCCTCTATGCCCAGGTTGAGCAAGATTCACCAAAGCACTCACTACGTCTTATTCAATTCATTATTTATCACATTTGTTTCCTTCCTATAGGTTAAGTATCTTCTTACTTTTATATTCTGTGTTAGTTTACTACCTAGTAAGGGTTCAATAAATGTTTGCAGAGTAAATAAAATTATGGCTAATTTGATCCAGCAATCCTACTTCTAAGCATATATACCCCCCAAAAAGCAATAAGTTTATCAAGATATCTGCACTCCCATGTCTATCACAGTCCTATTCACCACAGCCAAAATGTGGAACCAGGGTAAGTATCCATCAGTGAATGAATAGATAAAGAAAATGTGAGATATATACACAGTGGAATACTAGTCAGCCATAAAAAGAAGGAAATTATGTCATTTGCAGCAACATGAATGGAGCTGGAGGTCATTGTGTGAAGTGAAATAAGCCAGGCACAGACAAATAATTGCATGTTCTCACTCATACTGGAGAGCTAAAAACATTGATCTCATAGAGCTATGAAGTTAGAGTGGTGGTTACCAGGGGCTGGGAAGGGTAGGGGGAGAGGAGGGATGAAGCGAAGTTGGTTAATGGGTTCAAACATACAGTTAGAAGAAATAAGGTCTAGTGTTTGTTAGTACAGTAGGATGACTATAGTTATCAATATTGCGTATTTCAAAATAGCTAGAAGAGAAGATTTGGAATGTTCTCAACACAAATAAATGATGAATAGGCCGGGTGTCGTGGCTCATGCCTGTAATCCCAGCACTTTGGGAGGCTGAAGCGGGCAGATCACGAGGTCAGGAGTTCGAGACCAGCCTGGCCAACATGGTGAAACCCCGTCTCTACTAAAAATACAAAAATTAGCTAGGCATGGTGGCAAGTGCCTGTAGTCTCAGCTACTCGGGAGGCTGAAGTAGGAGAATTGCTTGAACCCGGGAGGCAGAGGTTGCGGTGAGCCCAGATCACGCCACTGCACTCCAGTCTTGGTGACACAGCAAGACTCCATCTCAAAAAGCAAACAAACAAAAAACAAAGAAATGATAAATGTTTGAGGTGATGGATACCCCAATTGCCCTGATTTGCTCTACACATTGTATGTATGTATCAAAACATCACACATACCCCATAAATATGCATATTAGGTATCAATAAAACATACAAGTTATGGGAACATTAATGGGATGAGCCATGGATAAACTTTTCTGCAGGCTTAGTGTCCTCAGGCAGTGAATGATTGGCAGGTTTTAACTGGACATTTGAAACTCATTTTTATGGAGAACAATGATCTTGGAGGGGAAAAATATCCCGATCGGTGGAATAATTTGAATCTGCCATGTCTGTGGTAAAAGGCACTTTTGATTTCCATGTGGTATTGCATGGAGCGTTCCTGAATATAACCAGACAGTTCACCCAGGCAAGCGGTCAACAAGGAACGCATCTTCCCCAGAGTCTGCATTTCATCTTCTTTTTCATCTAATTCCACAATCCCTTAAATCCCCAAAAGCTAATTTTCTTGATTCCAATTTCAGGAGTTTTATTACAATTAACTAAATTTTAGGCTATTGGACAAAAAAATTCTAATATAGGAAGTATAAAATATTGCATTTCCTCATACATTTCTTCCCCTGTGTGTGCCATTTCCCAATTCGGAGGAAAAAAATATTTTAAAACTGTTTTTTTTTTCCTGTACATAATACACAATCCCTTCCCCTCTCACACACTCTTTTTTGTCCAGGTTTAAACTAGCAACTCCAGCTGGTGGTAGACACTCTTTGGGGATTTTAAGCCACTAATCAATTTCGCAGCTGGAGGCAAAGCACTTTGCTTGGAAATATTTTTCACATGACATACAAGGTGCTTCGACCTCCACAGAGCAGCCAGAGGATTCCGCTGAAGGAGAGGGGAGGCTGCTGACTCGCCCTGGAAACCAGAGGAAAGTGAGGTGGTGGCAGGAGGCCACGGCCACGGGCAGGCCAAGGGCAATCACTAGCTACCTTCTCCTAACCTTTTTCTCCCACACATTTTCATTTTTAACAAACTGAGCCACAGAACAAGGAAATTCCAACTTCTGCAGGAACCTCTGGGAGCAGAGAACTAGGAAGGTAAGAGCTACCTGGTTCCACCTTTCTGGACTGAGAGTAAGACCCAAACTTAAAGTGTAGGAAGAAGGAAACCCTCCTTTGGAATGACCCTGCTCTCTCGCCTGGTGGTGCTCAGGCTTCAGCAGCATCAGAATCAGAGAGGGTGTGTTAGAGGCCATACACGGTGGCTCATGCCTATAATCCCAGCACTTTGAAAGGCAAAAGTGGGCAGATCACTTGAGCTCAGGGGTTCAAGACCAGCCTGGGCAACACGGCGATACCTCGTCTCTACAAAAAATACAAAAATTAGCTGGGCGTGGAGGCATGCCCCTGTAGTCCTAGCTACTTAGGAGGCTGAGGCGGGAAGATCACTTGAGCCCAGAAGATGGAGGCTGCAGTGAACCGAGATCACATCACTGCACTCCATCCTGGGCAGCAGAGCAAGACTCTGTCTCAAAAAAAACAAAAAACAAAAATCTGTATGTTAGAGCCCAGATTGCTGAGCCTGACTCGAGTTCTGATTCCACAGGCCAGAGCGAGGCCCGAGAATCTGCCTTTAACAAGTTCCCAGGTGATGCTGATGTTGCTGGTCCTAAAAGGACCTTGGGAACCACTGGTCTTATCTACCTCGTCCACTTGCTGTCTATCACTGGCATCCTTACTCACAGGCCAGTTGGCTTCCTTTGTGCCAATCTTACAAACACACTGCTTGATTCCCCAACAACTTCCCCTCAAATGGCAGTTTAGTTGAATCTGAGGAGGGTGCACACTTAGACCCATGTGGTCACATTATTGCTCTAATTTTAGAGTAACTACGTCAGGAGAGTAACAGAAAGGATTGTATTGTAAAATCATAATTTTAAGAGGCTGGGCATAGTGGCTCACGCCTGTAATCCCAGCACTTCGGAAGGCCAAGGGAGAATCACTTGAGCCCAGGAGTTCCAGACCAACCTGGGCAACATAACAAGATCCTGTCTCTACAAAATAAATAAATAAATAAGTAAAAGTCAGCTGGGTGTGGTGGCTCACACCTGTAGTCCCAGCTACTTGGGAGGCTGAGGTGGGAAAATCACTTGAATTTAGGAGTTCAAGGTTGCAGTGAGCCATGATTGTGCCACTGCACTCCACTCAGGGTGACAGAGCAAGTCTCTGTCTCAAAAAAAAGAAAAAGTAAGAGATTTTTCTTTAAGCTGCAAAATATACTTCACTGAAACATGTTTCATCAACTCAATAAGCTTTTAATGAGTGTCTGTGTGCCAGTATGTGATGGGATTATACTACTTCTGCTATCAGACCCTTTTCCCAGAAAATAATCAAATTAATACTATTTTTTTGAGATGGAGTCTCACTCTGTTGCCCAGGCTGGAGTACAGTGGCATGATCTTGGCTCACTGCCACCTCTGCTTCCCAGGTTCAAGTGATTCTCCTGCCTCAGCCTCCTGGGTAGCTGGGATTACAGGTGTGAGCCACCACACCCAGCTGATTTTTGTATTTTTAGTAGAGACGGGGTTTTATCATGTTGGCCACGCTGGTCTCAAACTCCTCACATCAAGTGATCCACCCATTTTGGCCTCCCAAAGTGCTGGGATTACAGTCATGAACCACCACGCCTGGCCCAAGTTATTTTTGATAGTGTACACAGGTATCAGTTTTCAAATGGAAGCAGCTTTCTTCATTTTCTACCCAGAGTAAATCATCTCTCATGCCATAGAGTGACTTCTCCATTCTCGCTGGAGCTCATTCCTGACGTAGCTAGGGGTTGTTTTGTTTGTTTGTTTAAAGATAGCATCTTGCTCGGTCATCCAGGCTGAAGTGTATAGCGTGATCACAGCTCATTGCAACCTCAAACTCCTGGGCTCAAGTGATCCTCCCACCTTAGCCTCCTGAGTAGCTGGGACTACAAGTATGCAACACCCTGCCCGGCTAATTTTTAAATTTTCTGTAGAGACCAGGCCTCACCATGTTGCTCAGGCTGGTCTTGAACTTCTGGGTTCAAGTGATCCTCCCTTTTCAGCCTCTTAAAGTGCTGGGATTACAGATATGAGCTGCCTCAGAAGGATACAGCTTAGTGGTTAAGAACACAGCTCTGGAGTGAGATACACTAGAACTTGGGTCTGAGAAATCCTCATGAGCCTCAGTTGTACGTGTACTTTTTAAAAATTATTTTTAAGTTGAAAATAATAATTCTTACCTCTTAGAGATGCACCAAATCCATACTTTGGCTGAATTCTAAATGGCCAAGTGGAAAAGTTACTGAGGACAAAGCCAAACATTACCATCATAACATGGGTTTCTGGAGTAAAAGGATAAACCTGATATTCTTATTAAAATGTAATAATTGGCTGGGCATGGCGGCTCACACCTATAATCCCAGCACTTTGAGAGGCCAAGACTGGTGGGCCACCTAAGGTCAGGAGTTCGAGACTAGCCTGACCAACACGGTAAAACCCAGTCTCTACTAAAAATACAAAAATCAGCCGCGTGTGGTGTCGGGCACCTGTAATCCCAGCTACTTGGGAGGCTGAGGCAGAAGAATCACTTGAAACTGGAAGGCAGAGGTTGCAGTGAGCCGAGACCACACCATTGCACTCCAGCCTGGGCAACAAGAGTGAAATTCCATCTCAAAAAAAAAAAGTAATCATTAACTATATCATTATTTTTGTCATAACAACGCTATGCAACCAGTAACCATAAAACTTCAGTTGTATTTAACAATAAACATCTATTCTTCACCATTCTGTTGGTTAGTTGGGTGGTTCTACTGACCTGGGCCAGACCTATAGGGTCTCAGCTGGACTGACTCAGCTCCTGTGGCTGCAGCCACTTGCCAGGTGGGTGGAGGGCTGCCTGCCACCTGTCTCTGCTCCATGCGGTCTCTCATCTTCCAGTAGAGAACTGAGCTTGCCCTCATGGCATGAGAAGGTTCTAAGGGTGGGAATGGAAGCTTGCAAGGCCTCCTGATAACTGAGTTCAGGACGGTCACTTCTGCTGCATTCTGTTAGGTAAAGTAAATCACAAAGCTGCCCAGATTCTAAGTGTGGGGAAATAGACTTCACCTCTCGGTGGGAGAGGCTCCAAAGTCACATTTCAAGAGTCTGAATATGTGCAGGGGTAGAGAATTTGAGCCATTCTTGCATTCAACCTGCCACATTAACATGTTTTTATCATTAAAGTTGTATCAGTTAAATGTTATAAGTTTGACATGATGGGGAAGATACAATAATTTCTCCACTGTCAGCAAGATTTCTTCTCTGTCAGCTGCCTACCGAACATATAAATAGAGCCCACTTTCACCTGTGATTGTTAGAGAAGCAAGGTGTTTGAGTGGCTCATTTTAATATATGCAATGTTTCTCCCTTTAGTCTTTATTATATTTGAATCAAAGATGATGTATAACTTACCTTTTTGTAGAATGACTTGGGAGTTTTTCCTCCTTGTGATTTTTTCTTTTTTGAGACAGAATCTCACATTGTCACAGACGCTGGAGTGTGGTGGTGCAATCACAGCTCACTGAAGCTTCAACCTCCTAAACTCAAGT
Organism: Nomascus leucogenys; assembly: GCF_006542625.1. Taxonomy (NCBI): domain Eukaryota; kingdom Metazoa; phylum Chordata; class Mammalia; order Primates; family Hylobatidae; genus Nomascus; species Nomascus leucogenys. The sequence goes on from NC_044385.1 coordinate 57,666,325, forward strand.
GATCCTCCTTCTTCAGCTCCCCTAGTAGCTATGACTACAGGCTCATACCACCACACCTAGCTACATTATGTTTTTTTCGTAGAGACAGCGGTCTTATATGTTGCCCAGGCTGGTCTCGAACTCCTGGCTTCAAGTGATCCTCCTGTCTTGGCCTCCCAAAGTGCTGGGATTACAGGCATGAGCCACCATGCCTGGCCTATTAGTCTTTTTTATTCTGCCATGTATTATCATCTAAATTTCCATGTATGTTTGTGGACTCAAAAAAGAATATGTATCCTAAAACATGCATTCTTTTACCTAAGATTAATGACTTTTGGCTCACCACAGTCTTGCAATAAGAAATATGAATTCGGCTGGGCACGGTAGCTCACGCCTGTAATCCCAGCACTTTGGGAAGCTCAGGCAGGTGGATCACGAAGTCAGGAGATTGAGACCATCCTGGCTAACACGGTGAAACCCTGTCTCCACTAAAAATACAAAAAATTAGCTGGGCGTGGTGGTGGGTGCCTGTAGTCCCAGCTACTCGGAAGGCTGAGGCAGGAGAATGGTGTGAACCCAGGAGGTGGAGCTTGCAGTGAGCTGAGATCGCGCCACTGTACTCCAGGCTGAGCGACAGAGAAAGACTCCATCTCAAAAAAAAAAAAAAAAGTATGAATTCCTACTTGGACTGATAGAATTCCAATCTCTAAACACTTAAAGGAGGTTTTTCACTCCAAGTTTCATGTAGAATGTTCACCTATATTTAAAAGTGAACACTGTATTATCCAGGCGTGGTGGCTCAAGCCTGTAATCACAGCACTTTGGGAGGCCAAGGCACCTGAGGTCGGGAGCTCAAGATCAGCCTGGCGAACATGGCGAAATCTCATCTCTGCTAAAGCTAGAAAAAATTAGCCGGGCGTGGTGGTGGGCACCTGTAATTCCAGCTCCTCGGGAGGCTGAGGCAGGACAATGGCTTGAACCCGGGAGGTGGAGGTTGCAGTGAGCTGAGATCACACCAACGCACTCCAGCCTGGGCAACAGGGTGAGACTCCGTCTCAAAATAGTAATAATAATAATAAGAAGAAGAAGAAGAAGAAGAAGAAGAAGACGTATGAATTCATACTTTGACTGACTGATAGAATTCCAATCTCTAAACACTTAAAGGAGGTTTTTCACTCCAAGTTTCATGTTGAATGTTTATCTATATTTAAAAGTGAAAACTGTATTATAATGTTAACACAAATTAAAATGTCACACCATCTTTGTATCACTGATGTTCTTATAATGATTAGATACAATGGTAACCTATGCAAGTAGATGACCTTTGATCAGATGCAAGTTCAGGGGTGACATAAAGCAGGCTTCTAGAGAGGAAGCAAAGGCAGACAGCAGGATTTCATCTGCACACAAGGCCAAAGCTGAGCTCTGGGTGTCTCTGTGACCCCAAATGGTGCTTAGAAGATGAAATGAGGCAATGTATTTAGAGAATATTGGGTGCACAGTAGGTCTTTGATAAATGGCAGGTCTTCTTTTTCACTATTTTTCCCTTTGGTCAGAATTAGTTATAATACTGCACTGTATTTTTTTTTCTTTTTTTGAGATGGAGTCTCGCTCTGTTGCCCAGGCTGGAGTCCAATGGCACAATCTCCACTCACAGCAACCTCTGCCTCCCAGGTTCAAGTAACTCTCCTGGCTCAGCCTCCCAAGTAGCTAGGATTACAGGCATAAGCCACCATACCCAGCTAATTTTTGTATTTTTAGTAGAGATGGGGTTTCACCATGTTGGCCAGGCTGGTCTCAAACTCCTGAGCTCAAGAGCCCGCCTCCCAAAGCGCTGGGATTACAGGTGTGAGCCCCATGCCTGGCCCTGCATTGTATTTTAACCCTCAGTGAAACTTATCAGCAAAGCTTCTTGAGTCAAAGTACAGATGAAGTTAAGGACAGGGAATAGCTATGGAAAAAGGATCCCAGGCCCTGGGAGATTTAAACTTGATGCTGTGTAGAAAGCTGTTTCCATGCCTTGTTGCTTCAGTTATCCAAAACCTTCATGTTTCTCACTGTTGGGACAGTCACTACCATGGCATCATGACAATTATTTCACCTCTTTTAAGAGTATGTTGCAAATATTGTTAAACCCAGAAGAGGCCAAAGTATATGGAATCTATAGATAGGATCTGTAGAATTGTTATGATGATTTTTACAAACCAAAAAGATAACTGTTAATTTTGAATGTAAACTATATACTCATTCTAGCTCACTTCAGTTCTAGAATAATTAGAACTCTAAACAGATCATTTGTTTCCACAAACAGGTTCCATCTCAGGAGCAAATTGAAAAATGTGGCTACATAGACATATTTCTAGATATATTTCTAAATTTAATATTTGTGTGTCAGATTAGTTTAAATAGCATGGCTGCACATTTTTTTTAAAAAAGTGAATACATTAGTGGCTCATTCTTAATTCACTCATTCAGCAAGAAACTGTGTGGTCTGTGGATGATACGAAGATGAACTGAACTCAGTTCTTGCCTTCAAGCAGCGTAGATCTCAGAGCTGGTGTCTTGGAGAAAAGTTACCTAAGATGTAAAGTAAAATCACAGTAATCAGACCGTGGCTCCCTGTGCCTAACCCCGCCCTCACCCGCCCCCCACCGTTCTCCCCACCTCTTTCTTCTCTGCTTGTGTCACCTGGCCATAAAACCTTGGCCTGCATACTCCTGATGTGGGCATCACAGATCGGCATTCCAGGAAAGCACAGGACGTCATTTTCCCTTTGTAGTCATCTTCCTTCTGATCCTGTAAATTGCTTTTTTCTATGGAGGTAGTACATTTTCATGGGTATAACATTCATGCGTTCCTTTTGCTAAAATCAATCTAATGCTCCAAAGGCTCTATGTTATGTAACTGATCGTAATGATTGGTGTATTCAATTTAAACATCTGAAGACCAACTTTTAGCCAGAAGATGGAGTGCAAGAGCCAAAGCTAGGAAATCTTAGGCCCATTATGGTGTTCATAGATTTTTCTCTGAATGGAAAGACCTAGAATTGTATTCAGTTTAGCACTTAGGCCCAAAGTTCAGCCTCATAATATGTGTGAAGTTAGCCAAGCTGCTAGCAGTGGGCTGCCCAAATAGTATTTCACTAAGCATAGGATTTAGATTTAATAATTTGTTGAAAACAGGGAAAAATCAATGACCTGTTCCAGAGAATGGTTTGGGTTCTGTCATACCAAACAATATAAAACTAGTAATGATGGTGCTTTTGTCTACAAGTCTATATGACAGCCCCAAATCAGAAGGAGCAGGGTTAATTCAATTTTATGAGTCACCATGTGGACATAAAGTGGATTGCCCAGAATCTTAACAATCAGTGGTTCCTTTGTACTATTCTTAATTTTTGCAACTTTTTCTCTATTTTGAAATTACTTGCAAATAAAAAGTAAAAGCAAACGAAAAACAGAGTTTCTAATTCATTTTAGTCAATTAGACACAGCATGATTTTATCAATCAGTAAAAACTAGAGCACTTAAACTGCCCTTAACCTACTTCTTAGTTGGGGGATAAAACAATCAATGTTGAAGTTTGCTGAAATCAATAGCTCATGGCAAAATTAATTAAGGGAGTGTGAAAATTTGATACACGTCAATGATCAGAATGCCAAGTTTTCTTTATTCTTGGAATCTTGGAATCTCCAGTGAGTTGGAGACAAAGCAACAATGTCAGAATATTTCCATAGGGAGGTGGTGTTTTCTCACCGTGACACACAAAGGGGCGGAGAAGATCTGTTCTTGGATTTCTCTAGTCATCTTTTAGAAAGACTTCTGGCTCAGTGAGCTTGCTCCCTACTCATGACTCAGACACCACAATGCTAGCTCACACTAGAGTTCAACAACTGGAGGACTGTGCTTCCTGTATTTGGAAGGCTAAATGTATTCCAACACTCGGATTGTAAAGTAAACCAAGCTCCAATCTTCAGCTTCGCTTCTAAGACTATCAAACAGGACCCACCATAATGAATAAAACAGTAGTGAGTGCTGTGCCGTGGGACTGGTTACCCATTTTTTATTACTTGGAGTTGGCTTAATCTTTCTCTTCCTATCAGATGACATATGGAGTATATTTTCTCAAAAATTAGGCTGAGTTTGGCAGTCTGGTACAGATTTTGGAGATTTATGAATGAGTTCAAAAGGAAGTGGTTTGCTTTTTGGTTTGGGATGTTTTGTTTCTTTGTTTATTTGTGTTTTGTTGTTGGTGGTGTTTCTTCGCACCTATTACCGTTCTCTACCATGGGATAGTGAATATTCAAGTGCATCTGAAATAGTACAACAGACTTTGGAAGTTCAATATCAAGAACAGAGTTTGCCTCTCCTGTGGTTTCAGCACTCAGTATCATGACCACTGCTTTCAATTCAGTTGGCAAGATTTCTCCAAGTGGGGAGAGATACGGATTTTACTGCACTCCATAAATATGACCATTTATAGGTCCCAACATATTTATGTTCCCATTCATTCAGTGCTCACTTAAACTGTCCAATTTGCTTGACCCAGTCTATAAATGTAAATTGCCTACATCTGAAACTGTCTCCTGCTTTCCAGAGTGCAGAAGTCGGAACTGTGTTACTCCCACAGATCACTGGGTCTCCAGGCAGCAGCCCTGCGGCAAGTCACTCTCCACTCTCCCTTTCTTCACACTCTCAAAAGCACTGAAAATGCTTATTGTTCCAAAGCATTAATTGAAATACTATTGGAATCAGTTACCAGATACATTTAATAGCAGTAGCAATTTCGTCTTGTTTAAAAATCTTTTTAGGCCGGGCACAGTGGCTCATGCCTGTAATCTCAGCACTTTGGGAGGCAGAGGCAAGTGGATCACCTGAGGTCAGGAGCTCGAGACTAGCCTGGCCAACACGGTAAAACCCCATCTCTACTAAAAATACAAAAATTAGCCAGCTGTGGTGGCACATGCCTGTAATCCCAGCTACTCAGGAGGCTGAGGCAGAATTGCTTGAATCTGGGAGGCACAGGTTGCAGTGAGCCGAGACCTCACCACTGCACTCCAGCCTGGGTGACAGAGCAAGACTCTGTCTCAAATAATCATCATCATCATCATCATCATCTTTTTATTTGTTTGAGGAAGTCAGGAAGCTTGACCCATGTCAAAAGAACAAATATCAACCATGTTTGCTGTTTTCTTTATGACAAGCCTAAAAATGTTTCACTGTATAGTAAGGTAGAAAGAAATTCTAGTAAGAAGTCTCCAGGATTTTAACCAGTGCTGGTCCTGTCCACTGGCATAGTAATATCCAAAGACTCCCCCTCTCCTTCTAAAGCTAGAGGTGATTTCACGAGTCTTTAAGAAACAGAGGGATTGGGAGATCTCTTGACCTCTCGAGTCATCTGCATGACTGCTTCTGCATCTATGCTGGTTGGAGAGTGTTCTTTAAATGTCACTTTTCTGTAATTCAACTCCACTTCCTCTGGTCTGTCTTCTCTGTACCCAGGGCACTCCTAAAATATTCCTTCAAGTTGTTGAAGATAGTTTTCGAGCAACTTCCCCCTTTACTTTCTTTATGCATAATAATAATCATCTTAAACTTTTCTATACTTTCTGCTTTGCATTTTTCTAATATTTTCTTCTGGGCCTCATGTCTCCAAAATAAATTGTTCCACTTCCAGGAATAAAGTAACTAAAAATATGTACACCTAATAAAACCAAACCACTGTGCACCAAAAAGGAAATTAGTAATAGAAATTAAGAATGCCAGTGCTTTGTGGATTTTTTTCTGATAAGACATCGCATCTCATTTGTGTAGCATTAGAAAACAGTTCATTGAAAAGAAAAACTGGAAAAGGCTTTGTGTTAAAATACTTGGATAACATTGTGCATAGACTGGAAATTTCTTTTTAGGAAATTTTAGAAAAGCAGATGAAGTGAAATCTTTTTTTTTTTTTTTACCTTACTTAATAATGTATTTATTAGATGAGACACTATAATGATGTCAAAAAATTTAGCACAATGCCTGGCACATACCAGATGCTCAATAAATAGTGGCTATTAGCTGATTGAACTTCATCTGTTCAAGTATATTTTCTAACGTAAAAACATTAAAAAACAAAAAAACCCTTCCTTCTAATTCAGTAATGAAGGCTAGTTAGTTGGAGAGTTTCCAGATAACTATTATATTACATAAGAATTAACAATATGAAGCCAGAAGTGTACTGAATGCTGTAAAGCTGCGAAATGGTCTGAAATACTTAATGAGTCTTAAGGTGTTATTGGGATGATAACATTTTCAGAATATGGAACTTGTTAAACATTTTCCTGCCCTTTTGGATACCACACAATGCAGAACATTCTCTGTTTATTCTTTCATCGGAGACATTTTGAGGAAAGGCAGATGTGGGGTACTATCCAAGGACTCTTTAAACAAACATGAAGTTTAATTCAATTGTTTCCTGAGAGGTTGACTTCTTCCAAAAGCCAAAGAAAATCTCTTACTAATCCAAAAGGTACAAAAATGAAGTTGAAACCATAGAACGAGAAGGGCTTGGTTTGAAAAAGTTAACGTATTTGGACAGGGATAATTATGACCACTGTGAGGCTGTGCTGTGAAGGCCATAATTCTGCTTCTGTTAAAATAAGCAGCACAATGATTCTTTTATCTTTTCATGTTTTTACCAGGAGGCTGCTAAGGCAGCTTTGATAAAGGGAGTTCCTATTTATACCAAATCTAAACACCCAGGATCAATGGGACTTTTTTCCCTATGACCTGATCATATAAAAACAATGATTTTAATAATGAGAAATCCCAAGGAAACTGTAATCCAAAAATGCCTTCTGAATTATTTTAATTAAAAATGTGAAATTATATTCAAGCAATCTAGTTTCTCAGCCTGAATGTAAAACAATATAATTTCATACAAAACATTTCTCTACCTCCTCTTGCTCCATCCCACTCAGAAATGTTTCTCCACTGTGGGAATCCCTGAAAAGTGTCTCCACGTGCTTCTCGAACTCATATTCCTGGTAAGCAGGAAGTTAGCACAGTTTCTTGTCCCTCCTCTAGCGCTCAGCCATGCCTTCTATTCTGAGAGCAGAAGTCCGGGAGATACAGCTAGTGCCTGCTGAAGGCACTGGTACTGCCATTGTCCACCAATACTGAACATGAGGCAGCTACAACCAAAGTGAAGACTGCTAATGACAGCACATAGCTGCCACGTCCTACCGTCCATCTGTGGATAGCTTACATTTTTCTTTCACATGGTAATGGAGAGGAAACAACTTGTTCCTTTTTTTCATCTTCTTTCATTGCAAAACTCTTATTTTGAGCCTCAAATCTGTGGGGGCAGGACCATGGGAGGCTATGTACTAGCAATCACCTTCCCCTCTGAAACCACTGTCCAAGGATTTATTCCCAAGCATCAGTTATGTTTATTTATTTATTTTTGAGATGGAATCTAGCTCTGTTGCCCAGGCTGGAGTGCAGTGGTACAATTTCAGCTCACTGCAACATCCACCTCCTGGGTTCAGGTGATTCTCATCCCTCAGCCTCCCTAGTAGCTGGGATTACAGGTGTGCACCACCACACCTGGCTAGTTTTTGTATTTTTAGTAGAGACAGGGTTTCACCATATTGGCCAGGCTGGTTCCTGAGCTCAAGTGATCCCCCTGCCTTGGCCTCCCAAAATGCTAGGATTACAGGCGTGAGCCACTGGGTGCAACCAAGCGTCGGTTATTTGTTTTTCCCCTAGTCTTATCAGATAGCCTATATCCAAGCTGCTGTACAGTACTCAGAGTGTTTTTCACATTTAGGTAATTTCATTGATTTCAAATTCCTTGAAACTGATAAGTCGATACTCAGGATTTTTGTGCCTGGCATATAGTACATGCTTAATAAATACTTATTGAATGGATAAACTGAGCCTACTCTATGTCCAGCACTCAGAGGACTCAGAGATAAGCAAGGTCTGGGTGTAGTGACTCACATCTGTGATCCCAGCACTTTGGGAGGTCAAGATGGGAGGATTGCTTGAGCCTAGGAGTTCGAGGGCAGCCTGGGCAACATAGCAAGGCCCCATCCCCACAAAAATAAAAAATTAGCCAGGCACAGTAGCACACACCTGTAGACCCAGCTGAGGCTGAGGCAGGAGGATCTTTTGAGCCCAGAAGGTCGAGACTGCAGTGAACCGTGATTGCACCACTGCACTCCAGCCTGTGTGATAGTGAGATCTTGTTTCAAAACAAACAAACAAACAAACAAACAACAACAGCAAAAAATAATGAGCAAGGTTTAGTTTCCGCCTTCAAGGAGTTGATCGCCTAGAAGAAGAGTCAAGGGAATAAAAGAAATCATAATTCCATAGAGACCAGAATAAAATGTTCTGGAGGAAATTGAACCTGGATATGTACAATATTCAGATCTTAGCAGCCAGTTGGCCTCACTCCATTCTCCAACCCTTTCGCATCAGCACAAATTTACTGTCTCTTATTCTAGACTGAGATCTAGTTTTCTCAAACTGTTTCTAGGGCATACGTAGCTCCTGTCACTTCACCTCATCCCTGTATGATCCATAGATAGCGCTAAGGCCTAAGCTGCCTTACATTTGAGGACCATGGTGAAGGAAGACCTCATGCTTGCATCTCATGGCATTCCTGATGTTAGTGGAGAGGAGAAAGGGGAGGGAGAGTCTATTCGTCAACTCGGGCTGCCATAATAAATGCCACAGACTGGCGCTTAAACAACCGACATTTATTTCTCACAGTTCTGGAGGCTGGAAGTTTAAGATCAAGTTGCCTGCAAGTTTGGGTTTCTCCTGAGACCTCTCTCCATGGCTTTCAGACAGCTGCCTTCTCACTGTGTGAGGCCACCACCTTTGCTCTGTGCCAGCACATGGCTGGTGTCTCTTCTTCTCATAAGGACACCAGTCCTTTTGGATTGGGCCCCACTGATTTAACCTTAATCACCTCTTTAGAGGCACTACTTCCTAGTAAAGTCACGTTAGGGATTAGGCGCTTTAACATGTGAATTTGGGGGAGATATAATTCAGTCCGTAACAAGGTTTGCAACATTTAGCTTAGGGACTTGGAATTATGCTCAGAGGTATCTGGCTGTGTTTCAGACTTCCTAAATGATTCTCTTTCTGGGCCATTCACTGTTAAAAGAATAGATCCTCTCAAAATTGGTGCACCTGCTTCAGAACCTTCAAGTGACATCATGGGCAGATAACTACTTTCACAGCTGCAGACTTTTATTTGTTTGTTCTAGATTCTTTTTTATTATGGTAAAATACCCACAACATGAAAATACCATTGGTGACATTTATTATATTTGTAATGTGTGCAACCATCACCACTGTCTGGTTCCAGAACATTTTCACCCCAAAAGGAAACCCTGTATCCATTAAGCAGTCACTTCCCCTTCTTCCTTCCTCCCAGCCCCTGACAGGCTCTGATCTACTTTGAAAGAAAAAATTTGTAGAGACAGGGTCTCACTATGTTACCCAGGCCAGTCTTAAATTCCTGGGCTGAAGCGATCCACCTGCCTCAACTCCTACAAAGTGTTAGGATCACAGGTGTGAACCACCAGGCCCAGCTCTGAGCTACTTTCTGTCTCTATGGATTTGCCTATTCTGGACATTTTATATAAAAGAGCTCAAACAATATGTTCCTTTTGTGTCTGGTTTCTTTCACTTGCCCAGTGTTTTCAAAGTTCATCTGTGTTGTAGCATGTATTCATACTTCATTTCTTTTTATGTCCAAATAATATTCCAATTGTATGACTATAACACATGTTGTATATCCGTTCATTAGTTAGCAGATATTTTAGTTATTTCCACCCTTTGGCTATTGTAAGTAGCGCTGCTATGAACATTTATATAGAAGTTTTTGTATCTACATATGTTTTCATCTCTTTGGGGTTACCTAGGAGTGGACCTGCAGGGTCATATGGTTATTCTATGCCTGACTTTTTGAGGAACTGCCAAGCTGTTTTGCACAGTGGCTTAACCATTCTACATTCCCATCAACGACAGCATTCAAGGGATCTGATTTCCCCACAACCTTACCAACATTCCCATTATCAGCATCATTACTATTATTGTCATCCTAGTGAAAGTCAAGTGGTATCTTGTGGTTTTGATTTGCATTTCTCTAATGTCTAATGATGTCCAAGGTGTTTTCATGTGCTTATTGGCCTTTTGTAGATCTTATTTGGAGAAATGTTTATTCAAGCCAGTTTTTTGGTTGGGTTGTCTTTTTGTTCTGGGTTGTAAGAGTTCTCTTATATTCTGGATACTAGATTCTTTTCATATATATGATCTGCAAATCTTCGCACATTTTGCTTTTGTTTATGCCATTCTTTTAGATATGAAGGCATTCGTGAAATAAGCCCTCTGTGAAACTCCATATCTTCAGAATGAAAATATATCCATAGTAAACATCAAAATCAAAATTAAAGGGGGTTCAGTAAAACAATGGAGTAAGGAGGGGGGATGAGAGAGAACTATGTCAATAGTTTATAATGACAAATGAGAAGAAATATAATTGAAAATATGGAAATTACTTCTCTGGAAGTCACTACGTCAATTACAAGAAAAATAAGGAGGGTGAAAAATTAAAAATCTTAAAGCAGAAACAATTTTTTCATAAATTCATGAACATTTTTGAACATAAGGTTAGGTAATCAGAAGACAATTAAAATAAATGTAAATTAACATATTTGTTTGGGTTTTAACAAAAACACTCTGACTTAAAAGAACTTTTGGTAAACCAAATGCCAATTTTCAGTACTATTTCTATTTATGAGAGAAGAGGAGAAAAAAATGAATGAACCTAGTGAAAGCCATTCTCCCTAAACAGACTGCTGACGGGTGTGCAGATGGTAAGAACCTTCTGCTCTTGCTGAAACTTGCAGAAAAACACTGTAGATCTTGCTGCTTTTAGAACTGCCAGCCAAATGAAATATGATTACCTCCATCTGATTTGTATCAACTCCAGTTAGTAAAGCTGTAAGAAATCATTTCTTTAGTTATATGGCTTGCTATTTGTACTAGTGAAGATATGTCAGAAGTTTGCTTTTAAATCAATTGAATTTTATTCATATATATATTTTTATATATATGCACAGGCACATACTGAAAGGCAAAATAACTTGAAAATATACTTTTTCAGTTAGTGACTATAGAATTTAACTTTTTAAAAAGGGGGGCGGCACTCTTTCATATGTTTTTCAATATATTTTGGCAGACTGCCTAACATTTCGTTTTGATTATCATAAATTATGATTATTACTACCTATATGTTGTAATTACTAGTTACAGCTTCTCAGAAGAAATGAGTGAAATAGTTTTGGTTGTCTGTTAAGACCAATGAGGGAATTTCTTTTTTTTTCCTACGGAAGGAACAAGACTATTTTAATATTTCCCAGTGGCACCTCCCATGCAGAACCTCACTAAATACTTGGCAAGTTATTTTATAAAATTTCAGTTCAACATTCCAGATACACAAAGAAACGATAATACAAGAGAGACAAAGTGACATAAAGGACCTTTCAGCATTGAAGACAGTCAACCACTACGTAAAGTAACTATGAAAGGGTCTCTCCTTAACGTTTAAGGAAGAAAAGAAACACAGTAATTTAAAAAAACAGAAGACGAATTTGCTCAGAGCACCATACTTCTAAGTTCACCAATTATAGATTAAATTGTAGACTATTTGGGAAAAACATTGTGTTTTAAAGGTGGCACTATCCAGTCACCAAATCAATTCCAATATGAAATGTTAAACAATTTTTTTCTTCATAAATAAACTCTGACAAATCGTGGATGTTTTGGTGAGTAGGATAAGTGGATCGTGGAAGGAGGTTGTGGCATAGGTACTGTCTGAAATAATACAATTCTAAATAGTACAATAAATACAATTCTCTTGCATTAATTGTTTTTCCAAATGGCAAAATTGAAAGTATTCACCCTCTGAACACCACCCAAATCAACTCGTGCTGCCATAGGAGCATCTCATGATCTGTACAGGACTCCCAGTTAATCAATCCTGGGCTTTCTGTAGTGGAGGCTGTGGTGACCAGCAGTGTGGTGGGTGGGCTTTGGAGTCAGGAAGAATTGGGTACAGTCCAGGCAAACCGACACGCTCTTCTTTAGGGATTGAGCAAGTATCCTCACCAGTAAAATGAGGATAGTAATACTGTCTTATTTATAGGGCTGATGTGAGGATTAAATGAAACCATGCACATGAAATTCTTAGCATGGTGCCTGGCACATAGTAAGCTCTCAATAAATGTTGGCTAATGGTATCTTCTAAGAAAATGACTCATTCTGAAAAACTCAGTCTTCCCTTGGCTTCTTCTGGTCTCTTTTTAAGTGTTATTCCTTTGATGATTTTTCTGACCTCCTTCCCCACCCTAACCTAGATTATGTGCTTCAATTGACGCTGTTCATTGTGGATAAGAGCTTTGATCATACTTGCATTCTCTTTGCTTATTCAGTTCTTTGTCTTTTTGTCTGATTTCTATGTTTTACCCTGGAGACTTTAGGCCCTATTTGAAGGAAATGGCCATGCTGTCCGGCTTCTTGATGAGTCCCAGTACCCAGCACAGAACACAGTACACTGTAAGTGCATGGCGTGTATTTCTTGACTGAATGATTTCTTGACATTGAAATTTTTTTAGCTTACTAGCTTAAGAAATTTGGTGAATAGTGCATGTAAAATATATAATTTTGTGTAGCTAAAAACGATACACAACCAAAAAACTGCAAGAAAACAAAGTGCAATGCTTGGGAAGAGGTTTAGTGAAAAGAATAAGGTGTGTGTTGGAGAGTGGGGACATAGGGTAGGGTTTTTTTTCTTGGATTTGACATTGTTGGGACAAGTGGAAGAATAATCAACAATGTCTGAATCTTCACATTAACCAGGCATACACAAGCATCCAATGGCTGCTTGAACCTGAGTGTCTTTGCTGTAAATAAAACTGCCTGTGTTCTGAAGTCATGGACTTGGAAGGGACCTTAGTGATCGTCACATCCGGTGCTCCACTTTATAGATGAAGAAACTGAGACCAGAAAAACGCAGTGATTCTCTACTAGTAGGGCTGGGTCTAGAATTCAGGTCTGCTGACTCCCAGACGGTGTGAGAAGGGGCATTCGTTCCCTTAAAAATAAGCACTGCTGCTTTAATAACATCAGCACCTGTTGTTCCAGCTTCTGCAAGAGAGAAGCTATTAATTTCTCCTTCATCAAAGCTGAATTTCTGGTCTGTCTGAACCTTGTTTTCTTCCTGACTGCAGCTGTCTAAACCACTAAAGCCACATGTTGGACGGAGGCACTTTCCTGCTGGAATCCGATAAATCACCACACCAAATATAGAAAGAAAAAGGGACACAGATCATCTTGACCGTGGTCGAATGTGGGACATCTTTGCTGAACTCTCTCCGTTCCACCTTGTGGTGGAGGCCTCCAGTCCACCAGACACAGCCCTAAGCGTGTCAACCCTGCCACAAACATCGGTGCTCTTCCTGCACAGGGCCTGGGACCATCCGTGGCCAGGACATCAGCTCCTGCAAGCCGAGAGAGTTCATCTGAGTGGCGATTTTATGATCTGCAGAGTGGAAAGTAATCATAATCCTTTGAGAAGTTTGCAGAATCGAACCGAATGTTGAATACCAAAGATCTTCACAAAGCAAGTTGAGTTTCTTCCATTATTATTGTTATTTGTGTTAGCGAGGCCTGGATTGCTTAGATTGGGTTTCCTCCCGCGCCTATTCCAGCAGGCAGACCCCGCCCTTGGCCACACCTTTCTCCTTGCCCAGGGTAGGAAAGTGAGGGGCCGCTCGGCGCCCGCGGGCGTCCCTGGGGTGGGCGGGTGGGGGAGCCGCGCAGCGCGCATGCGCTCCGGGGAGCCGCTGGCCTCTATAAGAGCGCGGCTCAGCGCGGCAGCGAGTGGAGTCAGAGCTGGCCTGGCGCCGGGCGAGGAGAGGTTGCGGGAGGCTGCAGCGCTCGGCTTCTGCCGTAGCCCGGAGGAACGAAACTTTCGTGGGAGGCTTCCATCGGTGCGCACCTCCCGAGGGCGAAGCAGCGACTGGGAGAGGGAGAGCCGGCCGGAGGCTGCCGGGCTCCTGTGAGACCGCGCTGCAGCCGGGGAGGCGGAGAAGGGGAACCGGGGCGAGCCGCCCGCCTGGATCCGCGCCCAGCAGCAGCCGCGGCCGCCGCCAGCCGGGCAGGCTCCCGGGACTGCGGCTGGGGGAGCGCAGGACCCTCGCCTGCGTCCTGGACGTTCCCGGGGTCAGGAGCGCTCCCTCTGCGACGTGCTGGGAGGATTGGCCGTCGGCCCCGCGGAGTGGAGCGTCGGGGCTGCACCCCCGTGGGCTGCCCGGGCGGCCCGGCCGGAGCCATGCGGACCAAGTTCGGGGCAGAGGAGGCTGAGCGCGGCCGGCTGCCTCACTTGCTGCCCAGAGCCTTGCGTGCACTGCCCGCCTTCGCCCCTTCTACCCGCCTGAGGGGGGAATAAAGGAGGGGAGACGGGCCCCGATTCGCGCGCGGGACCCTGAGGCTTAAACCCTGCGGCAAAGCCCTGGCTCCAGGTCCGCGGCGGCGCGCCCAGCGGTCATCCGGCTCGAGTGAGCGTCCCTTCGGGTATGCTCAGGGAGGGTCCGGTTGCCGGTGAAGCCTCCAGAGGCTTCGGGACAACAGCCCCGGGGGCCTTCTGACTGCATCCCGAGATTTCCATCAGCGAGTGCAACTCATAAGGCAGTCCCTAAGGGGACGGGGCCACCGGCTGAGGACGGGGATGGCTTAGGAGCTCCTGGACCTAGGGCCCGGCGTCGTCGCCTCCTGGGCGTCGCGGCAGAGGGGAGTGGCCCGCGCGGAAAGCGCCGCGGGACAGTCAGTGACGAAGCCCGGGGATCGCCGGGGCCACGACTTCTCGGAGACCGCCCTGCGCTCTCTGGAGACGCGCCGCCCGCGCCCAGGGTGGTGCCATGTGGGGCGGTCGCCGCTCGTCCGTCTCCTCCTCCCGGAACGCCGCTTCGCTCCTGCAGCTGCTGCTGGCCGCGCTGCTGGCGGCGGGGGCCAGGGCCAGCGGCGAGTACTGCCACGGCTGGCTGGACGCGCAGGGCGTCTGGCGCATCGGCTTCCAGTGTCCCGAGCGCTTCGACGGCGGCGACGCCACCATCTGCTGCGGCAGCTGCGCGTTGCGCTACTGCTGCGCCAGCGCCGAGGCGCGCCTGGACCAGGGCGGCTGCGACAACGACCGCCAGCAGGGCGCTGGCGAGCCTGGCCGGGCGGACAAAGACGGCCCCGACGGCTCGGCAGGTAGGGCGGCCTGTGCCCAGCGCGAAAGGGAAGACGGTTGGCGTTGCCTGGACGTCAGGGACCTGGGAGCTTGGAGAGGGGAGATTCAGGAAAGGGCCTAGGACCAGGAGGCGGAGTCTGCCTTCTGGCTTATTATTTGGTTGATGTGGGTCCCTAATTCACACCCACGGGCCTCTGTTTCTCCATCTGTCAGCCAAAGGGTGGCTTAGAGTTAATTTTCCGAACAAAATCACACTCCTAAGGCAGTGTAGGCCACAGACAGCCCCCATATTCCTTCCGACCAGGGTCCTCCGGGCCCCTCTGGCGTCTCCTGCCTCCATAGGGCTTCATGTCTTAGGGGTACCCGAAAAGACGGCGAGGGTGCGCCCCCGTCCGTGAGGGCCTGGCAGGGGTGCTTCCCTGAAGGTTCCCCGAAAGGAAGGCAGCTCCTCAGTGCTTTCCCGGGGCTGCTGCCCTGTGCCAGACGCCGCGGATTCCCATCTTCTCCACGCGGCGGCCCCTCTCCCCTGCAGCGGCCCGCCTGTGGGGCTTCTGGACTGTTTTCCTTACCACGTCAGACTTAGTAGGTGTAACATCGGAGCAGTGCCCAGCCTTGCTCTTTGTGGCTTTGATTTTCTTTTTTCTTTCAAATTGCCGAAGCCAGAGTTGGAAAGTAAACCCGTGAAAGAATTTGGTAGGTTGCACTTCACTCTTCAGAAACCTTCCGGAATGCCTCCCTGGGGTGTCTACACCAGTCACTCCGTGTGTGTGTGTGTGTGTGTGTGTGTGTGTGTGTGTGTGTGTGTGTATGTGTGTGTGTGTTATTTAGTTCGGGGGAGGGGAGGTGTAGAGGTAAAATGGCAAACGTGTCCCTGAGGGGGCGGCTCCTCCTTTTTGTGGGTCCGTTTTGTTTACCTGGGAGACTTTTCGCTAGCACCCGGAGCCTGGGTTCGGGCTGCCTGAGCTTAAAGGCACAGCGTGGTTTGTGTTTACAGAGCTGCCTCCCAGGACCTCGTGAGAGACAGCTCTTTTCAGTGCCGTTCCCTTTCGCAGTCAAGCATTTTATTAGCATGCTACTCCTATTGTTCTGCTGTCTTGAATCTGAAGAGAGCGTAATTCCAGAACCAGCGCAGTCTTAAAACGCAAGCTCAGTCTCGCAGACTGTGTGGCCATGGAAGAAAGCCCAGCGAAGCGAGCCAGACCCCGAACTGCTACAGTGAGATGTCTGCTAAACTGGGCTCATTAATGGTCTCCAAAAAGTTGGGATGGCTTTGGATTAGTCGGGACTTCTCAGGACGAGACTTCTCAGGACGAGACTTCTCAGGACGCCCTGTGTTATGCGTGGATGCTTTCTTCATGCTACTTTTAAACGTTTTTTTCCTAAAAATTGTATTTCTTTCACTTCTCTTCTGCAGTGAAGGGCAACATGCCTAATTAAGCCTGCCGGGGGGCTTATAGTAGCGTTACATTCCTTACCCCTGTGTAGTTATTTACATTTCCAATTAAAAATCCTGGAAAGAGAACAGTTATTTCTCCCCAAAACTCATTATGTGGACTGAGGCTGGTTTCAGCTAGTTTCTGCTATGATTGGGGTACATTTTTTTTTTCCTGCTTTACTACTATTAATTTATTTTTTGGTAACATATTTAGGGCTGGTGTCTTAATTTAGAGAATGAGATATTTGCAACACGCCAAGGAAAAAGCCCTGAATCCACTTCTCCAGTGATCCATAGTTAGCCTGAAGTGATAGTGTAATTAGAACAGTTCTACTGCCGGGCACCAGCTGTGCTGCAGACACTGTAGCAAGTGTTTCTACCTGCTAAAGGGGCGCTATATATAGAAATTGCTCTGTTCAGCATTGAAACTCCAGGAAATCTTCCACAGTCAGCCTTTGGTTAAATACCTACAAAGTATTGTCTTACTTACACGGCATTATTTGTCCATAATTCCACCTGGTATTATACTTTAAAAACACTGACTCCAGGAATACCAGAACAGTGAAAAGGAGCATAATTAGAAAGCCCGGCTGCCCTAATGGATGATGAAAGGGTATTCATAGAGCTGACCTCAAAGGCGTGGGCTCCTTCCTAAAATGCTTCCCCATCCGACTCTGGGCTGGCATTATGCTTTGCCAAGACCAGTAATACACAATCTGCCCCTGTGCTTGTGTATTTCCCAAAAATATAGTCAGGGGATGGGGCAGGAACACATCAGAAAATGCAGGCCCTTGGTAACATAGGGTAGAATTCCACAAAAGTGGCTCAGAAGCATTCTGCAGGCACCTCCCATCTGATTCTGTCCCTATCAATCTGCATCTCGTTTCTAAAGCCTTGTAGTGCCATCTCTATGGCTCCTAAAAGATTTTTTTAAGAAACTAATTTTATTTATTTATTTATTTATTTGAGATGGTATTTATTTATTTATTTACTTATTTACTTATTTGAGATGGAATCTCAGTCTGTTGCCCAGGCTGGAGTTCAGTGGCACAATTTCGGCTTACTGCAACTTCTGCCTCCTGGGTTCAAGTGATTCTCCTGCCTCAGCCTCCAGAGTAGCTGGGATTACAGGTGCGTGTCACCACGCCCAGCTAAATTTTGTGGTTTTAGTAGAGACCGGGTTTCACCATGTTGGCCGGGCTGGTCTTGAACTCCTGACCTCAGGTGATCCACCCACCTCAGCCTCCCAAAGTGCTGGGATTACAGGCGTGAGCCACCGTGTCCTGCCAGGAACTAATTTTAAAATGGAGTTTGCTAGTGGTTTTATCAAAAGGTTTTTATTTTTACTTTTTATGGTTTTCTATTTTAAAATCAGCTACCCGGGTGAAGTGCGACGGCCGCTGCTGTATGCTCTGAGGGCTGTCGCTGTGCACTCTTGCCTTCTTGGCTTGCTGTGGGTGACTCTTCTTCCTGGAACACGTCTCGTTGCTCCTGATGTTTGCTCTTGGACATTGTTTCAGGATGGCCCGATGCCTGGAATAACTTCCCTCCACCTCCACACAGACCCCGTCACCTGGACCCAATGCCACCCAAGGACCCTGGCTTTTGCTAGGGAAGAGTGAAGAGGGTCTTTTTAAAACCCCTCCTTGACCCTCTTGTGCCTTACAGATGCCTTTTGGAAATGGTAGTGACTTAGAGTCTGGCCTAAATTTTTGACTTAACTGCTTATGAAAAAAGAACTTGCTAAAGAATGGTAAAAAGAAATTTGCGGCCGGGCGCGGTGGCTCACGCTTGTAATCCCAGCACTTTGGGAGGCCGAGGCGGGCGGATCACGAGGTCAGGAGATCGAGACCACGGTGAAACCCCGTCTCTACTAAAAAATACAAAAAATTAGCCAGGCGTGGTGGCGGGCGCCTGTAGTCCCAGCTACTCGGAGAGGCTGAGGCAGGAGAATGGCGTGAACCCGGGAGGCGGAGCTTGCAGTGAGCCGAGATTGTGCCACTGCACTCCAGCCTGGGCGACAGAGCGAGACTCCGTCTCAAAAAAAAAAAAAAAAAAAAAAAAAAAAAAGAAATTTGCAAGGAACTTAAATAACTTTCTGGGGGGAAAAAAGACTTTTAAATAAGTTAAAGTCATTATTACTATGAAGGTCCTACAACAATATGGTAGGGCAGACTTAAGTTTGGACAGTTCAATTATGGTAGGAAGTTTAGAACCCTAACCGTCTTAACCTATTAAACCCATATTTTTGCTAAATTGGATATCTGGCTCAATCAGTCTTGCAGTTGATGAGTTGAACTAAATATTAACAGTTTGCTTCTAGGGGCTGACCTTCCATGCCTGTAGGGTCTTAGGACCTTTCTAAGCACTTGATAAAGAACGGTGCATCTTACGGACTCCTAATATGTGAACAAATTAGCCCAGTGTAGGTCTTTCAGCTGTGGGTATCAGTGTTGCTCATTCATTCATTGCCATTGCCAGTCGGCGATTGGTACTGTGTTCCTAGAGTAAATCATAATGTTGTGTTTCTGTCCTTTGCTTCAGTGCCCATCTACGTGCCGTTCCTCATCGTTGGCTCCGTGTTTGTCGCCTTTATCATCCTGGGGTCCCTGGTGGCAGCCTGTTGCTGCAGATGTCTCCGGCCTAAGCAGGATCCCCAGCAGAGCCGAGCCCCAGGGGGTAACCGCTTGATGGAGACCATCCCCATGATCCCCAGTGCCAGCACCTCCCGGGGGTCGTCCTCACGCCAGTCCAGCACAGCTGCCAGTTCCAGCTCCAGCGCCAACTCAGGGGCCCGGGCGCCCCCAACAAGGTCACAGACCAACTGTTGCTTGCCGGAAGGGACCATGAACAACGTGTATGTCAACATGCCAACGAATTTCTCTGTGCTGAACTGTCAGCAGGCCACCCAGATTGTGCCACATCAAGGGCAGTATCTGCATCCCCCATACGTGGGGTACACGGTGCAGCATGACTCTGTGCCCATGACAGCTGTGCCACCTTTCATGGACGGCCTGCAGCCTGGCTACAGGCAGATTCAGTCCCCCTTCCCTCACACCAACAGTGAACAGAAGATGTACCCAGCGGTAACTGTATAACCAAGAGTCACTGGCGGGTTCCTTTACTGAAGGGAGAGGAAGGCAGGGGTGGATTCTCGAGGTGGAAGTCCGCACATGTCGGTGGTATTTATGGCACGATTCCTTTGGATGGCTTCATTTGCCCCCAGACTGTATGAAAACATCTCCGAATTAGCATTTCTGGATATGTTTCACCCAGGGTACCATTGATTTATGATGGAAAACCGGCCTCAGCTGGAGATGACTGTGATGTTGCTGATGGGTGTGTAACAGATGCTTGAGTCCCAAGTGCCCTTGAGATCTGGTTGGCGAAAGAATTTTATAAACTGATAAATTAAGGGTTTTTATTATGTTGTTATTATTATTTCTTTTTTGTTGTTGACTGCACAAGATCAAAATGCCTGTTATCTCCCTTTTACCTGGGCCTTTTTTTTTTTTTTTTTAGTCCAACAAGGTCTTGCTCTGTTGCCCAGGCTGGAGTGCAGTGGTGTGATCTCGGCTCACTGCAACTTCAGCCTCCTGGATTCAAGCAACACTCCTGCCTCAGCTTCTCAAGTGGCTGGGATTAAAGGTGCCTGCCCCCACGGCTAATTTTTTGTATTTTTTGTAGAGATGGCGTTTCACCATGTTGGCTAGGCTGGTCTCACACTGCTGACCTCAAGCAATCTGCCTGTCTCAGCCTCCCAAACTTCTGGGATTACAGGCGTAAGCCACCGCGCCCAGCCTGAGCGTTTTTTTTTTTTTTTTTTTTTTTTTTTAATGCATCCAAGGTTAAGGGGAAGACACAAATAACAGGACTATTCTAAAAGGAAACCTGTTCGAACTCTGAGATCAGTCATCAGTCTCAGTATTCCATAGGCACACCTTAATTTCATTGTAAAAAGATATATATATTTTGTCTATTTTTGTGCTTTTGGGGGCCTATTTTGTGCTTTTTTACCTTGTGTAGAGATCTTATTACAAAGTGATTTTCTACATTAAAAAGAGACTGAAATAAATTGTATAGTTACTTAACTAATGAAGACATTTCAGAACTCTGTGATGATTTTAATCTTGAAGTAGTAGGTGGTGTAGTCATAAAACCATTCATCCCCTTCTTGATTGTATCTTAATTTTCTGGCTTTAAGGTGACATCTGAGAGGTAATGCATTCTTTTTTATACTGAAATCATTAACTATCACCTGCTGCTTCTCTGAGTTACTTTTGATTTTGCCTTGCAGTTGTGGTTTGGCATTTCCTTCTGTTTGGTTTTCAGATCCCCATGTCTGTATAGTCCTGAGTGCAAGTAATTACTATACTTATAAATGAAGATCAGTATTTCTGCCTAGATCTGATAAAACATTTTCTTGTCTTAGTTATAAAAATTCAAAGAAATGTGTTACAAAGATACTTGGTATAGCTCCTCAGCCATAACCTAAGACTTGGGATGAAATTTAAACCAGATATGATTTACTCTGCAGATCATAAGGCTTTTTATACTCCTGTTATCAAAATGGCTTATTTTTCAGGCAATAGGGACTGTTAAGTCAAGAGAAAAGCTTTTCAAAGAAGTATTGCCTTTCTTCTCCCACACAGTTCTTGATTTCCTCTCTCTTTCAGGCCTCAACAGGCACTGTATTCATTGCCAATGTTCCAAATTATCAAATTCAAGTGAATTTATTTGTGTGTTGGTTACTTATAAAAAAAAGATAACTTTAAGGATGTCCAAGTAAATTTCCAACTGCTAGCACAACCAGTATTTTGTAATTAAACAAATCGTTGTATGGTATTGTCTTCTACACATTTATATCTATAGATATCGATCATCTTTCTATTCTGTCTGTTTCATGACTGAATAATGTAAAACCATTGTTGGCAATTGGTATCATCAAAGATACTCATTTTTTAATAACCAAAGGCTGGGGAAAATCATTTTACTTATTAATAAATATTTTATGATGTGAATTCCTAGGGGAGTTGGGTTTCTGTTTTCATTTTCATCGTACTTGGTAATTTTTCAGATGGCCTAGTGAACCCTGTTAATAGAATAAAATTTCTAAAAATTATGAATATTGCTTTCTAGAAACAAGGGCCTACTTTTCAAAGTAATCAATATCTGGGAAACTTACGTGAATGTTCTATGAGTCAGTGAGTATTATTTTACAGGTTTCATGGGAAATGTTGACCGCACAAAAGAAACAGTTCTTTTGGAATCATTATATTATGAGGCTAATGGGTGTTCCCTGTATTGTCTTTGATGGTGGATTCCTGCTTACCTCTGGAAGTGGAATTCCTAGAGCTTTGGAATTTAAAGGGATCTCAGATGTCACCCAGCCTAAAGATTGGCAAGCTTTTTATTTTTTTTTTTTTTCAGTAAAAATCCAGAGACTGGCTGGGCTCAGTGGCTCACCCCTGTAATGGCAGCACTTTGGGAGGCCAAGGCGGGAGGATCACTGGAGACCAGGAGTTCCAGACAAGCCTGGGCAACATAGTGAGACTCCATCTCTACAAAAAAAAGAAAAAATAAATAAAAATTAGCTGGGCATGGTGGCGTACTTGGTAGTATCAGTGATTTGGGAGGTTGAGGCATGAGGGTCACTTGGAAGCTCAGGAGTTTGAGGCAGCAGTGAGTTATGATTTCACTACTACATTCCAGCCTGGGTGACAGAGTGAAAACCTGTCTCCAAAAAAATAAGAAACAAAGATCCTGAGAGTAAATATTTTAGGTTTTGCCAGCCATATGGTATCTAGCAGCCATTCAGCTCTGCAGTAGCAGCACAAAAGCAGCCATAGATATACATAAACAAATGAGCAAGTCTGTATGCTCATAACACCTTTTTTTTTGGGGGGGGGACAGAGTCTCACTCTGTCGCCCAGGCTGGAGTGCAGTGGTGCGATCTCGGCTCACTGCAAGCTCCGCCTCCTGGGTTCACACCATTCTCCTGCCTCACTCAGCCTCCTGAGTAGCTGGGACCACAGGCACCTGCCACCACGCCCGGCTAATTTTTTGCATTTTTAGTAGAGATGGGGTTTCACCTTGTTAGCTAGGATGGTCTCGATCTCCTGACCTCGTGAATCGCCCGCCTCGGCCTCCCAAAGTGCTGGGATTATAGGCATGAGCCACCACGCCTGGCCAAAACCTTCTTTATATGCACTGAAATTCAAATTTCACATGATTTTGACATGTCATAAAATAATCTTCAATGTTTTCCCCAAAACATTTCAAAATGTAATTGTAAGCTCCAGTGCTGTACAGAAGCAGGCAGTGAGCAGGATTTCCCTGGCAGGGTATAGTTTGTCAGTCCCTCATCGAATCCTCCCTTCCCCTATGCAGGAGTCACCTCTGTGACATTTTTGGCACTCTTTTTTAAACAGAGGGATGGAAAATGCTTGCTTTTCTTAGCATGAGATTGTATAGTTCTTCTATGTGGTAATTAAATACCATGATTAAAACAAAAAAAAAAACACACCTTAATGAATGAATTTTTCATT
Organism: Nomascus leucogenys; assembly: GCF_006542625.1. Classification (NCBI taxonomy): domain Eukaryota; kingdom Metazoa; phylum Chordata; class Mammalia; order Primates; family Hylobatidae; genus Nomascus; species Nomascus leucogenys. Next base: position 57,689,584 of record NC_044385.1, read on the forward strand.
TAGTGACTGCTACTTGGTTTTCCAAAAGTATAACATTATTAGAAGCAACCTCTCAGATCTTTTCAGTTTTGGTAAGAGCTGGAAAAATTTAGCTGACAAAGCAAAAATGTTCCACTACCTGGTTTAAGGACACCTTCCTTGTCATGAAATATGAATCAGAACCTATAAAGGGTAATTTGCACCCTGTAGAAATATTCTAAATTCTGTCATTTATAGATAGAAAAATAGTTTGCTGCTGTACATTTTCTGCTGTATCTAAACCTCTAGTGTAGGTTTATGATAGTTCCAGGGGATTCTATATCCCTGCTTATAGGACAGAGACTCAGACTCTGACTGCAAGAAAGAAGAAATTAACCAGCTCGTTGTTTCTATGAAGAGCGTGAAAACTACTCATCTGTCATTTCTGCTGCCACTGGAGAAGTTAAGATTTAGCAATAAGATCAACATCCAAGGTGGCAAAAATACCATTAAGACAAGTGTGCTTTGGTTTCGCATATTTCCTCTGCAACACACACTTTCATGTAGCTTTCCATTTCTGATTACGTTCTCATAAGCTTGACTAATGAAATATTTCAGCTATTAAATTTACCTTGAGCTCATTCTTTTAAGATTGCCCAGTTTTATTTCACAAGCTCTGTAACCCATATTTTCTTCTTGTTTTGTTACAAATGCTGATTTTTTTTTTTTTTCGAGACAGGGTCTCACTGTGTCACCCAGGCTGGAGTGCAGTGGTGCCATCATAGCTCACCACAGTCTTGAACTCCTGGGCTCTAGGGATCCTCCTGCCTTGGCCTCCCAAAATGACAAATAAGATTTAAGTTCCTTTCAGAAGCCTTGCCTGAAGAAACCATGAAGGTTAGAACAAAGTTGGTGATGAAAGTCAGGGCAAATGTTCAGAAATGGACTGAATCCCAGAGAGAAAGTTTGAATGGTGCTAAAAGTTGAGATCGTAAAGAGTTTAGAATAACACATTCTCTTCTGTTTGGCCCTTACCTTGTAGTCGCAGTCAAGACTAGTCCTTTTTTCTCTCAGGGGCTTTGTCTCTGTTTCCTGCAAACTCACAGTGGTCTTTTGCTAAAAGTGCAAGTTCCCTACCATATATATTCTCAATGAGTTTTTCAAGTGGGTCAGCAGTTGAAATTAATAAACAGCAAGCTTGCTTTTAGTTGCTTGAGCTTCCTAAATGCTTAAAGGGAGTAAGTTTGTTTCTTTTTAGTGGATTTCAGAATGGAGACTTCTCATTCACTTAGCCTGGTCTTCCTCCAGTCAATCAGAATGGTCTCATGAAAATACACAGTGTGCACTTCACCCATGTCTGGGGCTGACTTCCACTCATAGAAGTTGGGGGGAGCTCATGGGAATCTGGGGAGAGAAGTGATGCTGGGCAGACAGAGAGACCAGACTGACCCTGTCAGTCGTGAGGATAGAAAATAAGCATCCCAGGCACTTGCCAGCCCTACTGGACTGAGTTACTGCTAAGTAAATAATGCATCAGCAGTAATGGCTCAATGAACTTTCTAGGATTTTAAAAAATGTGGTCACTTCCCATTTTGCTTATTTCTCTTGCCTCTTAAGGGAACAACCAAACCCTCTGAGGAAGCTGCATGATCTTACAGCGGCACTGCTCTCAAACAGAGCAATCTCAAGGCATGGGATGGGGAGTACAGAGGCTTTAAACTCACCAGAAAGTATGTCGACTCTGCGGCCTGCCAGAGAAGGGACGGGGAAGACCTGGGTCTGGGTCTGGGCCTGGCCACTAAGGAAACCACACCTTTTGTGCTCAAGTTTTGTGCACCTTTTATGTTTAAAAGGGGGCAGCTGAAATACTGCAATGAGGAATGAAGCATGCATACAAAAGACAACACCCTTCCTCATCACTCAAACTTAATCCTCCTTTTATTCTACTTGCTTAGATTGTAGAGCTTTGAGGACATGTTTTCTCTCTCTCTCTCTCTCTCTGTCTGTCTCAGAGCTGGAGATCAGCTATTTTCATTCAGCCCATTCATTCAAAAATACCTATATCAAATATTTCTTTGCCTTCTGAAATGTTTTCTTAACTGAAAACACTAATGTTTTTGTGATTCAAGTGCCTATCAGAGATTAAGTGAGAGATAACAAAGAATTAGAAATTACGAACTCTGGCCGGGCATGGTGGCTCATGCCTGTAATCCCAGCACTTTGGGAGACCCAGGTGGGTGGATCACCTGAGGTTACGAGTTCAAGACCAGCCTGGCCAACATGGTGAAACCCCAACTCTACTAAAAATACAAAAATTAGCTGGGCATGGTGGTGGGTGCCTGTAATCCCAGCTACTCAGGAGGCTGAGGCAAGAGAATCGCTTGGACCCGGGCGGTGGAGGTTGCAGTGAGCCAAGATTGTGCCACTGCACTCCAGCCTGGGCAACAGAGCGAGACTCCATCTCAAAAAAAAAAAAAAAAAAAAGAAAAAGGAAATTACTAACTCTTCTTGAAAATCACTGCAGTGTACTAGATAGATATGTTTTTTAGGGCACTAATTTGCATTTTCTCTCCTTTGCTCTCTCTTTTTTTTTTTCTGTATAGAATCATTTATCAGTGAAAAATGGAAAAATAAAACCCTAGGAAAACACTCAGTTACTCTTCTCAAAGATGTTATGTGTTTTTGGATATCAACTATAACCCTGTGTCACCATGACAGAATAACTTGGAGATAAAATTACAGCTTTGAATGGAGATTTGGCTGTGAGGGTCATTTTGCCATTCCCAGTTAAATCTTCATAATATCTTCACCATTTATACTGAGAATTGAAGGACCTAGATGCAAATCAAGAACAATAAGTTTAAAATTAATGCTTTTTAAAACTTCTAAATTATAAATAATAACAGTAAAAAAAAAGTTGGTAATGGAGCCTTAAGACGAATTTTAAGCATGACAACTTGCATCTTAATTTTAACCATCTTGAAATGTAGGTCTTTCCATTTAGAAAAATCATAGGTTACACTACATTATTTACTCAGCAGACTTCACAGCTGGAGAAGATTGATTGCCATCCGTAACGTGTATATAAAATTGCCACATGTGTGTATACACATGTGTACAGAAGGATCATAGGAAAATTTGAAACAGAAAGAACTTATTATATGAGGCTATCTTATCCAAGACTCTGTTCTCAATTCTTGGCTGATTGTTAAAAGAGGAGTTTACAGTGCTCAGCTCTGCTTGTCTCAGCTGTAGTTGATTCTATCAAACCTCCTCTGGAATGGGATGGACCTGAGTTAGAACCTAGTTCTACCACTTGTGCCGTGGCATTTGGTGTGCACTTTATGTCTTTGAACCTTGGAGCATTCTCTGTAAAAGGGGATTGGTGTGGGGACAGAAGCATATAATATTGCGCCGTGCTAGTGGTATCCAATAGATTTTTGTAATAAGCGTATAATTTAACTTCTTTCCAGACATTTTAAATCTTTCCAATATAGAAAAATATATACATTTATATTGACAAAATATGTCAAATAGATATAGATCCTTAGAACCGGTTTAAGATATTTTTCTTATTTTGGTTCCAGTAACAAATCCATAGTGTTTTACCGAGGAAGGCCTAAATTTATTGTATTTTTAGATTGACTAAGTGACTTGTACAGAGTTGACTTTCTCTGTCCCTTGAGTCAGTACTATGCTTTGGAATGCCCTAAGTGGTCTTGTCTTACTTCTCTGCACTGTTGCTTTGTAGTCACAGGACATCTCATTCTTCTATCTCTGCTGGGCTTGGCTCCTCCCCGTGAGCCTTTCTAGCCTGCCTCTGGGCATCTCTCTGAACCGATCAAGGTTCAGTCAGGAATATAGACCAAATCATTTTATTTTACAATCATTTATTACTTATTGATTTATTTTGAGATAGGGTCTCACTGTCCCCCAAGCTGGAGTGTAGTGGCGCGATCATGGCTTACTGCAGCCTCGACCTCCTAGGCTCAAGCAATCCTCCTGCCTCAGTCGCCCAAGTAGCTACAGGGTCACCACCACACCAGGCTAATTTTTTTATTTTTGGTAGAGACAGAGTCTTTCTATGTTGCCCAGGCTGTCTTGAACTCCTGGGCTCAAGCGATCAGCTGGCCTTGGCCTCTCAGAGTGCTGGGATTATAGGCATGAACCACTGAGCCTGGCCTATTTTATTTTATTTTTCTTCTTCTTATTTTTTTTGAGACTGAGTCTCGCTCTGGCACCCAGGCTAGAGTGCAATGGCACAATCTCGGTTCACTGCAACCTCGGCCTCTGGAGTAGCTGGGATTACAGGCACCCACCTCCACACCCAGCTAATTTTTGTATTTTCAGTAGAGACGGGGTTTCGCCATGTTGGCCAGGCTGGTCTTGAACTCCTGACCTGAGGTGATCTGCCCACATTGACCTATTTTAATTTTCTACTGAATTATTTATAACCTACACACAGTAAAGTACACAAATCTTAAATGTATAGCTCAGTAAGCCATCACCCAGATCAGGAGACAGAAAAAATCCCGTTAATAGTCCCCTTCAAAGACAAATGCTCCTCTGATCTCCATCTCTATGGATGAGCTCTGCTTGGCTTTGAACATCATATAAATGGAATCACACCGTAAGTACTCTTTGGTGTCCAGCTTGTTGTTGTTCCTTTCCATTGCTGTCTGGTATTCCATTCTGTGTCTGTACCATAATTTTTACATCCATTCTACTATTGATTAACATTTAGGTTCTTTTCAGTTTTGTGCTATTAGGAAGAATGCTGGCAGGAACAATTAAAAACATTTAAACATCAGCCTGGGCGCAGTGGCTCACACCTGTAATCCCAGCACTTTGGGAGACCAAGGTGGATGGATCACCTGGGGTCAGGAGTTCAAGACCAGCCTGGCCAACATGGTGAAACCCCGTCTCTACTGAAAATACAAAAATTAGCTGGGCGTGGTGGTGTGCACCTGTAATCCCAGCAACCTGGGAGGCTGAGACAGGAGAATTGCTTGAACCTGGGAGGCAGAGGTTGCAGTGAGTCAAGATCATGCCACTGCACTCCAGCCTGGGCAAAAAGAGTGAAATTCCATCTCAAATAATAATAATATTAATTATTATTATTTTAATAATATTAATTATTATTATTTTAAGAATATTAATTGTTATTTTAATAATATTATTTTAATAATATTAATTATTATTTTAATAATAATATTATTTTAATAATATTATTATTTTAATAATAATATTATTTTAATAATATTATTATTTTAATAATATTAATTATTATTTTAATAATGTTAATTATTATTTTAATAATAATATTAATAATTATTATTATTATATTAATATTATTTTAATAATAAATATTAATAGGGCTGAGGGCACAAAGGAAGGAAGAGGTTGAGGGTATTGGAATCTAAAAGCTTGAAAGAGAGGCCCTGCCATGCTCAGGGAGGGGCCTCTGGCAGCTGGTCCCAGTGCCCCATGGGGACACATTGAGGCTGGTTCTGAGAGTGCAGAGAAAACCCTGGAGACTGGTACCAGCTGCTGCCAGGGTGATGGCTGAGACTACAGAAGATACTGGCAGGACAGAGGGAAAGCCAGTTCCTCTCTCTCCTTCAGGCTTGCAGTCTACCTCTACTGCCCCCTATTGGCAGAGCCTAGCACACCTCTTGCATGGCAGAGCCTTGTATGTAGTGAAGGATCAGGTTGGAAGTCAGTAACTGGCACACCTCAAGGAGAGACTATGCCTTGCAACATGAATAGTTCTTATGACATTCTTCATCTTTCTGATGTGTGTGTTCCAATTGTATTAATCTACTTATTATAAGCATTTATAAAGTCAGTGATACTTAAAATAATCATACATCTCATTTTAATGCAAAAATAAAAATTGGATACTCCATTAAAACCGAGTTTAATAGCATTCCCTGGGCAGTTGTATTGCTGAGGATTTTGCAGGCATCTTTTTCAGGGCCTGTTTGTAGATGGACATTCTTTTTTGGTTTTTGAGACAGGATCTCAACTTTGTTGCTGGGCTTGAATTCAGTGGAATGAGCATGGATCACTGCAGCTTTGAACTCCTGGGCTTATGTAATCCTCCCACCTAAACGTGCTGAGTAGCTGGGACTGCAGGCTACTCAGTGGACTGCCACCACACCTAGCTAATTAAATTTTTTTTTTTTTTTTGTAGAGACGGAGCTTCCCTATACTGCTCAGGCTGGTCTCAAACTCCTGGGCTCAAGTAATCCCTTGGCCTCAGCCTCCCAAAGTGCTGGGATTACAGGTGTGAGCTGCTGTGCCTAGCCTAGAAGTCACTCTGTTGAGCTGAAGCACAGGTGCTGGAGGACATGAGAGTTAGATTTAGGTCCCTATTTCACCTCTGACAAGTGTGTGACAATCAGGAGACCTCTCTGAGCTTTGGCTGGTTGAAATGGAACTCACAGTCACATCTTCTCACAGGGAAGTTGTATGGATTAAGTGAGACAGTACAGCAGTGCCTACCAGCACAGCTTTCTGCTAACATGGTATTGCTTTTGTAGGCAAGAGCTCTGGTTTTAGGTAAGTGGTGGGGTTTCCTTGGTTAAGTTTTAAACCATCTTTAAAACCTCACCTCGCCACATTCTAATTCGATCCTTTTTTTTTTTTTTTTTTTAGATGGAGCGTCGCTTTGGTTGCCTAGGCTGGAGTTCAATGGCATGATCTTGGCTCACTGCAACCTCCGCCTCCTGGATCCAAGTGATTCTCCTGCCTCAGCCTCCCAAGTAGCTGGGATTACAAGCATGCACCACCACATTGGCTAATTTTGTATTTTTAGTAGAGACAGAGTTTTGCCATGTTGGCCAGGCTGGTCTCGAACTCCTGATCTCAAGCGATCCACCCACCTCGGCCTCCCAAAGTGATGGGATTACAGGTGTGAGCCACACCTGGCCTGGGTCCTTTTATAGTTCCTCTGTTTTCATGTTATCCCACAATCCTTAGAAATCAGGCGACGGGAACAAAAAGCAGTAGCAATGGGTAGAAGATAGTCCTGCTGTCTGCTCCTCTCACATACACTTGGTATAGTTAGTTCCTCTTTATTCCTCATTTCTGTAGCACTTGCTGTATTCTGATTTCATTCTGCCTGGCATTGCATCTAAATGTGTACATGTCCTCTTAGATGGTGAGTTCCTGAAGGTAGAAACCAAGATTTCTTCATCTATAGAGGGATCCCAGCACCTGGTACAATGCCTGCACACAATAAAGCAGTCCTTGCTAGCACAATGCCTGCACACAGTAAGAGGGTCCCTGACTTACGATGGCTTGACTTATTTTTCAACTTTGCCATGGTGTCAAAGCGATACATACTTAGTGGAAACTGCACTTCAAGAACCCATACCACCATTCTATTTTTCATTTTCATATGGTAATCAATAAATTACATGAGATGTTCGACACTTTATTATAAAATAGGTTTTGTGCTAAATGGTTTTTCCAAATTTCAGGCTAATGTAAATGCTCTGAGCACATTTAAGGTGTTTCATAGGTTAGGTGTATTAAATGCATTTTCAATTTCCAACATTTTCAACTTGGCGTGGGTTTATCAGGATGTAGCCTCATTGTAACTTGAAAAGCATCTGCACATTTTAAATTAATATTTGTAGAGGTAAAAAAATGTGTACATAAGGATTTTAAGTATTTCAAAAGGAAGTTAAGAGATAGCCTTAGGCTAAGACAATACCATATTTATTTAAACTAAGCATTATATGGACTATATAACTAGGTGTTATATGGACTAGCTACAGGCTTTTCTTTGATTATGAAAATTTTAAAGTAGCCAGTGAGTTCACAATGCCTGAGATAGAATAGGAACATTAGTCCCTTTTCCTTTGTTCCAGGACCTTTTGTTTGGTGACTTTCGTGCAGATGATACTTGCTGCTTCTTTCTAGATTTTAGTTGCTGTTTAGCAACAAACATTTGGTCTAACAGAACCAAGTGAGGATGGCAAAGGTTTAAAACCACCAGAGCTATCCTAAAGCAATTTCTTTCACTAGTAAATTGTAAAGCTAAGCATGACCCAGAGTGGATTTTTTTTTTTTTTTTTTTTTGAGACGGAGTCTCGCTCTTTCACCCAGGCTGGAGTGCAGTGGCGCGATCTCGGCTCACTGCAGGCTCCGCCCCCCCGGGGTTCACGCCATTCTCGTGCCTCAGCCTCCCGCATAGCTGGGACTACAGGCGTCTGCCACCTCGCCCGGCTAATTTTTTGTATTTTTAGCAGAGACGGGGTTTCACCATGTTAGCCAGGATGGTCTCGATCTCCTGACCTTGTGATCCGCCCGCCTCGGCCTCCCAAAGTGCTGGGATTACAGGCGTGAGCCACCGCGCCCGGCCGACCCAGAGTGGATTTTTTCTAGCTTTTATTCTTAATGAATTTTCAATTTTTTGACCAGGGTAATATTTCTATATTAGTTTTAGTTTTAAGGAACTTCGTATCTAATGAAAGGCACATTGGAACAGAAAGACTTCTTTTTGTCTAAGGATCAGTATTCATCCAGCAACCATTTATTGAAACATAAAAGAGGCCGGGTGCAGTGGCTCACACCTGTAATCCCAACACTTGGGGAGGTCGAGGTGGTTGGATCACCTGAGGTCAGGAGTTCGAGACCAGCCTGACCAATGTGGTGAAACCTCGTCTCTACTGAAAATACAAAAATTAGCTGGGCATGGTGGTGTGCACCTGTAATCCCAGCTGCAGGTGCTGAGCTGAGCTGCAAGTGGGAGGCTGAGACAGGAGAATTGCTTGAACCTGGGAGGCAGAGGTTGCAATGAGCCAAGATCACTCCACCGCACTCCAGCCTGGGCAAAAAGAGTGAAACTCCATCTCAGAAAAAAAAAAAAAAAACAAAGAAAAAGAAAAAAGAAACATTAAAGAGGCTGATTTGATTCAGTGACATTTTTGCAATGTGGTTATTAAGAACTGTGCTTGCCAGATGGCCTTTGAGCCCCTATGCATCTTTATGATTAACAGAAAATGAATTGGCTATGTTGATATGACCACAGTTCACCTTTCCATACATGGCATATAGTGTTCAATGCCTGCTTGTGGCCTTGATTTGCCAGAGAGAGGAATTCAGAGTGAGAGGCTCTAGTTGGACATCACCCACAGGCTGCTCGGTTCCTGAAGTACGCACATATTTCTGTTTGGCGGGCCTGCTGCAGGCACTGCCAGATCAGTAGCACAGAGTGTCTTTCATGAATTTAATGGGAGTGCAGGTCAGGTCTATATTTTATGACATCTCACATCTTATTGATTGGGAAACAGCTGTAAAACCTTGTCTTAATTCAATATTTACTGTAGCCATCATTGATAATGCATCAGTGGAATATTTTATGACTTTACAAGATCTTTTCACAGGAATGAACTCATCCTAGAGGCAATCTTCTCCTTTTCCCTATTAGTCTCTTTGAATCCCCAGAGTTATCCTGTCTCCACACTGTCTTGGTACCTTGAATGCACTTCACTTATCACATTGCGGTAGAACAGAAATGACCACAGATTCTTTCAAACTCCTTCCATGGAGAAGTGGGAGTGCAAGCCCCTGCCCTTGAACCTGGGTGGGTACTGTGGTTCTGTACCAAAAGAATTTCATGAAGGAATGCTGAGCCTGTCTCCTGGTCCAGGCCTTGGAGCCTGGCAGCTTCTATTTCCTGGCTCCTGGGACACTCAGTCGTGGAGCCCTGAGCTGCTGCGTAAGAAGTCTGACTATTCTGAGGCTATCATAGTGGAGAAACCACATGGCGAGGCCACAGGGAGAGGCCCTGAGATGTCAGAAAGAGATGGAGATGCCCAGACAACCTACTTTGGTCTGCTCCAGCTGCTGTAATAGAGTTCTACAGACCGGGGACCTTAAATAGCAAGCATTTCTTTCTCACAGTTTTAAAGGCTGGAAGTCTGAGATTGGGGTGCCAGCGTGGTTGGGGTTTGGTGAGAACCCTCTTCCTGGTTTGTAGATGGCTGGCTTGTAGATGGCTGGTTTGTAGATGGCTGGCTACTCTCTTCTTCTCAGGGCACTAATCCCATCACAAGGGTGTCACCCTAATCACCTCCCAAAGGCCCCACCTCCTAATATCATCATCTTGAGGGTTAGGGTTTTAACATATGAATCTGGGTGGAGGGACAGAACACTCAGTTCACAGCACAGCCCCAGCCATTTCAATCATCCCAATTGAGATTCCAAACCTCATGGATCAGAGATAGGTCATTCCTGCTGGGCACTCTCCAAACTGCAGATTAGAAAAAAAAAAAAAGTTTGATTTTGTAAAAATTGTGGTAACATGTGCATAATAAAATTTTAACCATTTTGAAGTGGACAGACAGTTCAGTCCACTGACGCACCTTCACAGCACTGAGCAACCACCGCCACCACCACCTCCAGCAATCTTTCAGCTTCCCAAACTGAAACTGTACTGGTTACACACGAACTTCCAATTCTCCCTCCCCCAAGCCCCATTCTACTTTCTGTCTCTATGAATTTGACTACTCTAGGCATCTCATATAGGGGAAATGTATAATATTTATCTTTTTGTATCTTGTTTATTTCACTTAGCATAATGTCTTCAAGGTTCATCCAAGGTTTATTCATACACTTGTTGTAGCAAGTGTCAGAATTTCATTCCTTTGAGAGGCTAATATTCCATTGTCTCTATAGACCACACTTTGTTTACCCATTCATGCATCGATGTGCATTTGGGTTGTTTTCATCTGGCTATTGTGAAGACTGCTGCTGTGTGTGGGTGTACAAATATCTCTTTAAGATCCTGGTTTTAATTCTTTTCGGTATATACCCAGAAGTGTGACTGCTGGATCATGTGATAATTTTATGTCTAATTTTGTTGGTTGGTTTTTTTTTTTTGAGATGGGGTCTCACCATGTTGCCCAGGCTGGTCTGGAACTCCCAGACTAGAGCTACCTTCCTGTCTCAGCCTCCTGAGTAGCTAGGACTACAGGTGCCTGCCATTATACCCAGCTATTCAATTTTTAATAGAACCTGTTGCTATTTTAAGCCACTAAGTGCTGAGGTGGTTTGTTGCCTAATAATAGATAACTTTTTGGCTGTACCCCGTATATTTACATGTCTGTCTCCCCTCCTGAGCTGAGGTCTTTGGGCGCCTTATTTCTCTGTATCGTTAGCATAGAGCAGAGTGCCTGGAATAGTTATGAAATGGCATAGTCATGGGAGGAGTGAATGGAGAGTCTCACTGAGAGTTGAAGCCAGCTGGACTTCCTGGGTCAAGTGGGGACTTGGAGAACTTTTCTGTCTTACAAAAGGATTGTAAAATGCACCAATCAGCGCTCTGTAGCTAGCAAGAGGATTATAAAATGCACTAATCAGCAGGATCCTAAAAGTAGCCAATCACAGGGAAAATTGAAAAAAGGGCACTCTGATAGGACAGAAATGGAACATGGAAGGGGCCAATAAGGGGATAAAAGCTGGCTACCCCAGCCAGCAGCAGCAACCTACTCAGGTCCCCTTCTAAGCTGTGGAAACTTTGTTCTTTTGCACTTCACAATAAACCTTGCTACTGCTCACTCTTTGGGTCCGTGCCATCTTTAAGGGCTGTAACACTCACTGCGAAGGTCCGCAGCTTCATTCTTGAAGTCAGCGAGACCACGAACCCACTGGAAGGAACAAACTCCGGACATGTCACAACCTGGGGTGTTATTACAAAAACACTTTTCAGGCTGGGTGCAGTGGCTCAAGCCTGTAATCCCAGCACTTTGGGAGGCCAAGGTGGGTGGTTCACCTGAGGTCAGGAGGTCAAGACCAGCCTGGCCAACATGGCATAACCCTGTTTCTAATAAAAATTAGCCAGGCTTGGTGGTCGGTGCCTGTAATCCCAGCTACTTGGGAGGCTGAGGCAGGAGAATCGCTTGAACCCCAGAGGTGGAGGTTGTAGTGAGCTGAGGTTGCATCATTGCACTCCAGCCAGGGCAACAAGAGCAAAACTCCATCTCAAAAAAAAAAAACACTTTTCAATCTGAAGGGCAGTAGGCACTGACCAGTCATAATGACCAAGGATATCATGTTAGAACTGGCCTAATTTCCCCACAGAACGAAGTTTGTGGTTCTTTTGAATAAACATAGAAATTGATCCCCCAAGTCTTAACACCTGAGAAACTTATGTTTGTCATATCTGAGTTCCTTTCTCAGGAAATTGACCATCAGTTCTCCCAGACAGGAGCAAGGAACTGAAATTTATTGGATCGCTGCATCTGGACAATGAGATGCCAGACCCCTCACTGTCATGATTGCCTCAGACCACCTGTTGACCAGCTCCCCTTCGTTACTGCTCCTTAATTCCTGTTTCCCCACACGTAGTTACATTTCCTCCTTGCTAATAAACCCCACATTTCAGTTATAGAGGAGATGGATTTGAGACTCATCTCCCATTCTCCTCGCTGCAGCCCTCCCTGGCAGTACTTGTCTCAGCGACTAGCTTCCTGTGTGGACAGCAACAGGACCTAGAGTAAGAGTGTTGTATGGTAAGGAGGCCCCCATGGCCAGCATTACCTCTTCGTTGCTGGACTGTGGGAAGGTCCGGAGCTAGTGGTGGGTGCTCCAACTACTTAACTGATGAGAAATGGCTGTTGATCAAACAGTAATAGTACCACTGCAGTGTGGATGCAGCAGGTCAGCCCTGTTTATATCACCTTGTGAGGAGGTAGGTAGGAAGGTAGCGTCCCAGTCCTGTAGGTGAGGAAAATGAAGTGCAGAGAAGTGAAATGATTTCTTCAAGGTCATGAGGCTAATAACTGGGCAAATAAATACTTGAACACAAGCATTCCAATTCCAAGTCCAATGTTCATCTTGCTGCACAAACCACACCATGTACTTGCGGTAAGAGGTCCTTGTGGGAAAGTTTATAATCTTCTTGGAGAGATAAGGCTGACACATGTAAGATGCATAATAGAAAAAACTACAAGACTAGGTGCCCAGATACTGCAGGTAAAGCTATCTGTCGGGAGAGAAGGGAGCACTGTTGTTTGAGAAGGATTCATGGAGGAGGTTGATGAGAACAAAGCCTCCAAGGGCAGGAAGGATTTAAGCCATGAGGGAGGAGAAGGAAGAGTCAGCAGCAGAGTTTAAGTGGGGAGGATAAGCTTGAGACATTCATAGACCCTGGGGTCTGGCTGAGGCCGAGGTTCTCTTCGGTGAGCAGAGAGATTGCCATTAGGTGGGAAAGAACAGAGGACATGCTATACTGCTCTCCCTCCCAGGCACTTATGTGTGTGGCCAACACGGACAAGTCAAGTCAGAGTTTTAAGAGGTTCTTTTGAAAAGAAAAAGATGATGGCATTTGTTAAGACTAAACTATCCACTGGGACCCACAGGATCTAGCCCTGTGCTTACATTACCACCTACACTGTAGGACATGATATCACATTACATTTTCCTTTACTGTCTGTCTCTCCCACTAGAATGTAAGCTCCATGAGGGCAGGGACTGTGGTGGCTGGCCACTACCTCCCCAGTGTCTGGAAGTCAGCTTGTATTCACAAGAGCAGCATGTAAGAGCATGGCAGAGGCCCCAAAGCTGAAGCTCTCTAGGATGGTGAGATTCCAGATCGCTAGCAAGTCCTGCCTCCCATGCTCTAACTGCAAGGCTCCGTGCTCCCCTGCCTCTGCCCACCAGTTGAGGCCTCTCCTTGGGAGCAGCAGCCTCAGCAATTTTAGAAGAAAGCCCCCTGGTTCTCAGCTGGGACTGAAAGGGCCCAAAGCATTTTCCTTTTAGCACACACAGTTTCCAGAGAATGGGTTATCTCTTGTCTCCTAAAACAAGACTTGGGTTAAGCCCTTACATACCTTCCGTGGCACTGTCGGAGCTGCTTTGCCAAATTCTCAAAGTTAAAAGTGAATTTTTTTCTTTTGCATTTCTGTACAGTTGTTTACTTCATTTTTTCCCATAGAACTATTAGGTACGTATGCATGTGTGTACTCGTGCACACAAATGCAAAAGCATCCTGTCTGAATAGTTTTCCCTCACTCACAAGGACAGGTGCTTCTGTGGAGCACCCCTTAGCTCTCCGCTCTGCATTACAGCCGGGGTTTTCATCATATAAATCGGGAAGTGGGATTGAATGAAGACATTTTCCAGCTAAAGTATTAAATACATTGCTTGGAGGCAGTTTCTTGAATAAGGGCCTCCCAATCTCATGCAACCACATGCAATTTATATGTAATATTGAAACACATTCAAGGGCTTTTCCTGTAGCCATCTTTGTAAGTAATTTGCAGGCAGCACCTCTTAAGGACACTGGGAAGGGAAAAAAAGTGAGCTTAACAGCTTTGTTTGTGGCTAGTGGGCTGTTCTCTTTCAGCTCCTAACAGCTAGTCATACCCTCCATTCAAGGCCACTCGGGAAGCAACAACGACAAGCAACAACCACCTGGCCTCCCAGCTACAGGGCAAGATGTGTTAGTTTGGCATAAGGGCCCTCCCAACGTTTTTGTTTTGTTTTGTTTTTGTTTTTGTTTTTTTTTGAGATGGAGTCTTCCTCTGTCACCCAGGCTGCAGGGCAGTGGTGCGATCTCAGCTCACTGCAACCTCCACCTCCCGGGTTCAAGCGATTCTTCTGCCTCAGCCTCCTGAGTAGTTGGGACTACAGGCAAGTGCCACCACACCAGGCTAATTTTTGTATTTTTAGTAGAGACGGGGTTTCACCATATTGGCCAGGCTGGTCTCGAACTCATGACCTTGTGATCCATCCGCCTGCCTTGGCCTCCCAAAGTGCTGGGATTACAGGCGTGAGCCACTGTGCCCTGCCAGGCGTAAGAGCTTTTAATCATATGCCACAGCTTTAAAAGTTGGGGGAAGGTCGGGTGCGGTGCCTCATGCCTATAATCCCAGCAGTTTGGGAGGCTGAGGTGGGCGGATCATGAGGTCAGGAGTTCCAGACCAGCCTGGCCAACATGGTGAAACCCCGTCTCTACTAAATATACAAAAATTAGCTGGGCACAGTGGTGGTGCCTGTAGTCCCAGCTACTCAGGAGGCTGAGGCAAGAGAATTGCTTGAACTCAAGAGGCAGAGGCTGCAGTGAGCAGAGATGGCGCCACTGCACTCCAGCCTGGGTGACAGAGTGAGACTCCATCTCAACAACAACAACAACAAAAATTGGGGGGAAAATCAGGAAGGGTTTCTCAGCAATTTAAGATATTTCAAATCAAAGCCCATTTTTTTAGAGTAGAGGAGAGAGTACCAGTAGCATTAAATTTTGTCAAGTATCTAGTAACAGTGATATAGAAACTCCTGGGGCAGACCATTCAAATCCAAGGTTCAGGTCAATGCTGTTGCTTTAGGGGTCACCTGCGCACCCTTTCTTCAAATATCCATTGCTCTGGAATCTTAAGCCAACAGCAGTTCATTGTAGAGAGGGACAAACAGCTGAAGATGGAGCTTTGCGACCAACCCTCAAGAATTTTAAATCATCTTATTTACGTGCATGGCCTACTTTTAATAAATGAAAGCTTAATGCTTTTGAGCTGGACTGGATGTGTTTGGTCCTTGTAGCTTTACTAGGTGGAAGGGTTTTATTTTTGTCCCCCTCTGGTAATCAAGTCTCAGAGCCTCACCTATAGCCCCAGTTAACATTAACTGCTTGGCATTCCAACCAGTGCTGGAGAGTTCCCGCAAAATACTCACGTGTGGGACAGAAAGAGGTGGAAGATATCAGAGGCAGAGCAGCCCCACGTCACATGCCCTGTTGCTCTGCCATACACCCAGGGGTGTCTGATCTTTTGGCTTCCCTGGGCCACATTGGAAGAACTGTCGTGGGCTACACATAAAATACAGTAACACTGGCCAGGTGTGGTGGCTCGCGCCTGTAATCCCAGCACTTTGGGAGGCTGAGGTGGTTGGATTACTTGAGGCCAGGAGTTCAAGACCAGCCTGGCCAACATGGTGAAATCCTGTCTCTACTAAAATACAAAAAATTAGCCAGGTGTGGTGGCAGGTGCCTGTAATCCCAGCTACTCGGGAGGCTGAGGCAGGAGAATCACTTGAACCCGAGAGGCAGAGGTTGCAGTGAGCCAAGATCGTGCCACTGCACTCCAGCCTGGGCGACAAGAGTGAAACTCCGTATTAAAAAAAATTCATAATATTTTAACAAAGTTTATGAATTTGTGTTGGACTGCATTCAAAGCTGTCCTGGGCTGCAGGTTGGACAAGTTTGCTATACACTTTAACCCCTCACATTACATATGTCTCTTCCATAATAAACATTTTGAAAATAGTAGCAGAAGCTGAATGATTTTTCAAAGTATCCTGAGACTTTTCCACAGGACATCATTACAAAGAACACTGCTTTAGGCAGAGAGGTTAGGGTCTGCAAACTGTTTTCAGCTGATAAGGGCCCCTCAATGGTTTGAGTTTATTCTGCTGAGCATCAGTGAAGAATGACATTTCAAGAAAACCATTGCAGTGGCAAAGGCAGATTTTGTAAAGATAGAACAAGAAATGACAAAGGTTGGAATTTAACACTTCGCTGTTGATTGTATTAAATCATTTTTATTTTCTCACCATTGGGGAAGAAAAGGCCTGGCCAACGTAGAGCAGGAGATGAAAGCCCTTCCCTGGTGAGCTCTAAACTGTAGAACTCTCTGCCTGCAAGTGAGGCCTCCCGTGTTCTTGCCATGCCTGGGACACAGTCACTGAGGTCAGGACTGCCCTGGGCTGGTCAAATCCAGGCCTGATAGGAACTGGACCATCTGGCAGGCATCAAAGTCTGCTATGGAAAATTGCAACAAATTCGGAGTGCAATTAAGAAGTCTTTTGGGAACCAGGCTCAAGCCTCTATAGAGAACTGTCATCTAACAGGCTGTCTTTCATCCCCAGGTCACACCCTGCTGGGGAAGTAGAGAGCTACCTAAACAAAGCCAGGCAAGGGGCCAACATCTGGGCCCCCCAGCTTCCTCCCACCTTACCCCAGGTGCGAGAAGGCTGCCTTGGCTGAGGCATCACAGAGGACCTGGAGGCAATGCATGTTTACCTGAATGCAACGCCTTGTACCTAGAGAGAAAGGGCAGGGGTGTCTTTCCTCTTTTTAAAGTAACAATGTCATGATTTCCTGCTTCCCAGTTGAATTTGAGCTGCCTCTTTCTCAGTTTGTAGCCAACTGAGATGAACTAGAGGGAGGGAAGTAATGGAGGAAGGAGGTCTTGTAAGCACCATTCTTTCCTTTGAGTGACTGAATCCAAACTCAGTGTGGCCCCCTGGACTCTCTTCTAGAAAAGGGGGCCTTGCCTCAGAGCAAGGAACATGTGTTCATCTTCAACTCAGACTCTCCTGCGCTCCTGCCAGTGAACACCGTTGCCTGGGCCTCGGCTCTCCAGGCAGTGTATGTGTCCTTGAGCCTGCACCTGCTGACAAACCCCTGTGTTACAGGC
Organism: Nomascus leucogenys; assembly: GCF_006542625.1. Lineage (NCBI taxonomy): Eukaryota > Metazoa > Chordata > Mammalia > Primates > Hylobatidae > Nomascus > Nomascus leucogenys. The sequence goes on from NC_044385.1 coordinate 57,706,968, forward strand.
CGCAGTCCCTGTGGCAGTAAATGCTTATTAGTGGAAAAGAAAATTCCAAAATAAAACAGTCCAGTCACTTACTTTAACAAAAGATTTATTTGAAACAGGTTTGCGCAGACATACACCAGTCAACAGGATTGATCAAAGCCACAAATCACTAAATTCTCCCAAAACTTCTAAAAATACAAGTAGATGCCCTTCATTTGTATTCACTCCAGGAGGGAACCCAGTGCACTATAATGTGCTGCTGTAATTTAACAACCAGAGGACATTAATAGGACGTGAAAACGGTAACACTTCTAGAAGGAGGCAACAAAAAACCCCACACACCATAGAAGCGCTCACCACTCTGCTGGGATCCAATTAAACGTGCCCCCACAGCCCTGCTTCCCTCTGCATCACCAGATTAAAACCTCCCCATCGCAAACAATATTTAAGCAATCCAGGCACAGAAGTGACAGCAGACAGGAGAGCACATGGCTTCGCTCGCATGAGAAAGACACCACAAAGATGATGCATTTGAACGACAATTCAGTGACCGGCAGCCCCATCCTGCAGCGGCCCTGCTGCAGCTGCCTGCATGGCCCTTGAGAGGGAGGCTCAGAGGGAAGCAGCATTGCACAGGCCTGAACTTGGCCATCTCGGGCAACGGGGGAGAGTGGGGCGGGAGGGGAGAGGAGTTTCAGTACTGACATTGATTTTATCCATGAAACCCAAAAGTATTTACTGTTCAGGGAAGGAGAGAAACTCCATGACAGGGCTGGTTTCCTTTTTCTTTTCCTTTCTTTTTCTTTTTCTCTTTTTGTTGTTGTTGGTGGTGTTTATTGATTCACCTATAAACCACATATCAGGCTATCTATAAGAATACAACAGACTCCAATCCCATTGGAAGTGAGTTCGCAGCCTGCTCTCTGGGCTCTCTCCCTCTTTCCGGCCTTTTCTCTTTCACACGGAAGAGCTTACCTATAAAAGGCTCTTGATAAGCTCTCTTGACCCCCAAATTTCCTGGGCAGGGTTATTTGGATAGTGCTATTACTCCAACTTTCTTCTTCCTCTTTCCGTCATAAATCAAAGCCACCTGACACTTTGCGCCTGACTTTTAAAACAAACAGGTCTCCTTTCTTTCTTCAGCCAGGTCACAAGAACTGCCTACGGGCTAATCTTGAGAGCATGTTTTTCTTGGTCTGAGGCCTGGGAGAAAGAGCAGAGTGGATATCTCAAAGGCAACTAGAGCCCGAGATTGTCACTTGAAAATGCGCCAGCCTGGGTGTAAAAAGAATCCCTCTTTTGTCTCTCCTCAGTCGGGAGAGCCGAGGTGTTCCTCAGAGGTTAACACTGGATTATACACAGGGTGCGGTGCGGGGGAGCTCGCCCTTCTTTTCTGCTCCCATTTGTTTGTGGCTTCTGCCCATTAAGATTTACACTGGCTCAATTCCCTTTTCTCCTCACTCAGGGAGATTCACAAATCACTCACAGCCAACAAATTAAAAGAGCTTTAAACAGAACATTAGTTACAGACTGGGCATTAAATGAAGATCAGGTAAGGTGAAGGGGAAGGTACTGATGGACAACTTGAGATGCTGAGAAAAAAAGTAAATGAAGGGTACAACACATCGAGCGTGCTGGTCTGTTAACACCTTTCAAGAATACCTAATGATGTCATTATGGGGGTCTTGGGCCCTCACCTCTGAAACTCCTCAAAAACCCTTCTAATAGTCCTTCTTGGCCTTCAGGATGGAAAAATGGCTAGAATGAGGTTAAATCTCCCCCAAGGCTATACTGAGACAGTTAACTGCCTTGAGCCAATGAAGAACCAGCAACAAACCCAACTGATATAGATTTTCATTTTTTGAAGGGAGGGGTTTTTAACTGTCCCCATCGTTATTATGTATGCCCGTATAAACATTTACATGAAGAAAGCATTTCTTGAGTTTAACAGGGGACGCCATGTTTTGACTTGACCTGATAAACTCATTTCTTTGCCAAGTTATTATTTCAGGCTCTGCTTAGCCACCATCTCCCTGTTCACATTTTTTTATGGATCCCAGGAGATGAAGACTACATTTCAAATGCTGAAGCTAAATCACTCCTTGAATTACTTTGAGACGATGACCCTGGGCAGTAACTCAAACCCTGGTTGAAAAGTGTGCAGTCCTTTCACACGTTCAAAACTAAAGACCACCTTATCCTATAGCAGCGTTTTGCAAACATTCAATTCAGCTATGGTCTAAGACATAAATCCCTTGGAACAGAAGTACCTGATAAAAATGCTTTATGGTTCCAAATGACAAGATTAAAGGTCGTTATTATAACAAATGGAAATTATAGACTATAACTTTCTTCTAAAAAAATTCAACCTTAAAGCCTGTAATATTTACATACATATGCATTATAAGACATTCGTTACCTAGACTCACTTTTCCCCCCATTTTTCACTGCTTCTTGACAAGTTATTACTGATTTTCACAGCCAGCTCCCTATAGTGAGACAGACCTGAAGCCTTGTCAAGGGAAAGAAAATGTCAACAGAATTCTCAGCTGAGCTCTCCCAATGCCCAGGTTCACTTCTCAGGATATTCCTCTACAAGTGTTAAAGAAACAGCACTCCTTGCTCCAAAGCACGTTTTGTATGGTGTGCTGAACCAAAAGAGTTACCATGTTTTTGTTTTCATGTGTGCATGTGTGTGTTGGGAGATGGGTGAACATAACCCTGGTCAAGAAACCTGTAATATTCTGCACTGAGGCAGGACAGACACATCAGCTCCACTCCTAAATTATGACCGAGCCCGTTCTGATCAGCACAGAGTATTAATCCAGACTACTCTGCTCTCCTGATAGGTGTTTTCCACAGCTACCCTTGCTGGCATGTGTCAGTGTGCAGTAGAAACCCAGAACTAAGCCCAGAGTATAACTGGTCTCTTCCTTTTGCAGGGTCATCCAGGAGAAGAGACTCAACACAAGACTGGGCTGTCTGTGTACAGCAGTAGACCAAGGGTTGGCCTGGGTGGATTCTGCCAGTTTAGCTCAATCCAGAATCAGGCCCTGGAGCGCTAACTGAGCGTGACCTGCCAGCCCGTGAGTCAGTTAGTGTGTGGCAGAGTGACAAGCCCCATGTGGCATTTTCGCTGAGCTGACAGCCAGCGTATGCAACCTAGTCCAGTCCACCCTGCCCCGGGGGAGAAGTTGTGTGTGACACTCTGACCTCAATTTAAAGATAGGACAAATGACACAGCCCCTGAGTTGGCCCTGGCTAAATAGTATACATCACACGTAGTGACAGCTGCTCCTCCTAGAAGCCCAATTGAGTCATCTGGCTGTGAGAATGCTCAACCACATGAGAGGACAGAAAGGCATCTCTTCTAAGGTTTTCTTCTGTGTGCATCTGTCATCATTGCAAAGATTGTTTAGTCTACTTCTCAAGAGAATAGGAAATACACCTGTATACTTAAATCCCGGAAAACATGAACTCTAATGTAAGAAATAAAAACAAAAACCCCAAACAAACACAAACTCACACTTAAATTCATAATTCTGATTTGGAAGGCTTCAAGCTCAAGACAGAGCCAACTGTTTGACAAAGAATTGAATTTCTAATCCACTCTTTCCAAATAGGCTTAGTTCCCAAATGAAACAATATATGAATAGTTAAGATGCCTAATGCCCATTCAATTCCAGTTTTCATTTCTCCTCTGTATTTTGGCCATCACCTTTCTGGGTGTGCAAAAAAACCATACACCTTGGTTTGTCGTGTTAGTCATAGGCACATTTTGTTATAGTTCCTGCATGACAGTCCTTCCGTATTGCTGGGTACTCTAGTATTTAAAAATGTTCCATGCACCTTGGGGAGAAAGAAATGGCCCTTTTTGGAGCCTCACCTGTGAATTGCTTTGTTCTGCTGCCCCTCAGGCCCTCTCTGCATCCTGGTCACCTCATAGGTAAGGATTAGTTTTCTTAGTCAATGCAAATCATATTTTAAATTATTTCCATGCCCAATAAGTTGTAGATTTCTGACGAAAAAGGGTTAGGAAGCAAAGTGCACTAATACATTATTTCCTAATTTAGCACAATCATCCCCATAGGGTTTACTCATCCTCTGACTCTAGAGCTAAGAGTGACAGGTGTGCTCCTTCGCTGCACAGTCATGTTATAAATTCATTCATTTCCCCACAATGAAAATTCAAAACATGCTCTGAACTCCCATTTTCACCAGTAACAGTTGCCCAGAAGTATTTAGGCCATCCAAAAATCTGATTTGGCAACCAGAGCAGAGAACAGGGCTCCAGGCAGGTTGTTTAGTAAGGACTCCAGATGCTCACATTCATGCCTGAAGACATCTAGGTTCTATTGAGATTTAGAGTGTGGGACTCTGCAGTTGGGAAAGTCAGTGATTCCGCTTTTCGCTTCCTTGTCTTAGATAATTCAGGCTATGCCGTATTCTGATAGGTACCTGTGTCTAACACTGATGGGATACAGAAAGGAAACCATGTCAGTATATTTTTAAAAAGGTGTTTCCCTGAAATGTTTGGAATTCTTTTCAATTAAAACTGTGTGTGAAGGTCTTGTTTAAGCTCTCATACACACTGGGCTGATCATGACAATTGTCTGGGTCTCAGGGCTTATTTCAGAGTTTCTACTGCAGAGATCTGGTGGCGATTCCTCTGTGTCCTCCTCTCAGTGTCTCCGTGTCCTTCCTTCTCCTTCTGAGGACTTCTGTGGTCGTCTTGTTCTCCCCACTCAATGTCCTATACTCTTGCGTCTGGGTTTACTCATCCTCTGACTCTAGAGCTAAGAGCGACAGGTGTGTTCCTTCGTTGTGCAGGCATGTTATAAATTCATCCATTTCCCAACAGTGAAAGTCCAACATGTGCTCTGAAACAAGCGTGGGTTCTAATGTAAGTGGATGCCAAAGGCCCAGCAGTCTGGATGTTGGGAAGGGAGTATTCAGAGCCTGACCACGGCTGGGAGTCCTGAAGGGGTTCTACCACCACCCTGACCTGTGGGGTGGCCCCATGTCAGACAGAGGCAGAGAGACGTTTAGAATATATGCAGAAAGGCTATGTTTGTTTTCTTTCTTTACAGAACGAAAAGGGCGGTGGAAGAAGGAATTTTTCGCATCTGTATCTGAGTCTGGAGTGGAACAAGGAAAGGCGCGGGTTTGGGTTGGCTGCCCACCAGCCACCATGCACTGAGTGCCGTGGCCAGCCATGCAGCAGGTGTGGGGGTGAGGGGCGCCTGGACACGGCGGCGGGACTGGGCCGAGTGCACCTGGAGAGGGTTTGGAAGACTCTGCCAGGGCATCAGTTGGTTTGCCCTGCTGGAAATGTGGCTAAGAGGTTCAAATAAATGTTCTCAGGTTGACCACCCCGATATAGAATTTTGGGATTTCACTGCAATCAAGAAGTTTATGCCAATTTTATAAACAAAACAGGAATCAAAGCAGGAGAGCAACCTGCCTACAGTGAAGTCTGCATGTGGCCCGTTGGACTTAATCTGTGAGTTAACCAAACAGGAAGCAAGTGTGCCCTGCTCCAATTACACAGGATGGGCCTCTCACGCAACATAAAACTCCTTTCCCTTTCTCCCAGGACAACTAGTACTGATGTTTAAATATTGGTGAAACATAACGTTTTTAATTTCACACCTCACAGAGCACAGCTGAATGCTTCATAACGACGTAAACAAAAGTTAGGCTAAGCACTGCAGACGAGTTGGGAGGGCAAAGATAGCTTCCCTTGCGGTCTGCACTCCAGGTTTGCGAGGGAATATGTAACTAACAAACTGCTTGGCTAAGGCCACAGAAATGTGTTTCCTGGTGTTTTGGCTGCTGACGCCAGTCTTTTCTGACAAAGATGTGTTAACACTGGGTGCAACAAACTGAATCTCTTTCCTAAGATCAGTCAGGAAAATTCATGTCTTATTTCTTCCTGGATTTCTTTTTGGTGGTGTCATAAGCACGGATGACTTCTTCCTGACTAACAGCTCCGTGTTCTTCTTGAGAAAAAGCATACCCATCTGAAAGTGAAGCACACAGGAGAAGCTGGTTAACAGGAGAACTGGGGGAGCACACTAGGTTTAAAATAAGCTGCTTTTTTTGGCAGCGTGCAGGTGAGTGCGACACCTGGCCTCCTTAGCCTTGGATAGGTGGAGGCTTGAGATGAAGAAACCCGTGGCTATAGAGGGGCCGTGGCGGCCGCGTGCAGGCTAACCGGGGTCCCATGGTTCTAGCTGCCGATGCTGGAATGGGAATGGCTCTGAGGGTAGGTTTCCTATTTCTAGGGGGCTGCGGCTGAGCTCAGTGTGGGAATCATACACAGTGGGTCACTGGTCCCCGTCTCCACTTTCCCACTGCCAATGAAGAAAAAACACTCCTGTCTGCCTGATGCTGTAGGACAGCCAGCTAATTTATGAAGCTGTAAACATGCCAGGGAAAACACACACAACACTGATAGTGCAAGCTGGCAAAATGCACGTGATGCCTGGAGCCTTCCTGTTTATTTATTTATCTGAGACAGAGTGTTGCTCTGTCGCCTGCGCTGGAGTGCAGTGGCGCGATCCCGGCTCACTGCAACCTCTGCCTCCAGGGTTCAAGCGTTCAAGGTTCAACTGTGCTCTGCTTCAGCCTCTTGAGTAGCTAGGGCTACAGGCATGCGCCACCATGCCCAGCTATTTTTTTGTATTTTTAGTAGTGACGGGGTTTCACCACGTTGGCCAGGCTGGTCTCGAACTCCTGACCTCAAGCAATCGGTCCACCTTGGCCTCCCAAAGTGCTGGGATTACAGGTGTGAGCCACCGCACCCAGCCCTGTTTTTAAATCAGACTGATCTGGACTGGTAATAAGTAATCAAAGTAGGGTTGTTTCCGTGTAAATAAAGAAAAAGGTTACACAATAAAGTCAAAAGGAATTTAGCGATTGATTGGACCTGTGGCCACATGAAGACTGGTTCTTACACAATCAGTTCATATACTACTAATAAAATAAATAATAGCCAAGACTCATTTAATGCCATGTGTCTAAGACACTGTTCTATAAAATATAGCTCATTTAATCCTCCCAGAAACCCTATGAGATAGGTGATTATATTCCTCCCACTTCACAGATGGGAAAACTGAGGCACAGAGATTTTTGTGACCTGCCCAAGGTCACAGGCCTCGTGAGTGGCAGAGCTGGGAAGCAAACCCAGGGTCCACACTCTAGAGCTGAGAAACAGCTTTAGTGTTCACAAGCCCAGAGTGGGGCTTTTCTTCCAAATGGCCTTTCCCACAGAAAGACATTTGTAAGGCCCGCTCTCCATTGGCTAACCCTTCTGTGTCAGGGGTCTGGAAAAGTCCCACAGCTCAATTAGATATTCTGGCCAAAAGACAACACAATAAAAAAACCTGACAATCTTGACTTCCATCTATGCATGCTTACAACTTATCAGGGGAGCTGTGAGTTCACTGTCATACTTTTTAAAAGGAGAAGTCAAAAAGTGTGCCCATGAATCAGTTTCTAGACTGCCTATTAATTTCCTGAGGCATCTGGCTTAAAAAGGAAATTTCTAGAGTATCAAGACATACAGTAACAAGATGGAAGAGTCCTCCCGGGATGGAGAAGAGGAGGAGACTTTAACAGGAGACACTCAGGCTGTTTTCTCACTCTCTGTGTTCCCATAACTGAGAGTCCCGGTCCCGGGCTGGCTTCCCGACTCTTCCAGAGAACATGCCTTCTGGCCACTGCCTGAAAATCTCAAAGGCTCAGGGGGGTTATCGTGGGAGGCAAGGGCTTTTCTGCAGAGGTGGCCTGAGAGTTGACTGAGGACATGGGCTGAGCAGCAGGGAGGAGGGCCCAGACCAGTGAGGCCATGGGAGGAAGAGACAATGGGCGGGAGAGAAGGTGATGCAAGCTGAGCCAGGGTGAACAGAACAGAGAGGAATCTTCCACAGGGGGCTTTTGTCTACTTGCTCACCTCCATTTCTAGCAAAACAAAACCTACAAACCAAAAATTTCCACCACGTGGTAGCCACAGTGAAGCAGCTCCCAGACCACTGTGAGCCCCCAGATAGCTGGGTACAGGAGCAGGTGGGTGTCTGAGCCTGAAGGCAGCACCAACCTGGAGGGGAGCTCCCTTGGGGGCAGACATGCTTGTTCAGGCCTTGGGCCCACACCTAGTGCGCTTGAACTTCCTGACCAGGTAGGTGGCTGTGCTTTGATTCTCAGGGCTTTAGAGTCTTCACATGATCTGCTTCCAAGCACTGAAGAGCAAGTGCCACCACTCCTGTTCTCCTAAGAGCTTTTGGATTTTCACCAAGTTGCTTAATCAGAGATCAGCAGCAGGCACAAGGAAATCTCCGTTGCCTGGCTTTGGAGGAGCTGCCCCAGCCTCCTGCCTCCCTCTGGCACCACGTGGCACACACACTCTCATCCCAAATCCTGTACAAGCTGCTCTTTGTGAAGCATTTTTACTGCAGTCCAAGAGGAGACGTCTTTCCTTGGGATGTTTCAAAGCAAAATCTAGCAAATAACACTGCCTTGTCTGCTCTAGTAACAAGGCTATGTACTGTGGTCAACTTGGATAATTTCCATTCTCCAGTCCTTTAATAAGGAACGTTTCTAGTACACATCTGATGTCTTCCTGAGGGGGCCCGGCAGAACAGCAGCTGCAATGGCAGGGTTGCCACTGGCTCCACAGCTGCTGCACCACCCCTGGGGGCTGCTCCTCAGTCCTACAGAAATGGTTCTGAGTAAGGAACAGTCACCCCAAAGAATTGGACATACTCTTTATAAACTCTTCTGGTGGCAGCCTGAGGACTACTGAGCTCTCTCCACCCTGAAGACGTCTTTCTCCACTTGCTTGTTTTTATCTTAGATTCTGGGGGCCCCACGTGGCTGCAGCATGGGGTTGGGGTGGTGGCCAGGAAACAAAAGGTGGTTCCAGTCCTTGCTTGCTGCTACTTATCCATGTGACTTTGGGCTCTTTAAGCTTCCTGGATCTTGGTGTACTTTTCTGTAAGTTAAATGGCCTGGACCAGGCAAGGCCCAAGTTCTCTCAAGCTCCAGTCTTCTCTATGGGCTCCAGGACATGCTCATGGCCAGTCACACCCAGGCTGCAGGATCCTCTCCCTCTGTCACTGCTAGTTCACACTGCACCAACATGGAGGCCTCCGCATCCATGCCAGAAAAGAAAGGGTCTGTGTCAACAGTCTGTCCAAAAAGAACAATTAACTGCCTATTTTCTCTCTTGGACTGCTTTTTCTTCCTGATTGGGAGGAACTCATGGAGACATAAAAATAAATTTGGGAGTGTCCTTTCGGGAAAGGTATCTTAGCCTTTGGAATAGTCTACTCCCTGTTCAGATGGAAGGTGCAAAAGCTTTTTCTTTTATTTATCTTGTTTTCCATAACATGCCTGTGTCTACTGGAAACCCAACTCTGGGGGTTTCTTCAGCTCACAACTCTGTCACTTCTTCTGTGTGCATTAGTGCCATGGCCACAAGGGCCTCCCACGGGATTGCAGCGGGATGATTCGGCCCCCCGGTGAAGGGTTTCCAGGTTTCGCTTTGAAGAGACAGGCAGAAAAGAGTTCCCCTCCTGTCATAGAGCACCCTGAGGTCTGTGATAAATGTCTCCCACCATCATCTCTAGTTCCCATTGGCTGCACCTACCACCACATTTCCATCATGTTGTACACTAAGACTTTCTTAACCTTAATTGAGAATGAAAGTGGACTCTACAATTCAAAAGTAAAAGGAGGATGGCCTGATAGGTTTATCTTGGGAAAGGGAGTCCTCCCAGGTTCAGATAAAATTTCAGATTAAACATTTTCCTCTTAGAAACCAGGCCTGGTGGGAGTTAGAGCTGTCATGGGAGGAGTTTTACTGGAAAACCAGACACCATCACCCCTCAACCAGTCCTGCCTGCCCAGCCTCTGTCCCACCTGATGAAGATACAGACCTGCTCCCCAGCTCTGCCTAATGAACCTTTAACTGTCATTTGCATGCAAACGGGGAGCTCAGAGGAAGCCTCCAGCTCTTTGCATTCCCCACTTTCACTCATCTTTCAGGAAGTCCTAACAGCCAGAAAAGTTCTGATGGGGGCCCGGAGGGAGCTCTCATGGACCCAACTAACTGTGAACTTTCCCTGGCTGGCTTCCTAAAGCATCTGCTTTCTAAATAGCCACAGCCAGAATGGAGGGCAGAATCGTGTAGGTGAAAGGAGGTAGGAGGATAGATGGATTTCTTAGTTGTTTTTTCTTCTCCGGGTAGAACATTTGGTGAAATCCATAAAATTATGTCATTTTTTTCATTATTTTGGAATAAAACTCCCTTTAAGTAGCACTCCTTTGAATCTGCGCTCTGATAGCATCTTAATGAAAATAGCAGTTTCCTGTCTGGAAAGATTCCTAATAGCCATAGAAATGAGAAGACCATGGGGACAAAGAGGAAATCAGACTGTGTAGGAAATGCTGATCACAAATATTGTATGTTGGTGGCTCACAGGAACTAAAATACTACCAAGATTAGAGTTTTTCCTGCCAGTTTCCTGGACAGACTCAGGGGGAACATCAAAGGCTGAGACCTGCTATATGCCCGTCCTGCACCCCAGGACCAGCTCTGACCACCTGATGATCTTCTCTGGCTGTTAGCGACAGTAATGTCCTAAGTTATCCATCAGGTTCTGGTACTAGTCACTGAGTGTTTAAAAAATGTGGTGTGATTTTAGAAGCCTTCTTATTTCTTATATTCATTCAGTAGATTTTTTTTGGCCTTCAAAATATTGATTTAAGAAAAGCATTTAGTAGTTGTCTTAAGACATTTATGACTCTCTCATAAAAATTCTCATTCGGTCTTTGATCACAACATATATATCGTGTATATTCTGTCTATGGTTATTTTGAAACATTCATCAGAGAGGCAACACGGCTCAACAGAACAGACCCTGTAGAGTTCTGGGAACCTGTACGTGTTTTCTCTGTGTCTGGCATACAGAAGGTGCTTTACACATACTGTCATGAAGACTCACAGGGCTGTGTAAGATGTATATCATTAAAATTCTTTTTTCTCCATGGGAGAAAATAAAAATTTAGAGAAATTAAGTTTCCCAAAATTATTCAGCTAATGGCAGAATAATAACACCCAACATTTATTGTACTCTATATTGCCTATACCGTTCTAGGCACTTTATCTTTATGATCTCATTTAATCCTCCTAATTGAAACCAACCCAATAGTCCCATAGACAGTTTTGTTTGTTTGTTTTTTTTTAACATAGAAATGACCCTTCTGGTCTTAAAGCTTGACATTTATATTTGTTTTATCTGAGTTCCTTCCTTAGGTAGGGACCCACAGGTCTCTCAAAAAGTAGCAAAGATCTGAAACTCACCCAATGATCTCATCCAGACAATGAGATGCTAAGCCCCTCATTCATCTTGATTGCTTCCTTACCCCTCTTGATTCCTGTTTTCTTACACATTGTTAACATTTCTTCCCTGCTATATAAACCCCTAATTTTAGTCAGTCAGGGAGATGGATTTGAGACTAATCTGCCACCTCCTTGGCTATAGCACCAGATAAAGCCTTCTTCCTTGGCAATAATTGTTGTCTCAGTGATTGGCTTTCTGTGCAGCTGCGGGTGGCAGGACCTACACTGAACCTCTGGCATCCAGTAAGTTATCATATTACCCAACTTTACAGATGCAGAAGCAGACATTAAGTAACTTGCCCAAGGTCACAAAAAAGCAGGGGAGCAGGGACAGGAACCCAGGCAGCCCATCTCCAGAGGGCTGCCCTACAGTTAGCACTCCTGTCCCATCAAACCTCTTGACTTGACCTCTCTTTTGGGCCAGAGTCTGAGGCTGCAATCCAGACCTCATGGCATGCCACTGAGCAATGCTGGGCCAGCCACTTTCTGACCCGAGCCTCTGCTTTTTGTCCTTGGGGTGGCATTACCCACCTCCCGGGGCAGTGGAGCATTAAAGGACAGAAGCATGTCAGTCCCCTTCTTCCCATACGATATTCCACATGGGAAAGTGAGGACAGGGGGTAGATTACTGAAAAGCAATGATATTCTGTCTCCCTCCTTCTCTCTCCATTGAGAAAGTCTGCAAATACCTGTTGACAGGCAGAGCTCAACTGAACACAGATCCTTCATTGCCCGTATTGTGTGAACAATGATTCTTCACGTTCGTAAATCAATCTTTCTTTCTTTCTTTCTTTCTTTCTTTCTTTCTTTCTTTCTTTCTTTCTTCTTTCTTTCTTTCTTTTTCTTTCTTTCTGTCTCTCTCTCTCTCTTTCTTTTCTTCTCCTTCCTTCCTTCCTTCCTTCTTCTTCTTCTTCTTCTTCCTCTCTCTCTTTCTTTCTTTCTTTCTTTCTTTCAAGTTTCGCTCTTCTTGCCCAGGCTGGAGTGCAATGGCACGATCTCGGCTCGCCACAACCTCCGCTTTCTGGGTTCAAGTGATTCTCCTGCCTCAGCCTCCCAAGTAGCTGGGATTACAGGCATGCGCCACCACGCCCGGCTAATTTTGTATTTGTAGTAGAGACCATGTTGGTCAGGCTGGTCTCCAGCCCCTGACCTCAAGTGATCCAACCACCTCAGCCTCCGAAAGTGCTAGGATTACAGGCGTGAGCCACTGCGTCCGGCCCAACTCATCTCTTTCTACCAGTCATTTCCCTCTAAACTCCTCCGGAAGGGAAAGGGAGGCAGGGAGTAGGTATGGGAGGAAAAGCTGGCGTGTGCACGTGATGGGGGTGGAGAGGTGGCTGGGGAAGGCCGCGGGACCCAGAGAAGCAGGGCTGGGTTGGCCTTGGCCCTGGGGAAGGTGACCTGGATCTGCCTGCGCTGGGATCTGATGACTGGATTGCTAAAAACAAGCCCATGAGCTCCCCCTGAGCTCCAAAGTCGGGGGCAGGGGAGAGGGGATGTTTCACAGCCTCCCACTCTCCTCTGGAATCTGGAGATGGGGGCGGGGGTGGCAGGGGGACGCCAGCCTTAGACGTGGGGCAGCCTTCCTGGGAGAAGCATGATGTTTTTCCCCAATGATGGTCATTGTTTCAATCAATATGGTAATACTACACAAAACAGTTCATATTGCTATCTTTAGGGGCAACAGTTTAAAGGTCATACTGCTTCAACCTTAAAAAAGTCCTCTTGGGAGGCGGACGGAAGGATCATAACCACATCAGGATTTTAAGTTTACGGATTTTGTGGTCCCAGGGAATTACCTACAGTCAAGCTGCACGTTCCTGGGGCCAAATACACATTTTTCAGTTCCACTTCCAAACGCACGCCCCGCCCCCACCCCCATCAGCACTCACCCGGCCCCCCATCAGCACCCGCTCCCCCAACTCCTCATCAACCCCCGCCCCCCACCGACACCCACTCCTCCATCAGCCCCCGGCCCTCCACCGACACCCACTCCTCCATCAGCCCCCGCCCGCCGTACTCACGCGGGACGCCCTGCTGCAGGGAGCTGCCCCGGAACAGCGTCGGGGGCGTCTTCCGGCCCAGCCTCTTGATCAGGCGGTCGCGCTCGTTCAGCCTGCGGATAAAGCAAGCGCGTCAGTCTCGAGTCACCTGAACACTCGGGTTGCACAAGGAGACAGACAGAAGGGGGTGGGGTGAGGTGGGGGATAACCTCCCCACGTCGGGTGAGGCGTGGTACTTCACCAGCTGCCAGTGATTTCCAGCAGATGCCATCTGGGCGCCTCAGTGCTGGCTCCCTATTGTGGAAAACGCAGTTTCCAGTCCCTCCCTCAGCCAGTGCCTCCTCCTCGCTCAAGTGTGCATGTGCCCGGTCCATACCCGCGGGACCCTGGGCTTTTCAGGACACTTCTGCAAGAGAGGCCTGTTTCCTGGTAAACGTCTCGGCGCCTCACTCCTGCCTGCAGCCCCCTGCCTGCACGGGGTGAGAGCCCCGCGGAGGCCTCAGGATCCCAGCCACAGCCCAGCTTCGTTCTGCAGAACTTGATTATTTTGAACCCCAATGAAAATCAAGGCGAGTTTTCTTCTAAAACAGACGGCTAAAGAGCAGTCCCTGCCTTTCCTGAACCTATTCCCTTCAAGGTTGCCACTGCTGTGAAGACATGTGGAACTATTCTGGAGCTTGGCTATTTCTATACTATTTTATTTTTTTAAAAAGATGGGGTCTCACTGTCGTCCAGACTTGAGTGCAGTGGCACAATCATAGCTCACTGCAGCCTCGAACTCCTGGGCTCAAGCAATTCTCCCACCTCAGCCTCCTGAGTAGCTGGGAGTCCAGATGTGCGTCACCACACCTGGCTAATTTTAAACATTTTTTTGTAGAGACAGGGCCTTGCTTTGCTGCCCAAGCTGGCCTCAAACTCCTGGCTTCAAGTGATCCTCCCGCCTCGGCCTCCCAAAGTGCTAGGATTACAGGTGTGAGCCACCATGCCCCGTCTGTTTATTTCTATAAACCCAAAGGGAGTGCTTGAAAACTGCCCAGGCAGGTCAAAGTGCTTTGATTTTTACTATCAGGCTCTCATTTCACTTGTCATTACAGGAGTTTGCCAGTGACCTAGAGGCATAATAGATTATGGGCTGAATCGTGTCCCCTCTAAATTCACATGTTGAAGTCCTTACCCCTAGTACCTCAGAATGGGACTGTATTTGGAAACAGGGCCTTTAAAGTGGTAATTAAGGTGAAATGAGGTCATCAGGGCGGGCCCTAATCCAGCATGGGTGCTGTCCTAATACGAAGAGGAGACGAGGACACAGGCATGCATGGAGGGGAGACCACAGAGCACACAGCCACCTGTAAGTCAAGGAGAGTGCTCGCATGAGAAACCAATCTGTAGATAGCTCGAGTTTGGACTTCCAGCCTCCAGACTGTGACAAACTCAATTTCTGCTTTTTAAACCACACAGCCTATGGCACTTTATTGTGGCAGCCCAGGCAGACAAATACAGCCCCCATCGCGTTTGTGGGAACGTGAGGGGATACGAAGTTGTAGAAGAAGCTGCAGGTGCTTGAATCCCATGTACCCCGCCCCCGCCCGCCCATCGATCAGTGAGCCTGGAGCCTGAGGAGGCCCCTCCAGTGACTGCAGACCCGCCTAGCTCCCTCAGGGCCATCGAAAGAGGAGTGGGGCCCTGGCTCTTGTTCACAGTTCTTTGAGTTGAAGTTCATTTTGAATTTCCAGGAGAGGGCATTTCTGAGTGCCTTGGTTGAAATAACAATGTTTAATTCATTACCAATTAAGGGTAAGCCTCAGCTAGCTAAGCTTGGCAAAATGTCTCATGGCTGAGGAAGAAAAATACTTTCTCCATCCTTTCACACTGGTCCTCCCTCCCGTCTCCTCTTTCTTCCATGGGCCAAATTAATCTCACCGGGTCTGGCTGAGCAATTGCCCTGGAAGGCATGGTTGTGCAGACACAGGAGGAGTGAGCCCGTGGCACCTGTCCCTCTGTGTAGCTGCTATCACCGACTGTCCGCAGCTCCCTGTACTGCCTGGTTTCAGAATGTGGCAGGTATAAAGAAGGGCCTGTCCTCCCTGTCCAACACGTGCCCAGCACTGGCCACGACTCCTGCACAAAATAAAGGGCACTGTGTGCGGAGGAGGCCCCTCACCCTGCCTGGCCTCAGGGTAGCCTCACCAGCCAGGCCCCACATGGGGACATAATGGGCACCTGATACATTATTTTCTCAGAAGCTGGGGACCATGCAGGACTAGGCTCTGCCCCCATGCCCCTGGACCACAGGGACATGCCTCCTGAACCACCCTGGCCATCCCAGGAGCTCCTCCTCATGATGGGGCTTATGAAAATGTCACAGATCCTCAGAAATGGGAGGGATCATTGAAATTATACATGTTGGTCTCTCACCAGGCAGGTGAGAAAACAGACTCAGCTGTGTCAAATAACTTGACAAAGGTCAGATGCGGCTTCGCTGGCAGGGTTCCTGTGCTGGCAGACGCCGCCTAGACACCGCCTAGAGTGGTGAACACTCTTCTCTCTCTTCTTTTTTTATAATGAATTTTTTTTTCTTTTTGTTTTTGAGACAGTCTTGATCTGTTGCCCAGGCTGGAGTGCAGTGGCTCACTGCAGCCTCCACCTACCAGGTTCAAGCAATTCTCCTGCCTCAGCCTCCTGAGTAGCTGGGATTACAGGCACTTGCCACCATGCATGGCTAATTTTTGTATTTTCAGTAGAGATGGGGTTTTGCCATGTTGGCCAGGCTGGTCTTGAACTCCTGACCTCAGGTGATCTGCCCACCTCAGCCTCCAAAAGTGCTGGGATTACAGGCATGAGCCACTGTGCTCAGCCTATAATGAAATACTATGTAAAAATGTGACTTCTTGCTTCAGAGGGACCCACTCTGTGCCACAGCCCTTCCTCCACATACTGTGAGGGGTCCACAGCCAAGGAGGTACACCCTCCCACGGCCCAGGCCTGCCATCCACCACCTCAGTTATTTGGGACCCTAGAAGTCCCTGCTCAGTGACCACCCAGGCCTGCATCCAAGGCTAACTTGACTTCATCCTGAGCTCCATCCCCCTAAAAGTAGACCATATAGCCAATGTGCATACCCCAGGCCTGTGGGGGTGGCCAAGGGATGCTTTTTGCATGGGGATGGGAACAGAACCTGGGTGTGTGGGCTGGGATATTCACCACACCACACGTGCACAGATGTCCTCAGTGCAGGGCAGAGCTGGGGTTCTGAAGCATAGAGAGGGTGTCCAGGGAGTGAGCTCTTTCCCACGCTGCCTTGCTCTGGCTAAGGCCTTCAAATAAGCCAGGAATCAGGAAGCGCACCAGGCTTTACGAAGGTGTCATCATGAAGGGACATAATTCTTTGCTAGCTTGATTTATAACTTTAACATATTTATGCGTGGTTCAAGGTCTCCATTGGTACTGTTATACCAAGTCCTGCAAATGTCAGGAGCAGCCTATGATAACTACTTCAGATTTTAATAAAATAATAAAGTCTCAAATATAAATTCCTTATACTCCCCATTCTTCTCCCTTCTATAAAAAAGAAACAACTTTCCAGTCTACATTTTATACTGTTGCTTCATAATATGTATGGATAATTAATATCTAATTATATTTAAAAATATGTATAAATGGTGTCATTTATTTTATGCTTCCTGTTTATCATGTTTCTTGCTTTTTTTCTTTTTTTGGTTTAGAGGAATACTTTATTATTTTTTTCAGTGGTCACCCTTACATTTCTAGCCTTCATATTTGACGAGGTCAAAAATTAGAAAATAATTTAATCCCTTTCTTGAATAATACACACTTCAGAACACAAAACTCTGATTTTCCCATCTCTTCTTGTCTTCAGCACTGAAGCTTACTCAGTTTGCCATTTTTTGCAGGGAATCTGTCTTTTCCTTCTGGTTGCTTTTACAATAATTCCCTTTGTCTTTGATGGGCTGTAGTTTCATGACAATATTCAGTATGACTGGTTATACGTTTGTTTTTATATCCTGTTCAGCTGCTCAGGTCTGGAAAGCTACAACAGCTTGAACGTTTGTGGATCTTCACTTACAGAAAACATCCCCTCCGTTCTCTATTTTACCTTCTCCTGGAGCTTCTATCTACAATATCTCCATATTGATCTCATTCTATCTTCCACATCCCTCAATCTCTTCCATGTTTCTCGTTCCCCTTCTCCCTTCAGCTTTATCTAAACTACTTTAAAATTTTCTAATATGTTTTAATTTAAATCACATACTTTTCATGTCTATATGTTTTATTTTTCTTCCAAATCCACCTGTTCTTACATACTGCCCTTCTCTTGCTTTTTGATATCTGTATCTTCTTTCATCACTATTTTATAGAATCTTTCAGACTTTCCGTGCAATTCCAGCTATTGGGAAGCTAATTTTCCTATCCTTAGTACAGAAGGACTCTCTCCTTCATTGTGGTTCATTTCCTGTGTGTGCTCTAGTTCTTCAGAATGAGTTTTCTTTTGCCTCTGCTAGGGCCCTATGGGTTACATCAATTTGTATATTGATATATTAGTATGTAGCATTGGCAAGCCTGAAATTGGACCTCACATATAAGCATGGGCTTCCAGTTTCTAGTGGGTAATTCTTTCTTTCATCTATTTCCCTGGGCACACAGTATGACTCATTGCTTCTCTGTCAATCTAAGGAGAAAAATTTTTCTAGTTTCTGTTTTACTAAAATGGCATCCCTGTTATATCTCACATGGGACTAAGGTGTTCTCTCCCTGCATTAACCCCTGAAACCTCTGCCTCTGAGCCCTTTGCGTGGTCTGATACTCCCATGCAGCCTCCTTGGCTTCACCTTCTCTAACCCTGCTGGCTTTGATGCCTCTATTTTTGGTATCTGGATTTACTTCTCATTCTTTTGAGCTTAGTTATGTTTTTGAGAGCCTGCCTTTGTTTATATTTCACCTAACATGTATGTGTGTTTGGAAGGATCTTTTCTGAGTTAGCTCAGTCCCCCATATTGACTCCACCTGGTTTTTATAAATAATCTGTTATTTCACTGAACCAACTACTGGAAAACACCATGTCTACAGAACAAGATCACAGAACTATTCTTTGCAGAGTCTTGCTATCCTTAGGAACAAGCTTTTCTGAAACTTTTAAAACAGCAAAGGATGTGACAAAGCTTTAGAGGTCATAAAACAGGAACCAGAGCTTATAAAAACACTCTACTGGAGGTGTAGGAAGCACTGATTTCTCCATGCACTCCAATGTTGAAATGTCAAGGAACATTATTCTTCCAATTTACCCTTCTGTTCTTTGGAGGAAAGGAGACCACTGTGAATAGTTATAACTAAAATTTCTCATGAACAATAATGTTGGAAAAACTCAAGATTGAAATGGGTAAGAAAGGATAACATTTACCATTTACAATATTATATCATCTATATATGGTTTGGAAGCTATCTGTTCACAAAAACAAAGTAAAAAAGGTGAACAAAACACAACAAAATATTTACTTTGGTTAATTCTGAAATAATGAGAAGAAAAGTGGAGTACAAATTGGCACAGAAAAAACAATTTAGATCTATGTTTTCCTTTTTTTTTAAAGAGAGAATCTCTTTAAAATACTAAATTCTAGCAAACTAAATTCAGTATATGAATACTAAATTAACAAAATACTAGCAAAGTAAGTTTAGTATATTTAAAAAAGTATATACTGTGACCAAATGAGATTGATCCCTGGAATGCAAGGGTGGTTCAACATATAAAAATCAAGCAATATAATATACCACATTAATAGAATGAAGGAAGAAATATCACATGATCATTTCAACTGATGCAGAAAAAGCACCTGACAAAATTCAGTACTCTTTCATGATATTTTTATTGTGGAAAATGCTAAAGATATAAGGGAAATTCCTTATTATGAAAAGAGCATTAATTAAAAAAAAAACTCCAAAGCTAACATCATACTTAATGGTAAAAGACTGAAAGCCATGTTTCCATGTTCAGGAACAAGACAAGGATGCCAACTTTCAGCACTTCTATTCAGCAAACTTACTGAAGTTCTAACCAAAGCAGTTTGGCAAGAAAAAGAAATAAAACACATCCAAATATGAAAGAAAGAAGTAAAACTATCTCTATTTGTACATGACACGATCTTATATGATGAAGAATATACACAAACACACACATTCAAATAATGGGAGTTAATAAACTCAGTAAAGTTGCAGGATAGCAGGTGAACCAATAAAAATCAGTAGTATACAAATATAATAGCAATGTACACTCTGATAAGAAAATTAAGAAAAACAATCCAATTTATAATCAAAAGGAATAAAATATTCGGGAATAATTTTAACCAAAGAGGTGCCACACTTATACATAAAAAACTATAAAACACTGCTGAAAACATTAAAGACATCCCAAATAAACCTTGTGTTCACAGATCGAAAGATGATACTGTTAAGACAGCAATACTAGTCAAAGTGTTTTACAGATTCAGTGTAACTCCTATCAAAATCCCAATGGTTTTTGTTTGTTTGTTTGCAAAGATAGAAAAGTTGATCTTAAGATTCACATGGACTTATAAGGGACCCAAAATAACCAAAATAATCTTGAAAAAAGAACAAAGTCATAAAACTCACATATACCTATTTCAAAACTTATTACTAAACTACAGTAATAAAAATAGCATGGTACTGACATAGACTTACATTTCAAGAGAATATAATTGAGAGCCCAGAAATAAACCCATACATCAATGGTCACTTAATTTTTGACAAGGATGTGAAGACCATTCAATAATAAAGGAATAATCTCTCCAGCAAATGGTGCTGGGACAACTGGATTTCTACATGCCAAACAATGGAATTGGGCCCTTCCCACCACACACAAAAATTAACTTAAAATGGATCAAAGGTACAAATATATTTGAAACAAATGAAAATAGAAACACAGTATATCTAAACTTATGGGTTGCAGCAAAAGCAATCCTAAGAAGGGAACTTATAGAAATAAATGTCTACATCAAAAGAGAAGAAAGGTTTGAAATAAACAACCTAATGTTACACTTTGAGGAACTACAAAAGGAAGAACAAACTAAGCCTAAAGTTGGCAGAAGGAAGAAAACAAAAAAGATCAGGGCAGAAATAAATGAAACAGAGACTACAAAAACAATGGAAAAATATCAGTGAAACTAAAAGTTGTTTTTTTCCAAAGATAAAATCTACAAACTCCTAGCAAGACTGGTTAGGAAAAAAAGGAGAGACTCAAATAAAGTGAGAATTGAAAGTTGAGACACTATAACAGATACCACAGAAATGTAAAGGGTCATTAGACATTACTACAAACAATCATATGGCAACAAATTGGAAAATCTAGAAGAAATGATAAGTTCCTAGACACTTACAACCTATCACAACTGACCAATAACAAGGAGATTGGATCTGTAGTAAAAAATCTCCCATCAAAGAAAAGGCCAAGACCATCAGGTATATACAAATGACCAACAGGTATACGAAGAATGCTCAAACAACTAACCCTCAGAGAAAGGCCAATTAAAATCACAATGAGCTATTACCTCACATCTGTTAGAATGGCTATTATTAAAAAAAAGAGAAAGCTAACAAGTATTGGTGAGAATGCAGAGAAAAAGGAACCCCTGTACACTGCTGATGGGAATATAAATTAGTATAGCTACTATGGAGAACAGTGGAAGTTCCTCCAAAAGATTAAAAATAGAACTATCATATGATCCAGCAATCTCACTTCTGGCTATATAATCCAAAGTAGTGGAAATCAGTATGCTGAAGGGATATCTGCACTCCTCTGTTCACTGCAGCATTATTCATAATAGCCATGATAGGAAATCAACCTAGGTGTCCATCAATGAATGAGTGGATGAAGAAACTGTGGTGTATATATAGATATACACACACACACACACACATACACACAAACACAATGGAATACTATTCAGCCTTAAAAAGGACATCCTGTCATTTGCTATAACATGGATAAACCAAGAGGACACTATGTTAAGTGAAATAAGCCGGGCACAGTAAGACAAGTGCTGCATGATCTCATTTATATACGGAATCTTAAAAAGTGGAACTCATAGAAGTAGAAAGTACAGTGATGGTTACCAGAGGCTGGGGTTGAGAGTGCAGGAGTGAGGGAATGGGGAGCTGTTGGTCAAAGGGTACAAGATTTCAATTAGACAAAAGGAGTAAGTTTTTATTTTTAATACTTTAAGTTCTAGGGTACATGTGCACAGCCTGCAAGTTTGTTACACATGTATACATGTGCCCTGTTGGTTTGCTGCACCCATTAACCTGTCATTTACATTAGGTATTTTTCCTAATGCTATCCCTCCCCCATCCCCCCACCCTACGACAGGCCCTGGTGTGTGATGTTCCCCACCCTGCATCCAAGTGTTCTCACTGTTCAGTTCCCACCTATGAGTGAGAACATGTGATGTTTGGTTTTCTGTCCTTGCAATAGTTTGCTCAGAACGATGGTTTCCAGCTTCATCCATGTTGCTACGAAGGACATGAACTCATCAAAAGGAGTAAGTTTTAAGATCTATTGCACAACAGGGTAACTATAGTCAATAATAATGTGTTATATACTTCAGAATAACTAAGAGTAAATTTCAAATGTCTCATCACAAAAAATGATAAGTTGGTGAGGTGATGACTATGTTAATTAGCTTGATTTAATCATTTCACATTGTATAGCTATATCAAAACATAACTTTGTACCCCAGAGGCTTCTAAATTACAATTTGTTAATTAATATTAATAAAAAGCATAAATATAAGAGCTAGAACAATATAAATCTTAGAGGAAAATACAGGGGCAAATCTTTATGACCTTGGCTTTGGCAATGGCCAAATGCAAGTAACAAAATGCAAGTAACAAAATAAAAGACAAATAAATGGGACTTCATGGAAATTAAAAACTTGTGCATCAAAGGTCATTATCAAGGAAATGAAAAGATAACTACAAAATGGGAGAAAATATTTGCAAGTCATATCTGATAAAGGTCTAGTATCCAGAATATATAAAGAACACCTACAACTCAAAAGCAAAAAAAAAAACAACTTGATTAAAAAATGGGCAAAGGACTTCAATAGACCCTTATTCAAAGAAAATACACAATAGCCAACAAGCACATGAAGATAATCAGTATCATTAGTCATCAGGGAAATGCAAATCAAAACTACCATGGGATAGCACTTCACACATACTAGGATGGCCATTTAAAAAACCCCAAAACCAAAATAACTCAGAAAATAAGTGTTGGAGAGGATATGGAGAAACTGGAACTCTTGCACATTACTTGGTGAGATGTAAAATGGTGCAGCCACTGTTCCTTGGTAAGTTAGACACAGAATTATCTCATCACCCACCAATTCCACTCCTAAGAATATACCCAAATGAATGGAAAATGGACTCAGACAGATACCAGTACAATATCCATAGCTGTGTTATTCACAAAAGCCAAAAGTAGAAACGACCCAAATGTCCACCAACTGACAAATGTGTAAGCAAATGTGGTCTATGCATACAATGGAGAATTATTCAGCCATATAAAGAAATATAGTACAGATACATACTTCAGGGTTACATACTTCAGGGATAAAGACTGAAAATATTATGCTAAGTGAAAGAAGCCCAACCTCAAAGGCTGTGTATTACATGATTACATGAAATGTCCAAAATAGGCAAATATGTAAAGACTGAAAACAGGCTAGTGTTTGCCAGGGGCTGTAGGGCAGAGAGGTGGGGGAAAGGTAGCGGGAAGGACTGCTTCACATATATGGGGTTCCCTTTTGGGGAGATGAAAATATTCTGGAACTAGACAGTGGTAGTGGTTATACAACACTGTGAATCTACCAACTGCCATGTATGGCAAACTATAAAATAGTAAATGTCATGCTATGTGCATTTTATCACATTTTTTTGAGAAAGAAAATTGAATAAAAAAACATGGATTGGGTCCCAAATCAAGGTCAATTCCCTCCTATCACATGAGCTGTTGGTAACGATGCCATTTTTACAGTTTATTTTTCCCATGGTGGGGGGATATTGGCATTAAAGTACTTAATTTCTTTTTTTTTTTTGGCTCTGTACTGGCAGAAGCAGGTATGCTAGCTGGGAACTATTGCTATGAAAGGTGTTGTGTAGACATTACTTCACCAGAGATATGTGCAGTCTTGGTGCCTCCCCAGTAATGATGGTGAAACCCAAGCTCATACAAGTCCTTAAAAAGGCTCTTTTTAGAAGCTGACAAATCCTAGAGAAGGTGTTATGCTCCTGCCTCGAAAAATGATCAGTCTCAGGAAGAAGTGGAGAGCTGAGTTATGATGGAGAAAAATAAACTCTTGTGTCCACATTTCTGTTAGAAAGCTATTCCTGCAAAAATCACACATGCATAACTGCCAAAGAGCGGGAGCGTGGAGTACGCAGCAAATAACTCCAAATCTGAATTTTAGATCTTGTCAATAGTTACAGCTGATCGGAATCACAGCTGACACTACAACAAAGCCAAAAACAAGTAGGTAATTTTAGAAACTTATTTTTAAATTAGCTGCTGGGCAGTCTGCAAAACACAGATGTGACAGGCCCTCAAGAAAAAAAGCTGGTCCCCAGTTTCCTGTCCTTCAGGGAAGGCCAAACATCTACCAATCCACCGGGCTGTTAACATTCTAACCTGTTTTACTAGAGAATGATATTTCATAGCCTCAATTGGCAACTTATTTTACTCATTATCATTAGGAAATGAAAACCTTTGGGGCTCAAGTGGATTCCAGACCTACCTAGGCCTTTGTTTTATCTAAAACTTTACATTAGTTAAAGACACTTATGTAATGAAGGAAAATCACAACAATAAAACAAAAACAAAATCGGTTTTCCAGCCTAAAACTTCAATAAGAGTTATATTTATTTTATATACCATGGAACTAGGAGCCCTCCAGAAATTCCATTCTATTAGATGGTAGTAAATGATTCTCCTTCCCCCTTTCTGCCAATCCATATGCATCTTCTTTTTAAAAACATGACTTCTTGACCTCTCATTAATTCAGCATTTGTACTGCACCTACTGTGTGTGAGACCCAATGCTGGAAACAAAGTTACCCAAGACATAGCCGCTGCCCTCATGAACTCAGAGTCCTCAAGGTGACCTCGCCGTGCAGACACTTATCATGCTATAAGGTGATGATGCCCTTACAGAGATTGTGCTAGGCTCAGGAGAGATGACGTGGAGGAGTGAAGAACTTGGAGCAGGGCAGGGAGAGAATCAGCACTCAAGCTGGGTCCTGAACAGTGGATGGCTGTTGGCTGACCATCCAGATGCAAACACAGGAGGAGGAAAAGGTTCAGCAGGGACAACAATGAATCCAGTTTCAGATGTGGGGCCTGTGAGCGCCTCTGAGGTGTTCAGAAGACAAGGGACCACAGAGAGGTCAAAGCTGAGATGCAACTTTGGACTCAGCTTGTAGAAACCCATGGAGAGTCAGCAGACTGAGAAGCAGCACTGTGCCTAGTGATTCCTGGAAAACACCAGCACACCATCTGCGTGTTCAACTAGAGGGTTCATTCAGCCGGAACCAAGTCTTACACTTTTTGTACGTTTTTCACGGTACCTATCCTGGGCTGAAAACAGAGGACATGTTTCAATATGTAAAATTGCATTTGTGCTTTGTATTAACTGATTTGTGGTGTGACTCTTTTCTTATGTTGTGTCTCCACAACCCAATCCTTCATCATTTGTCTCTGTGTCTATCCATAATGCCCAGCATTGAGCTCAGGACACAGTAGGTAGGTTTTCAACAGTGGCCAAGATAAATTCCTCTGTATTATTCTTTTAAAATGCCAGAATATGGACATTGTCCCTATTCTCTTCCAGAGAGAAAAGCTCACTCCAAACTCCAGAAGATATTGTGAGCAGTGTTTGTGGATTTATGGAGATGAAACATTGTAATTTTTTAAGAATTCTGGTTACATGGAACAGTTTGGGGGACATTCTGGCTGAAGACACCATAGGGTTCAAGGTTAACTAACCCTAATACAAATTCCGTTCCAAAAATAAACAACAGATTCCTCCAGTCCTCCCTGGACCCAACTTTCCTCTAGTAATAAAAATTGGGCACTGGAGAGAAGAGAGGCTTGTAGCCACACAGTGCTTGATCTCCTCTGTCCCAGACAAGGTTTTCCTAGTGGAGGCAGGGGACGATTCTGGATGTCCACAGGCATGAATAAAAAAGCCTACCTAGCAAATGCCTTTTCTCTCTAGACAAAGGAACAGGAAAGGGGCAGCCCTAGCAAGACAGAAAACTTTTAGGCCTGAACTACTCATCTGCAGCCAGATACCCCAGAGAAAAGGGTGGCCCCCTCCCACCCATGCCAGCAAAGACCCAGTGATGCTCTTAGACTTCTTCCCTTGGGAGACTGTTATGAGGCTCTCCAACACCCTTATGGGGAGGTGACAAAGAAGACCAAGCAAGAAGCCTGGACTTTCATCCCTGCCAGCCAATAAGGCCCCCTCCCTCCTGGGGTGTCAGCAGAGATCACTTCGGATGACTAGACTTCCATCCCCAACCCAGTGAAATGTGAAGGGATCCTTCTCCCTCCTCACTGGGTGATGTCAGAAAAAGTTTTAGGGAGAATCAGGACCCCTGTACCTGGAGAGCAGGAGCTCTCATCTCTACCCTGAAGACATAAACAGAGGCCATTAGTGAATCAGGATTACCTCTACCTGGCAGGAGCCAGGCTGCCGTGAAATCCAGAGTCCATAGCATAACAGCCAAAATGTCCAGGTTTCATTTGAAAATCACTTATTTTACCATAAACCAGGAAGATCTCAAACAGAGAGAAAAATAAAAATGATCAATAGATGCTAATACCAAGATGTCAGAAACAGTGGAATTGTCTGACAAAGATTTTAAAGTAGCCATGGTAAAAATGCTTCAATAAGTAATTATGAACACACTTAAAAGAAAAAAAAATAGAAAGCCGCAGCAAAGAAATATAAGACTTAAAGAACAAATGTGAAATTTCAGAACAGAAAAATATAACAACTGAAATAAAACCTCAGTGGATGGGCTCAACAGCAGAATGCAGGGGACAGAGGGAATAGTTAGTGAACTGAAAAATAGAACAGTAGAAATCACCCAGTCTGAGTAATAGACAAAATAGACTATGAAAATTAACAAAGCCTCGGGAGCCTGTAAGAATATAATAGAAGATCTAACATTCATGTCTTCAGAGTCTCAGAAAAAGAGGAGAAATACGGCAGGGCTAAAAGAGCACTCAGAAATAATGGCTGAAAATGTCCCAATTTTGATGAACAATATAAACTTACAGAGCAATTCTAAAGAGGATAAACTCAAAGAAATCCACACCAAGACAGATTCTAATTACACTGCCAAAAGCTAACAACAAAGATTCCAAAGGCAGCCAAAGAGAAATGACACCAATAGAGAAAAACCGCGTAGGTTGACAGTGGATTTCTCATCAGAAACACGGAGGCCAGAGCAACTGGCACAGCATTTTTCAGGTGCTGAAAGCACAGAACTGTCAACCCAGTGAAAATATCTTTCAGGAATGAAAAAGACATCTCGTGAATGGAAGGAAAACTAAGAAAATTTGTCACCACCAGAACTATCTTACAAGAATACCTAAAGAAAGTTCTATAATGTGGGGCATGGTGGCTCACACCTGTAATCGCAGCACTTTGGGAGGCCAAGGCAGGAGGATCACTTGAGGTCAGGAGTTCAAGAACAGTCTGGCCATCATGGTGAAACCCTGTCTCTACTAAAAATACAAAGATTGGCTGGGCATGGTGGCTCACGCCTGTAATCCCAGCACTTTGGGAGGCCAAGGTGGGAGGATCATCTGAGGTCAGGAGTTCGAGACCAGCCTGGCTAATGTGGTGAAACCTTGTCTCTACTAAAAATACAAAAATTAGCCAGGTGTGTTGGCAGGTGCCTGTAATCCCAGCTACTCGGGAGGCTGAGGCAGAAGAAATGCTTGAACCTGGGAGGTAGAGGTTGCGGTGAGCCGAGATTGCGCCACTGCACTCCAGCCTGGGCAACAGAGTGAGACTCCGTCTCAAAAAAAAAATTAGCTGGGCATGGTGGTGCACACCTGTAATACCAGCTACTTAGGAGGCTGAGGCAGGAGAATCGCTTGAACGCCAGAGTGCAGACGTTGCGGTGAGCTGAGACCACACCACCACACTCTAGCCTGGGCGACAGAGTAAGACTGCATCTCAAAAAATAAAAAAAAATAATAAAGAAAGTTCTATAAACAAAAAGGAAATGATAAAAGAAGAAATCTTGGAACATAAAAAAGAAAGAATATAGTAAGCAAAAATATGAGTAAATACAAAAAGCTTTTCTTTTGCCCTTTTTTGTTTGTTTGTTTTTTGTTTGTTTGTTTTTGTTGTTTTGTTTTTGAGACAGAGTCTCACTGTCGCCCAGGCTGGAGTGCAGTGGTGCGATCTTGGCTCACTGTAGGCTCCGCCCCCTGGGGTTCACACCATTCTCCTGCCTCAGCCTCCCGAGTAGCTGGGAATACAGGCGCCCGCCACCACGCCTGGCTAATTTTTTTGTATATTTAGTAGAGACGGGGTTTCACTGTGTTAGCCAGGATGGTCTCGATCTCCTGACCTCGTGATCCACCCGCCTCGGCCTCCCAAAGTGCTGGGATTACAGGCGTGAGCCACTGCACCCAGCCTTCTTTTGCTCTTGATTTCTGCAAATTATGTTTGATGAGTTAAAGCAAAAATTATACATTGTCTGATATGGTTTCAAATGTATGTAGAGCTGGGTGTGATGGCTCAAAAAGGTAAAATGGCAGACTTATGCCCCAACATATCAGCAATAAATTAAATATAAATGGTATAAATATGCCAATTAAAAGATACAGAATGACATAGTGAATTTAAAAACATGAGCCAATTACATACTGCCTTTTAGAAACTAGCTTCAAATATAAAGATAAAGGCAGATAGAAAATGACGGAAAAGATACATCATGCAAACATTAATCAAAATAAAGCCTAAGTAACTATATTAATATTAGATAAAGTGGTCTTTAGAGCAAAGTAACTTACTAGAGAAAATGAAGGACATTATATAAGGACAAAAGGATCAATCCATTCAGAATACATAGTAATCCTGAATGTCTATGCACCAAATAACAGAGCTGCAAAATATGTGAAGCTAAAACTGATAGAACTGAAAGAAGAAATAGACAAATTCACAATTATAGTTGAATTTTTCAATATCCCTCATTCAACAATGGATAGTACAAATGGAAAATCATCAATAAAATTTAAAGAACTGCCAAACACCATCAACCAACAGGATATATTCATGCCACACTCTACCTAATAACAACAGAATGCACATTCTTTCCATGTGCACATGGAATATATAACAAGAAATAGAATATTCTGGGCCATAAAACAAACTTCAACACACTTAAAAGTTATACACAATACATGCTACAAACACAATGGAATCAAACTAGAAATAAATAAAAAAGATAACAGAAAAATCTTCAAACACTTGGAAATTAATAACACACTTCCAAATAATAAAGGATAAAGAAAAAGCCTTAAGACAAATAAAAAATTACTGAATTAAATGAAAAAGAAAATACATTACAATTTGTGGTACACAGTTAAAACAGTGCTGAGAGGGAAATTCACAGCAGTTAATCTATATATTAAAAAAAATTTAAAAATTCCAAGTTCTCACATGTAGAAACTAGAAAGGAAGAGCAAAATAAACACAAAGCAAGCAGAAGGAAGGAAATCATAAAGAATAAAAACTGATAGGTTAAAAACAGAGAAACAATAAAAAAGTCAATAAAGAGCTTCTTATTTGAAAAGAACAATAAAATTAAAAAACTTCTAGCAATACTTACAAAGAAAAAAAAGAGAATATCACACATTACTAATATTAGGAATTAAGTGAGATATTACTCAAACCTTGCAAATATCAAAAAGATAATTGTGGGATACCAGAAACAATCCTACACATGTATTTGACAAACCAGATGAAATGGACCAATTCCTTGAAAAACAAAGACTGAGGGGTGGAGCCAAGATGGCCGAATAGGAACAGTTCTGGTCTACCAGCGTGAGAGACGCAGAAGACGGGTGATTTCTGCATTTCCATCTGAGGTACCAGGTTCATCTCACTAGGGAGTGCCAGACAGTGGGTGCAGGACAGTGGGTGCAGCGCGCTGTGTGCGAGCCGAAGCAGGGTGAGGCATTGCCTCACTCGGGAAGCACAAGGGGTCAGGGAGTTCCCTTTCCTAGTCAAAGAAAGGGGTGACAGACGGTACCTGGAAAATCGGGTCACTCCCACCCTAATATTGAGCTTTTCCAACGGGCTTAAAAAACGGCACACCAGGAGATTATATCCTGCACCTGGCTTGGAGGGTCCTATGCCCACGGAGTCTCGCTGATTGCTAGCACAGCAGTCTGAGATCAAACTGCAAGGCGGCAGCGAGGCTGGGGAGGGGCGCCTGCCATTGCCCAGGCTTGCTTAGGTAAGCAAAGCAGCCTGGAAGCTTGAACTGGGTGGAGCCCACCACAGCTCAAGGAGGCCTGCCTGACTCTGTAGGCTCCACCTCTGGGGGCAGGGCACAGACAAACTAAAAGACAGCAGTAACCTCTGCAGACTTAAATGTCCCTGTCTGACAGGTTTGAAGAGAGTAGTGGTTCTCCCAGCATGCAGCTGGAGATCTGAGAAAGGGCAGACTGCCTCCTCAAGTGGGTCCCTGACCCCTGACCCCCAAGCAGCCTAACTGGGAGGCACACCCCAGTAGGGGCAGACTGATACCTCACACGGCCGGGTACTCCTCTGAGACAAAACTTCCAGAGGAACGATCAGACAGCAGCATTCGCGGTTCATGAAAATCCACTGTTCTGCAGCCACCGCTGCTGATACCCAGGCAAACAGGGTCTGGAGTGGACCTCTAGCAAACTCCAACAGACCTGCAGCTGAGGGTCCTGTCTGGTAGAAGGAAAACTAACAAACAGAAAGGACATCCACACCAAAAACCCATCTGTACATCACCATCATCAAAGACCAAAAGTAGATAAAACCACAAAGATGGGGAAAAAACAGAGCAGAAAAACTGGAAACTCTAAAAAGCAGAGTGCCTCTCCTCCTCCAAAGGAACGCAGTTCCTCACCACCAACGGAACAAAGCTGGACGGAGAATGACTTTGATGAGTTGAGAGAAGAAGGCTTCAGACGATCAAACTACTCCAAACTACAGGAGGAAATTCAAACCAAAGGCAAAGAAGTTAGAAACTTTGAAATAAATTTAGATGAATGTATAACTAGAATAACCAATATAGAAAAGTGCTTAAAGGAGCTGATGGAGCTGAAAGTCAAGGCTCGAGAACTACGTGAAGAATGCAGAAGCCTCGGGAGCCGATGTGATCAACTGGAAGAAATGGTATCAGTGATGGAAGATGAAATGAATGAAATGAAGTGAGAAGGGAAGTTTACAGAAAAAAGAATAAAAAGAAATGAACAAAGCCTCCAAGAAATATGGGACTATGTGAAAAGACCAAATCTACATCTGATTGGTGTACCTGAAAGTGACGGGGAGAATGGAACCAAGTTGGAAAACACTCTGCAGGGTATTATCCAGGAGAACTTCCCCAATCTAGCAAGGCAGGCCAACATTCAGATTCAGGAAATACAGAGAACGCCACAAAGATACTCCTCGAGAAGAGCAACTCCAAGACACATAATTGTCAGATTCACCAAAGTTGAAATGAAGGAAAAAATGTTAAGGGCAGCCAGAGAGAAAGGTCGGGTTACCCACAAAGGGAAGCCCATCAGACTAACAGCGGATCTCTCAGCAGACACTCTACAGGCCAGAAGAGAGTGGGGGCCAATATTCAAAATCCTTAAAGAAAAGAATTTTCAACCCAGAATTTCATATCCAGCCGAACTAAGCTTCATAAGTGAAGGAGAAATAAAATCCTTTACAGACAAGCAAATGTTGAGAGATTTTGTCACCACCAGGCCTGCCCTAAAAGAGCTCCTCAAGGAAGCACTAAACATGGAAAGGAACAACCGGTACCAGCCACTGCAAAATCATGCCAAATTGTAAAGACCATCGAGGCTAGGAAGAAACTGCATCAACTAACGAGCAAAATAACCAGCTAACATCATAATGACAGGATCAAATTCACACATAACAATATTAGCTTTAAATGTAAATGGACTAAATGCTCCAATTAAAAGACACAGACTGGCAAATTGGATAAACAGTCAAGACCTATCAGTGTGCTGTATTCAGGAAACCCAACTCACGTGCAGAGACACACATAGACTCAAAATAAAAGGATGGAGGAAGATCTACCAAGCAAATGGAAAACAAAAAAAGGCAGGGGTTGCAATCCTAGTCTCTGATAAAACAGACTTTAAACCAACAAAGATCAAAAGAGACAAAGAAGGCCATTACATAATGGTAAAGGGATCAATTCAACAAGAAGAGCTAACTATCCTAAATATATATGCACCCAATACAGGAGTACCCAGATTCATAAAGCAAGTCCTGAGTGACCTACAAAGAGACTTAGACTCCCACACAATAATAATGGGAGACTTTAACACCCCACTGTCAACATTAGACAGATCAACGAGACAGAAAGTTAACAAGGATACCCAGGAATTGAACTCAGCTCTGCACCAAGCGGACCTAATAGACATATACAGAACTCTCCACCCCAAATCAACAGAATATACATTTTTTTCAGCACCACACCACACCTATTCCAAAATTGACCACATAGTTGGAAGTAAAGCTCTCCTCAGCAAATGTAAAAGAACAGAAATTATAACAAACTCTCAGGCCACAGTGCAATCAAACTAGAGCTCAGGGTTAAGAAACTCATTCAAAACTGCTCAACTACATGGAAACTGAGCAACCTGCTCCTGAATGACTACTGGGTACATAACGAAATGAAGGCAGAAGTAAAGATGTTCTTTGAAACCAACGAGAACAAAGACACAACATACCAGAATCTCTGGGACACATTCAAAGCAGTGTGTAGAGGGAAATTTATAGCACTAAATGCCCACAAGAGAAAGCAGGAAAGATCCAAAACTGACACACTAACATCACAATGAAAAGAACTAGAAAAGCAAGCGCAAACACATTCAAAAGCTAGCAGAAGGCAAGAAATAACTAAAATCAGAGCAGAACTGAAGGAAATAGAGACACAAAAAACCCTTCAAAAAGTTAATGAATCCAGGAGCTGGTTTTCTGAAAGGATCAACAAAATTGATAGACTGTTAGCAAGACTAATACAGAAGAAAAGAAAGAAGAATCAAATAGGCGCAATAAAAAATGATAAAGGGGATATCACCACCAATCCCACAGAAATACAAACTACCATCAGAGAATACTACAAACACCTCTGTGCAAATAAACTAGAAAATCTAGAAGAAATGGATAAATTCCTCAACACATACACCCTCCCAAGACTAAACCAGGAAGAAGTTGAATCTCTGAATAGACCAATAACAGGCTCTGAAATTGTGGCAATAATCAATAGCATACCAACTAAAAAGAGTCCAGGACCAGATGGATTCACAGCCGAATTCTACCAGAGGTACAAGGAGGAACTGGTACCATTCCTTCTGAAACTATTCCAATCAATAGAAAAAGAGGGAATCCTCCCTAACACATTTTATGAGGCCAGCATCATCGTGATACCAAAGCCTGGCAGAGACACAACCAAAAAAGAGAATTTCAGACCAATATCCTTGATGAACATTGATGCAAAAGTCCTCAATAAAATACTAGCAACCGAATCCAGCAGCACAACAAAAAGCTTGTCCACTATGATCAACTGGGCTTCATCCCTGGGATGCAAGGCTGGTTCAACATATGCAAATCAATAAGTGTAATCCAGCATATAAACCGAACCAAACACAAAAACCACATGATTATCTCAATAGATGCAGAAAAGGCCTTTGACAAAATTCAACAACGCTTCATGCTAAAAACTCTCAATAAATTAGGTATTGATGGGATGTATCTCAAAATAATAAGAGCTATCTATGACAAACCCACAGCCAATATCATACCAAATGGGCAAAAACTGGAAGCATTCCCTTTGAAAACTGGCACAAGACAGGGATGCCCTCTCTCACCACTCCTATTCAACATAGTGTTTGAAGTTCTGGCCAGGGCAATTAGGCAGGAGAAGGAAATAAAGGGTATTCAATTAGGAAAAGAGGAAGTCAAATTGTCTCTGTTTGCAGATGACATGATTGTATAACTAGAAAACCCCATTGTCTCAGCCCAAAATCTCCTTAAACTGATTAGGAATGTCAGCAAAGTCTCAGGATACAAAATCAATGTACAAAAATCACAAGCATTCTTGTACACCAATAACAGACAAACAGAGAGCCAAATCATGAGTGAACTCCCATTCACAATTGCTTCAAAGAGAATAAAATACCTAGGAATCCAACTTACAAGGATGTGAAGGACCTCTTCAAGGAGAACTACAAACCACTGCTCAATGAAATAGAAGAGGATACAAACAAATGGAAGAACATTCCATGCTCACGGGTAGGAAGAATCAATAATGTGAAAATGGCCATACTGCCCAAGGTAATTTATAGATTCAATGCCATCCCCATCAAGCTACCAATGACTTTCTTCACAGAATTGGAAAAAACTACTTTAAAGTTCATATGGAACCAAAAAAGAGCCCACATCACCAAGTCAATCCTAAGCCAAAAGAACAAAGCTGGGGGCATCATGCTACCTGACTTCAAACTATACTACAAGGCTACAGTAACCAAAACAGCATGGTACTGGTACCAAAACAGAGATATAGACCAATGGAACAGAACAGAGCCCTCAGAAATAACGCCGCATATCTACAACTATCTGATCTTTGACAAACCTGACAAAAACAAGAAATGGGGAAAGGATTCCCTATTTAATAAATGGTGCTGGAAAAACTGGCTAGCCATATGTAGAAAGCTGAAACTGGATCCCTTCCTTACACCTTATACAAAAATTAATTCAAGATGGATTAAAGACTTATATGTTAGACCTAAAACCATAAAAACCCTAGAAGAAAACCTAGGCACTACCATTCAGGACATAGGCATGGGCAAGGACTTCATGTCTAAAACACCAAAAGCAATCGCAACAAAAGCCAAAATTGACAAATGGGATCTAATTAAACTAAAGAGCTTCTGCACAGCAAAAGAAACTACCATCAGAGTGAACAGGCAACCTACAAAATGGGAGAAAATTTTCGCAACCTACTCATCTGACAAAGGGGTAATATCCAGAATCTACAATGAACTCAAACAAATTTACAAGAAAAAAACAAACAACCCCATCAACAAGTGGGCGAAGGACATGAACAGACACTTCTCAAAAGAAGACATTTATGCAGCCAAAAAACACATGACAAAATGCTCATCATCACTGGCCATCAGAGAAATGCAAATCAAAACCACAATGAGATACCATCTCACACCAGTTAGAATGGTGATCATTAAAAAGTCAGGAAACAACAGGTGCTGGAGAGGATGTGGAGAAATAGGAACACTTTTACACTGTTGGTGGGACTGTAAACTAGTTCAACCATTGTGGAAGTCAGTGTGGCGATTCCTCAGGGATGTAGAACTAGAAATACCATTTGACCCAGCCATCCCATTACTGGGTATATACCCAAAGGACTATAAATCATGCTGTTATAAAGACACATGCACACGTATGTTTACTGTGGCACTATTCACAATAGCAAAGACTTGGAAGCAACCCAAATGTCCACCAACGATAGGCTGGATTAAGAAAATGTGGCACATATACACCATGGAATACTATGCAGCCATAAAAAATGATGAGTTCATGTCCTTTGTAGGGACATGGATGAAACTGGAAACCATCATTTTCGACAAACTATCGCAAGGACCAAAAACCAAACACCACATGTTCTCACTCATAGGTGGGAATTGAACAATGAGAACATGTGGACACAGAAAGGGGAACATCACACTCTGGGGACTGTTGTGGGGTAGGGGGAGGTGAGAAGGATAGCATTAGGTGATATACCTAATGCTAAATGACGAGTTAATGGGTGCAGCACACCAACATGGCACATGTATACGTATGTAACTAACCTGCACATTGTGCACATGTACCCTAAAACTTAAAGTATAATAATAGTAAAAAAAGAAAAACAAAGAAAAACAAAGACTACCAAAATTCACACAATTTGAAATAATTTTAATAGCTCTCTGAATATTAAGGAAATTGATTTTATATGGCCTCACTGGAGAATTTTACCAAAAGTTTAAAGAAGACTTGCCACCAGTTCTACATAATCTCTTCCAGAAAACAGAAAAGGAAAAGACACTTCCCAATTTATTTATGAAGCTACTATTATACTATACCAGTCCATACAAAGACATTACAAAAAAGAAAGCCCCAGTTCAATGTACCTTACAAACATCGATGCAAAAAACCTGACATTAGTAAGTGCAAATCATCAACATATAACAAGAATTACACAACACAATCAAGTGGAGATTACAGAGATACAAGGATGGTTCAATATTCAGAAATCAATGTAATCTACCATGTTAACAGGCTAAAGAGAAAAAAAAGCACAATCATATCAGTTCACGCAGATAAAGCATTTTACAAAATTCAACACCCATTCATGAGTTAAAAACAAACAAAAAATCTCTTAGCAAATTAAGAAAAGAACTCCCCCAACTTGACAAAGAGCATCTACAAAAACACCTGCAGCTAGCACCACACTTTATGATAAAAAGTTGAATGCTTTCTCCCAAATATTGGGAACAAGGCAAGGATGACCATTTCACCACTTTTATTCAACCCTATGCTAGAAGTTCTAGCTAGTGCAATAACACAAGAAAAGGAAATTAAAAATACAGGGACCAGAAAGGAAGTAATAAAATTGTAGCTATTTGCAGATGACATAATTGTCTGGAAAATCCCAAGAAATACATATATATTTATACATAAATATATATATACACATATACATTTATACATAAATATATATATATACATATACATTTATACATAAATATATATATATATACATATACATTTATACATAAATATATATATACATATATATTTATACATAAATATATATATACATATATATTTATACATAAATATATATATACATATATATTTATACATAAATATATATATACATATATATTTATACATAAATATATATATACATATATATTTATACATAAATATATATATATACATATATATTTATACATAAATATATATATACATATATATAAATATACATATATATTTATACATAAATATACATATACATATATATAAATATACATATATACTTATGTATAGATATATATAGATAGATATATAAATATATATATTTATGTATAGATCTAAAACTCCTAGTACTAATAAGTCAGTTCATCAAAGTACATGATGTAAGATCAACATACAAAAATCAGTTGTATTTCTATGTATTATCAATGAACACACAGATGCTAAAATTTAAAATACAATGCAATTTGTGATTGTTCAAAAATATATGAAATACTGAGGTGTAAACAGAGCAAAACATTTACAAAACTTGTGTGCTAAAAGCTACACAATGCTGATGAAAGAAATCAAAGAAAATCTAAACAAATGGAGAGACCATTTTCATGGATTGGAAAACACAGCATAGTAAAGATGTTAATTCTCCCCAAATTGATATACAGATTTAAAGCAATTCCTGTCAAAATCTCAACCATTTTTGTAGTTACAGATGAGACCATTCCAAAAAGTATATATGGAATGGTAAAAGAACAATTGTTAAAATTTTGGAGAAGAAGAATGAAATGGAAGAAATCAGTGTATCTGATTTCAAGACTTATGATATAATTACAATAATCAAGACAGTGCGGCATTCATAAAGGAATAAACAGACGAATAGACTAGAAGACAGAACCCAGAAACAGGCCCACGTAAACTTACCCATCTGATTTTTGACAAAGGTGCAAAAGCAATTCAGTGGAAGAAAGCCTTTTTGACAAATGGTGCTGGAGCAACTATATATGCACAGAAAAAAGAGAACTTTGATCTAAATCTCATACCTTACACAAAAATTAACTCAACATACATACTTGAAAGTAAAATATAAAACTATACAACTTTTAGGAAAAAAATAGGAGAGTATATTTGAAATCTAGGGCTAAGCAGAGTTCTCTTAGACTTGACACCAAAAGCATAATTCACAAAGAAAAATTGATATTTGGACTTCACTAAAATTAACTTTTCTTCTATGAAAGACCCTATTAGGAGGCTGAAAGAACAAGGTACAGAATGGGAGAAAATATTTGTAAGCCATATGTCTCACAAAGAACTAACATCTAGAACATATAAATAACTCTCAAAACTCAATATAAAACAAAACAAAACAAAGAATCCCATTGGAAAATGGTCAAAGGCCATGAAAAGACGTTTCACCACAGAGACTATAGTTGGCAAATAAACACATGAAAAGATGTTCAACATCATTAACCATTAGGAAAACACAGACTAAAACCACAAAGAGAGATCACTAAACAGCAATCCCAATGGCTAAAATTAAAAAAAAAAAAAAGGACGGCACTGAATGCTGGCAAGGATATAGAAAAACTAGATCACTCATGCATCATGATGAAAATGTAAAATGGTATGCCCACTCTGAAAAACAGCTTGGCAGTTTGTTTAAAAACCAAACATACCACAACCTGGTGAAAATACTAAAAACCACTGAACTATACACTTTAAAATGGTGAAGTTTATGTGTTTGAATTATGTCTCACACACACACACAAATCAGGTAACCCTCCACTAATGTGCAGCCCAAACCGTCAACCCACAGAATCATGAGCTAAATACATGGTTGTTATCGAAAAACAAAAAAACAACCTAAAACTAAAACTAAATATGCATCTACCATAAACCCAGCTATTGTACTCCTGGACATTTATCCCAGAAAAATTAAGACCTAATATTGACATAAAAGCCAGTAAACAAATGTTTGTAAGAGTTTTATGTATAAGAGCAAAAACTGGAAATCCAGATCTCCTTCAACGGATGAACTAACGGTTAAGCAACGTGTGGTACATGCGTTAGGTGGAATATTACTCAGCAGTAAACA
Source organism: Nomascus leucogenys (assembly GCF_006542625.1). Classification (NCBI taxonomy): domain Eukaryota; kingdom Metazoa; phylum Chordata; class Mammalia; order Primates; family Hylobatidae; genus Nomascus; species Nomascus leucogenys. The sequence goes on from NC_044385.1 coordinate 57,745,592, forward strand.
GGAAGAAACTATGGACACATGTAACAACCTGGATGAAGCTCCAGAGAATTATGCTGAGAGAAAATGTCACTGACAAAAGGTTACACGTTATACAATTCCGTGTATATGCCATTCTTGAAATGACAAAATCATAGAAATGGAGAACAGATTAATGGTTGTCACGAGTTAAGGAATGAGTAGAAAGTAGGGTAGCTATAAAAGCACAATGGCGGGGTGGAAAGGGTAGGGGGGAAGCGGTCCTTGTGGTGATGGGTATGTTTTGTGTTGACTGTGTCAATGTCAGTTTCCTGGTTGTGATACTGTAACACAGTTTTGTAAGATGTTACCATTTAAGGAAACTGAGTAAAGGGTACATGGGAGCTTTCTATTATTTTTTACAACTGCCCATGAAGCCACAATTATCTCCAAATAAAAAGTTTAAATAAAAAAAGTCAGTCTGTCTCTTCCCTTCTATTCCCTTTTATTTCATGTTTTTCTGCAGTTATCCTTTTGTGAGCAGTGCTAAGCAATGCTATCTCACCTAGCTTCCTTTAAAGCGTGTGGGGAGACTTCCTCCTGTATCTCCTGCAGACACACTACCCGAGGGAGAGGCTGTCCACCTCAGGCAGAGCCGTTCTGACCTCATTAGCTGAGCAGGCAAAGAATTTGAATGACAGCCCCGGCACATATGGAAACCATTACCTCATTCCACGACTTGCAAGGCTGAGCAACGTGGTCCTGTCGGCAAGCCTATGAAAAGGTCAGGTTGGAGTCACGGGGCTGCTAGGAACAGATAAATTAGCAGGGCACCTGGCTGACCTGGAGAGGCCCCAAGCGAAATGCTGTGCCACGGGTTGAAAAGGCCTAGGTGTCACCAAGCAAGTGAAGAATAGTCTAGGCTCTGTGCATTTACAAATAGGGGCATTTGGGAAATGGAGAAAACATACTATAGCAGTGAAGCACTAAGTTAATCACAAAGATGCAGCTTTATAAGCAGAAAGTTCTGTTAAAATTCTACATCCACAAAGAGGACCATGCTGCTTACCTACTCAGAATCATACAATAAACGCAAGGACCCTAGCTTCCTCTCAACGCTATTTCCTACTGTGCTTCCCTCCCTCCCTCTGCCCCAGGCACATAGCCGTCCTTGCAAGTTCCTGAATCACTCCAGTTTCCCGCCTCAGGGCCTTTGCATATGCTTTCCCTCGGCCTGGGATGTTCTTCCCATGGCCAAGTCTCTCTCCCTCAGTTCACTCAGACCAGACTCCCCAGACCAGCTTCCCAGAAACCCTCCCCTCATCACTGTCTGCACCCACACCTAGCTTGGTTTTCCATGCCACACTTTTTACGACATAGTTTGTGTGTACTGTCTGTGTTCCTCATTAGAATGTAAGTTCTATGAGGGCAGAAATTTTGCTTTTTTTTTTTTTTTTTTTACGGTTACATGCTTGGCACCCAAAACAGTGCCTGGTACACAGTGGATGCTCAAAAACTATTTGTTGAAGGACTGAAGAAGTGAAGAGATGAAAGAGTCAATGTGGGCTGGGCCAACAAACAAACGCAAAGATGGAAATGGCAAGGCCATGAGGCCTTTCTCCTGCCAGAGGCTCCTGGGAGCACCTCCCTGAAACCATCTCTGAGATTCTGCTTCTTCCTGGAAGGGGAAGGGAGGCGCTGGCCTGCTGACCTTCTAAAACCCGCTCTAAGGGAGGTGCTTTGTTAAAAACACAATCTCCAGGGCCAAAGGATTACCAAGGCTACATCCTAACTTTGCCAAAGAACAGTGGACACTTTGCAGACAGAGGCACAATGTGGCCGAGAGTTACTGTCCTGTTAAGTGGAAATCATGACTTTAGCCAAAGTTCACCCTTCTGGGAAGCATGAGAACAATGGCCGCGTTGAAGGAACAAGTAGGTGGAAGTGAGGAGGAAGGAAAGAAATGGAGGGTGGGAAGGATCTTTATAAAAAGGTAAATATAGATCATCTTTAAAGTGTCTGGTGGTCCCTGAAAATAAATAGAGGAGAGAATGAGCATAAGGTGCTAGAAAAAAAGAAAACGAAATGTCAGGCAGGCATTAAGGGGAGTTTCTGAAGAAAGGCTTTGTGCTGGAATATAATTTCCCAAGGTTGGTAGCTTTATCATGTACAACACTGAAAATTAAATGTGACTGGACAAAGCACCTAAGATGTCAAGACATGGAGCAGAGACCTAATAATATGTTTTAATCAACTAATTATTTGAATGTGAACTTATCCTTGTATGAAAAATAAAATAAATGTGCTAATTGGAGCTTAGGAAGATTTGGATCCAGTTTGAATCATTGATGTCTCAGATATGACTGTGGTGCACTTTTAAAACTGCAAACTTTCTGGGCTCATTCAGCTGCAAATTAATTGCAATAACAATAACCTTCCCCATACTTGTCTCTCCTCTTTTCCTAACACTTTCTTCAATGCACACAGGGTCTAGGTCTGGACAATAAACATCCAACTTTACAAATTCAAATAAGCATCCAAACAAACAGAATAATTCAAAGCTGGCTGCAGGGACACCCTGACTGAATTGTTGAAGTAATTAAAGAAAGATGAGCTTCACCACCGATTAACCTCCTAAACACTAATTAAAGATAATGAGGGTTCAAGGTGCTTGGCACAGGCTGACCTCCATGTCCTGCCAGAGTTCACAAACAGGCTGACGGCCCGTGCAAGACTCATAAAGAGGAAAAGAATAAAGTGGATGCAGGTGCCTGCTTCATGCTGTCTCTCTGGGAAAACACACTGCCCAATCAGTGGAGAATACAATAACTCCCTCCATAAGAAATGCAAATAGAACAATCTCCAGATCTCAGCCTAGGGTATTTGTTTCTTGGACTTCAGACCATGGGTGAGTCACTCAAAGTTCAGCCTAGCCCCATGGAGACAGCCAGAGGACTTTGAGAAATTATTTTGTAACTATAGCTCTTTATTCCTTTCTTGAGCTACTTGGAGTCCTTTTGGAAATAAGGTGGGGTGTGGGTAAATAAGCTGTCATGAAGGGGTGAATGAATTAGCAGTCCTGGGCACTTTGGAGTCTAGCGCTGCCACAGCAAACGGGTGGAAGTATTTTCCTATGATCCTTCTCCCACCTCATCCCACATGGAGGGAGGCAGTATTAGCAATTAAGTCCTGGGTAGATGCAGAAAAGGCCATAGAAAAAAAGTAATGTGTGTGCAGCTGAGTTCCCCTCCCTTTTCCAGTGCATGTATTTTAACTGGGATGTGGCATGGGACCTAGACTTTCCCACGTGTCATCATTATGGTATTGTAGGTTGGAGGCTGAGCCGGATGCATGAGAAAGCATATGGCTGCCATCCTCATTACCAGAGAGCTGGGGCCTTTCACCATCTGCCTGTGCAGGTGCTGGTGCCCAGTGTCTTCGCACTCACAGCGAAGATGCCATCTGAGCCACGTGATGCTGCAGGACCAGGCAGGGACCCCAGAGGCTGAGGCTGACATGCATGCTCAGCTGGACCTGGACATGCAAGTGTTTCAGATGGACCCTTCTCAGTCACCAACCTGTGACAAGTCTCCATGAACTGGCTGAGCCGCTTTGTAGCTGGAGCTAAAATTTCATTTTCTGTAATCCTGTATAGATACTTACAACTTTGTTTCTTGTGGCCGAGCAGTTGGGCTAAATATATGAAAACTTCTCTTGAAAAATCCTGCATCATCCAAAGTAAATCAACTATCCCATAGTCTTTAGCCAAAGGTGAATGTAACTAATGGATTTGCAAATCAGCCACACGAAGAAAGCCAAGGGTGCAGCCGTTTTTCAAGGGAGGCCACACCTGGGAAAAAGTTCTTTGTGGAACAAGCAGGACACATCCTACGGTGCCTTTTTTATTGTTAGTTGTGTTACTGTTGAGATTTAGGGTAAATGGAAAGGAAAATTAGCATTCAGTTATCTGGTGCCGTGCGAAGGCTGTCCAGATCAAGAACCAGGCCTATCACCTGTGTTGCTGTGGGTTAAGAAACATGATCCCACCCCTGCGTGGCTGGTGGCTACAGGTGGTCTTGGCAACATCTTGGATCCTCTCTGGGCCTTATGTTAAAAGAGGAGGCTTCACAGTGGTGATGGGGAGTGAGGCAACAGCATGCTGACTTTGCCAGTGTCTTTCTTCATTGCTTCAGTGCAGGGTTTACTTAAAACTGATCAGCACATGGACAGACAATGCTAAACGGTCCTTCACAGGTCAAGAACCTTGCCATCTTCCAGGTGGAACAGCTGCTAAACCTGCCCAATATTTCTGGCAAACCTTTTCTTTTAAAACTTCAAAATAAGATGACTGGCTGCATTGTTGCTTGTTGGTATTTTCCAGTTGGAAGAACAGCTCTTATTGAAAAGCCTCACCTGGGCTCCACAAAGTGAGGCTGTCCTGACTAATTTGGCTAAATTACCTTACTCTTGGTACCTCGCGGTCAGTGAAAAGATTTACGGCAACCAATGATGGGAAGCTGCTGGGAAAGACATGGTAAAATATAACAACACACAGGGCGCAGGAGCGGGAAACTACATTTCTCTGTCCTTGCCCAATGGAAAAAAACAATCAACAAACATTTGAGCTACGAGTTTTTTAAAGAATGAGCTGAATGTTTAAAATTAATTATTTACATATTATTACTTGGCCTATCTCTAGATCATCTGTAAAAATTATGAAATAAAAGCTTAAAACCACGATTTATCTCCAGTGTTTGATCACTGTAGTTCCTCCTGAATGGATAAACAGTATAGGAGAGTGCTGAAATCTAGGAATAAGGTGAACCTCTGCCTCTGGGAAGCAATGCTATTTTTCTAAGGTAGAGAATGATCCTTATTCTTTACAGTATTGGTGGAAATGTAAAATGGTGTAGCCATTATGGAAAACAATATGGAGGTTCCTCAAAAAATTCAAAAATAGAGAATGATCATATGACCCAGCAATCCCAATCCTGGGTATATACATCGAGTGGAGACAACATCAGTATGTTGAAGAGACATCTGCATTGCCATGTTCACTGCAGCATTATTTACAATAACCAAGATACGGAATCAACCTATGTGTCCATCGACGGAGGAATGGATAAAGAAAATGTGGTACATATACACAATGGAATACTATTCAGCCATAAAACAGGAAATCTTGCCATTGGTGACAACATGGGCGAACCTGGAAGACTTCACATTAGGTGAAATAAGCCAGGCACAGAAAGACAAACACTGCATGATATGACTTGTATGTGAAATCCATAAAAAGTCAAACTCAGAAACAAAGAGAAGAAGGGTGGTTACCAGGGGTCAAGTAGTGAGAAAAATAGTAAGAAGTTAGCCAAAGGTAGAACCTTTCAGTTTTAAGATGAGTAAGTTCTGGAGAGCTAATATACAGCATGATGATTATAGTTAATAATAATGTATTGTATACTTGAAATGTGCTGAGAGTAGATCTTAAGTGTTCTCACCATACACGCAAGGGTAACTGTGAAGTGATGGATATGTTATTTAGCTTGATTGTGGCAATCATCTCCCAATGTATGTGTGTGTGTGTATATATATATATATATATATATATATATATATATATATATCTCAAACCATCTGTTGTACACCTTGAATACATACAATTTTTATTTGTCAATTATACCTCAATGAAGCTGAAGAGAAAAAAAAAAGAATGACAGTCCTCAGTGGGTTAGTGAATCCTCCAAAAATTGAATGCAAAATTAACACACAGGGAGATACCACATGGCTTTCATGAAATTCTCAGAGGCCTGAAGGAGATATGTGAATATTCTCTCCAACATTCATTTCTTCCCTCCCTGTTGAAGAGCATGTATAGTCACAGTGATACCCCCAACCCAATCTTCCTACACGGACGGGTTTTGGTAATCCAAGTCTAAACCAACCCACTGTGGTATTTCCCGGACTGTAGGGATTGGCTCAGGTTGGTCCCGGCACGGCGAACAGCAACTTCGGTCAATTGGTTGTCAGGGGCAAACACCCCCTCTCCACTGGTGAACAAGGATGCCCATAGTCCCCATTACTTTGGGTCACCTCCCTGTTATTTCCACAGGGACCATGGGCCAGAATCAGTATAAAGCACTGGGGGCAAAGTGAAAAGATGGAAAGAGACTGGTAGGTCTCTGATGACATTCTGGCTGGGGATCGATCGACCATGACTGCCTCCCAGTGGGACGTTCAAATTAAACAAGCTAGGTGCTTCTCCAATCCTGAAGACCAGTTTGAAGTGAGGTCTCTGGTATTGGCAACTGAAAGCATCCTCTATTGACATAAGAGTTCTTTAAGAACCACTGGCCCAAGGACAGACTTTAAGGAACCATGAGTATATGCGTGGGGTGACGGCAGGGAGAATGAACTGAAAGGATATGAAGAAGAAAGAAAGAACTTGGCTATTTGTTTTTGGCCTTCTGACATTGAGATATACACCTAGTGGTTATTTTTTTGTGTGCTTTTTGGATGTAATTGATAATAGTAATTTTAGTTTTATTCTCTTTTCCATTCTTGTAAACAGCATGCACTATTTCTACTAAATAAACAGCTACCCAGTAGGTCTTGTATGACAAAACACATTCTCCGCATTAGCAGTGCACTGGGGATGGAGGGTACTTTATGGTCAGCCCAATGCAACGTCATTCTAAATTTGCACATTTGGTTCCTTCGTTCTTACGTGTAAGGCGGTTGTTAAACTACAGCTTTTCATTTCTCCTCAAAAGGGTGTGTGTGAGGCTACTGTAAGAAAACCTTTCTCTAATGTAAATTGTTCTAGAGTGAGGGTGAGAGGTGACTTTCCAAACAATCTCAAATGAAATATGTGTGTCCTAACACAGCCCTGCTTGAGAGAGGAATCCTGGTGACACATCCCTTTGTTTCTGCATGGTTATGCTGCTGAGATCTTGATAAAGCAAAGGCCAAGTGGCAAATGTTCTCTACTCATAGGATCTCATTCAATAACTAGTTCTTACAAGTGAGGCTTCTGATGACTCTTCGTGGCTTACAGAATACAGCCCCAACTTCATCACAGGTCTTATGATTTGGCCTTCACTTACTTATCCAACCTAACCTCTTTGTTTTTTTTTGAGACAGAGTCTCACTCTGTCGTCCAGGCTGGAGTACAGTGGCACAATCTTGGCTTACTGCAACCTCCACCTCCTGGGATCAAACGATTCTCGTGCCTTAGCCTCCCAAGTAACTGGGATTACAGGTGTGCACCATCACACTTGGCTAATTTTTGTATTTTTAGTAGAGGTGGGGTTTCACCATGTTGGCCAGGCTGGTCTCGAACTCCTGACCTCAAGTGATCCGCCTGCCTTCGTCTTCCAAAGTGCTGGGATTACAGGCATGAGCCACCGGGCCCAGCCCCAACCTTCCCTTTTAGTACCTTTCTGGACTCTCAGCCCCATCATACTAAACTTTTCATTATTATCCGGATAACTTTGCTTTTTTTTTTTGAGATGGTTTCTTGCTCTGTCACCCAGGCTGGAGTGCAGTGGTGCGATCACAGCTCACTGCAGCCTGGAACTCCTGGGCTCAAACGATTTCCATGCCTCAGCCTCTTAAGTAGCTGGGACCACATGCACGTACCACCATACCTGGCTAATTTTTTAAAAACTTTTGTAGTGACAGGGGTCTCATTATGTTGCCTAGGCTGATCTTGAACTCCTGGCCTCAAGTCTTTCTCCTGCCTCGGCCTCCCAAAGTGCTTGGATGACAGGTGTGAGCCACTGCACCCCAGCTCCAGATAACTCTTTACATCAGCTGTGTCATTCTCGTCCCCTGCTTCACTACCTGTTTGGGAATTCTAATTTTCCCTGGGCACTCTGGAACGTCACTGATCACTTTATTAAAATGCTTTTCACATTGTGTTCCCATTCTCTGTCTACTATTTGTCATCATTACCTTACTGTTTCTCTGTTTCTTCACTGCTCAGCTTGACCTCTGGCAAATCGCAAGGGTTTGATACATACTTTTGCCTGGATTCACATCTCCATAAAGGATGTGAACACCTTTAAGTTAAAAACTACAAGAGAGGAACCATGCCTGGAAAATTCTCAGAAGCTCTAGTTTTATCCAAGTTGACCCCTGAAGATTAGGAAGAAAACTCACCAAGGTTCTATAAAGGAAATCTACTTTTAGAACACGATTCTCTACAACAGGATATGCCTACTCACAGGCATTTTTAAAAACTTATAATGCTACTTGCTCAACAGGTATTATGTGCGATTTTTTTTTAAGGATTAGAATGTCAATGGTTAATGGTTTGTAGAAGACAAAACCAGGTGCATTATGTTCTGTGCTGCTCTCAGTTGGGTGAACACAGTTTTGGGAGAACAAATTACAGACTTTACTGCTAGCTCTATGATCTGATTTTTCATTTGCTATTGTTACTTCATTTTCTTTTGTTGTTGTTCTTCATGGTGTAAGTAAATGAAAAATGTTGCTGAATATATATCAGCTTTTAGGAATGTAAAATTATTTTCCGTGGACACTATCATGAAGGCAGCACAGAAAATCAAAGCAGACACACAGAAGGTGCATCCCAGAGCCTACACAACATTGCTAATGATGTCATAAGTTGTAACTCCAACAGAGCTATGAAAGAACAAAAGTCAGAAAACATAAAACCTACGCATGGTATAAACTGCTGTGTTCCAGAAAGAAGCAAATGCAAGAATAATGTATTGACACAAACCATGAAGTAAACTTGATGGAATGATGTGGTTATATCCTTTGAGAATATTACATAAAAAGGAAGAAGAAAAAGACATCCTATATGGAACAAAAAGAAGAGAGAATCTGAGGCACATAGATGAGGATGTCTGCTGTGCCTAATGGAAGAATTGCCTGAAGATCCATATAAAGAAATTTATTTATCTGGAATCAAATGGTGCACTTTGTAGACATTCTTTGCAAAACAGTACAGTTACAAAGATTAATAAGTTGTTTTGGGGGGCATAGGTGTATTTTCATTTCCAAATATCAAAGAAACTAAAGTGAAAAACCTTGAGGCCACAGCAGAAATGTTATCTCCAGCTGGCTGCATTGCAATCACATAGCTTACGGGTCCAAGAAGCAGAGGCCAAAATGGAGCAGAAATGTGTGGCCACTGCATTTCTCTGGGTTATCAAATAAAAAAGCTCACTTGGATTTCACTTTGAAATGTCATTGTGTCTCAAATGCTCCAGTGTACAGAATATCTTTAGATGTTTGATCACAGAATACAACCAATTTGTCCAGCAACATGGCAGCAAGCTTGTGCCCCACCCAGCCCCGGTGTCTCTTTGCTTTTGAGTGCTTTCATGTCTGCAATCTTCTGCATCATGTGAAAGGCACTGTGCATAAATTGGGAACATGCAAAAGGAATTTGTCTCCAGTCTGTGACAACTTGGACGAGTCTTCAGTTTTCAACAGATTTGTGAGGACGGTGAAAAGATGAAAGCTTAGACAATAAGCCTAACGTTCCATACGACAAAAGTGTATTCAGCCAGTTCCTGTCCTCCGTTCTTTTTTAAAAACCAAGTGCTTTCTGAATAGGTGAGACAGAGCAAGAAGGGCAAAAGGTCTGGGCGACAGATCAATGCTTTGAGAAACAAAACCACCATCATTCTAGAAATAGCTTAAGAATCTAAAATTTCTCCCATCTAAAATCTTTGAGTATTTCTGATGAACTGGCCAAAAAAATAGATACGGGAGAACTAAAAATTTTTGATTCCACTAGTAATGAAAAGTTGTATTTATCAGTAAATTCAGTGAGCACATGTAAAACTCTTGAATTATACCTTTAAAATCATTAAAATTTTAAATTATTCATTTTATGTTCCTAAACTAAATGTACAATATTAAAGAATTAAATGTGCCTTACTCTCTCAAAAATGTCTATTCTTACTAAAGACTTCACATTTTTTCAGGAATGTATCCATCTGGATTTTGTGACTAAATTGAAATGTAAGTTAATACAAGCTTTTAGGATTATAGTGCTGTTTACTATTCTTTCAGGCACTTGTTTTTAAATTACATTTTTTATACACCGAATATTTAAAAAATATTTAATTAGTATAAGAACATATGAATTGTTTCATATAACACATATAAAATCTTAATATATTGAAATCCAGAGATGTTTTCAAGTTAACTTGCTTCTGTCAGGATCTCAGATTAAATAAAGGTTCTTATTTTTGATCTTACAAATGGGTCACTGATTCGTAATTAGTAATTGTAATTACATATTGCTATTTTTCAAACAAGCATTCTTACATGTCCATTCACATAAAATAATACTGGCAACTAGCCTGTTCCCACAAAGTGCGTTACCTGATCCATGTTCCTGTCTGCATGGAACATGTGACTGTTGTGTTAGCCAGTCACATAACAAGAGATCAATTATCACATGATGCTATTTTGATTTCAGAGACAGTGTGTACACAAACTGTTAGTTCCTTCTTTATATGTCTTGTATACTTAAGCAACAGTTAAATATAATCAAGAACAAAAATGAGAAAGTCTGAGGTCACAAGGCAAACTATGAAAACACAAACTTGGCAACTAATCTTTATCCCTCAAGGCTTTTCTCAACACAACCCAAAACAAAACAAAAGTAAACTAGATATAGAGATGATATAAGGAAAACTGTCTTCCATAACACTCACTTCTAATTTTTGTCATTTTGAAAAATCACCTCATTTCTAACGCTAATTGACTTTAGAACAATAAATGTCTTAATTTGAACACATATCATAAATTCATACTAATAAATATTTTGTGCATGTTTTATATACAGTATTGAGGTTTTACCTAACTTTTTCTTTATTTTTAGAAACCAGGTGTTGCTATGTTGCCCAGGCTGGAGTGCAGTGTCTGTTCACAGGCTATAATCACAGCTCACTGCAGCCTCAAACTCCTGGACTCAGGTGATCCTCCTGCCTCAGCCTCTTGAGTAGCTGGGAATACAGGTGCATGCCACTGTGCCTGGCTAGAGATTTTACTCAATTTTTAACTTTGAGAATGGGATTCTATGGCTTTTAAGTAGTATGATAATCACACATTCTAAAAATTTGTGTCATGTGTGTCCCTTGCGTAAACTCCTCCCATGGAAATGTTTCCTGGTGGCTACAATCCGATGCCCTAGGACCTTGCTCACAAAGGCCTGTGTGATCTGGCTCCTGCTGCCTCTTAGATCTCTTAGATGACTTTATCATGCATTTCCCAGGCACTGGTCACACCAAGCATCCCTCCCACTCCCCCTGCAGGCCTTCCTATCAAATTCTGGTGCCTGGAAAGTTCCTCCCCCAGATCTCCTCTTGGTTGACTGCCTGTTTAGGTCTCAGTTTAAATGTTGTCGTGGCTCAGAAAATATGACCCTGAGCACTGTGAACTGAAGGAGATTGAGAAGGCCTCAGAAGCAAGAGGGTTGCTCTGATCCTCCCTACCTTTTAGTGGGAAGCACAGTCATGAAGGCGCTCACTGACCTTCCTTCCCTGAGAGGAGGCTGTAAGACCTGTGTTCCAGAGCAGTCCTGCCCCACACCCAGCGGGAAGGAAGGCTGCATAGAGAGGCCCAGAGTCACAACAGACAGGTCTTGCTGAATTCCCCATGATAAATTACCCCCTTTTTTCCCAATCACATTTTTGCATGACTGTCCGTTCTTCACTGGCATAAAAATACATACGTTTTCCCCGGGTCTTTGGATCTTCATTTCTAAAGGCTCCTATGTCACATAAAACTTTGACAAATAAGTCTGTTATGCTCTTCTCTGATTACTCTGACTGTTGTTACCGGAGTGTCAGCCATGAGCCTTGTAATGGATGAGGAAAGGACATTACGTTTTTCTTCCCCAACACTGTCATCTTAGGAGGCTTCCCTGACTGCTCCAGCCCAGCCATTCACTCCCCATTATGTCCTCTGCCTCATTTTCCTCCTAAGAGACACCACTCACTGTCTCCCACTACCAGGCGAACTCTAACACAGTAGGAATTCCCTCTCTTATTCTAGGCCGGAGTCTGGCCTGGCACTTCCTCTGTTTTTAATAAATGTCTGTTGCATGGATACATAAATGACTCGCCCCACATTAGGCCAATCACTGGTTCTATTTGCTATGAGGCCAACATGTTTACTCATTAGTAACTGTGAAGTCCCAATTACCACCACCTAAGGGGCCTTGAGCCAATCCTAATTGCCAGAGAAAGAGAATAAACACTGAACGATCATATTATCACTGCCCTATTAGAAAAGGAAGACTTAACTGGGACTCACTGAATCACTAACAATCCAGGCTCTGTGACAGTCATTCACGTGTCCTGGTCTACAGAAGAATTTACTCGTAGATATACCAGCATGAGACCCATGCCAGGTTTTTTTAAACCCAAGAATAATTTTTTTTCTGCTCCTGTTAACACAGAAATGTCTCCAAAAATCCAATAAATCTATTGCTAAATGCAGTGATTCCTGCTACAATGACCATCCCTTGGTGATAACTTTTACATATTCTCCAAGTTCCTCTCAACCACAAGGTCAATGATGTCATTCACCTGTGATCTAACTGGACCTTGACTGGCTTTCCAAGTGCTGGCTAGAGATACAGAACTAGTGTACCTTACGACAGACACCAGGTCAGGGGCCTGGGAGGACATGCTCTGTGCTGTAGTGTGCAAAAGCAGCCATCAAATATGAATAAAAAACATCCAGCATTTCTCCAGAGGCTTTTTTTTTTTTTTTTTGAGCCAGAGTCTCGCTCTGCCACCCACGCTGGAGTGCAGTGGCGCGATCTCGGCTCACTGCAAGCTCCGCCTCCCGGGTTCACGCCATTCTCCTGCCTCAGCCTCCCGAGTAGCTGGGACTACAGGCGCCCGCCACCACGCCCGGCTAATTTTTTGTATTTTTAGTAGAGATGGGGTTTCACCGTGTTAGCCAGGATGGTCTCGAATTCCTGAGCTCGTGATCCGCTCACCTCAGCCTCCCAAAGTGCTGGGATTACAGGCGTGGGCCACCGCGCCCGGCCTCTCCTGAGGCTTCTTTTCGTCTCTAACAGTCCAGGACATCCCAGGGATCCAGCAGTTCTCTCAGATGCACTACAAAGTCACTTTAACCCTGAATGCTGAGGGGCCTAGGAGTCTACACTTCCTCTCTACGCCTTTGTAAGAACTTAGGGAGAGGCTCATTGAGAAATGAACAGTAGAATCCGGTTATTCCCAGATAACATCTAAATTGTAACTCGGATTTCAGGATGGGTGTACCTGCCTGTTTGTTTTCAGGCTGGAATGTCTTACTCTCGGAGATCAGTCACAGTTGGAGGTAGGCAAAACGGGAAGCCGAAGGGAAAAGCAAACAACTCACTGATAACGCAGGAGAAAAGCGATTAGCAAAGAGATCCCAGAACCTCCTGAAGAACTAATCCCTGCCTGGAATGTATAATATCACTATTCAAATTATGTGACCTATACAATGGCAATTTTTTTTGGCAAATCTACCTTTAAATGTTTCTATTGCTGCTCAAGTGGGTTAAATAAAACTATCCTCCCCAAAAACGGATTAAAATATTTCATTACTGCTTAAAAAGGGATACAGTGAGCTAGCTGTCCACACTAGTTTTGTTTGGAACTGACAATAAATTCATCAGTAAAAATGGTTCTTGAGAAAAAGTCTTGTTGGCAAATAGAGAAAGTTGACATGGAACTAATTTAAGTCATAATTCAAAAAAGGAAATGTACTCAAGTCATCCTGGAAATACAGCCTGAGGCCGTGTTACTAGCAAACCACTAACACTGATGGTTTCTCCACACTTACCTCCCTCCATCAACAGGATGCTTCTTCCCATTTTCTCTCCAGGCATTTTCTAAAGATGCTGCACTTCTTCATCACAGCACTGGGCAAGTAGCTAAGCTCCTGATTAGATTTCTGATACCGCTACAGCACCGTTTTAAAGGTGAACGAGATGCTTAATAATAAATGACATCTGGTATTTAATTTAAAAAATTTCTAATTATTAAACATCCGTCCATAAGAACACTAACGAAAACAACAGGCTCTTGGAATTTAACATTCCTAAAGTAACAGAGAATCAATTATTTTTAGTTGACACAGGCAGCTTAGGCATTAACTAAATGCTAATGAGGTGTTTTACTTCCTGAAGAGTTTATTTTCCTCCTCCTCTCCTTCCTGTGCCCAGGATGCAAACAGTCCCCAGAAGCCGGCTGGGTCATGCGGGCAGCCTTTTGGTAATTTCCTGCCACATTCACTCCCTTTGTTTCCACTAATGCATTTCCTCACCTGTCGCGAGTATTTGTCAGCAAGGCGAGAGCTTTAACTGGCCTTGCCTGGGAGCGTCGTTGGCTCTCCAGCTGTTCTCCTAAGAACTCTCCCCGTTGTCTCAACTAAAATGTTTGCCAGCATTAGGCTTTGCCCAAGGTTCTTCGTTCTACAAGATTAAATGCATTCAATTAATTTTTTCATAGACCATACTAGGCTCCATGAAGGTGACTGTGGGTGGAAATTGGCTTCTTTAGCAAGGCTTCTCTTTCCTGAGCCATATCAATACGTGAGCTGCGGCTGGGCGTGGTGGTTCATGCCTGTAATCCTAGCACTTTGGGAGGCCGGGGCGGTGGGGAGGGTGGATCACAAGGTCAGGAGTTCAAGACCAGCCTGGCCAAGATGGTGAAACCTCGTCTCTACTAAAAATACAAAAATTAGTCGGGCGTGGTGGCAGGTGCCTGTAATCCCAGCTACTCAGGAGGCCGAGGCAGAAAATTGCTTGAACCTGGGAGGCAGAGGTTGCAGCGAGCTGAGATCGCACCACTGCACTCCAGCCTGGGCGATAGAGCGAGATTCTGTCTCAAAAAACAAACAAACGAACAAAATGAGCCGCTTTCACACACTCTTTTCCCTTTATTTGCTCTGAATTTGTCTGCTGGTTTAGGCTTCAGCATTTCTTGGGGGGAGGGTATGATTTCTCTGCTTGGTCCAAGTTCTTCCTACATGTAGGGATCTAAAAGACAACAACATGCAACTACAATTCTCTAGCTTCCTTGGATTCTGCACGCAGCTTCACCAGACAGCAGACAGTGACCCTTCTCATCAGACCATGCTAGAAGGTAAGCACCCCTCCTGGTCTCTCTGGGGGATCCGTGGCTTTCCATTCTCTCTAATAAAGATGTAATTGCAAATGCAAGCATTTGGGTGGCTCTGCACATCTTGGCTTGGTGGAAAGAGGCCTGAAGTAAGAAGATGCAGGTTTGCCTCTCTTTAGTTGGGTGACACTGAGCAGATGTGACTCCATCTCTCTGAGGCCTCATCGCCTTTTCTGCACATGAGGAAACTTTCATTTGCTGCATGTGGGGATCAGTGTTATGATAAAAAAAATAAAGTGGAGCATAATGAATAAGTCTATGGCATTAAAAACCAGGAAGACAGGTCTCAGCATGGCGGCACATCCCTGTAATCCCAGCTACTTAGGAGGCTGAGGCAGGAAGATGGAGTGAGCCCAGGAATTCAAGCCCAACCTGGGCAACATAATGGGACTCTGTATCTTAAAAGCAAAACAAAACAAAACACAAAACAAAAAAACAAGAGAAAGTTCTCCAGATTCAGAGGAACTTGAGGAACACAGAAACCAAATGCTATGTGTGAACCTTGCCCAGATCCTAACACAAATCAATCAACCCTAAAAGGCAGGGCTGAGGCATCCAGAGAGTCTTTTTATGGACTGGGAGTTTGACTGATACCAAGAAATTATTATTAACTTGTTAGATGTGATCATGGGGACTGGAGTTCTACATTTAATAACATAAACAAGCATGCTGTGTATCACAGATGTTATAAAGTCTCATGGAATATTTAGAGATGCCTCCTAAAGCGTAGGTGGACTGTCGTGATGCCTGGGATTTGCTTTATGTTTCAGGAAAGAAAGACTCTGAGCAGAAGGGGTGAGATGAAGCAGTTCTGGCCGAATCTTGACAATGATTGGATTTGGGCAATGATTTCATAAGAGCTTATTGTGCTCATCTCCCTGCTACTGTGTATGCTTGAATATTTGAATATAAAACTTTTTTTTTTTTTTTTGAGATGGAGTCTCACTCTGTCCCCAAGGCTGGAGTGCCGTGGCGTGATCTCGGCTCACTGCAAGCTCCGCCTCCCAGGTTCACGCCATTTTCCTGCCTCAGCCTCCCGAGTAGCTGGGACTACAGGTGCCCGCCACCACACCTGGCTAATTTTTTTTGTATTTTTAGTAGAGACGGGGTTTCACTGTGTTAGCCAGGATGATCTCGATCTCCTGACCTCGTGACCCGCCTGCCTTGGCCTCCCAAAGTGCTGGGATTACAGGCGTGAGCCGCCGCACCCAGCCGAAAATAAAACTTTTAAAATGAGTGTTTTAAGGGAAGCCCAGGCTGCCATCAGCACAGCAGGGAAGTTGATGACATCAGAGAGTGTGTCCTGAGGTGGACAGCATTTGTTCCCAGGACAAGGCCTGTCCTGCTGCCCCTGAGTAGCCCACGCGTGGCCCAGTGCTTGAGACACAGTGTGACACCGTCGTATAAAACCAGTCAATCAAGAAGGGCCAAGGGTAGCGTCAACCACAGAAGGGCACAGCATGGGGAGGACAGGGGAGGTGGAGGCTGAGGGTCGTACACGTGAGAAGAGAAGCCGAGGCAGAAATCGCTGTGGCTGTGGTCTGCACTGGCTCAGCAGGTGGTGGGCTGAGGGCAGAAGGTGGCATGATGAGGCTGCACTTCACAAAGGATGTCTTCAGCTGTGGGACAGTGGGTGAAGAGGGACAGGCACCACCCCAAGGGACCAGGGGGGATGACTGCGCAGATGCTGGGAAGACGCCGAGACCTGGCACCCAGGGATGCGCAGGACACGAGGGGACAGTGTGGACACTGAGAGGGAGTCTGCAGTGTGGGAAAAATTCATCCCGATGGAGCAAGAGACTCCGAAGGAAGGGCTGGTTCTGGGGAGGAGTGGTAAGGACTGGCATAGACATTACAGACAGACTGCAGCTCAGATGGACAGGGGCAAGCTGGCGAGAGACCCTGGGGCAGAAGGGACAGCCCAGACTGGGTACACTGTCCTCTTCACAAAGAGGAGCTCCTTGAAGCCGTAATCCAAAGGCTGTCTTGAGGAGACCACCAAGATTCAGAACTCACTACAGTCCCCACCACACCCCCATTCAACATTCACTATGGCCGTTCGTCCACACTACTCCCGTGTGCCTGGGATTCTGTGAGATTTCTCCCTTTTACCTCAGACTAGGGGGCACACCCTGACGATGCAACTCGGACAGCCTGCTGCATTCACATCTTCCCCAGGCATACATGTTAGATGGTAAACACGGCCAGTGAAATGTACTTGTTATGCAGCTTTTCAGTTAGGGGACGCTTCCTGAACATCTACATAGGCTATAGATTTAACCTGCATTATTTATTTAAACCTCAAAGCGAATAAATGATGAGAAAACTGAAGTTCAGAGAAGTTAATAACCCAGCCAAGGCCACACAGCTAAGCTAGAGCCCAGCTCAGGTCATCTGTCTCCACCGTCTGCACTCGTTTCTCTGCTTCATGACAGAGCCGTGGAAAAAAATGCAGCTGGAAGGAAAATAAATCTCAACCAGGTGCTGGAAGCAGACATTTGCCACCTGGCCTGGAGAGGTTTGCTGAAAGGATGCCCTAATTTCCTATCCTTTTGGCTGGAAAAAAGCCAATAATAGGTATTTTAGGAGGAAAGTGTGGGAGAGGTGGGACGAAAGCAAAAGGGAGACGCACCACACGTGCACTGCCCATGGCCAGTACTGTGAAAACACCCATCTCCTGAAGTGACACAGTCATTGTTGGGGTCCGGTGCAAAAGGCCTGCATCCCTCCTGCCTCAGGCTGGCTCAGCGTCACGTTCAGCCTGGCAGTGGGACTGATTTTGACTTAGAGGTGTGAGGATACCAAACAGCTTTTTCAACACTGTTTTAAAGATCAAAGGATTTCCGTTAAAGATCAAAGCATGACAGGTATTTTTGAGTTGAGTACTCACTAAGAATGCTTTGGGGAGTTTGTGTTGTTTCATTTCTTTAATACAACTGGTTTTCAAAGGAACACTCGAGAGCACTGCCTGGAGTGGAGGAACAATCTTTGGTTTGTTTGAAATCTTGCTACTGTGCTTCAGGCTCTGTTCCTATTTTTCGGCAGAGAGAGCTCCATTAGGATCCCAGGCCACCTGTCCAAGGCTGTGACCAGGGCCCTGCCTGTTGAGAGGCAGCCTGGATGAAATGGAAGCTGCAGAGCAAGCGGCCGCGGTGCCCAGGCCGAGGAGAGAGTCAGGTTTCCCTCCTGAATTCCCTGGCGGTGATGGGCCGTCCAGATTATCCTGGGTCACAGGGCCACGCACAGATGTTCACAGAACACAAAACCGAAGGGAGACAAGGCGACGGCTCGCCAGAAGGTTTAAGACCAGCCACACAGCTACCTTCACCAAAGTCACAGTGTAAGCTACACCCAGGGAAAGCACTTAAGGGGAAGATAATCCACCGCCTTCCTGGCAAAGGCAGGGGCAGCAACCAGGTCTGTTTGCCCTTGACAATGAAGAACATCAGCCCTGGGCTCACCCCACCCCACCCCACCGCACTCCCGCCAACTGGGATGAACAGAGTGAAAGGTGATCTAGAAAGAGAACAAGCTCTCCTTGTTTATTCAGGCTACGCATAACTCAAAAACTAGATGTTTTCAACAAATATATTTCCCCCTTTTTTTCTTGCTTGCCATTGTACCTAAAATATTACAGGGCAACCGCTTATCTCATTCCAAAAAAAATTAAGGAACAAAAGTCTGTCATCTTACATGCTGTCATTGGCTTATATTGTATCTGTAAAGGTGAGTGGCCACAGATAGATTTTCTTTCACCAGGAAAGAAATTTGCATGGCTTACACTTCAGGAATAAAGAAAGGAAAGATATTACCAAGACATTAAAAAACAGAGAATTTTCTTCCGTTTAGCTCCTCATTGTTTAGACACTCAAAATAACGACATGCAGGGTAGACTATTTCATGTGCGGTGCGGGGGGCTTCCTGCTTCCCCGGGTAGGGATTACTGGGAAGACAGTTTGGGAAAAGGTATTCTGATCAACCCAAACAGTCACATGTGTCCAGTGTCTATAAGGTGCACAAACAGCACATTGTGAAAAACACTCCTTCAAGAAGAACAAACTAAAATCAAGACAAACATTTTTATTCACTCCTTAAAGCACTTTCTTCACTTTGCTTTCTGGATATCTAATTCCCTGATCTCACCCTTTCTTATTATCTGCTTCTTCATGAGAACAGGGTTATTAAAGTATCAATTCCACAGGTTGATTTTGGAAGACAAGATTTACTAATGAGAAAGTGCAGAAGCATGTTCATGAAAATTTAACTTTATCAAAATAGTATAAAAGTATGGGGCTTAGACAAGTTCAATAAAATGTTAGATGAAAATATTTTATTGAATGAATAAAAGGCACAGAGAGAAACTTAGAATCCCTGGCTACAATTTCAAAATTGTAATTGTAAATCTGGTACAAGAGGGTTTTCTAAAAAGATTAACGCACACAGATTTTTTTGTTCTACTTCCTGTGATTACACTCCTAAGAAAAACTGCTAGAATATTTGCCAGTGACTTGGACCTGGGTTTTATGACCTGGCAGAATGTCCTTTAAGGGGCCCTAAGCAATGCTGTCAGGACTGAGCTAGTAAGCCCCTGGGGTTAGGGATGCTGAGGACCCCTGGGGGTGCCCTGGCTTGGCTGGCACAGGAAGGCAGGAGAGGCAGTGGGCTTCAGGGAGGACGGGTTCCTGGCCTGTGCATCTTTGCAAGGGTAAGATTTGCTAATCTTACATCACAAATGCCTCTCCGTGTGTGAGTATGTTAGCTGTACTCTTAAGCAATGAGATAAACTGCCCCCTCCCTGGAGGCCGGGTGACTGTCAGCATCTCTCTGTGGCCACTCTGTGCACATCCGACACACGAGCTGACACACAGGCACCAGTGTGTCAGCTCATCTGGCGCTGAAGTCACCGTCCTTTCCTCACTACCACCTCACTAGACTTTGGTATTGCCAGCCAGTCAGTCAGCAAATATTGACAGAGTTTCCTGTGCAGTTAACAGCTAGAGAGATACACAAATCAGCTGAAAGATCAGATGAGGGTAGGAAAGAAGGAACAGGGAGGGGTGAGAAGAGACAAAAACACTCAGGACCCCTCAAAGAGGCAGGGGTCTATAAGATCTTTAGAAGCGAGGACAGAGCTGAAGACAGACTTCTTAGTCTCTACCCTCCACCCCTCAGGAATCTAAGCAGGTGTGAATGAAGAAAACAAAGGTTGTAAAAGAACAATTGTCAGGCAGCTCAGGAGGCCAAGCAGGACAGCACAGTCTCTGTGCAGACAGCAGCACGCCACCATTATCCAGTTTGCAGATGGACCACCCAGAAAATCTGTGAGTAATTAGGAGTGAGAAAAACAAATGGGAGGGGGTCACTGAGGAGGATGAGCGGCAGAGCCCCCAAACTGTGTTCTGGCTGGGAATTCCAAAGTGAAGCAAGATGCTGGGACTAGAAGAAAAGGAAAATGGTGCAATCAAATGGGAGTATGCAGGCCCACCCACGCATGTGTGCGCGCACACACGCACAGAAGCACACACACACAGCATCATACGAACTACAAAGTAAAATTTACAAGGAACCAGAAAATAAGACTTTCAAATGTAGAAGGTAGGAAACCGCATTTAAGCTCTTATTTTCTGATATCCATTTGAACATTTAAAAGTGACTTTTGAACAGGATAAGTGAATTTTAAAAATAACATTCATTTATCAACAACAAGCAAAAATGGGCTCACACACTCTTTCAAGGCTGTCAGCCCACAACTCCCTTCAATACAATTCAAGGCCGATAGCTCATGACTCTCCTGCCAAAGTGAAGATGAGCAGCTGACCTTTTACGCACCCGAGATGGGTCAGGCAATATGCTGCGTTGCACATGTTTCACGAACCCTAATCCCCCAAAGAACATATTAGACTTCTTCTATGACAGATGAAGAGACAATCTGATCATATGAAATATCCTGCACAAGGCCTCACCGGTTGGTTGCAAAGCCAGAATTCAAACGCAGGTTCCGTATCTCTGCAAAATGCATGTGGCCCTCCAAACTGGGTGGTTGGTCCCTGCACACACTGTTGGACCTGAGCCTTGGCATGTGCCACTCCCTCTGCCCAAATCAGACTCTCAGCAGTTCTGTCCATGCAAGACCCTCCTGTCCTCAAAAGCCTGTTGTTCATCCATCTCCAACATGAAGCCTTTCTTGATTGCTCAAGCCAGATGACCCCTCCCCACATCAGAACAAACACGCTAAAGCATGTTCTCATACCACATTATATGTGATGTTTTCCTGTAAAATGTTTGAAAGGAGTTTGAGAGTTTTGCTCTGAAATTCTCATTTTACTTAGAAATTACTTATGTACCCTCAGCAATCATTGTGTATACCTGAGATATAAGAGAGCCTGTAAGTTGTTTCTAAGTATAATAAACTTATTGTCCTTACTAAACTTAACGGTTAAGAGTGATATGCATTTTATAGGGTTTTAAACATTTATTAATTTCATTATGCAGAGGTTTCCTGCTCCCTAATTTTTGGAGCTTATGAATATATTTTTTTCAGGTCTCAAAGAGCACGGTAGGTCCCTGAAACTCTAACAGGTCCTGAGCCCTGTGCCTCAGCTGTCTGACGGATAGAACAGCCCTGAACAAGCCTCAACCACGTGTAGTGGTTATATGTACATCTGCAGTAAAATCAGTCCCTATCCCCATGTATTCACGAACTTAAGCTTATGGAAGACAGTGCTTTTTGTCTTGTTGACTGATGATTTTTTACAGTGACTAGCATAGCTGCTATAAAATGAATGCTTAATAAACTTACTAAAAAATAACTCGCAAATAAATACAAAACCACAACTTCAACTCTATGCCATCATCCCTTTTCTAAAATCTGTTTGAAGTTGTATTTTGAAAGCCTCTCGAAATGTTTGCATTCTCTTTCTTTAACAAAAAAATTACTTTGTCTTCATTGCTTTAAAAGACGGTACAAATAAACACAATATAAAGCAAAACACAAAGTGGGGATCTCTATCAGTATTTGATTTCTTGATGTTTGTTTCATTAGCAGTTAGTTACTGATTTCCTTCTAAGCATTTATAGGAGAGTTGTACTCAGAATATTATAGATATTCCATGTCCTTAATAGAGCAGTGGCTTTCTAGTACCCTGCAAATTGTTCTCAGGCCCAAAGAAATTTCCCTTGATGGTACATAGATTTTAACAGAGTGCACTCTAACAACATTTTAACATCTTGTGTGATGAAACAAAAACTGCACACAGGCCCAGCTGTTCTTTGTGGGGAAGTGCAGGCTCATGTTCAGGAGGAATTAGGAGAGCAAGCAGCAGTGTCTGTTCCAGGAGTTCACACGATTCCTTTCACTCCCAGCAGAAAATGTTAACATTAAAAACTACTCCCCCATTTAGATCTGCTGAAGTGGAATGTAACAAGGTTTACATGAATAACAACATGCATTATTTCACATGCAAACCTTCACCGTAGATACTCATCCTTGGGTACAGTACTCGGGTTTGAAACTCAAAGGCCTAGCTTTAACTCCTCTGTGGTAATACTGCTAACCCTGGACTCTTCCACCTTAAGCTAATACTGCCACAACGTCGATTTTCTGCACATGAGTTGTTTTGCTCACCTCTAAACCCAATAAAACCCCCAGTCTTACCTGGAGACTTCCAGAGATTTAGGTTTCATGTGGTCACTGAGAGAGTGTGATTTAAATCTGAGAATAACCAAAATTCTTAAGCCTGAGCATACTGTGCTCCCATCTAAAACCAAGATGAGAAAAAGAAATACAGGAAGGAAGAAAGGAAAAGGGCCGGGACAACCTGTGTTCTGTGCGGACCGGGACGGAGTTCCCCACCTCTTTCCATTGCTATCCCGCAGCACTGCTTTTCCCAGGACTCGAGACTTGGTTTCCAGCTCTTGCACCTCCTCCAGCAATGTCTTTTTGCAGGTGTGCTTGGCTCTGTATTATGAAGAAAAGACAAAAAGAACATGGCATACAGACTTGACATAGCTGGGAAGGACAGGCCGCTCCCCTCTCAGGCCACAGCCAAATGCCCTTTGGTGGAGGCCGAGGCTTGGGAAGTGGTGGAGCATTCACAGTCTCCATGCATGACCCAGGTTCCATCTCCACAGCCCGGAGGCATCCTGAGTGCTGCAGACCAGACCCGGATCATGCATGTCAAGAGTCACCCCCACCCTGCAAAGAACTGGAAGTCTGCTGAGGCGTCCAGTCACTCAAAGACTGGGTGGAGTTCACGAAGACCCAGGGTCTGCTTCTAAAGCATTTCTTGGCAGGAACTGAAAATCAAGAAGACACTTTAAACCCTCACCTTAGTGAACAGGCACTGGTTTCCTGGTCCAAGGACCCCAACTGCAGTCAGAGAGCCCAGGGGTTAGCAAGTTTCCTCCCTCCCTCTTTAGTGTGAAAAGAGCCACTGCCACAGCAGCCACGGGGCTTAGGATGCTAGAGTACACGGTCTGGATGCAAAGCCATCGGCTCGAAACGTGGAGTGAACACAAATCTCGAGTGCAGGTTTCCCATCTTCCTCTGGCAACAACTCACCATTGCAGTCCACACACGCAGGCCTCAGTGGCATTAATACAACTTATGAAAGAACCCGCAGCCTGGACAGCTCACTCTTCTTGAATGGTAGGAAGAGTTCCCGTACCCTTTTACTGAGGAAACTAAGATGAATACCTCACAATGCTCAAACAATTGGCCGATCTCAGTCTTTATAAAATGGAAACTAAACAAAGCTAAAAGTGAGCTGCTAGTTGGAAACAATCTAGCTACTAGCTGGAAACAGTCTAGGTGAAAAGACACTTAACCAGATATAGGTTATATAAGAGAAAAAAAACTGAAAAGGGAAAAGGCTCATAAATTAGCAACACACCAGACTGAAGAGCTGTGCATGGGTTTAATTTCAACATAAATACATATGAGGATCCTGCTAGGTACCAGGACCCAAAGATAGAATGAGAACAAAAACTGAGCACCTTTGCCCAGAAATGAAAACAGTGTCATGGGAACATTCTGAAGATGTGGGCTCTTCCTGCAGAATCCTGTACCACCTCACCCACCCTCCACCTTCAAGGAAAGAAAGCCTGTTAAGATAATGTGAGCCATCTCCCAACACTCCGAGTTAATCTATAATGGAGTATTAGCACTGAGACACTGTATATGCCCCTGTCATCCTTTCCCCCAGAGTAAACAAGGGAAAGCCACACAGGCTTTAACACATAATACCTTAATTCCATCAGACAGTGTCCTGAGACTCAGGATTGATAAAATACTGCAGTTCAAAGCAGAGCCTGTGGAATTTTAATTTAAACAATAAATGAGCAAATATCTAACAGTTTGCTGGAAAGGAGAGTCAAAAATGATGCTAAAACGTACCCTGTTCGTTATTATGTAATATGTGGGGCCCCAAAAGTGGTCTTTTATCTCCTGGGCTTCTGGGGTTAGACTGACAACAAGGCCACCGAGTGGCTGCCCCGCCTGCCCTGAGCCACGGGCCTGCATGGGTCCTAGAACAGCCTGGTTACTTCTGAAGGATGAGCAGCATCGCTGGTTCTTCCAGGATCCCTCTCTCCACCGTCATCCTCCCTCTCTTTCCCTCTCCCCTTTCCCCTGCACAGCGGTAGAATAGACCCCATTGTTATTTCCTGGGCTGGGAGGAAAGGGGGTTCCTAAGTGGGGGGCTGGAATGGGAAGGTTGGGCACTGGGAACCTACAGCTTACGTCAGAATTCAACCCACTGTGGAAGCTGCCGGTTTTCATTCAGTCACAACACGGCCTCAGAGGGCAATGGTCTGAGCATGTCAGTGCTCCCAGGAACTGTGCGTGCTCTCAGGGGATGAAACTGCGCCCATATTCAAGAGTTACTCAGCAATTTGATACTATTTCCACTAGGCTAGCCCCTGTGAGCTAGCCTGGGAACTTTGTTGCTATTGGAAAACACTGAATTGCAATGCTGGGGATGATTCAACTTCTCTTTCTGCATGTATTTAATAGCACCTGAGTAAAGGGAGGCTGGCAATTTAAAACCCTGTTCTCAAGCACCTTTATCTAATAATGCCTGAATTAGAAAAACTGCTTCTAAAATCTCCCGTCTAAAGGCTACATGTGAGTGGTCTAAAATTAATATTTATAGGTTATAAATCAGTTGTTAAGCATTAGCCACTAGCATGTCACTTAGGTCTTACCAGGAGCTGGGGTTTGGCGTGTTCTGAGTCACAGCTTTGACAGAGTAAGTCCCTCATCTGTAAATGGCTTACTGCCCAGTGGTCCAGGGCTTGCTTCATCTAACCCCACATCGAGAGGCTGGATGACCACAGAAGGGACAGAGTTGGGGTGCTGGCTACTGACTCATGAGTGTGAGAGTTATCTGTGAGTCTTCAGATATACCTAAGGGTGTCTCCAGGTTCTCAGAGACTTTTAAAAGAAACAGACTGTTTTAGGATCTTGAACTTTCCATCCCTTTTTTTTTTTTTTTTTTTTCTGAAACTCTTTCCCTGGACTCTTCTTTTGTATGCAAGAACAACAAGTCAAAAGGAAACGTTTAATTCTAAACGTGGATGGAAGTGTAAATATAACGTGCTGCAAAAAGAAATTAGTTTAGTTAGAAAGTTAAAAGAAATCAAGGACCATTTGTATACAGAAATTGCTCATAACCTCTTCTTTCCATTTAACTGCCTATCTGGGATTATAATAAGGAAATGAAGTCATTCTGGAATGGGGGACTGTATTGTTGATGTACAGTAAAATACAGGAGATACAGCTAGATAAAAGCAAATGGGTTCCTCTGTGTTCAGTGGCCTCGAGCTTGTATTATTTTTATAAAGCAGTACTAACAAATTTCACCTAGATGAGAGTGGGTAAGTGGCAGCTTACCCAAGCATGCTGTCATCAATAAACATTTTGGATGAATATAAGTGCAGGGATATTAAAATAGTTCTGGGCAATTTAAACTTCATGTGTCTAATAAAATTACTCATTAGCCAGGTATCACATGTAATCAATCAATTATTTTAATAAAAGGTAGGTTAGTTTTGTCCCATATGAAAATTTTGGTTAGCAGGATAATAGCATAGGCATTTTACGGCGCGCCAAATCTGACTTAAGATAGTCTAATAATGGATCTTCATCCAGAAAGCTGACAGACTTCATGGAAAAAGTGATTGAATTACCTCATTCTGGTTCTCTTTTCTTACTCTTAACAGCTCAGGTCCTGAAATGGAAGCGAGAAACTGGGCAAATAAATGGGGAAAATGTAGAAAGATGGAGCAACTCACTTTCTTCAGTGCTCACAGAAATATACGTGAAAAGGCAGGCCCGCCTTGAGCTGGAATTTAAAAGCCTTTTTTTCTTTGAGATGGAGTCTCACTCTGTCGCCCAGGCTGGAGTACAATTGGCATGATCTTGGCTCACTGCAACCTCCGCCTCCCAGGTTCAAGCCATTCTCCCATCTCAGCCTCCTGAGTAGCTGGGATTACAGGCACTCGCCATCATGCCCAGCTAATTTTTGTATTTTTGTAGAGACAGGGTTTCACCATGTTGGCTGGGCTGGTCTTGAACTCCTGACCCCAGGTGATCCGCCCACCTTGGCCTCCCAAAGTGCTGGGATTACAGGTGTGAGCCACCGCGCCTGGCCTAAAAGCCCTTTCAAAAGAGAGTGATAACCACCAAAGTTCAGAACAAAACAAAACATCCCTAAGATGGGCCCAAGGCAAGATGAGAGGCCTGCAGCACCCCTGTGGAAGCTCTCCCAGCATCACCATATGCTGCCATCACAGGGCAGGGTCTTCAGCTGCCCCTGTGCCCACTCTCGAATGCACACCCCTTCTGGGAACCCCAAGGTGCATCACAGATAGCATGCCTCAGTAGATACTTGACAACTCAAATCCAATGATGGGTGGTTGGGGACAAGCAGGATTAATATTTTTGTTCAGTGCATGGCAGGAAGAAGCCAACAGCATTTTCTAAAGCTGCAATTCAGAAAGAGAAATCTCAGCGAAGCACTGTAGCCTTCTCAGAGGTAAGTGATTCACAATAGGCCTTCTCTTTTTGCGAGAAGCCTCTGAATTTACTTGCCTCAAAAACAAATACTTCGGGTTTGGAGTATGTGACATAATACGGGCCTCACGATCAAAGGGAAAATGTGCCAATAAACTGAAAAATGTCTTGTTTTTGAGCAGAGGGGTGAGGGTAGTTTAGATATTAAATAGATATTACAAATTGAGCATATATGTGCTTTGGGCAAATATTCCAGCTGACAGCCAATATATGCTATTTTCCCTCCTCCCCTAAATAAAACAAGACAAAAATCCATTTTAGAAAGCACCTCTGGAATTCAGCAGGGGCCTTTCTGGCTCAGCCCAGAGCTGAGATGCTGTTGGCGCCCAGGAAAAGCTGAGTTCTGGGCCCGTGGTGCCAGGTGCTGGGTGGCCGAGTGCTCCTGCTGCAGAGTGAGGACCCTCAGCCTTCCCTGCTTCCCCGCCGGCACCTCCGCTGCAGAGCCCGGGTTTATGCTCTGACCCAGTTGGCAGGCTCCTTGGAAAGGAAGTGACTTTTACTCTTTCCATGTGGTGAAGCTGGGAGTAGTGTCATTTGATTTATCCTCGTTAAAATGTAAATGGTGCTAATTTTATAGTGCCAGGGGAAACCAAAAACAAGTCCTATTTGAGGGAATAGATAATTTGCTTTGCGGTGACAGGGAATGATTACTCAGAACGCACTTGAAAAGAGCGAGAAAATGGACAAAGAGGCACAGACACTTCGTAGTCTATAAACATTCTCTTTCAGATGGAAGAAAGACACTATTGCTAAAGTCTTCTGCAAATATACAGTCTCAACAGAATTTTTTTAATGACACTAAGTTGAGATAGCTGAATTAAAATAAACTAATTTATAATCATGTTACTAGTTTTCAATCACTATAAATGGAAAAGGCCAGCTGATGTGGCCAAGACTATTCTCTACTTATCTAAAACTGACTTACCTTTGCAAAACAAAGATTTTGAACAAATTCAGCAAGGAACTAGATTGTGTCACAATTGGGCCTATTGGCTGAAAGGGCAAATAACAGAACTAATATTTTCTTTCTTTTCTTTTTCTTTTTCTTTTTTGAGACGGAGTCTGGCTCCGTCGCCCAGGCTGGAGTGCAGTGGCACAATCTCAGCTCACTGCAAGCTCCGCCTCCTGGGTTCACGCCATTCTCCTGCCTCAGCCTCCCAAGTAGCTGGGACTACAGGCGCCCGCCACCATGCCCGGCTAATTTTTTGTATTTTTAGTAGAGATGGGGTTTCACCATTCACAGGATGGTCTTGATCTCCTGACCTTGTGATCCACCTGCCTCGGCCTCCCAAAGTGCTGGGATTACAGGCGTGAGCCACTACGCCTGGCCTCTTTTCTTTTTCTTTCTTTCTTTTTTTTTTTTTTTTTTGAGACTGAGTCTCGCTCTGTCGCCCAGGCTGGAGTGCAGTGGCATGATCTCAGCTCACTGCAACCTCCGCCTCCCGGGTTCTAGCGATTCTCCTGCCTCAGCCTCCCGAGTAGCTGGGACTACAGGCGCCCGCCACCACACCCGGCTAATTTTTGTATTTTTAGTAGAGACGGAGTTTCTCAATGTTGGCCAGAATGGTCTCGACCACTTGACCTTGTGATCCACCCACCTCGGCCTCCCAAAGTGTTGGGATTACAGGTGTGAGCCACTGCGCCTGGCCAGAACTAATATGTTCTTATGGTACATATATTAGATTAAGAAAATATTTTTTTCTGGCTGTAATCTTTCCATTTCCGAGGATTCTGATTCTGTTATTTGCAGAACACGGTTTTACCAAATAAAATGGAAGTAATGGTAAATCAAATAATTTAAGAAATGAGAATTATTTAATTCTTTAACAGTTAAAAAACTTAGTGAACAGGAAAAAAAAAAAAAGAAAATCCATGTAATAATATTCTTTCCCCCTCTATCTAGATTTGCATGAGGTATCATCGGTTGTCAAGATAATGCCAAAATGAGGACTTTTTCAAAAGACATCCGTAACTGTCAGGCAAGAAAAATTCTCATTGAGTGTGGGAGGAACGGAGGGCTAAAAATGAAATCTGATGTTTTTTCCGGGAGGGTTTGGATTGAAGTCTCACTTCTCTATCTCAGAGCCCCAAAATAATTGTGTTTTGCCCAAAGTAAAGCTGAGCTCAGAGTCTCAATTTTCAGAGAAGTTGGCACCTATTTGTAGGAGAAATTGGGTCGACCCAAAACAAATTCAGTCATATTTTATTTGGAGCAGCCCCTCCTTTTGCTCATGGATAAAATTAAAGTTTACATGACCTTGGAACTTAGTCACTTCTTTTATATTGTAACAAGGTATCTTGAAAATGATATATGTTAAAACGTAAAAGCAAAATTGAATATGAATGATTTCCTATTTAACCTACATGATAATGCCATCTTCATGACTGGTTTTCTCATAGACCTGTGAACTAACCCTCTAGAAGAATTTTATTGAAAGTATTCCTACTCTTGAGTTGTTTGGAAAAATGAAGAATACTTCATTCTTGTAATTTTAAATGACTTACCTATACATAGCTTCTCTCTAAGCATGGGAAGTGAAGCCAGGCCATATTTGTGACCACTTAGCACTGAGTTTATGACATAAAGAGAGATGAGTTTTGAGTTATACTTTCTCAGTTTGATGGAATGGGTGTGTACTTAGAAACTCTGCCTTATAAGACAACATCCCAGTTTCTCTCAGGGCTCCTTTGTGTCTGTATTTTTTCTTTTCTTTTTGTTTCTTCTTATTTAGAAACAGGGTCTTGCTCTGTTGCCCAGGCTGGAGTATAGTGGCATGACCATAGCTCACTGCAGCCTCAAACACCTGGGCTCGAGTGATCTTCCCACCTTGGCCTCCTAAGTAGCTAAGACTAGAGGTATGTGCTGCCATGCCCAGCTGATTTTTCTATTGTTATGGTTGTCTATATTTTCATACCAAGATGAAGCACAAGTTAAACTAAAAAAATTTTTTTTCAATTCTGGCAGGTGGCAGGAGACCCATTTCTTCCGAATGCCTGTCATTCTCATACCCTGTAGCAGGGCTCATGGGAAAGACAATTCCAGGGACAGATGAGCCAGACTTGGGGTCCCCGCTTCACTGTTAAACTTACGCTCTCCATGCGACATCTTCAATCAAGCAGGCGGTAGGAACGAGAAATAATCCCAACCAGAAGTGTGCGGAGCTCAGGACCATAGTTGCCTGCAAGAAATAAAAGTGACACTTGCTCGAATACTTTCTCTTTCAAAAACAGAGGAACATAATGTAATCAAGGATAATAGTTCACAATAGAAAAACAACAAATTGCATTAAATGCAATGAGAGGTAACCCATGCACTGGCAGGACCATCAGGGGGACGGAAGGAGCTTGCTCCTCTCCGCAGCCTTCTCTCCTCTCACTTTCATTCTTCTAGTTCGACGTGTGTCCTTGCCTCTCTTTTATAAAGTGCTTCAAGCCCCTTCCGAACAAGATGTTGTCCTAAATCCTTCCTAAAGAGAGCTGTTGGAGTCACCAACACTGCTTCACTGAGGAGTAAACGTTGCCTCACTAGGCTCCTCCATTCACTCATCATCAGCTCCTTTTCTCTCAATGTCCATTCATTCATGGAGCCAGGACCCATATCACTGCTACTTGGTACAAGGCATGGTGGTTCTCCCCACCCAGGAAAGGAAGATGAATAGGTTATAGTCCTTGCCTTCAGGGGATTAAATACCCTCTGGTGCAATCTACATTACCCAGTGGAATATGGTATATATCACGAAAATATCCAATGGGGTCTCTGGGAAGACTTCTTAAAGATGACAGAGTATGAGATATGCCTGGAAACATGAACAGGATTTCTGTAGCTAGAGATGGGTAGAAGGACAGAGATTCCAAGTGGAAGGATGAAGGACAGGGGAGAGCAGCAAGGAGTGCAACTTTCAAGACTTCCTTGTTCCTGGCATGCTGGTCAGGGATAGCTTGGGAGGGAACAGGTAGAGAGAGTTTTGGGGATCAGAGCTGCAGGGCCAAGTTAGATGTTAGGTGAGTTGAAAAGAGAACTTAGGGCAAAAGCAGAGGGAGGAAGGAGTTTACTCTGAACAGAGATGGAGGCCTGAGTAGGGCAGATGCCTTCAATTTTGGTTTTGAATGAGCAAAAGCCTGGAGCCTGGAGCTGGCTAGGAATTGGGAGGCTGGCTTACAAGGGTGGGCCACCTGAGAAAGGGACTCGAGTTAGTGTGACAAACCCTTCGTGTTCACCGGATTTCTTTTCTGGAGGCCTCAAACATTTGGTCCTACTGGAATAGAAGTTTCGCTACAGCTCACTGCAAAGGAGAGTGAGACTTACAGAGGGAGGGAGAGCAGAGGGCCTGAGGCACAATTAACCACCTCTTGGACCCCCACAGGGACGGGGAGGGTCTAAGAATCCCGGAGGCCTGGAGTAGCTCCCTTTATACAGTAAAATGAGGGCAGGATTCACCTGACTCAAGCCTGGCATCCAAGAGTCAACCCACTCTTTGGTCTCCATCCTCTGCTCCAGCTGGACGGCCACATGCACTGCAGCCCTGCCGCTCCCTCTGCCCTGCAGGGCTTCCCTGCCCAGTGTCTATACTCACAGCATCCCCACCAGCTTACCCTGATCCCAAGCACCCAGCTTCCCCATGTGGCCAAGGCCATGCCTAACCACAGCCCTCCTGCCTCTGGGCCCCTTCACATAGCCCTGTTGGTGGTGCTTGGCATTTTATGACAATTAAACCAAAAAGCAGTGAGGTTTACAGGAAAAGAGTCGAAATCCAACCCTGGAATGGGAGGACTTGCTTTCCTTTTCAAACAACCAAGAGTACCAGCTTTTGACAGAAAAGTTTACAACCTTAAAAATGTGTGAGTACATTTTGCCCCATCAATTACATCTCTCAGAATTCTTCCTAAGGAAGGAAGAAAACATGCAAAGAAGCAAGTACAATGATATTCACAAGAGTGCTATTCTATCAAAGAAACCAGAAGTCGATGTCCCAGGAGAAGATCTACTAAATGTACCATGGCACTCACATACAATGGATTTCCATGCAAGCAAATAAAGTAATGTAGAATTATATTTGTTGACAGAGATGTCGTATTCTACTGCCACTGAGAAACATGGGTTCTGTGATAACATCTCACAGAGGACCTATCATGGCGGTTGTGGGAAAGGAAGCACCACTGGCCCAAGCTTCAAAAGTAAACTTGAAGGTGTCACCCCTAGATGAGGTACGCCCACACGTACACATCTTTATTACATCTTTATTGCACATTTGTCAATACATATCAATAGATACCATCATTTTTGTAGTCCCGTTTTGGTATTTCCTTACCTTTACAAAAACATTCCAGGACTTCAAAAACAGTGGGTGTCCCAGGCCCCGATGGACTTGAGAGTGCCTCCTTCTAGTGTGGGCATGCTTACACACTCAGGAACAATGCACGGAACGGTATATGGAAACCAGGATCCGGGTGGCACAACTGGTGATTTGTATTGTCATATCTCTTTGTGTATCTCCATTTCCTGTTTCTTCTACAGAACACATGTATTTTGGCAAAACTCAACTCTCTCTCCCCAACCAAGAAAACCACAAGAAAGGGATTGGATCAGCCTGCTCCTTCCAGCTTCTGTTGTCCTGCCTCCAGGGTAAACAGGGTCTCCAGAGGGAACCTTGGGTTTTGCTCATGCTACAGATGCCCGAGGTGGTGCTTGGCCCCTGGAAGATGGACTTGTTCAAGCTGTACTTGTGGGGATACATTGCAGGATCATTCACTATGTGTATTTATTTAAGAAAACAGTGACTTTACAATAATGTATCATTTAAAATAGATTGTAACTCAAATGTACCCTGTAAATACGTAAAATATTATGTATCAATAAGAAATAGATTATGAAACTCAGAACTTTAGTTGCTGAGGGAAAAAAGGAAAATGAACTTTGAATTCTCTTGTTGAAAA
This sequence comes from Nomascus leucogenys, assembly GCF_006542625.1. NCBI lineage: Eukaryota > Metazoa > Chordata > Mammalia > Primates > Hylobatidae > Nomascus > Nomascus leucogenys. The sequence goes on from NC_044385.1 coordinate 57,778,727, forward strand.
TATGAAGCCTGTCCTAAACTAATAAAGGTTATATGAAGACTTGAAAGTATTGTTCTGTTGCTGGTCTTCAAAACTAGGAGCTGTGAATGTGACAAGTATAACTAATTTTAAAGGTGTATCTCAGAAAGGTTCCTACCATCCTAATTTTCACAGATGGACTGAGACCCAGAGTCCCGAAATCCTTCTAAGGTGATCTACTGACCACTTACATGCCATATGCCTAGGAACTCACTGCAGTAAATTACAGGAAAGTGAGTGTCAGGTGGGTAGAATTATTGATTCATTAGGACACAAGCTGGTGAGAGCCAGACACAGGACTGGAGGCTTGTCTGACTGTAAAGCCAATGAGCTGTGCAGCACTGCCCGGGGTCAGACTAGGAGCATTAACAAGGGACACCCATGCACCTGCGGATCAGGATTCGTGAATGCATTAGCTTCAGCCATGCCACTAATCGTATGCACCCCAGTGCCCCAGGACCAGCTGTCCATGAATGTGGTGACAAACTAGAAAAGGTTACTTTTATTTTTATTTTTTTATTATACTTTAAGTTCTGGGATACATGTGCAGAACACATTCAGGTTTGTTACATAGGTATACACGTGCCATGGTCGTTTGCTGCACCCATCAACCCATCACCTACATTAGGTATTTCTCCTACTGCTATCCCTCCCCTAGCCCCCCACCCCACAACAGGTCCTGGTGTGTGATGTTCCCCTCCCTGTGTCCATGTGTTCTCATTGTTCAACTCTCACTAAGGAGTGAGAACATGTGGTGTTTGGTTTTCTGTTCCTGTGTTGGTTTGCTAACTAACCATCATTCCTGAGAATGATGGTTTCCAGCTTCAACCATGTCCCTGCAAAGGACATGAACTCATCCTTTTTTATGGCTGCATAGTACTCCATGGTTTATATGTGCCATATTTTCTTTATCCAGTCTATCATTGATGGGCATTTGGGTTGGTTCCAAGTCTTTTCTATTGTGAATGGTGCTGCAATAAACATACATGTACATGTGTCTTTATAGTAGAATGATTTATAATCCTTTGGGTATATACCCAGGAATGGGATTGCTGGGTCATATGGTATTTCTGGTTCTAGATCCTTGAGGAATCACCACACTGTCTTTCACAATGGCTGAACTCATTTACACTCCCACCAACAGTGTAAAAGCGTTCCTATTTCTCCACATCCTCTCCAGCATCTTTTGTTTCCTGACTTTTTAATAATCACGATTCTAACTGGCATCAAATGGTATCTCATTGTGGTTTTGACTTGCATTTCTCTAATGACCAGCGATGATGAGAAACTTTGTTTCATATGTTTATTGGCCGCATAAATGTCTTCTTTTGAGAAATGTTTGTTCATATCCTTCAGCCACTTTTTGATGGGGTTGTTTTTTCCTTGTAAATTTGTTTAAGTTCCTTGTAGATACTGGATATTGGTCCTTTGTCAGATGGATAGATTGCAAAAATTTTCTCCCATTCTGTAGGTCGCCTGGTCACTCTGATGATAGTTTCTTTTGCTGATGCTCTTTAGTTTAATTAGATCCATTTGTCAATTTTGGCTTTTGTTGCCATTGCTTTTGGTGTTTTAGTCATAAAGTCTTTACCCATGTCTATGTCTTGAATGACATTGCCTAGGTTGTCTTCTAGGCTTTTTATGATTTTAGGTCTTACGTTTAAGTCTGTAATCCATCTTAAGTTAATTTTTTGTATAAGGTGTGAGGAAGGGGTCCACTTTCAGTTTTCTGCATATGGTTAGCCAGTTTTCCCAACACCATTTATTAAATAGGGAATCCTTTTCACGTTACTTGCTTTTGTCAGGTTTGTCAAAGATCAGACAGTTGTAGATGTGTGGCATTATTTCTGAGGCCTCTGTTCTGTTCCATCGGTCTATACATCTGTTTTGGTACCAGTACCATGCTGTTTTGGTTACTCTAGCCTTGTAGTATAGTTTGAATTCAGGTAGCGTGATGCCTCCAGCTTTGTTCTTTTTGCTTAGGATTGTCTTGGCTATATCGGCTCTTTTTTGATTCCATATGAAATTTAAAGTAGTTTTTTCTAATTCTGTGAAGAAAGTCAATGGTAGCTTGATGGAGATAGCATTGAATCTATAAATTACTTTGGGCAGCATGGCCATTTTCATATTGATTCTTCCTATCCATGAGCATGGAATGTTTTTCCATTTGTTTGTGTCCTCTCTTTTTTCCTTGAGCAGTGGTTTGTAGTTCTCCTTGAAGAGGTCCTTCACGTCCCTTGTAAGTTGGATTCCTAGGTATTTTATTCTCTTTGTAGCAACTGTGAATGGAAGTCCACTTATGATTTGGCTCTCTGTTTGTCTGTTATTGGTGTTTAGGAATGCTTGTGATTTTTGAACATTGATTTTGTATCCTGAGACTTTGCTGAAGTTGCTTATCAGCTTAAGGAGATTTTGGGCTGAGACAATGGGGTTTTCTAGATATAAAATCATGTCATATGCAAACAGGGACAATTTGACTTCTTCTCTGCCTATGCGAATACCCTTTATTTCTTTCTCTTGCCTGATTGCCCTGGCCAGAACTTCCAATACTATGTCGCATAGGAGTGGTGACAGAGGGCATCCTTGTCTTGTGCCAGTTTTCAAAGGGAATGCTTCCAGCTCTTGTCCATTCAGTATGATATTGGCTGTGGGACTGTCATAAATAGCTCTTATTGAGATACGTTCCATCAATACCTAGTTTATTGAGAGTTTTTAGCAAGAAGGGGTGTTGAATTTTATTGAAGGCCTTTTCTGCATCTAGTGAGATAATCATGTGGTTTTTGTCATTGGTCCTAGTTATGTGATGGATTATGTTCATCGATTTGCATATGTTAAACCAGCCTTGCATCCAGGGATGAAGCTGACTTGATGGTAATAGATAAGTTTTTTGATATGCTGCTGGATTCGGTTTGCCAGTATTTTACTGAGGATTTTCACACTGATGTTCATCAGGGATGTTGGCCTGAAATTTTTTGTTTTGTTGTGTCTCTGCCAGGTTTTGGTATCAGGATGATGCTGGCCTCATGAAATGATTTAGGGAGGCGTCCCTCTTTTTCTATTGTTTGGAATAGTTCCAGAAGGAATGGTATCAGCTCCTCTGTGTACCTCTGGTAGAATTCGGCTGTGAATCCATCTGGTCCTGGGCTTTTTTTGGGTGGTAGGCTATTAATTATTGCCTCAATTTCAGAACTTGTTATTGGCCTATTCAGGGATTTGACTTCTTCCTGGTTTAGTCTTGGGAGGGTGTATGTGTCCAGGAATTTATCCATTTCTTCTAGATTTTCTAGTTTATTTCCATAGAGGTGTTTACAGTATTCTCTGACGGTAGTTTGCATTTCTGTGGGATCAGTGGTGATATCCCCTTGATCATTTTTCATTGTGTCTATTTGATTCTTCTCTCTTTTCTTCTTTAATAGTCTGGCTAGCAGTCTATTTTGTTAATCTTTTCAAAATACCAGCTCCTGGATTAATTGATTTTTTTGAAGGGTTTTTCATGTCTCTATTTCCTTCAATTCTGCTCTGATCTTAGTTATTTCTTGTCTTCTCCTAGTATTTGAATTTGTTTGCTCTTGCTTCTCTAGATCTTTTAATGTGAGCTTTTATTGTGATGTTTGGGGTCGATTTTGGATCTTTCCTGCTTTACGTTGTTCTCCAAACTGGTTATTCTAGTTAGCAATTCCTCTAACCTTTTTTCAAGGTTCTTGGCTTCCTTGCATTGGGTTAGAACATGCTCCTTTAGCTCGGAAGAGTTTGTTATTACCCACCTTCTGAAACCTACTTCTGTCCATTCGTCAAACTCATTCTCTATCCAATTTTGTTCCCTTGCTGGTGAGGAGTTGTGATCCTTTGGAGGAGCAGAGGCATTCTGGTTTTTGGAATTTTCAGCCTTTTTGTGCTGGTTTTTCCTCATCTTTGTGGATTTATCTACCTTTGGTCTTTGATGTTGGTGACCTTTGGATGGGGTTTTTGAGTGGACATCCTTTTTGTTGATGTTGATGAAATTCCTTTCTGTTCGTTAGTTGTCCTTCTAACAGTCAGGTCCCTCTGCTGCAGGTCTGCTGGAGTTTGCTGGAGGTGTTTGCCTGGGTATCAACAGCAGAGGCTACAAAACAGCAAGAATTGCTGCCTGTTCCTTCCTCTGGAAGCTTTATCCCAGAGGGGCACCCGCCAGATGCCAGTCAGAGCTCTCTTGTATGAGGTGTCTGTCGACCCCTGTTGAGAGGTGGTGTCTCCCAGTCAGGAGGCATAGGGGTCAGGAATCCACTTGAGGAGGCAGTCTGTCCCTTAGCAGAGCTCTAGTGCTCTGCTGGGAGGTCCGCTGCTCTGTTCGGAGCCAGCAGGCAGGAATGTTTAAGTCTGCTGAAGCTGTGCTCACAGCTGCCCCTTCCCCCAGGTGCTCTGTCCCAGGGAGATGGGAGTTTTATCTATAAGCCCCTATCTATAAGCTGCCTTTCTTTCAGAGATGCCCTGTCCAGAGAGGAGGAATCTAGAGAGGCAGTCTGGCTACAGTCAGTGGCTTTGCCGAGCTGTGGTGGGCTCCACCCAGTTCAAACTCCCCGGTGGCTTTGTTTACACTGTGAGGGGAAAACCACCTACACAAGCCTTAGTAATGGTAGATGCCCCTCCCCTCACCAAGATTGAGTGTCCCAGGTCAACTTCAGACAGCTGTGCTGGCCACGAGAATTTCAAGCCGGTGGATCTTAGCTTGTTGGGCTCTGTGGGGGTGAGCTAGACTACTTGGCTCCCTGGCTTCAGCCCCCTTTCCAGGGAAGTGAACGGTTCTGTCTTTCTGGCGTTCCAGGTGCCACTGGGGTCTGAAAAAAAAAACTCCTGCAGCTAGCTCGGTGTCTGCTGAAACAGCCACACAGTTTTGTGCTTGAAACCCAGGGCCCTGGTGATGTAGGCACCCGAGGGAATCTCCTGGTCTGCGGTTTGCGAAGACCATGGGAAAAGCATAGTATCTGGGATGGAATGCATGGTTCCTTACAGCACAGTCCCTCACGGCTTCCCTTGGCTAGGGGAGGGAGTTCCTCAATCCCTTGCACTTCCCAGGTGAGGCAACGCCCCACTCTGCTTCTGCTCGCCCTCCGTGGGCTGCACCCACGATCTAACCAGTCCCAATGAGATGAACCATTTCTCAGCTGGAAATGCAGAAATCACTTGCTGTCTGCCTTGATCTCCCTGGGAGCTACAGACTGGAGCTGTTCCTACTTGGCCATCTTGCCTATTTCCCTTGTGTTTTTTTTTTTTTAAAGGCTGGAGTAACCAGGGCTACATAAGGTCAGTCTGTGTTCCCCAGTGTGGTGTGGATTTGAAAAGATGTAATAAAGGTGGAGCAGCAACAGTTCACCTGTGAGGAGAAGGAAGCTCAAATTTCTTCGTGCATCACTCTGTGCCAGGACTTCCCATAAAGCATCTTATTTAATCCTCCCGTCCCCATTTTACAGAAGAAAATTTAAGTCTGCACCTTCCCCACAGCACCTGCAGCCAGAGAGTTGAGTCCTCAAGATGCTGGTCGGCCCCTGCATGCTGCTCCCTCCCTAAGAGGAGGATAAGATGCGCTCTCTGCACCTGCACCTCCCTGGACAGACAGAACTTCTACCTGCACAATACTCATGGCAGAAGCTTCCTTTCTATTTCACACCAGAAACACCAGTGCCAACTTCAAATTGTAAGTAAAAGAAAATGAGGAGCACTTGTAAAGTTACAAGACAAAAAGAAACACAGGAGGGGACAATTTTTCCAATCCATCCCCACCCAGCATCAACAGCACAACAACAAAATAAAACAAAACCTGTCAGGACAATCGGATTTGGAAGAATCCTTGCAGTTGCCATTGCCACCTTCGCTTCTCAGCCCTCCTTGCCCCTCAATGTTGCCTCCTAAAATTTTGTTCCATTCAAACGTCAAGGGAGCCTCTTTGTACTGTTTTTGAGGTTTGCCTTTCTGAAACCTTGGTTTTCATGAGTGTGCGTGTCAAAAGTTAAATCTCCTTCTCTTTTTACTATGAACCTTTTTAGGAAGGATGGCAATGTACATTCCAAACCTATTTGCTCAGGGTGGCTGTGCGGCGCTGACACAATAAAGAGCTGTGCTCCCCTCTAAAGGCTTGGCTGAGATGCAGGTGTGCTGAGCTCACCCATCATCTGCTGGGAAGGCAAATATCAGTGCAGGATGAATGAAATTGGCCCTAACTCTGCAATGCAACAGAAAAGAAAACTGGCTAGCCGTGGTGGCTCATGCGTGTAATTCCAGCGCTTTGGGATGCTGAGGTGAAGGATGGCTTCAGGTCAGGAGTTTGAGATCAGTCAGGACAACATCGTGAGACCCTGTTTCTACAAAAAATAAAAATAGCTGGGTGTGGTAGTGCACTTGTAGTCCCAGAAATGTGGGAGGCTAAGGTGGGGGGATCGCTTGGGCTCAAGAGTTCAAGGCTGAAGTGAGCTATGATTGTGCCACTGCACTCCAGTTTAGGTGACAGAGTGAGACCCTATCTGGGAGCAAAAAAAAAAAGAAGAAAGAGAAAATACCATGGCCAGATGAAGTGCTTAGCGAGCCCACGCTAATTTGCCACAGGAGGGAGGAAGCAAATTCCAGGCTGAAATCTAGTTCTTCATTTCCCGAAATCATTCATGCCCACTCTCTCCCTGTATGAAATGCCTAGAGCTTGGTGTCAATTTTAAGCTTAATTTTACAGCAAACAGGAAGGTATCTCAGTTCAATATATTGGGACATCCTCTGAAGATGATTCTACTAGCATTCATTTCAGAAGCCCTGTGTGAATGCAAAGGAATTCTTAGATGAACAATGAAGCGATCCCACAGCACCTGCATCCCTACTATAACTTAAAAACCACCCAAACACCTGATCCCGATGTTTAAATAACAAGCCACTGGTATGTCTAGGACACCTGCACAAAGGAGATGTAAACCCACAGCTTCTAGCACAAAAATCTGCCAACTTAACATCCCTGTCACCTGCAACTGATGGCGGGTGAGATTGAGCAACCACCTAAAAATATCATTCCTACAAACTTAGTGTCATTAAAAACAAAAATAACAAACACACTTACTTTGACAGTGGGCTGTATCAGTGTTTTTTGTCACCAAGGCACAAGGGAGTTTTATCAATGAACCTTGCTATTTTGAAACCACAAAAATTAGTGGTGGTTCATTAACATAATAACATGGTAAGGGGTTCTCAAACGCACCCCCAGTATGCTCTTAACAAGAATATACACCCCCCAGGAGGATGAGGCAATGCTTCCTGGGGGTTATAATTTAAATATGCTAAAATGCACAGATCGTCAGCAATTAAAACAACTGTCTACACCTGTCTAACTACCACCCAAAACAAAATATAGACCATTTCCATTATCCCAGAAAGTCCTCCTGTGCCTTTTTCAGTCAATCTCCACCCTCAGTAGGCAGTTCCTGCCCTGCCTGCTGTCACTATAGCTAAGTTTTGCCTGTTCTCAAACTTTGTATGAATGAAATGAGAGTACAGTTCTGTTGAATCTAGCTTCTTTCACTCAACATGATGTCTTTGAGATAGATCCATGCTGTTGCACGTATCTGTAATTCATTCTTTTTAGTTTTGGAATCGTATTCCATTGCACGAATAGAGCACAATTTGTTTATCCGGTCTCTTGTTGATGGATGTTTGGGTTATTTCCAGTTTGGGCCTATTATTAAGAATAAGGCTGCTATTTACAAGCTTCTACAAGTCTTTTTGTGTGTGTGGACATATGTTTCTAATTCTTTTGGGTCAACACCTGGGAGTGGGGTTGCTCTATCATACGGGAAGAGTGTGATTAGCTTTATCAGACACAGCCAAAGAGCTCTCCAAAGTGGCTATCTGAATAAAGCAAGTGCACGTGCATTCTGGTTGCTCCACATCCTCAGTAGCACTTGGTATGGTGTCTGTTTCCACTCCAGTGGCTGTTTCCCCCCTCACTCCAGGGGGAAATGGAGTGTGCATGAGGTGGGACAACTCTGGCAAACCTTCCCACAACCCTGTGAGCTATTCAGGACCGAAGCAACTGCTCTCCACTGACTCGCAGGATGGCCCAAGGTTACAAGCTCTAGAGAGGAGGCTGGTCTGGAGGCAGCGAGTTACCTCCACTGTTTATTCACAGTCAGGTACAGATCCAACTCCCCCTTCTTCTCTTTCCCCACTTCTCACCACTGCCCTTGCCCTTGACTAGTTAAACAAAATAAAAAATAAATAAATAAAGCTCCAGAAAGGAAACCCTGAAGCAAACAAGAACTCTAGACTCCCTCTCCATTCAGCACATACAGAATGGGGTGTGTTTAGTTTGAATTGGTGGTAACATTTAAACTCTTGTTCATTGTTAAATAAACAGGCAGGCTGTGAGGAGAAGACATTTCCCAATTTTCCCAAACAGGGTGTGAGGAGGGGGAGTGCTGTTACTGTTCTTTGCCTACTTATTTGAGAGAAAGGTGAGGCCCTCCACTCCCTCAAATTATCAGCTGATTTTTCTTTTTCAGGTAGTGATCATTTTAATTTCCTATTTTGCTCCTTAGGACCCAATTTTAGAGACCAAAATGTTGGTCTAACCAAATAGCTATTCTACATTCCCCAGAACGATCCCTGCCCTACTCTGCTGTATCGTCCTGAAGCTGTTATCTGGATGTAAAGACAGGTGGTTCCTAGGCCATTCTCCACAGGGCGTGACGTGGGAAACCAGGCACAGAAACAGCATATCGCCCCTGAGATACGCAACGTTTATTTCCAAGGTAAAAATGGGACAGGTTTAAAACGAGTACTGTGTGGTTTAAAAATAAGCAGTCTGGGCTGGGAGCGGTGGCTCACACCTGTAACCCCTGCACTTTGGGAGGCAGAGGCAGGTGGATCACCTGAGGTCAAGAGTTTGAGATCAGCCTGGCCAACATGGTGAAACCCTGTCCCTACTAAAAGTACAAAAATTAGCCAGGCGTGGTGGCGTGTGCCTATAGTCTCAGCTATTCGGGGGGCTGAAGCAGGAGAATCGCTTGAATCTGGGAGGCGGAGGCAGCAGTGAGCTATGATCTTGCCACTGCACTCCAGCCTGGGTGACAGAGTGAGACTCTGTCTCAGAAAAAAAAAGGCAGTCTATACTCTCTTTTACTTTCAAGAACAACATAAATAAAGCAACGTTCACTGAAGACACACGTGCAGTCTCTATCTTCCGTGTCTCGGGGCAATTGTCCAGCTGGAGCCACGGGAGGGGCTGCAGAGGCACCTGGATGCCCAGCCTCAATCCTTGTTGGGGCTCTCCTCTGGCAGAGGTGAGACTGCAGCTTCCAGGAATTATGCTGGGGGCCTGTGTGTCTCTGGCATATTGTTTATATTGTGTGCTTACAGGCAATTTTAACAATCACTACTTCTAGATTACAGTCTTCCTGTGGTTATATAGAAAGCCAAGAGAGGCACTGTGCTGACACAGCAAAGGTATCTCCATCCAGAAGAGAAAAATTGGATGCCTGACGATCACCACACCCCTGATAATTCAGACTATCAGGGTCAATGTCAAAATGCAGCATTTAGGACAGATACTGATAAAGATAGGGTAGACAGCCACCCCACCTTGTCACCACCTGAATGAGGAGCCCTGACATGGGTCCCCTCCCATCTGCAATGGCCTGCTGGCATCTGCAGGTGGAAGGTGCAGGGATGCAAAGACTAAAGCTGTTCTCCTGCCCCTGCAGAGCCCCGCCTTGGAACAGATGGATACCGTTTCATTTCAATCACTCACTGCTGGCTGCACAACCTGAACACATGCCCTCTGGCACCATCCGTGAGTTATGCTTCCCACAGCAGAGGGAGAAGGTACTTTGCTCGCCCCTCCTACCGCAGAGGGGGATGAAGTCAGGAGCCTGGTGGAGGCACCGCTGAGGAAGGGCTTCTGAAAGGACTAAAGACAGTGACCAGCAGGTGTTTCTTGCAAGGCCGAGGAGCTGAAGCTTCCAGGAGGGGCTGCACAGTCTTGAAAAGCATCATCTGCATCCCCTCAGGCTGCCATAACAAAACACCACAGGCCAGGTGACTTAAACCACAGATACGTATCTGCTTGCAGTCCTGGAGGTTGGAAGTCTGTGATCAGGGAGCCAGCATGGTTGGTTTCTGGCAAGCACCTCTTCCGGGCTTGCAGAGACCTCCCATCTCACTGTGTGCTCCTTTTTGTGCATGAATAGACAGTGTGATCAAGCTCTCTGCTGTCCCTTAAAAGGGTGATAATCCCAACACAAGGGGCCCACCCTACTGACCACAGCTAACCCTAGTTGTCTGCTCAAGGCCCCATGATGCAGCCATCACATTGGAGGTTAGGGCTGCAACTCTGGGATTTGAAGCAAGACACATTCAGTCCATAGCAAGCATGCGCAGGCTGCCGGGGCTCCAATCCCAGCTCTGCCATTGACTGGTTACATAACTACTGTGGCTCAGTTTTGTCCTCTGTAAAATGGGGAAAATATACCTTGTAGGACTACTGTGAGGCTTAAGTGAATTACTAAGTGTTAAGTACTACAAAAGGTGCTTGGCACATGGTAAGTGCCATACATGTTACTATAACTAATGATTTTTTACACTATTGATTATAACCACAATTCTTATTCATACATCCTAGATGTGGCCAACGGTGATGTGTGATGATTCCTGAATGAGTTTTGAGGGGGAACTGGGTCCCAGGGAGTACGATCTGCTCCTGCTGTCAGGAGAAGGGCTACCCCGCAACTCCTCTCAGAGAGGTGGAAGGGTTGAACTGTGCTATAGAAGTCCCAGATTAAACTGGGAATACGTTGCTGATTGGTGACAGACAGTAAGTGTTAATAGTGACGCTGGTGCCAAGAGAAAGCTAAGTCTCTTTTTTATACTCCAACACAAACATCAGCCCCTGGTGCCCAATGCCCACTGGCTGACTTCTATTTTAATTAATAGGTGCAGGTGAACGTCCCCTTATCAGGCAGTGGCAAGCAAGATGTTCTCTTATCTGCTCTTATCTCCAGAGAACACCACTAAAGACGCACTCAGATGTCGCTCTTTGATGATGAAGGATGTTCACCAACAATTCTGTGCCCAAACAGACGAGAAAAGAGGGGATGATTGCTCATGAAAAGTGTTGTCCACATAGCTGCACATCAAAAGGCTGACCAGGGTGTCTGCCTGAGTCACGGCCCCAGGAAGAAGAGGGTGATTCTTAGCCCAAGTTGTGCTCCAGAGCCTCAGCTGCTTCCACAGGGATGGGGAAGGAGCGAAGCTGCCTCCATCACACAGAGTAGAACTGCCCAGGCCACGTGTTTATCTTTATCTTATCCTTATCACTGAATGAAAGGGGATTTCCGAGCTGGAAGTCCTGGAGACCCTCTTGGCCTTGAGGCTTTTATGGAGACTCCCAGATGGCAGGAACCATACACTGAAGACTCTAGTCATTGTCACTGATGACGGTAAAGACTTCTCCCAACCCACAGCAGCCCTCACTGGTGCTAAAGGCAAGCAGTCACCCACCGGGCCTGACAAGAGTGACGCCAGGAATGACACGGTCCCCAGCCTCTATTTTCCTACTTGGAATTAATGAAGATGTAGAGAATGGAAATCACATAACAGAAAGTGTATATGCACGAACATACCCTGAATATGAGATATTTCATCTTACCGAAAAGTCCCTGTCAGTCGCTCCTTTGGGCATTCAGAATACCCTTGAAAATGCTAATTCGACCTGGAAGACGCCTGGATCCTAAATAAGAGTAGTGTATGGGTAGTTACGTCAAGCCACATGATCAACAAGATATATCCTCTTGGATCTTCAATTTCCAAAGATTTGGAAAACAGATCCTTTCATATTAAAACCAATAACATGGCCGGGTGCGGTGGCTCACGCCTGTAATCCCAGCACTCTAGGAGGCCAAGGTGGGTGGATCACCTGAGGTCAGAAGTTCAAGACCAGCCTGGCCAACATGGCGAAACCCCGTCTCCACTAAAAATACAAAAACTGACTGGGCGTGGTGGCGCATGGCTGTAATCCCAGCTACTCGGGAGGCTGAGGCAGGAGAATCGCTCCAACCCAGGAGGCAGAGATTGCAGTGAGCCAAGACCGTGCCACTGCACTCCAGCCTGGGCAATAGAGTGAGACTCTGTCTCAAAAAAACAAAACAAACAAACAAAAAACCAATAACATTTTCGCAATACATTTGAATAATTTATTTTTACCTAAAACTAGCGTCTTCGAGTAAATATCATTTTTGAGATGTAATGCCACAGGATACACACTCAGGCCTCCCAGGGTGCGCCCTCGCTCTCCTCTGCTAGAGGCATTCCATGGGCGAGTTTGAGGAGAGTGGAATTAAGTCAGGAATGTATATCTGGGTTTGCAAATAATTTATATCAGCTTGCAGAGGACATCCACTGGCGACGTGAGGAGGAGCTGAAGATGTGGGATGGACATGGAGGCCTCGAATTCCCCAACATTGAACTACATCATGACTGTGCTCATAGCCAGGCTTCTCTTGTTTGTGGTCTCTGCCGTGGCTCAAGGTTGTTTTGCCTTCCATGCAGTGGATTTCCTGGGGTGCTTCTCAATCTGTATCTCAGATTTGAGATGTATGAGAGAGACTCTCAGAAGGAGGAGATGTCCCCTTGGGGACATGGCCATTGGCCTCCTTGACCTCACTGAGTGGCCAGACTCACAGGGATGGTCTCAGCAGTGGAGTAAGGTGGTGAATCGGGAGTGAGGACTCGGGATTCAGACGGACCTGGGATGGAACTGTGCCTCTGAGCCTTAGACTGCGACACTCAAAAGGTTAATTAACCCCTCTGTGCCTCATTTTCCTTCTCTGTAAAATCAAGACCACCTCACAGGGCTGTCCTGCCTAGCCTGTTCAGCTGTGCTCCCACTCTCACACGATCCATTTCACCAGAACCCTAAGAGGTCCTAGAATGAAACCTTTAAAACGAAGCATATACTTCTTCCTTCCACAAATTCTACTCCTCCCCGACCCCAAACATCTGTACAGTGCCTTGTGCTGATCTTGAAACAGCTCTGACTGTAAAATGACTTAGGTGGAGCCAATGAGCTCAGTGGCTGGAGCACGGTACCAGGCGTCTGAGCCCCTGCCAGCTGGCCGCGATCCATCCCTCAGGCAGCCTTCCCAGAGCAGAAAAATCCGGGGACCCCTTGATGAGACATTTTCTCCAATGTTTTCTTTAACTCTGACAACTGCAACTGAAATTTAGCAGCAGCTTGTCGCACCCCCACAAGGGATTCTTCCTTCTCTCTCTCTTCCTCTCACTGTTACTCTTTTTACTGCCCCTCCACACCAAAGTTCATGGTGGTGGTTGTTATTTTTTAATAGAAAAACGTTCTTGGGGGAGAAAAGACTTCAATTAATAAAGATTTTATGATAACCCAGTGAAAATCGTGAAAAATGTCCATTCCAAGTACCCAATTCAGAAATTAAAATAATGCTTTCTAATTTTAATGTTGATTTCTTTCTTTCATGAAATGAATAATGTTACATCCACCATTAACGTGCCTTCCTTCTGCCAGCAGTTTTTGAGAACTTATTTAGTTACTTCTGAGAGACACAAAGATGAAGAAAGCACACTCCCCCAGACCTCATCAATAGGCAGCCACGCATTTGACAGAATGAGGTGCACATTGCAGGCTAACGATTCACACACATACATACACACTGCTGGGGGCACAGGCAGATTCACCAGCACACCCTGCAATCATTCTGACTTCCAACAAGGGTATCCCAAATCATAAACATGTATATCTTTTGCCTAAAACCAACCCTCACTTCCTCCCCCCATCCTTAGTATTTCCTATTTTCATCAATGACACACTGGCCTCAGGCATAAGTGAGAGGCAGGTCTTGGTTTCAGGCTCCCCTCTCTTCTATCAAACACTTCTTTCCTGGGTATGCCTACATACATTATTTCAAACACCCTTGTAGGGGAGATACTAATTATTCCCATTTTACAGATAAAGGAAATAAAGCTCAGGAGTTGAATGGACAGTCCAAGGTCATACAGTAAGAGACCACCTCAGGATTTGAATCTAGGTCTCTCCAATTCAAGAGTCAGTGCCTGTCCCATGGTGTCAGAGATACATATTTTTAAATAATTTTTTTATTAGCCATAGACACCCTCTCGTTATGCTGCCCAGGCTGGAGGGCAGTGGCTAGTCACAGTTGTGAGCCCACTACTGATCAGTAGAGTAGCTTTGACCTGCTGTGTTTCTGACCTGGGTTGTTCATCACTCCTTAGGCAACCTGGTGGTCCCCTGCTCCCAGGAGGTCACCATATTGATGCCAAATTAGTGCAGATACCCTATTGGTATGACACACTACAGAACTCCTGGGCTCAAGCAATCCTTCTACAGGCCTATATTCTTTTCTTTTTTTTTTGAGACGAATGTTGCCCAGGCTGGAGTGCAGTGGCGCGATCTCAGCTCACTGCAACTTCTGCCTCCCGGCTTCAAGCGATTCTCCTGCCTCGGCTTCCCAAGTAGCTGGGGTTACAGGCATATGCCACCACATCTGGCTATGTTTTGTATTTTTAGTAGAGACGGGGTTTCACCATGTTGCCAGGCTGGTCTCAAACTCCTGACCTCAGGTGATCCGCCCACCTCAGCCTCCCAAAGTGCTGGGATTATGGGCGTGAGCCACCCGCCCAACCCTTACAGGCCTATATGCTTAACAGACAATGGCTTTACTGAATATTTCATCATTTACTAATATTTTCTATATCATGATTTGCTAGTATTTAAATAACTTTCATTTTAATCGACTGCAAGCCTTTAAATTTGTATAGTCCAGCTTCAATTTTTAGCCCAGTCATCCTAGTCTGGCTTTACCATACATAAATTAATTCTTTTACTATATTTCTGACCCTTATCTTTTCCTATTTTGCTTAAAATGTAACAGTTTAAAATGATAAATGTAATAACTGGACTGTTTCCACAGGATTTCTCTATTCCTCCAGCACACTGCAGTTGTGCTAACTGAGCAAGCAGTCATGCATCATTACACAATAAAGCAAAGCTGCTATGTCTTGGTGCTCAGTTAATAAGCAACATGCAGCTTATCCATGAATAGAAGGCTGGGAGTCTACACAGGCAGCCAGGTTTGATTGGATTTCATGGTTCCTCACTATTCCTTAGTAGTACAAGTCTGATTAAAGTTGGGATCTATGAAGCAAAAATAACATTAGTCTTCAAATCATACCAGAGGAGATCGACAGGTTACAAAATACAGATGCATATTGCTTAACAATAGAGATACATTTTGGGAAATACACAGTTAGGTGAGTGAGTCCTTGTGGGAGCATCCTGGAGTGTACTGACACAAACCTAGGTGGGATTACACACTAGACACCTAGGCTATCTTTTATAGCCCGTTGCTTGTAGACTACAAGCTGTACAGCATGTTCCTGTACTGAATTTTGTAGGCAACTGTAACACAATGCTAGTATCTGTGCATCTGAACACATAAAAGGTACAGTATAAATGTGGCATTATCATCTTAGGG
Organism: Nomascus leucogenys; assembly: GCF_006542625.1. Lineage (NCBI taxonomy): Eukaryota > Metazoa > Chordata > Mammalia > Primates > Hylobatidae > Nomascus > Nomascus leucogenys. Next base: position 57,794,275 of record NC_044385.1, read on the forward strand.
GACCATCCTGGTCGTATGTGTGGTCTGCTGTTGACTGAAACATTGTTTCATGGTGCGTGATTAGAATCATTTTTATAAAAGGGAAGTAATTTGAATGAGGAGAGGAAGCCTCCAGTTGACAGCATAGCAGTTCTCCAGGGATTTCAAGCTTGCAACAGCTGAACTATCCTGGAGGTATTATTATTGTTCTGAGAATCTCTGGAGAGAGGACGCCTCTCCAGATGGCCCACTCTGGACCATCTCAGATGCTCCCTAGGTTCAAACCCTGGAGGCGCATGCTCTCATTCCTCTAATGGAGCACACAGAGCAGCACAAGGGCTGCAGCTCAGACCCCTCCCTTCTGCAATGCCCAAGACTCTCAGCAGGGACGTGAAAAACCTCACTGGACAATGCTTGAAATCTAGCAAATGCCCTGTCCATGGACAGGGGAGGGAGTTCTGGCAAAAAGGCAATACTACTCGTCCAGATGGAAAACATCAGGACCTACTTTGTACCACAGGCAGATGTTACTTCCAGGTAGAGCACAGAGCTCACAGTGAAAAGCATTCAACATTTTTAGAAGAAAACATAGGAGAATATCTTTATGACCTTGATTAGTTTTTAGAGAACATACAAACAGCAGAAACCATGAAAGAAAATCGATAAGTTGGCCGGGCGTGGTGGCTCACGCCTGTAATCCCAGCACTTTGGGAGGCCTGAGGTCATGAATTCGAGACCAGCCTGGCCAACATGGTGAAACCCCGTCTCTACTTAAAACACAAAAAATTAGCTGGGTGTGGTGGTATGCACCTGTAATCCCAGCTACTCGAGAGGCTGAGGCAGGAGAATCGCTTGAGCCCAGAAGGTGGATGTTGCAGTGAGCTGAGATCGTGCCACTGCACTCCAGCCTAGGCGACAAGAGCGAGACTTCATCTCAACAACAACAAAAAAAGAAAATCAATAAGCTTGCCTACATTAACAATGGAAAACTTTTGTACTATAAGACACCATAAACAAAGTTAAAGAAAAGCCACAGACTGAGAAATTTGCAATGTGCATTCCATTCCAGATTATGCCCTCTTGGGAAATTCATTCATGTCCACAAATAGATAGGTTCAGGAGTGTTCACTACAGCATTTCCAGCAATTGCAGGGAAAAAAAGGAAACTCAAATGTTTATCAATGGGAGAATAAAAAAACTTTTGGCAAATTTATATAATGGAAAACAGCATTAAAAGGAATGTTCTACAATTATATCACTATGATAAACTTCAAAAACAGCTGTTTTTTTTTAAAAACCCAGTGTTGAGGAAGAGTACATATAAGACAATTCATTTCAAGTTTCAAAACCCTGCATGATTAGCACTGTGTATTGTCAATATTTTCTATAGGTTTATGCGTGCAGAATACATACATGAAAACAGTCAACAGTAAAGTAATGAGAGTATTTCTATCTCAAGGGGAGTGAGACTGGGAGGACAACGAAGGAGACTCATATAATGTGGTCAGCATTTTATTTATTTTCAAAAAGATATGAAGCAAATGGCATGTTAATATTTGAATAGGCCACTTATTTAATTCCTGGGCTTTTGTCTCTTGGTGCAAAATTTGCCACAATTTTGATACATTCCACTCTTTGCCCTGGTGCTTGGTGTGAGGCCTGAGATGCTGGTTTAAAGAATGGACACAGGCATGAAGTCACCACGCTTGGATTCAGTGTGCTGCTGCCAGGACTGTATGGGGAACAAGAGGGACAGTGGTTGTCCTCAAGCAGCAATTGGTCAGGATGGGACGGGCGAGGAGATACTTCTAGGGCAAAGCAGAGTCACACAGGTTCTGGAAGAGACGCCTGTGTGGGGTTCACTGAGCATCCATTTTGGTGCAGGTAAGAAGAGCACTACAGCCAGAAGATGGCCAGACACCCTGCCTCCTACAGAGGTGCTTCCTGCAGGAGAACAGTGTCCTTGGGTTTAGGGCACACACGGGGAGGGAAGCCTGTGAGGAAGGAGGGCTGCTGAACTGGGGAGCTCAGATTTCCTTCAGGACACAACAGAAAGCCACAAGATCATTTCAAACAGGGAACAGTCACCAAGGCACCAGCTATGAGAACAACTGAAGTGCAGACAGGATCTGGGAGGCATAGGAGGAGGCCCCTGAAGTAGTAGAGGGGACAAGTCAAGCAAGAGCCAGATGGGAAGGGGAAGTGTCCCCCAGGGAAGCAGGAGCAGTACTCGGGGGAGGTGGAACTAGCGGCTCTGAGGCTCCGTGGATCTCCCTTCCTGAGGGAGTCAGAAAGTTCTCAATCTGGAGAGAGGCAGAGGAATTGTGGGTGTGGAGTGCTCCACAAAGATGGATCCATGTGGCCGGATGAGGGCGGCTGTGACGGTGAGGAAAGAGCCACGTGGACTCTGCTACCGCACACCATGGCACGTTCCCAGACCTCTCTGAATCAGCTCAGCTCACCCTCCTGACAACCCACGTTGCTGTTAATTCTCTTCTCAAAGGTGAAGTCACTCAGGCACGATGGGTCACAGAGCTTGGCCAGGGTTGTGGCAGAGCCAACATCCAACAAGACCCTAGAGCCCAAGCTCTCAGCCTCTCTCAGAAGCCAGGCTAGTCCTCTGTGGGGCGGGGCTGCCTGCACCTGCTGATGGGTGAACCCACGGAGATGCATGTGATCACAGAGGAAAGGAGCACACGGTGGGCAAAGGCTTGTGACCAGAACCTGGGTGACAGCTATGCTAGGAGGTGGAGGAAGAAAAACAGCCAGCCCTCCATGAAGTTCTCGTCAGTGGGAGCTGTGCTGTGAAGGTGAAGGAAATTCTGGAAGGACAGTGAGGGAGGGGAAGCGGGGGCGGTAATATGCATGAGTCAGTGTGGAGGAAAGGCCGGTGGGGCCTGGCCAGAGGATGGGAAGGCAGCAGGAAGCGGGCAGGAGGGAGAAAGTCTTGAAATGTAAAACCTCAAGAGGGAAAGTGGTGCAGGGAGGCCCTAGGGTGAGGAGAGGAATGGCTTCAGGAGTGGAGTTGAAAGCGGCAGCTCTGAAGGCCAAGGCCAGGTCTTAACTCGGAGATGGGAGGCATCAGCATCAGCAGGGGACTCTGGGAAGAGGCTTCCAGGGTGGTGAGGAGGACGCTGAAGAGCCGCCGGGAAGGGGCCTCACTCTCTGTGGTGAGCAGAAGGCGGAATCAAGTTCGGCGTGAGGAGCAGAGGAGTCCCACCCTTGGAAGCTCCCATGACAGGCACGGGAAGTCAGCAAAGGAGAGCCCACCTGCCAGCGCCACTCGAGGACTGAGGGCAGGATCCACATCCTTTCACGTTTCGCCAAACGTGGAGCAGCCTGAGCGCACGGAGTCAAGCAGATGGTGGTGACAACAGGGCAGAAACCCAGAACCAAGAAGGGCAGGGCAGTTAAGGACAAAAAGGAACGTCCCACCTACATAAGTGGTTTTGGAGCCCCACTGGAAGAAGAAAGGCAAAGGCTGGGAGAACCGGTAGGAGTGGACGTCTACTGCAAGGCAGAGAGGTTGGCAATGGCAGTGAAAGTGCAGAGCAGTTTCCGTGGGGACGGCGGCAGGAGGCAGCCGAACAAGGGATGGCTGTGAGTCAGGGAATCAGATGCTAAGATCTTGAGGGTGACACAGATTCCAGGTTGTGGAGGGGGCAGCCCTGCCAAGGGATGGGAACGAATTGTGGACAGGGACCTCCCAGGAGCCAGGGAAGTCAAAAGAGTATGAAGACACGGTAACAGAGGAGTCTCCACATTGGCACAAACATCCCCAATGTGGCGAAAGTCAGGAAGAAGAGTGGAAAACCACCACGTTGCTGTGATGAGGAAAGGTGGAAGACGCTAGAAGCAGACACATGAACCAGAAGAGAGGCCTGAGCAATGATTCAGGGAGGCTGTGGACTCCTCCATCCTGGTCCTGTGCCTGAAGGGAGAGATGCGTTGGAAAGCACACCATGTAAGTTGACTAAAAAATGTTTACAAAAATCAACCAAAACGGGCAAACAAATAACCAGATCCATAGATTGGAAGCTTTAAAAGGAAAGCACTGCCTCTTAGCACCTGGAATGAGCCCTCCAAGACAAAGGGGTATGCAGAGAGGAAAAACAGTGTGGTATGGAGGCAAAACATGGGGGTAAAAGGAGCACGCTGGTGAAACAGAGTAGTTCCCATGAGGCAATCAAAGGAAAAGAGAAGGCCTGGCGTGGTGGCTCATGCCTATAATCCCAGCACTTTGGGAGGCCAAGGCGGGTGGATCACCTGAGGTCAGGAGTTCAAGACCAGCCTGGCCAACATGGCGAAACCCTGTCTCTACTAAAAATACAAAAATTAGCCAGGCGTGGTGGTGCGTGCCTGCAATCCCAGCTACTAGGGAGGCTGAGGCAAGAGAATCACTTGAACCAGGCAGACAGAGGTTGCAGTGAGCCAAGATCGCGCTATTGCATTCCAGCCTGGGGGATAGAGTAAGACTTCGTCTCAAAAAAAAAAAAGAAAAAAAAAGGAAAGGAGAAGGGATGATAGAAATCCAATGCATTGTCTCTGGAACGTATTGCAGACGTCCTTCCATCTACCCACAACACTCACGACTTCCTTAATAATTGTCAAGAAACAGGCGTCTCTTCCTAGCCCCTCTGGAGAACACTCTTTGAATCATAGCCTGTCTCTCTGCTTGCTCTATTCCACGGTGGACGAGCAGCTTGGGCCTGGAGGCTCCTGGGTGACCCGTGAAAGGAGCTGGCAATCCATTCCGTGTCCTATTAGCACCTTTGTTCCCTTTACAACCATAATTCAGGTGAAACAAACACACACATGCATGTTTAGGCGTGAAAGTTAACACCACAGACAGTAATGTGAAATACCACATATGTGCAATGGGGTTAATTTACAGTTACTGCGGGATCCATAACTTTGTAATTTCCTGGCTTTGGTCTGTTCAGTTTTTCAGACTTCAACGTTTTATTAACTTTTTCTTTAAACTAGCTATCTGACTTTTGGCTGGTATTCCCCATCGTATTCTCCTGCATATTTCCAAGCTGAATATCATGCTGTAAAAGTCCGTCCGTTTCCTCTCATCTCTTTCAGTCCATCTGTATTTTCTATGTTTAACCTCCTGGGTCTTCACCTTTTCTGGCTCGTAAATTTAATTAATGTACTTCACTTTTTTTTTTTTTTTAACCAGGTCACTGTTGAAAATTTACATAAAACAGATCCAGTTTTTCTCATTGTACCCTAATGGAAACACTTCAGCTACATTTCCCGTTCCAATATATTTCAATTTATCTTTGCTTTTTTTTTTTTGAGATAGAGTCTCGCTCTGTCGCCCAGGCTGGAGTGCAGTGGCGCGATCTCGGCTCACTGTAAGCTCCGCCTCCCGGGTTCACGCCATTCTCCTGCCTCAGCCTCTCCGAGTAGCTGGGACTACAGGCGCCCGCCACCACGCCCGGCTAATTTTTTTTGTATTTTTAGTAGAGACAGGGTTTCACTGTGGTCTCGATCTCCTGATCTCGTGATCCGCCTGTCTCGGCCTCCCAAAGTGCTGGGATTACAAGCGTGAGCCACTGTGCCCGGCCTCAATTTATTTTTTCAATACAGTTTCCCTAGTTTCAGAATTCTTAGACATGAGCAAACAGGAATACTTTTGACTGATTCTTCTATGGAGAACTTCCTACGTTTATGGCATTTTCCCATCTTAAAGCTGGATTAACATATAAATAATATTTGATATCATATACTCTTCATAAAAATAGACCTCCTTTCCTATGTCTTTGTTCCTTTTTTTTTTTTTTTTTTTGAGATGGAGTCTCGCTCTGTCCCCCAGGCTGGAGTGCAGTGGTGCCATCTCAGCTCACTACAAGCTCCACCTCCCAGGTTCACACCATTCTCCTGCCTCAGCCTCCCAAGTAGCTAGGACTACAGGCGCCCACCACCATGTCTGGCTAATTTTTTGTATTTTTAGTAGAGACAGGGTTTCACCGTGTTAGCCAGGATGGTCTTGATCTCCTGACCTTGTGATCCGCCAGCCTCAGCCTCCCAAAGTGCTGGGATTGCAGGCGTGAGCCACCGCTCCCGGCTGTCTTTGTTCCTTTTAATTGTTAAAGGCCCCGAGGTATTTCTTTTGCTTATATAGAACTGTCTTCTTATATTTCTCCATTAATTGTGGAGAATGGAAGCTGTTTTCAGAGCAAGAAAAGCAAAGGACAATAATTAGCCTTTTCTTTCATTTTTCCAAAAACACAACCAGTGAAGTTACTTTGGGCTGCTGTTCAAAAAAAAAAAAAATAGAAAGAAAGAAAAGAAAGAAAAAGAAAGAAAGAAAGAAAGAAAAGAAAGACAAAGCAAAAGAAATAAAATGCCACACAAGTTGAGTGAATGACTTCTATGACAGCACTTGAGATTTTGGTTCACAGAATATTTACTGCAAGGGTACATTTTGTTTTCCCTTATAGTATTACTTGTGTTTTTGTATGGCATTTAATGCCAATGACATACAGTTGTATGTGTCCTTTATCCCCTTTTCTCTAAAAGATATTAATCAACTACTGTCAGTTGCTTTGTTTTCCTTATTACCAACTTGCTTTCTCCTCAGATGAAACATTTCTATGCTTATCGCAGAAAAAGACTCATACACGGCTATGAGGAGTGCAAAGCTTAGGTTCACTAAGTCTACAGAGTGACTTGGAAACACTGAAGGAAACAAGAAGCCAACTCTGGTGAGCTTTCTGTTGCTTCCATAAGCGGAGGGCTGTAGGTGGGTGGTTCAGCAAACAGTAAAACCCTGTCATAGCCCACAGAGTTCCACGCCTCAGACCTCTGAGAGTGTCTTGGACAGCGAGCTGACACGGTGTAGACAATACCATCAGTGGAGCAGCTTGACAAAGAAACTCCAGGACAACCAGAACAGACCAGGAAGAAAGAGTCCTGTGTCGTATTGGGGAAAATTGGGCCTAGCCTTCAAAGAGTTTTCCCATGGGGGTAGTCAGCCTTCCTGTGCTCTGCAAACTGTCTCCCGATGATTCATTGTGGAATTAATCAGAGGATTCTACTCGGATGCTTACGTGCCATGATCCCACTAATAAACTCCTAGATTAGAAGTCAGATGAAAACTTGTGGGATTGCGATTATTTCCCTTCCTCATTCAGCCTGACTTGAAGATGATATTTTTCTTTCAATTAAGGGATACCTAGAAAACATTTGTTTTGCGTCCTGATACGCAGGCCCATTGAGGCTTATTTAATCGAACTTCTAATTGAAGGCTCTGCAGGGCCTGTCTGCGTCTCCACAATGAATGACTTCCGCAGACACTCAGGCCCACCGCCTCCCGAATCTTTCCCTATAATCCCCAACATCTGTTCTGTGTCCAGTGCTGACCAACGTGGGAATCACCAAGGACTGGCTGTCAGATGAGCAAACATGCTCATGAGCATCAGCTGGGTCTGGATGAACACGCCAGAGGTATGCGAGGCTCCAGTTCCAAGCATTTGCAACACAGAGGAAACACCTGTTTAGAACTCATCCCAAATCAATGTGAGTTGGGTACTTTGAGGGGTGGGAGTGATAGCAGGAATTCAGATTATAGGACTCTGGGTACTCGATGTATGACATACCCCATTTCTAAGGGTGATGCTAACACCTACTTTCCCATCTTTTGACTAAGGATGATTCATCTAAAGTTAGTTTGAATCTTGTTTTTGGTGACATTCAAAATTTTATGAAATCCTTAGGCTTAACCTCCACCAAATGTCTCATATTACCTGCAACTCAAGCCTAATATCTATCATGAAAAATTAAAATATAGTGTGCAGTTTTTAATATAATGCTTGATTTGGGGAGTAACATAGTTTGGATGTTTGCCTCCGCCATATCTCACGTTGAGATGTGATCCCCCATGTTGAAGGTGGGGCCTCATGGGAGGTGTTTGGGCCATGGGGGCAGATCCCTCATTAATGGCTTGGTGCCCTCTCCATGATAAGGAGTTTGCATGAGATCTCGTTGCTTAAAAGAGTGTGGCACTTCCCCTACCCCTTGTTCTCTCTCTCGCATGTGATATACCAGCTCCCCCTTTGCCTTCAACCATTACTGGAAGCTTTCTGAGGCCCTCACCAGGAGCAGATGCTGGTACCATGCTTCTTGTTCAGAGTGCACAACTGTGAGCCAAAATACCTCTTTTCTTTATAAACTACCCAGCCTCAGGTATTCCTTTACAGCAATGCAAATGGACTGACACAAAGTAAAAATGAATCTTTGTATCAGAAAATTACACTATAATAGTGAGCCACTTCTCCTTCTATCTAATCAACTGCCCAGCAGGGGAAGTTGACTAAACTCATTCAAGTCTGACAATGGTGGAGAGAGTTTAATTTCTTGCTGTACCAAGGTAGAATAACAATGAGTGATTATGAATCTGAAAAACAAGACAACAGAATTTACATGAAATATCAACTGAGACAACGTGTCCTTCAGGGAGGCAGCTGCCCTAATCCACCATAATTTAATAGTGTGAGTTTAATGATTAAGTAACTTAATTTCCATAAGCCTGAGTTTATTCATCTGTAAAACAGGGTATCATCCTTGCAGGGTGTTTTCTGGACATCCAATGTCTTACATATATATATAGCTTAGCTTAGTAGCATCCTTAGCACTTAGTAACAGTAGCTGGGATTTTTGGCACATTCTTGCTAAAGTTGGCAAATCGAACTCTCCAGAATGGTATCTGAGTCCACTCCTGGTCTTGCCCCCTTCATTCAGGACCCAGCTCCCGGCCCTTAGTCACCAGCAGCCTGCATTTCAGCCGCACCGAACTGTCTGAATTTCTTCAAATCCTCAACATTCTTTTTTTTCTTTGTCTTTTCCCATCTTCACTCAGCTGGCAGTGCCCCTCCACCACTGTTCTGGCCTTGAGAATTCCTCTTCCTCCTTCAAGACACAGCTGAAAGAACACTGCCTGAGCTTCTCCAGGCAGAACGGTCTGCTCCCTCCCGTGTATCTCTATGATGGTAACAGTTCTATAGCCACCATTTGTTGCATGACGATCATTTGTCAGGCACTGTGCTGGTCACTGGCCTTCCCTTCATTTAATACATATGGTGACCTTACCACAAGAGCGTTATCCTTCATTTGGTAGATGAGGATGGTTTGTTCAGAAAGGTCAAATAATCTTCCTAAGGTCACACTGCTGACTGGAGGTAAAAGCCACCATCGGGATCAAGGCTGCAGACCCTGCAGAGTGTGTTCCTGCCACTGTGCCTTGTGATCTGTATCAGCTCAGTGCCACGCCTATGTGTACTCACTTCATCACCAGACTGACAGCCTCCTAGTGCGAGGTACATGTTCTCTACATCCCTGTATTCTCAGGGGCTGCTCTGTCACAGGCAGACACTTACCTAATGGATTCACTAGAGACAATGAAAGGGAAGCTGTTTTCTACACAGCCTACCCATACATACTACAAATCCTATACAGGCTGCTGTGTTGGGGTAGAAACATCTGGAAAAGAAGTTAAGGCCCAGCACAGGTAACACCACTTCATAAACTGTTAGCAACTGACATTAAGTATTTTCATTTGGATTCTTAAGTTAGCATCAGGTAAACCTTTTCTCTTGGGTAGTTTTCCTCATAGGCCTTTGCAAATGAGTTTATTTTGAGCTGTTTGGCTACAAGTATACACTCTAGGAGGGGCCTGCATGGTACTCACCGTCAGCCCAGACTGACTCAGCGCCAGCAGACAGAGCTGCCTGCCTCCAGGTCTTGCTGTGGCTGTGATCTTGGCAATAAATTCCTCTGTGGATTGGACTCTGAGTTCCATTTTTAGAGGGAGAGTTTCATGACGTAATGACAAACTAGCTGCAGCCAAGCTCACTGCTTGGCACATTCTTGCTAAAGTTGGCAAGAATGTGCCAAGTGACAAGAGTCCTTGTCACTTGAAATGTACTCTGGGTAAGCCAGTCCTGTGGATAGACACTCCACCAACTTCAGCTTGTGTGAGTATCTGTCATGTGGCCTTTGAGGCTGCCTTAGAATGGGTTTGAGTGCAGCACTGAAGCTGGGTCTGCCCCCATGCCCTTGGGAAGGCCTAGGTGCCCACCCTCCCAGTCTTCCCATATCCACTGGCTACACCTGACAGATAAGCACCTACCTACGTCCCAGTGTAATCACGATCAGTGCTGTCATTTACTCATCACTCATCCTGAGCCAGGCATTGTGCTAAGCACTTTAACATGAATTTAAAAAGAAAAAAAAAAAAACTGAATTAACAGAGGAAACCCTGTGATCTTGAGTTTCATTTTGCAGATGGTATTAAGAGGCATAAAGAAATTAGGTGACATGTCTGGGGCCAAGCAGACAGAAGTGGTCTAGCTTAGAGATCCTGTGCTCAGAACTGCCAGGCTATCCTGCGTAGCCAAAACCATTAGGGAAAATAGGAAGGGAATCCAAGAACATCCCTGCCAAGCGAGGCAGAAAATTAAGATGGGAAACTGGGCTGGCCCTGCCATGTTATCTGGCATCTGTGGAAGGAGAAGCTGAGGAAACAGAAGTTGGAGTAAAAGTCTACACACAGGGCAGGTGCAGTGGCTCATGCCTGTAATTCCTTTGGGGATTACTTTGGGAGGCCAAGGTGGACGGATCACCTGAGATCAGGAGTTTGAGACCAGCCTGGCCAACATGGCAAAGCCCCGTCCCTACCAAAATATACAAAAATTAGCGAGGTGTGGTGGCATGCACCTGTACTCCCAGCTACTGGGGAGGCTGAGGTGGGAGAATTACTTGAACCTGGGAGGCGGAGGTTGCAGTGAGCTGAGATCACGCCACTGCACTCCAGCCTGGGTGACAGAGTGAGACTGTGTCTCAAAAAAAAAAAAAAAAAAAAAGTTCATGCACAGCTCACAACAATGCACTGGTAACGGGAAGCCTAACTAAGAAGATGAAAAGTGAAATTTGGGGGGCATTAACTATGGTTCCTTTCAGGTCTAAACCTCATAACTGACTTCCCCAGCAGGCTTTGAGCAATCAAAACACCCAGGACAAATCCCATAAGCATACCTAATTGAATAATCCAGATTCTGTTTGCTTGGGTTTTGGAAGCATCAAAACAGTTCCTTTGTGTGCTTACTTTGGCTCCCCTGCAGTTTTAATTAAGCCTCCCAAGGCTCACAAGCATATTAAAATTAGGTGGAAAGAAAACCTGCAGCCTTTGATGCCAATGACCACAAGGTGCAAGTATTTGGGTTTGATCTTTTGCTACAGCAGCCACAGCTGATGCTCGAGAGCTGCCCCAGAGGGAAATTTTCCTGTTTATTTTCCTTTGTGGGGAGGGGGCAATGGTTACTCAAGTGATGAAAAGGGTTCTTTCTTGTGGGAAGCTGTGACAAAACAGACACCAGGGAATCCCCAAGCAAAATGCTCCCTGGCGTTTCTTCTCTGGCCAATCCCAAGAGACTGGAGGTAGGCGCTGTTTTCTGAGGACCACACCAGAGGCCTTTTTCCTTTCTGTTCCCCTCTGAGATCCACATTCAGCACAACATCTGCTCAGCCAGCTAAGCTGACGTGCTTCCGTGCTACGTTTTTTCTACTTTATGGGGAGCATCCATCACTGTGTGGGTAAGTTTATAATAGGTCCCCAAACCTCAACTCTCCCCTTTCTTTCCTTTTTTTTTTTGAGATAGAGTTTCACTCTTGTCACCCAGGCTGGAGTCCAATGGCGTGATCTCGGCTCACTGCAACCTACACCCCCCGGGTTCAAGTGATTATCCTGCCTCAGCCTCCCAAGTAGCTGAGATTACAGGCACCCGCCAACACACCCAGCTAATTTTTGTATTTTTAGTAGAGACAGGGTTTCTCCATGTTGGCCAGCCTGGTCTCGAACTCCTGACCTCAGGTGAAACGCCCGCCTCGGCCTCCCAAAGTGCTGGGATTACAGGCATGAGCCACCGCACCCGGCCCTGGCTTTTCCCTGTTTTGGATGCCACTTCACACTCTGATGAAGGCTCTTTTCAAGGTTGGCCACAGGCTTCAAGATTCTTCCCTCAACTCAAGCTGCTTCTAATTTACTTCCATTTGGTTCAGGTATTGCAGACGGTTCAGTGCTCTGAACCTCACAACAGGCAGAGCACCCACCACCACAGCCCACTGCTTATCCAACGTGCCTGTCAAACAAGGTTCTGCACTCGTCAGTCAAGGGGGATGGGGGAGGACACCAGGGCCCATGGGGCACAGTCACTTCTGTGGCATCTTACATTCGAACTGCACAGCATAGGACAGGAGCCATAATGAAGATAAAGCAAATATACAAGTTGAGTATCCCTTAATCAAAACACTTGGGGACAGAACTGTTTTGGAGCTCAGATTTTCTTGAATTTTGGAATAATTGCATATACATCATGAGGTATCCTGGAGATAGGACCCAGGTCTAAACATGAAATTCATTTACATTTCATATATACCTCATAGACATAACCCGAAGGTGATTTTCTTTTTCCCTTGGGGATGTGAAATGAATTGTGTCTTACGCATCTGTGTTTTGGCTGCGACTCAGCACATGAGCTCAGGTGTAGAATTGTCCACCCGTGGCGTCCTGTCAGGTCTCAGAAAGTTTCCGATTTGGGGGCACTTCAGATTTTGGATTTTCACATTAGGGAGGCTCACCCTGTACTGTGGAAGAACAAGGGAGGCAGAGGTCACTTCTGGTTGGGGACAAATCCAAAATGCATCATGAACTGGTCTTGTCAAAGTGGGTGCGGTTTTCATATTAAAATGGCAACAGGAGGGAGCTGGAGAGGCAGGACCAGCAGGATGAAAGGAACGCCAGCAGCAAGGCTGAGTAGGTCCTCCCATGTGGGGGATGCGGAGGAGGCGTGACAGGTCGGCTGCAGCCAGACCCTAAGGCCCATGCACAGCAGCTGGGTGCCTGAGATTCTCTCTGACAGACAGTGAGATGGCACTGAGCCTTCATTTGTTATCTAACCAAAAAATACTTTTGAGCCCATGTTATGTGTGAGACACTGAGCCAGTTTCTGGGCACACAGTGAAGAAAAAAAAAACACATAAGGTTCCTCATCTCAAGGTGCTCACATTCTGGGGAAGGGGAAACATGTTAACATGAAACAAATAACATAATTAACATTCTTGTCATAAATGGCAATGAAAGAAAGCATTTTGGTGCCATTGCAGAGAGGGCTTAGGGATTCCCTCAAGAGGTAGTATCTGAGCTGAGTCCCCTAAAAGGTGCAGAAATTGGCAAGACAGTTTGGGGAGCTGCACCCAGAGGCAGCAGCCCATGCAAAGGCCCTGAGTGCAAGGCCTAATGCACAGGAGGAACTGGGCGGGGTGGGGGACGGGGGCGGAGGTGGGCAGACAGTGCTTTACGGGGAAGCTAACAGGATAGGGCCGGGCCAGGCTGAGACTTGTTAGCAGGTAAAGGATCTGGGTTCTAAGTATAATTCTACATCATTAAAGCATTTGAAAGAGAGAAGGAACATAGTTTGATTCACATTGTGAGATCATTCCAGGTGTAGTGCAGAAGTGAGGGGAAAGTGTCAGCGTGGAGGGAGAGGAGAACAGTTTTAAATGCTGCAGGCAGGCTAAGGGGCAGACTGGCAGAGACCTATGGGCCTCAGAGACTAGAAAGACCCTCATGACCCGTGAGAGAAAAGCCCGGTGTTGTGCAAGGAGCAAAGGCACATACGGCGGCACTGGAGCACGTGGGGCTGCGCTACCTACAAGCTGGAGAGAACCCCGGAGCAACAGAGCACAGTCATTTAAAGCATTTTGGCAGTTCACGTTAGGGAAGATCAGTGATATTAGGGAAAAGCCCATGGGGATAGGGGAATTAGAAATGTACAAGTAGTCACAGGATTAGGCAAGGTTTGGATTTGGGGTTTTTTTAGAGACAGGGTCTCGCTCTGTTGCCCAGGTTTGAGTGCACTGGCACGATCACAGTTCACTGCAACCTCAAACTCATGGGCTCCAGCCATTGTCCAGGTGCAGCGCCACCACATCTAATTTTTTATTTTTTGTAGAGACAAGGTCTCACTATGTCGCCAGGCTGGTCTCAAACTCCCGGGCTCAAGGGATCCTCCCTCCTCAGCTTCCCAAAGCACTGGGATTACTGGCATGAGCCACTGAACCCGGCCCCTGGCAAGGTTTTTTTAAAATCTTCATTTTGTTCAGGGGTAGCATGGAGGGGAGTATCAGGTTGTGTTTGTATGTAACAAAAAATTCAGCAAACAGTGGCTCAAACAGGCAGTGGTTGATTTGTGACCCAATGTAATTCTGAAGGATGTATCTGCCTTCTTGGTGCTCTCAAGTGCCCAGGACTTTCAGTCCTTTAGCACCGCCACCCTCATGTGGGCCACGTTTCCTCTTGCTTGCAGCCTCACCGTTCCAGGATGGTCACTATGGCAACAGGCATCCCATCTGCCTTCAGGGAAGGGAGAGAAGGCAGCCCCCACCAGCTCTGCCTGCTTGCTGGATGCCCGGTGACTTCCCTGGTGCTCTCCGGCCCACTCTGGCTCACATGGCCACGCACATTTATGACGGAGGCTGGGGATGCCCATATTTGTCTCTTCAGCATCCTCAGTGGGAAGTGGTAGGAATGAAAGAGGTTGTTAGCCGCTTGTGAGTCAGCCACAGAGATGCAGAACATAACCTTGGGAAGAGGTTGTTAGCCTTAAGCACATAGAAAAATTGCAGGGATTCCCAAAAAAGACAGAGAAGATAGATGATACAGAGAAGTTTTGAAAAAGAGAGGCATCTGTGTTTTGACTGTGACTCAGCACATGAGCTCAGGTGTTGAATTGTCCACCCGTGGCATCCTGTCAGGTCTCAGAACATTTCTAATTTGGGGGCACTTTAGATTTGGGATTTTCACATTAGGGAGGCTCACCTGGTACTGTGGAAGAATAAGGGAGAACTTTCATTGCCATTTATGAAACAGTGCAGCCATCAGCCTGAGGCATGGGACTGCCCTCTGAACGCAAGGGAGGGAAGAAGAGAGCTGGTGAGTCTGGGAACATCACCTTGGACAATAGTGACAGAAAGTCGACAAGATGGGTAATCCACGGAGTTACCATGGCACAGGAATCTAGAACTGTTGTATTATTGAAACACCACTTCTGAGTATCAGTTTTCTTTTAATTATTTAGAGTAATCATTTTCTTTCTCTTTAAAGGTTGGCTTTCAAATTTGCGTGGAGTTCTTGCTCTCTATTCCCTGCTCTGATATTCCATAGGAGTTCTTCTCTATATAGAAGGGACTGGCTGAGCTAATTTTAGAGAGGATGAAAATCAATACAGGCTCAATGTAAGCAAAGGAGAGATGACTAAGAAAAAATTTCAGTGATGTTCATTTGAACGCAGAGAAGTCAACAGAATGATTCTTCTATATTCTTCGTGACAGAAATAATATAATTCCGAATCAACTGAAAAGATTCTAGTATCTACGATTCCAAAGGGAGTCTTTAAATATGCACGTCTGCTGACTCTCTCCTCTTCCCTAACACAGGCCCCCTGGCCATCTGCTCTGGAAAGCTCCAGAGTGTCAAGGGGGCTGTGACTTCTGCCAAGCTGGGGCCACTTTCCAACTGATGGGGAGAAGATGCGGGTTTGTAGATCTTACCAGTTGTTTTCTCTGGGGTTTGAAACCATAACATTTCCATTCAGAGGAAATAGTCTAGGATGTTTATTTTTTCAACCTTCATGAATATTAAAAGCACTGAATTGAAGCCAAAACATAAGAGAAATGAATGCAGTGATACCAAATGTGGGTGTTCTGCTTTCAAAGCCATCTTCGTCAATGTAAAATGTTTGAAGCAAAAGAAGATAAATGGTATCAACATAAAGCTAAATCAAATACAGTTTGGAGACAAAGCGATCGCAATTTCATCTGGGCTTTTGCCATACTCTAGGCAGGACGGCAGCCTGAGAAAGAAACACCTTGTTATATGAGTGAATGGCAGAGATGGATGAACATCTACGAAAAATTCAATGCGTCAATTCTTTTTTAAGGTTCAGATTTATTCAGCCTGGATATACCATGAACCTCTGAGGATTTACATATCTTTCACTTGCTATGAAGAACTAATAACCAGTGAGTGGCTTTGATAAGACCATATGAATATTCAGCCTTTTAAATCTCTGTGTGTGGAGACATGTATTTCTCAGCATGAACTCATCTAACTACAACATACATCCTACTATTTCTTTTCGGACTCTGCTGGCCCAAAAGCAGCGCCATGGTTTGAGAAATGCTAACTGGCATTATGACCCAGAAAAGCTCAGAATTCTGATACAGGCAGCTACCAGCCTATTTTGAGATTGGGAATCATTTGGGGGCTCCCAAAAGTCAAACTTGATTTATTTTCAAATAAAAAAAACAAACACTGAACTCACTCCTGAAATGAAGAAGCCATGGACTTTTGTTCAACAAAGGTGATAAAATGCAGATGTTTAATCTTTCTGTCAGACACAGTTTCCAGTGTGTGGAGCAGCCGAGGTGGAGTGGGGCTCTGGGGCACAGGGACCCCCCGTGCAGCTCGGAGGGCAATATCCAGCTAGCGTTTGTGTGCTCGTATCAGGACAAACCATGCCTGTGAGCCACAGGAAAGGGAAGAAGGTGAATGAATGAAGACTGGGTAGGAGGCAAATCAAACACAAAACAATCACACGGAAGAGAGTGGCAAGAAGGAGGAGCGGGAGGCACGGTGGGATGCAGGGAAAGTGCCTTGTTTATCTGCCTGTGGCCCTCCCAGGGCTCTCTGGGCACCAAGACAAGTCACTACCAAGTCATTTTCAATCCATTTGTTCATGCTTTCAAACATTTCTGAGAGCTCTGCAATAATTTAAAATTTTAAAAACTTGTAAAATTTCTGTAGAGACGGGCTCTTGCTATATTACCCAGGCTGGTCTCAAACTCCTGGCCTCACATGATCCTCCAGCCTTGGCCTCCCAAAGTGCTAAGATTACAGGCATGAATCACTGTGCCTAGCCTACGATAATTTAAAATTTAAGGTTTTTTTGTGACCGGTAATAAGTCATTTATTTTTATTTTCAAATTTTAAGTTTATTTTGGGGACATGATCCCCAAATCCCCATGATCTGTTGCATGTTTCATTCATTCATTTAGCAAAACAGCCATTGAACACCTATTACATGCCAGACACAGTACTCCATGCAGCAGATACCATGGACTGTAAGGGAGACCCAGTTCCTGCTCCCCAGAGTCCCCGTCCATGTATTGGAAAACAAAGATATTAAATGAATGATAAATGGCATAAAAGTTACAGTCAGTGCTCTGGGAGTTGATGGTAGGTAGGGGAGGGGTGGAGAGTGATAGGGAAAGACCCTGGATGCCTGAAAGATGTGTAGGAGTTGATTTGGTGAGAGGGGAGGGACCATGGAATGGGAAAAATAGGTGACCCTGCTCTAGGTATAGGCAAGGCCCCAGATGCTGGAGAGGGCCTGGAACATTCCAGGAGCTACCATGGTAGAGCACAGAGTGCAAGGGAAAGTTGCCATGGAAACGAGTTAGAGTGTGGAGAGTCTTTAAGTCTTGTTAGGAATCCTGGACTATTTCATAATGTCAAGTTGAAGCTTATTGAAGGGTTTTAAACAGCATAACTATACACTCAGATTCACATTTAAGACAATTTAATTATGGAAATTTCCTATGAAAATTGAGAACTGACCAGGTGCAGTGGTTCATGCCTGTAATCCTGGCACTTTGGGAGGCCAAGGCAGGTGAATGACCTGAGGTCAGGAGTTCAAGACCAGCCTGGCCAATACGGAGAAACCCCATCTCTACTAAAAATACAAAAATTAGCCAGGCACGGCGGCACGCCTGTAGTCCCAGCTACTTGGGAGACTGAGACAGGAGAATCGCTTGAACCTGAGAGGCGGAAGTTGCAGTGAGCTGAGTTCACGCCATTGCACTCCAGCCTGGGCAACAAGAGCAAAACTTCATCTCAAAAAAAAAAAAAAAAAGGATTGAGAACTTTAGCCAAGTTAATTTTTTTGTCCTGTGTACATATTTCAATCATTACATAAAATATATTGTACTACATGTTTGTTCCCTGTACTAGCTCTTTGAGGACAATGGCCAAGCATTTCATTACATTCTCAGCAACTAGTTCAATGCCTGTCAAGAAGGTGACCCATCTAAAATTTTTTTTTTTTTTTTTTTTTTTTTTTGCCATGGAGTCTCGCTCTGTCCCCAGGCTGGAGTGCAGTGGCACAATCTCGGCTCACTGCAAGCTCCGCCTCCTGGGTTCACGCCATTCTCCTGCCTCAGCCTCCTGAGTAGCTGGGACTACAGGCTCCTGCCACCACGCCCGGCTAATTTTTTGTATTTTTAGTAGAGATGGGGTTTCACCGTGTTAGCCAGGATGGTCTCAATCTCCTGACCTCGTGATCCGCCCGCCTCTGCCTCCCAAAGTGCTGGGATTACAGGTGTGAGCCACCGCACCCAGCCCCCACCTAATAATTTTTTTAATCTGAATAAAAACAGCAAGCACCTGAAAGTCATTGTGACTTCGCAAACCCAGCTGAGAGATGATTTTTTTCAGGGAATAAAAGTACCACATCACTTATTAAAAAAAAGAAAAAGGCAATTCAGTCTTTTATCTGGTTAGTTCTTACTGAGAATTTTATACAGAAGGAACCCAGAACACCTAGTATTAGTCTGTTCTCATGCTGCTAATAAATACATATCCCAGACTGGGTAATTTATAAAGAAAAAGAGGTTTAATGGACTCGCAGTTACGCGTGGCTGGGGAGCCTCACAATCATGGCAGAAGGCAAAGGAGGAGCAAAGGCATGTCTTACGTGGCAGCAGGCAAGAGAGCATGTGCAAGGGAGCTGCCCTTTATAAAACCGTCAGATATTGCGAGACTTACTATTATGAGAACAGCACGGGAAAAACCTGCCCTCATGATTCAATTACCTCCCACCGGGTCCTCCCATGACACATGGGGATTATGGGAGCTACAATTCAAGATGAGATTTGGGTGGGGACACAGCCAAACCATATCATACCTCAATGAAAAAAATATCATTATACATTAAGTATTCCCCTGCCCCCAAATGAAATGTTGAAGCCCTAGCCCGTAGTATCTCTGAATATGATCTTATTTGGAAATAGGGTCATTGCAGATACAATTAGGTTGAAATGAAGTAAAAAGGGTGAGCCCTAATCCAGTATGACTCATGTCCTTATAAAAAAGGCAAATTTGTACACAGACACGCACACAGGAAGACCCGTGTGTGAAGAGGAAAGGAAAAATCAGGGTGATGCTTCTATAAGCCAAGGAATGCAGAAGATTGTCGAAAAAACAGAAGTTAGGAGAGACCTGGAACAGATTTTCTCTCACTGCTTTGAGAGGGAACCAACCCTGTCAACACCTTGATCTTGGACTTCCAGCCTCCAGAACTGTGAGGCAATCATTTCTGTGGTTAAAGCAGCCCGGTCTGTGGCATTTTCTACCAGCAGCCCTAGGAAATGAATCCAGATATCTACAGGGGGTCAGGTCTGTGTCCACCGCGTTAATCGTTCTTGTTAAGCTTTCAGTGACTCTGTTCTGAGTGGGAGAGGCACAGCAGACAACGCGGAAGGAGGAGGGACTGTGTTGTAGGACATCATCCATCCATTCAGTTCTTGCACAGAGGGGGGAAGCAGGCTGAAGGGTAGCTTCCTGGCTAGTACTGGTTTCCCCATCCATCTCAGCTATTTGGAAAAGAATTATCCTTTGATAATGATGAAAGTCCATCATTTAACAAACCGGACACTGTAACTATACTATCATTTTCCTGTAATGTTTTATGCAGCCAGAGAACAACCACACAGAAAATGCTAGGATTACATAATCTACCTATGTGGCAATCTTAGAAAAATAAAGCCAGAAAGAATTTAAATTGTTCAACCCCATGTCTACAGAAAGATGAAGATCAAAGCCATCATAAAATACTCCTACCCTGGATCTAGGTAGCATCTTTTATGAGAATAATGGACATCTTTCATGTCCATTTTTTTATTATTTTGATGTCTTCTAGGGGACAGAGGGACTTATGATCATGCCTATTTTACAGAAAAAAAATGGAGGCTAAGGGTTGAATTATCCCCAGTCTACACTGGATCTACATGGCAGGATGGGATCTGGACTTGTTCACTGTTAACTTCAGTCTTGACAATTTACAAAAAGAAATGTTGGCTGGCTGGACATCAATATTAATAGTGTCATTTTCCTTAAGTTGTAAAAGGTGGTAGGAAAAAGCAGATAAGGATTTCACAACTTGTGTGTTTCATGCTCTTAGCACTTAGACTGGCCCTCTACGGCTGTGGACTGCAGCTTACCCTTTCTGTCCCGAATGTTTTGTGGTGTGCTGGCTTGTAGGAGGCAAATAATAAATGTTTGCTGAAAATGAAATAAAAGACTTTAATAAAATACAGTTTTAGAAAGACTTCATGAACTGGCAGGTAAATTGCTGCTGCTCTTGGCAGGGCTACACTGGTGGATCTGGGAATGGGAAACTTGACTTGTATTGTTAGGCCAAATATGATAATTGAGATCCTTCTCTGGTGTGAGGAGGGCCACTATTTCTTAATTTGTGCTCCTACTAAGACATGTGTTTCTAGGTTGTTCCTTTGCTTTCTAAAGTAAACAGGGTGGCCAGGTCTGGCTCTATTTAACCCCATTTGTCCCTTTCCCTTCACGCTGAAAATCAACAGAAAAGAGTCCACATCAGTTCTGGATCAACATGGCACAGGGTCCAAGACTGGTTCCCGGTAAGACAAGGCATCTCCTGGGCTTCCTAGCAGGCAAGGGTCTGGGTACAATTGCAGGAATGAGGCTACGAGGATTAGAATTTGTGTCTGTCACAGTCAGGAAGCCCAGCCAGCTCACAGTTGCCTGAGATGCAAACAGATGAGCAACAAATGTGTAGGGCCTACCGATCCCCCCTTCTTTGGGAACCCACACCCCTGTGCAGGATATCTGGACATGTGCGGACGTATTAGATGTGGCCTACTAATTCTAATGGCCGGCCAGAAAAAGAATGCGAGAACGTCACTGACCCTCCTGCTTTGTGGTCTCCGAAGAGCTCCGGGAATGCGTATGTATAACCTCTGAGCATTTGGTGGCCTTCCACGGAAGGTGCAGGCAGCTGCCTAGGGGAAACCAACTCCCTGCCCACTGACTGGAAACAGATGTCCCTTTCTGTCATCTCTGCAAATAGTTGCAATTCCAT
This sequence comes from Nomascus leucogenys, assembly GCF_006542625.1. NCBI lineage: Eukaryota > Metazoa > Chordata > Mammalia > Primates > Hylobatidae > Nomascus > Nomascus leucogenys. Next base: position 57,815,490 of record NC_044385.1, read on the forward strand.
ACTGTGATAGTTGTCAACTTCCTTCTATTTGTGGTTCACTGAAACATCAGGATCTGAAGATTTCAATATCTTGTCACCAGCTAACATAAATGCCTAAAACAAGGTTGCAATAATAAAACTAATTGTACTGTATGTAAAAGCATCATTTTATTCTAAACACCTATAAATCCACCTGGGGCCCTGCTTAGACTCACTCAGATCATCCAAATTCTGAATGTTACTTTAGAAGAAAAACTCTTAACAAGCATAATAAACTGACCACAGAGATTTTTTGAAATTGCGTGTTACTGATTAGGATGATGGACCCACCTGTAGAATTTTAGGGTAAAGAGAACTTTTATTGATGACGTGGTACAATTACACCTCCTTAATCTTCTATATTGAGGTTATAGGCAATCATTAACACCGGAATTTTCCTGCTCTATTCTAAAACCCAAAAAAATGCAGTTAATTCTTATTCCCCAAACTTCACAAAACAAAAGCGCCAACGGTTTTACAAAATCTAACAAATGGTTTTACAAAATCTAACAATGGTTTTACAAAAATCTAACAAATAAACTATAGAAGGAAAAAGATTCACTACCTCAATAAGTTATTTACTTAATCTGGTTTAGAACTATATTAATATTTCAAAATACTTTTCACTTTAATACACATTTGATCAAATAAATACTATAAACTATACTTCAAACCATAAATATTGTATGGATCTATAACATATCACCTAATCAATCAAAATAGCATATGCAGCTTTAGACCTAAGTCTTTCATGCCAGTACAAGATTTCACAAGTAAATAAATTAAACATAGAACAAAATATGAACTTCAACTCAGTTTTTCTTTTTTTTTTTTTTTTTTGAGACAGGGTCTAGCTCTGTTGCCAGGCTGGAGTGCAATGGCATGGTCTTGGCTCACTGCAACCTCTGCCTCCCAGGTTCAGACAATTTTCCTGCCTCAGCCTCCAAAGTAGCTGGGACTACAGGTGCCCGCCACCATGCCTGGCTAATTTTTTTTGTATTTTTAGTAGAGACAGGGTTTCACCAACCTGGCCAGGCTGGTCTTGAACTCCTGACCTCGTGATCCACCCACCTCAGCCTCCCAAATTGCTGGGATTACAGGTGTGAGCCACCGCACCTGGCCTCAACTCAGTTTTTCTGATGTCTGATAATTTTTCAGATAATTTGAGGAAAAAGAGTCCATGATATGTACTCTAATATTAGCATACTGTTTTGTAGGAAAAGTCTTTTAGCCTCACTGTTAAATTTTGCTAAGATCTCATTCCTGAGTCATTGCTTTTACAACACAACGGTTATGAGGAAAAGAGGACTGTATGGCTTCTCAGGCTACGAGGAAGGAAGATACAGTTTCTGCCCTCTGTTTTTGTTTTGAGACAGAGTCTCACCCTGTTGCCCAAGCTGGAGTGCAGTGGCATGATCTTGGCTCACTGCAGCCTCGACCTCCCGGGCTCAGGAGATTCTCCCACCTCAGCCTCCTGAGTAGCCAGAACTATAGGCATGCACCACCACATCCGGCTAATTTGTTTGTATTTTTAGTAGAGACAGGTTTTCACCAGGCTGGTCTCGAACTCCTGGGCTCAAGTGATCCACCTGCCTCAGCCTCCCAAGTGCTGGGATTACAGGCGTGAGCCACCACACCCAGCCTCCCCTCTGGATGCGAACAGTTTTTCTCAGAGCATAAATAAGTAAAAGGAAAATAAAAAAATGTTGAGAGTATTTAGGAAAAGGAGTCTGTCAAAGGTAGAGGAAGGGCGTGGGAGCCTAAGAGCACTGGAAGCTGCAGGATGGGCCTCCATGGGCATCCTGGCCAGAGACCATGAGGTTCTTGCGAGGCTGGGCAGGGTAGCCTGCAAGGAGACTTGGCAAATTACCAGGCCTGGTGGCTGATGAGTCTGGTGAGAGGGGATTTGGCTTTTGGCTCTGTGAGCTGGTAGATGGTGGAGCCATTTACTAAGGCAGAGACGTAGACAGAGGAGGAAGTGGGCAGGGGAAAACAAAGACATCTTTTTCACATGTGCCGAGCTTAGGATGTGTGTGTGTGTGTTAATAATGTGTGTAGGTTGATACATCTGGAGGGCACTGGGTCACTGAGTCCAGCACTAGGAAGGATGACCTAACTTTTCAGAGATTTAGATTTGGAGGTCATACACATGCAGGTATGAATGGAAGCCAGAAGAGTACAAGGACCATTCAGGAAGAATGAGCCAGTATCTACAGGCTGAATGCTGGGGTGTAGAACCCGAACCTCTAAGTTACAGAAGAGGGAAAGGGCTGAGAAGGAGATGGGCTAGCTGGAGCACAAAAAGAATCTGAAGAAGGGTTTTAAAGAACCAAAGGAAGTGAGTTCAAGACAAAACAAGGCTGGTCGCCGTGGTTTATACCTGTAGTCCTGGCACTCTGGGAGGCTGAGGTGGGAGGATTGCTTGAGCCCAGAAGTTTGAGACCAGCCTGGGCGACATATCGAGACCCCTGTTTCTATAAACAGTTTAAAAATTAGCCAGCCATTGTAGTACATGCCTGTGGTCCCAGCTACTTGGGAGGCTGAGGTGGCAGCACTGCTTGAGCGTGGGAGTTCAAGGTTATGGGAGCTATGATCGAGGTTATAGTGAGCTATGACGGCACCACTGCACTCCAGCCTGAGCAACAGAGCAAGACTCTGTCTCAAGAAAATCCCCCCAAACAGACAAAAGTACAGAGAGGTCTGTAAGAAAGAGACAGAAAATCTTTGGAATTGGAATTAAAAGCCAGGTGCCGACTCAGGTGAGACTAGTTTCAGAGTATGAGGGGCAGTGATGGGCTCTGACAGGTAAGGGCTGACCTGGAAGTAGGGAAGTGGGTTGAGGGAGGGTAAACGTCCCTTAAAGTGAGACTGTAGTCTCTAAGGGCAGGAGCTGGAGGAGGGGTAGAGAATCCTGAGGCTCCTGCAGCCCACCTCGCAGCACCTTCTACAAACTCAGAGCTCAGGCAGCCCTCCTCAGCAGAAAGATATACATGCTTTCACATCCCAAAACCAGAAATGCAAAACCCAAATCCCTCCAATCTCTCAGATGTGGAGATCTGAATACAGTTATAAAGGAGAGGGTACACTCAGATGAGAATCACACCAATCCTAAATGTTAGAAGTGGCTATCCCTGGCTGACATCATCTGCCATATGCTGGATGCTTTAGTGGAGGCCTTGTCTGTGTTTTCCCCAGATGAACTGATGTTGTCTTCCCTCAGGTCTGAGTCTTAACTGTGGGCTTACCTGAACATTTTGAGTAAAAAGGACAATGTATACTTTTGGAAAAGAACATATGAAAGGATGGGTAGCTTCACATCTGGAAAAATATACATTCCTTTACATGTGAATTTCACTTACTTTCCAGGTATTACTTAGTTCAAGTTTAAAAAAAAGAATTCATTATCTATGGTTTTCATGCAACACAGTTGCTCATATCTACTTTTGGGGATCACATGTGTTAGTATCTCTGCCTATGAGGAAGAGTATTTTAAACTACCTTTTCTTGCTGTTTAGCTCCCATTTGAATACCAAACCCCAGGGTGCCATTTGCATTCTTTAATAATTTGTATGAGGAATACCTAATAAGTTATTTAAAATAATCACAGTAGCCAATACAGCAGTCCTCTAACATCATGTTACAAGTGGGGTCCAAAATGAAACGAAATAACCAGGATCGGCTGCTGGGAGGGATGGGAGACAAGTGCCAATCAAACACCAAATCATCTTATCCTTGGTTTCACTGCATCCAAATTTTCTATGTGTTGACTTGTGCAATACACAGAAAATTTATTATTGGGGGGGGGCTTTCACAAACTAGGGCAAATTATCTTTAAAATAAGCAATTGTAATATATTATAACATAAACTGCTGCTTATTCCCTTCCAAATTAAGAGCCCCTTTGGACTGAGGGGTTCCCTTTGGTGTCCTGGGTAACAGACATTGGTTTTTCACTGTTGGATGTTAATATACCACATTGGTTTTTTCTTGTTTAACCATGGATCTGGCTCTTTGGGCAACAACGCAGCCACCATCAACAAGTAACCTTGTAACTGGAATATCGCACAGTTGAAAGCATATGCAGCCCAATCAACAACTATCACACTTCGGCCTCTTCATTTCTTGTTACAAATTTCCCTCCTTCCTATTTTAATAACTGATGCTTTTCCCAGGAAAAGCTCCTATCTATCACCTAGGAACCTTGAGCATCTTGAAGCATTTTATTTTTATCAGAATGCTTTTGGAAGCCTATCCTTCAAGCTGCACCATTGCCCTTCTATTTCTGAAATGCTCCTTATCTGGCAGTCAGCTCAAGTCCGTTTATGTGGTTTGGCCAGGATTTCCACTTTACAAGAGATGAATTCATTGAATCTAAAAACATATGTCCCTCTACAGACAATTATTCTCTTCAAACATCTGCCTTCTCATATTTCCCTCATCATCTTCTTCACGGTCAACCATCTTTTGGGGCCTCCAATATTCAAAGAACAAAAATGTATTCTCTGATATTTAAGAAATTTTAGAATTAAATAAGGTTTTAAAACTTCTGCAGTCCATGGTTGTGATACATCCATTAACTTTTAAAATAATACATCAAATTTTGAAGAAATTATTTTTATACTTGCTGGGAAAAAACAAATACATCTTTCTTTAAATATTTATTAGCACAGTGAAAGCCATGCTATTTTAAAACTTCACCAAAATAGAATTTTCTAGTAAATTATTTATGTCAACATTAATGAGTGATTGGTCTTGAAAGTACACTTATTTGTATGAATTGTAATTGTTATAGCCACCAGCTGATGCTGTACTTCCTAACACAGTAGAGTGAGTTACACAGTGTAATGGGCAGGTGTGAAATCCATGAGGCCCTAGGACTATAGCCCAGCTTTGCAGCTTAACATCTCTGTGACACTGTGTAGATTACCTCTTCTCTCTCTTTCTCAATTTCTTCATAAGATGCAGACTATCAAAACCCCTTCAGGGTTACTATGAGGAGCAGATATAATCAATGCAAAACAACTACTACTGTATCGTATTTGCCTTGACTTTGCACCTGGTAATTTCAGCTGCGGAGTAAGTTAAAACTGGTTCTCTGAAGATTTAGAAAGTCTTTAAACGGGGGGAGAAACAGAAGGAAGGGAAGGGAAGACAAGGGAAGGAAGAAAACCAGGCTAATCTCATTATGCTTAACATTTGGCGTCAACTTTGCTAACTGTATCCATGAGGATATCTAGGAGAGAAGAGACCCCTGCCCTGGCCAGGAGCTGAATTGGAGGATGACTTCAAAGACAAAGACTCTAAAATTCTACCGGCATGAAGAGAGGTTACTACCAGGCATGGGTGGCTACAGTCAATCCTTCTGAGTTGTGTACAATCTGTTAACACACTAAGAAGTGAAAATAAGTGCAAGATTTAAGGACTTTGTAGTGGAGAGCAATTGGACTAATGATAAGGATGTTGGTGCCAGAAAAAAACCCCAAGTTATATGGACCCTGGATATTATCTAGGACTCAGCAAGTGCCCAACATGTGATTTTTGAGTTCAAGTCTCAAGGTAATAAGGAGAGGTATATAGAAAAAAATAAATAGAGATAAGAGGAGGCAGAAAGAAGAGAAGCAAACTAATTCACAAATACAACAACCACAGTGCAATACTCTGTTCAGAGTTAAGGTTTAAAACAACTTCCAGAGCTTGCGCAGCAAAACAAAAATGATGATGGGTTAGGAGTGACATGAGTTATGGGCCAAAAGCTACAAAAAGTCACCCTTTTCTGGGCTTCGATTTCCTCATTTGGAAACAAAGAACTTGGGGTGTTCTCTAAGATTTCCTCCAAACTCGCTGGACCACATGCATCAAACATTGGATCCCATGGCATGGCTGACGTGATAACTTTATGTCTGATCAGTGCAATCTACAGGATTCTGCAGCGGGCAGGTGACAGAAGGGTGAGGCTGAAGGTTGACTCGCCTGCAAGACAGCAACCTGTGAAAATGCATGCAGCTGAACACCAGCGCCACGTGCACCTGCTGCGGGGACTGTCTTCTTTGGAATGTCCCCACCAAGGGAATGCAAGACAATTTAAAAAGGAAGGCTGGTACCGTCGACATAGTTCTCTGACTCAGACCCGGTGTGCTGTGCCCACGGCCTTGCAGGCTGTACTGCAGAAGGTTTGTGCTGAGTGGTGCAGGGGGACTGGCCACAGGCCAGGAGGAGCCTGTTCAAAGGCATATTTAGGATGAGTTATGTGAAAATTGTCCGCAACATAATTTTTTCCCTTTCTGTCACATTGTTAGTGTTTATTAAATCAACGTCTCCATTTCCCTTCCTGTATTTAATCTGATGCGCAGTTGGTGGAAAATGTTTTCAAAACAAACCAAGAGCGATAAATAGCACTGGCTTCATGTTAATAAAGGAATAAGGTTGAGATTGAAGTAACGCATGGGTTTAAGTAAATAATTACACAAACTCTATGATAGAAAAAAAGAAAAATTTCGTGGTAAATGTTTCATGTTTTTGTTTCAACATTATGATAAATGGACCAACGCACTGTTAGAGAATAACATAACTTTAGTCTTGGAAGGAAACCTTAGAGTTCATTGCAATTCACTAAATACTTCTTAAACCTTACTTGATGCTAGGCACCGCAGTTGCAAAAGCAAGTAAGATGAGGTTCTTGTGTTTAAGAAAACACATGAGGAAGACAGATATAGCCTGGGTCTGTGCTGGGTCTCTAGGACTGGAGTCGGTTCTGCCTCACCCCTGCAGGGGCCAACTCATGCAGGCTGCATTTTCTAGCACCTTCCAACTGGGTCCTCCCAGTGGGAAGCGCTGGCAAGAGATTAGAGAAGAAGGGAGAAGCCAGGACTTCTCCCCCTGTGCCTGAAAGTTTCCAAAATTGGCCATGATTCACTTTTTGCTCCCGCCCCTGCTGGACCGGCCCAGTAGGACTCCAGCTCCTGAGCTATTGAGCCCAGGAACCCAGCTACTGAGCTCTGGTATATTTATTGCTTCTTGTCTTGGTCCTTTCATCACAGGGTGGTGGCGATTTTCTGTTGCTGTTCACCCCCAGGTTCTCTCTCAGCCCCCTCTATGACATCTGCAACGAATTCCTTTAATTAAATGACAATCTTTTAAATAATTAGCCTGGCTTCTCTGTCCCCAGTGAGACCCTGACTGATACACAACCCATTGATGGTAACACAGTATGACAGATGCTCCTCTAGCGTGGGTTTAAGTAAATAATTACACAAAATCTATGATTTCTATAAAGAAGAATTTCACAGAAATGCTTCATGTTTTTGTTTCAACATTATGATAAATGGACCAATGTACTGGTAGAGTGCAACATAATTTTAGAACAGAATCACTTTAGAACAGAAATGCTTAAGAGCTGTGGGTCAGCACAGAAAGAGATGAATTCTGCTGGGAAGTTTGGAGAAGATTCCACAAAGGCAGTAACACCTTTCATGGCGAAACCTTAACAAATGATGAGAGTTTGGTGCTTGAAAGGTGAGCCAAATCCTAACAGGTCGGGAAGGGGGAAGAAGGGTGTTCCACAGAGGGATGCACGGCATGTGTAAGCCATGGCTTGGTTCCAGCCTTGGAGTCAAAAGGTGGAGTTAAAGAAAGGGTGGCTGAGGCGGGCAGACAGAAGCCCCATGGGGGAGCACTGCGAAGCAAAGCTCCTCTAAGGAGACTGGAGTTTGCTCTGTAGGTAGCTGTGACCCTTAACAAGTGTCTGTGCAGTGACAGGGGTGTACCATAAGGTAAAGCATGGCGTGAAGGGGATTATGGTTTGGAGTAACTGCTGTAGTTGAGCAGAAGATGACAGGGCCACATCAGTACATCAGCATTGAGAATGTGGATTTGAAGACATACTGGTGAAGGAGAGGAGGGATAGAAACAGGTGGATGTGTAGGTTACGGAATAGTAAGAGCATAAAAAACCTTCCACATTCCACATCTGAGCATTGAGATGGATGAGGGTGCTCATCAGTACACAGGTTGTAGACAATAGGTTTTATTTTCAAGTATGTTGATGTTTAGGTGGCCAAGCAAACACACAGGTGTAAAGTGGGAGAGGTTCCTAGAAAAGCCAAGTCTGGCACTCAAGAAAGAGGTAAGGGCTGGATATTTATATCTGATATTTATATTAATATTTAATACACACCTACACATTGCAGATTGTCATAGGAATGGAAGTGATACCACAGGAAAACACAGGAAATCCAGGAAGGGCTGCACTCTAAGGAAAAACACACTTAAATGGAAGCCAGGGAAGGAAGAACTGGCAAATGAGATGGAAAGAGATAGATAAGAGGGAACTAGGTAAGAAATAATTTGGATGTCCACAAAGAAGAGTTTCAGGAAGCAGAGGTAGCCGTAAGTATCTAATGGCACAAACATCAAGTGAGATGATGACGAGAGTGTCTTTTGGTCTGATGCTGAGGAGTCATATGAGGTCACCTGGTTCTGTCCCTTCATTTTACTGCCCAGGGGACAAACATCCTGGAGTGATGGACAAAACCACCCAAGGGCTCAGAGCTGCTTAGTAATGAAGCTGGACTAGAACTTTGACTTCCGTGGTCAGCCGGAAGCCTTCCCGCTAAAGGATCCACTTTCTGGGATAAAAACCAGAGCTGCTCACAGAGAAGCTCAGAAAGACTTTGTACTCCACATTAATTTCCTAACTCAAATCACTTCAAAAAATGCTGCTTTTCACCATTTTTGAAATTTGATTCACATTAACCTAAAAGAACTTAATTTCTAAAGACTGAACTTATTCGCCAGATCAAGCATCTGAACAAACTCAACATGATTTGTAATTGAGACACTTTAAACCTAAAGGATGCTCTACCCCAGCTTCAGGCAGTGGCATGCACCCCACGCTCTGGTGTATAAATCAGACCTTTTCCTTTGTGAGAAACCAATAAACTTGAGAACAAACAATCAATATCTTGCTTAAATGCTCTCCTTCTGTGGCAGACATTCACTAGAAAAAAGTAAATTATAGTTTTATGAAAGGAAAATAATTTTCTGACAAAGAAGGTCAGAATGATGTATCTGAATTTTGTTATATTTAATTGATATAATTTTTTCTCACCTGCTCTTTTAAATGATGGAAACAAGCATTTCTATTTTTTCACCATTTTTGAGGTGTTTGGATATTTTCCCTTAAATTTTAGGAATGAACTGCCAATGCAGCATCCTGAAACAGTGTAGGCTTCAGAGTCAAACAGCGGTCAGTGTGAATTGCCTCTCTATTCCTTCCTGGCTATGCGATCTTGGGGCAATAATGACAACAGATGGCCTATCCAGTACTACTCTACATCTGGCACTGTATGGAATAACATGAGATCAGCCCACTTTGCTCTGCGATTTCTTTAGACAATTGCTATTTTTAACTCTTTATCCCTTTTTGAAAGCAGGAACCTACACTTAGGGATCATAGTAACTTGCTAAAAGTCACACAGATGACAAGTTGGGAGGGAGACGCAGGGCTGTCTGACCTCAAAGACTACTCAGTTAACCAATGCACTGCTGTGTTTAGTGCTTTCACAAACACCTCCTTCTCAGATTGGGCTGTCATAGCCACAAAATGAAGCTCCCACTAAGCACCATATAGTGCCAATTGTTACCGTAATGGAGGTCGGAGACAGCTAGTTTTAAACATTAACCTTGATTGGAATTACAACCAAACTTCAAAGTAAGACTAGTGGGTAGTGCATACTATACCGTACTTACACAGCTAATCAAAAAAAAAAAATGTAGGTTGTAAATTCACAGATTCGAGTTATATGTATTTATGGGGTGCAAAGTGATGTCATGATTCACGAATACAATGTGGAATAATTAAATCAAGCAAATTAATATATCCCTCACATCAAATATGTATCTTTTTGTGGAGAGAACTTTTGAAATTTACTTTTAGTGATTTTTAAGTGTATGATACATTATTATTTACTGTATTCACTACTCTGTATAATATATCTCAAAGAAAAAACCATATTCCTCCTATCTCACTGAGGCTCTGTATCCTCTGACCATCATCTCTCCATCCCCCAGCCCCAGCCTCTGATAACCTCCATCCTACTCCCTGCATCTTTCAGTTTGATTATTTTAGATTTCACATGTAAGTGACAACATGCAGCACCTGTCTTTCTGTACTTGGCTTATTTCACTTAGCATAATGTTTTCCAATTCCATCCATATTTTTGCAAATGACAAAATCTCTTTTTTAAGGCTGAAGAGTATTCCAGTGTGTATGTGTGCGTGTGTGTGTGTGTGTCTCACATTTTCTCTATCCATTCATCCATTGATTGACACTTAGGTTGATTCCATAACTCTGCTATTGTGAATAGTGTTGCAATTAATTTGGGAGTGTAAACATCTTTTTAACATACTGATTTGAAATCTTTTGTAAATGACCAGAAGTGGGATTGTTGGATCATATGACAATTGTAGTTTTTTTTTTTAAGGAGCCGCCATATAGTTTTCCATAATGGTTGCATTAATTCACATTCCAAACTACAGTGTACAAGGGTTCCCTTTTCTCCACAGTTAATTTTTTAAAACAAATTCTCCTAGAGCCTCAGTACCAGGCAAAACGATCTGTAAGATTTCTAGCAAGTTGGGATAATAAACAGTGAGATAAGAAAAGGTTTGGGGGCTCATTTAGCCTAACATCTGAACTGGAAATGCCTCTTCTATAAAACGAGCATCGAAGGTATGTGCTGGAAATAAACCTTGTGTTTTCATGTGTGGAAGTCAACATTTTGCAATGTTTCTACCTGTCTAGAGTTGTTGGACCCATGTCCTATCCTTGACCATATGAGTTCTAAGCTGCCAAGCTACTAACTCACTTCTTTCAAACTCCTAACTCATTCCTTTATGCAACTCCTTTATGATTCCGAGGATAAGTTTTAGTGGCTCTTAGCACATTTTCCCCCTGTTAAGCTCAAATTAGTCCCCTCTCTGGGACTCCCACTGGGCTGCCTTCGTACATCACAGAATGCTGGCTGAGAAAATCTCTTTTTAGTCCCCCGCAAATCACCCTAGTACCTGCTACTCTGATAGGCCTGTGCCATGATGTATTATGGAGTAAGAGCTAGCTGCTGAGGGTCAATTATCCCATTGACCAGGCATTACAATAATTCCCAGGAATTAAAAGAGGTACTTATGTGAATCTGGATGCATACTGAAAGAAACATTAGTTCTTTTGTCATCTTGGCGAGTCTATTGTTCCAAGCCAGGCCCAACCAATTAACATCTTTTGCCAATCCCTGTCAGCAGGGGCTTGAAAAGAGGAGAGAAAGGGGGTCAGTCAGATGCTAATTTAGATACAATTGTGTCAGGGCTGTTTGGAGGGGCTGGCTCTAAAGAAGCCACCAGGGTTTAATGAAGCAAACAGCTTGGGTCCCGGTGACCCTGCAGGGGTAATTTTAAAAAGACCCCTCTGTGTTCCTGTGCCAAATAACAGAGGAGCATCACAAGAAGCCCTTCCTTAAAAAAAAAAAAAAATTAAGAGAGGGATAATCATCCATTTAATCTGCTCATTAAACAAATCTCTCAGGCGGACTTAACATGAATTAGCACTTCTCTAAAAAGGTAAAATGTGACATACAGCAGACAGTTCAGATAATTTGAAAGGGCACAATTCTTTATTATAAGCTCAATTGTTATTAATGTATTAATACGTGGATATTGCACAAAGACCACCATCTTCATTCAACCTTGTGAGCGAAACAGCATGTTTTCCTAACTGGAAAACAAAAACACTTTCATCAAGTTCTAGTACACATCTAGGCACAAACTAAATATAGAAGACACCCGTTGTCCCGTGTTTTTCCAATACAGAAATTAAGAAAAAAAAACAGTCTGTTGACTCTCTCTACTACTGTCCACATAACACCTGCAGGGCTCACACGCAGGGCTGATAAGGTAACAGCTCAGCTTCAACCATACTGCAGTTCTGCACGGAACTCGCAAAAACCTCTCTCACAAGTCTCCTGGCCTTATCTATAGAGGGATAATGAGTCTTCTCTTTACATTGACTTAATCATTTATAGGTGCCGTGAATGGGCTTGCTACTGTGTGAAGATGGTATTTACAGTGAGGCATGAGGACTTACACGAATCTCTAACCAGCCAACCTACAACCCAGAACTTCCAATAAGGGCCTATATCCATTAAAGTATTATTCCATTAAGAAAACAGCAAAAAAGCCAATCCTGCACCACTGTTGGAAAAATATTTAATATTTCTTGTCAAAAAGTATTACCTATTATAGGAAAAAGAGTGAGGCACATTTCAAAATGAATCAACACAAAAACAGAAACTCGTGCATCCCTTTTCACTGCGGTATTCTTCACAAAAGCCACAGGCACGAACACCACCACCATCCCACAGCAGATGATGGAACAGGCAAAATAGGCCAATAGAAGACGGAGCATTATTCAGCTTGAAAAAGGAATGGAAATTGCACACCTGCTACAACATAATGAACCTAGAAAACACAGTCAGTGAAATAAGCCAGATGCAAAGGAAAATACTGTATGATTGCACCTGTATGGGGTTCCTAGAATAGGTAAATTCATAGAGACAGGAAGTAGAACAGTGGATATAACTGGCTGGGTTGGGGCGGGGGGTGGGGGGGCGGCGGGAATTCCTGTGGGGAATTACTGTTTAACGGGATCTGTTTGCGAAGATGAAAAGGTTCTGGAAATGGATGGTGGTGATGGTTGCAAAACATTATGATTGTTCTTAATGCCATTGAATTGTACACTTAAAAATGGTTAAAATGTATTATTTTACCAGCCACACTATTCTGGGAACTCATAATTTAAATGTGCATTCAGGATTTTCTTTTCAAGGAAGTAAATATTGTATTATGTATTTTAGGTTGGTATAAAAGTAATTGCAGTTGACTTTTGCACCAACCTAAAATGCATGATAATACGAAAAATTAATCAACAACTCTACTGTATTTGCAGAGCTTTCACACTCAGCTAAAATATATCAGCTTTCAAAAAAGTTATTTTTAACTGAAACATAATTATACATATTTATGGAGTACGATGTGATGTTTTGATACATATTTACACTGTGTAGTTATCAAATAAGTCTAATGAGCACATTCATCACTGCAAATATTTTATCATTTATTTGAGGTGGGAACGTACAAAATCCTTTCCTCTAGGTATTTTGAGATATATAATACCTTGTTGACTAGAGTAGCAGGTACTAAGATCATTTTGGGGGACTAGTATGTCACTCTACTTTGCAATAGAACACCAGCATTTACTGTTCCTTTCTAACTGGAATTCTGTACCCATTGACCATCCTCTCCCCACCTTCCTCCTCCTGATATCAGGTTTAAATAAAGATTTAATATGTAGATATTACTGGTAAATAACAATCCTTGAAGTTCAAGGTACATGGTACCAAACCTAAAAATTTAATATTAGGATTCAATTTAAATCCACACTTTAAAAATATTCCTTAAGGTTGTTTGCTCCTCTTATCATCCAAATAATATTTTCAGCTTTGTTGGCTTGTTTTGCAAAAGTTAAGCATTGCACACTACAATTATTCACAATCACTAGATCAACTGTCCCCACCACAGAAGGGCTGGGAAATGAAAATGCTGTGGAAGTCACTGAACCAGGATCATGAGCACAGGGAAGAGCTTCTCCTCTGAAGGCAGTTTCTTTTGAGGAAAGCAGCAGTCAGTTGGTATTTGAAATGTTTTCTCTATTTGGAACTTGTTGCCTCAACAGTAAGTCATGCCAGCTTTGGCTCAGCCCCCTTGAGGCTTGAACCAAGTGAAGCCTGAAGTCACCATTCAGCAACTGTAGCAGCCATGGGGTGTCTGGAATTTGTGGAGTGCACTGAGCCTTAAAACATAACAGCTGTTGTGGAATGCTGTTACAAGACACCTCAGAAGGACCTGAGGCCTTATGGACACCCTGGTGTATTCTAAATAGGAAGAACAATCACGGCTTCATGACTTTCTTTCAAGACAAGACGTTGCTAAGATGAAAGTATCCAAGATCAGTCTAACTGACTAATTAGGAAATTCTCATGTCCTCTGTAATCCCAGGTGGACAAGACAACTTGAAGGGTGAAACTATGTTCAACACACCTAAGTCACTGTTACCACAGACCTAAAGTGCTCGGACTAGAGCTGCACACAATTACTGCTGACTTACAGAAACTACTGACACCACTGCATTAGAAAACTGCCCCACAGACACAGGAGCAAAGAAAGCATGCCTCGGTAGAAAACCATGGGGCGTTATGTGACTATCTTTAAATGAGATTTCTAAGGTATTTATCGCAAATGACGAATGTTATATTAATTATTTCAATTTTAATAGTCTGCTAGGGGAGATGCCAGACTGTAGAGTTCATTTGTCATCACTGAACTTTTATCTGAAAAAAATATCTGAAATAAGTCAAAGTCTTAAAACGAACAAGCAATCCAACAGGGCAGTTTAACTCTAAAAAGAACCTTCGAGGTCCTATTTCCTATTTCCTCGTAGAGCTGGCTCTATCATTTCATGCTTTGGTCCATCACAGAACTCTAAGAAAATCTCTTTTTATCGAATTCTACTGTGTTTATTTAAGAGTATATGGTGTTTGGCAGCTGAAAGCACAGGGCCTAGCCTTGGTGTAGACATAAAGTTAGGACAAGAAAAAGCAGGGGTGGAGTGGAGGGAGTGTAAAGAAAGCCTGTGATGGCAAAGATAGGAAAAAGAAAATCTTCGACAGGCCTGTTAATAAGTAAGGCTTTTGAGTGTTTGTCTGTCTTCAGAAAATGTTGTCAACGCTGTTTTACAGTTGAAAGGCCCTTAAAGATCAGCGTGTCCCCATCATAGATATTACGAAATGGTTGTTGAGTGGCTGAGTCAATAAACCTCTTTACTGTATGAATGAAAACAGCAAGAGATAGAGACAGGTCTAAGACCACTGTCATCTAGAAACTCACCAGAGGCCAAGCTCCTATCAATTGTTAGTAAATGATTATGAAACTGGGTGTTCGACTTTAACTTAGCTCCTTTTATTTTATTATTTATTTTTGAGATGGAGTCTCGCTCTCCTGCCCAGGCTGGAGTGCAGTGGCGTGATCTCCACATGGGTAGCACAGTGGTTACTCACCGCAGCCTCTGCCTCCCAGGTTCAAGGGATTCTCCTGCCTCAGCCTCCGGAGTAGCCGGGACTACAGGCATGCACTACCACACTGCCTAGTTTTTTGCATTTTTGGTAGAGACAGGGTTTCACCATGTTGACCAGGCTGGTCTCAAACTCCTGACTTCAGGTGATCCACCCGCCTCAGCCTCCCAAAGTGCTGGGATTACAGGCATGAGCTACTGTGCCTGGCCAGCTTAGCTCCTTTTCAAAGCCATCATTTGTTGGAATACAATAAACAGTTACGTGAGTCTTTTCTCTGTGTTTGACTGTTCATTAACAAAATATATTTATTAAGGACCCATGCCCCAAGCACAGAGTTGATCACCAGGGAGAAAAAGACGAAGACATGGCTTACTCAGCGACTCCACCACTGAGCTTTAGGCTTGCTTAATAAAGCGGTAAGACTTTAAGCAACATTAGAAACCAGGATTTCCTATCTGAAGGCTCTCATTCTGTCATCTCAATAGTTAACTAGAAGCAGTGACAGAAAACCAAGGGCCTGTGACGGATGTACTCACAGAGGAACAAGAAGAGGAAGAAAGGGGATATACAGCAAGAAGGGGAGAGAGAAGGCGGGGGAGCGTTTCATACAGGAAGAACAAGAGCATTCATCAAAAGGCAGAGAGGAGAGGAGAAAGGAGACTCCACCCATGCTCAGGCCTCGGGGTGCTGGGAATTGCTAAGGTGGGGCACGCTGTGGAAACCCTTGAAGACTGGGTAGAGTTACGTAATCCTGGAAGAGAAATAAGGGCATCACTGCAGATTCTGAGCAGAGTGACACAATGAAAACAGGCTTTCAGAAAGGTCAAGTTTGTAGCTGTAATACAAAAGAAGAGATTGAAGACAGGAAGTAATACAGGACATGAAAGTTTATGCTAGATTGGGTGGGGGGGGGCGGGTAGTGAACAGGATGCAAAGACTGGCTGGCCATGAAGGGCAAATAAAGGGGGAGGAATACAGAGATGATCAGAGACTTGGGGTACTAGAGTCAGATGATGTAAGACGAAAAGAGAGAAATCTGGAAAGACTTACTTTAAAAAGGATGAGGAAGAGAAAAGATGTGTTTTAGACATGTAAAGTTTAAGGTAAGGCCTCATCATGTAGGCAAATATAGACTGGTGCTAGAATAAAAACTGCAGAGAGAGTTGGGAGAAGTGTAATATTTCAAGAAAGAGGTTTGCTTGAGGAGTACAGACAAACAGCAAAGAGGAAGTAGCCGAGACTTGGGAAGGAAAACACAGTGTGTGGAATATGCTTCTGTGGCCTCAGGCTTTCTGGCAAGTTCTCTCATTTATGGTTTGATAGCCCTCGGGGCGAGGAAGGGCTGAGATGGGCATGGCCACTCTAGAGGCAGGAAGGGGCCCCAGGAGAGTGGAAAATCACAGGAACCAACGCCCTGTCCTTCCGGGAATCAGAAGGCAAGAGGTCAGCTGGCAGAGGAGAACCAGGGCAGCGACAGGCACCGAGGCTGGAGTATAGATTGCAACCTGTGGCCTCTGCGCTTCCAGAGAAACCCAGATGGCAGTGGCCTGCGGAGGGCATGTAGAGGAGCCAGGGGTGTGAACAGAAACTCAACAAGCACCAACCGCTGATGGCGAAACTGTGGAGGAGGGAGCACAGGGATAGCAGGGGATACCGGGCAGGGCGGCTACTGCTCTTGTTTTTATTTAATGCTAGGAGAAACCAGAAAATTGAAAGACCAACAGGGAAGTAACAGAGAGAGAGAGAGAGAGAGAGAGAGC
Source organism: Nomascus leucogenys (assembly GCF_006542625.1). NCBI lineage: Eukaryota > Metazoa > Chordata > Mammalia > Primates > Hylobatidae > Nomascus > Nomascus leucogenys. The sequence goes on from NC_044385.1 coordinate 57,832,442, forward strand.
ATATAAAAATAAGTGAATGAGGCTTGGAGCAGAATCAGCGTCCGTTAAGAAGTGATAGTTCAGGACAATAGGAAGCTAAATTTGGAGAGGAAGAGAAAAACTTATCGTTTTAGAAATGAGTGTATAAGAGACGTCACTTAGAAAGCCTCCCTTAAAAAAATTTTTTTTTAAAGTAAAGTACCTAAGGAGGTTATCTGCGGAAAGAGAGAGTAGTAGAGGCTAAAGTTAGGTCTTCAGGAATGAGGAGAAGATGGGTGATGTCTCTGGGTAGAGAGAAGATACAATGTCACGTTAATGGATAATAACATGACAATGGGTGACATGTGCTCTCCCTTCAGGACCAAGGGACCAGGCTGGGCACATGCTCTTCTCCTCGGGGCAGTGGGTCGGTGGCGGGGGGCGGGGTACACATGCTTACAGACATGCGCATGCTGGTATCTGACTACTGAATACTCGGGAAAACTTGATAAAGAGACACCTCACATCAATAACATAATTTTTGTTTTGGCACACTAAACAACGATATTTGGCAATTTGGCAGACACTGAGGGTAAAAGAACTATATGTGATAATTCGCTGAATGTTGAGGATAAACCGATGAAATGTTCTTATCCTTTAGGTGCTTAGAGTCTGATGAGAGAATGAGGAACTCTAATGGTGTAGGATATGGATATGACACACAATGTGTTATATAAGCAACCATTAATTATGGGGGGTAGGTGTGAGGAAAAAGACAGAGCATTAGGGAAAACTATAACACTGACGTTTGAATCCAAACTTTATTCATGAGCAACTCACCCATCAGATAATGGAAATAAAGTATTTTCAGCAGAGCAACAGCACAGGCAAAGGCAAGGGAGGGCACGAGGCAGCATCACACCCAAGGGAAGACACCAGCGCTTCCAGCAGGCAGGAAGAGGCACATGGTGAGTGGCAGGACACGAGGCCAAAAGGCCCCTGGGGCCCAATGGGTGCGGGTTTGTGACTGCCACTTTGAGTCTGGGCATGATTCTATAAGGAAATGGAGAATGTCGAAGGGCAGGAAGGTGGGATGATGTCCACGGCTTAGGAAATCTGTCCGGCAGCAATGGCGCTCAGCTTGAGCTGGGCAGTGGATTACCGGGGAACCTTGAAAAAGTATCATCTCTTGGATCAAACTCCCCAAGGTTTCTGATTTGACAGGTGCAAGATATAGGTTGAGCATCACAAATCCAAAAATGTGAAATCTGAAATGCTTCAAAATCCAAAACTTTTTGAGTGTCCTATGACGCTCAGAGGAAATGCTCGCTAGAGCACTTTGCATCTCAGGTTTTCAGACCAGGGATGCTCAACTGGTAAGTCCAACGCAAATATTCAAATATCTGAAAAAGTCAAAATCCGAAACACCTCTGATTCGAAGTACTGTGGATAAGGGATCCTCAATCTGCGGAGTTTGTACGACAGTGTTTTTTGTTTTTTTTTTAAATGCTCCCCAGAAGATTCACATTCATTTACTTCAAAACTACTTATTTACTTCCTGTTAGAAGCTGAGAAATCAACAGCAGAACAGACAAAAACTGCAGCCTCATAGAGCTTATACACTGTGTGAATGTGTGTGGGAAAACAAGCCAAAGAAATAAGTAAATCCCACAGTGTGTCCAGAGGTGAAAAGTGACTTGGAAACAGGGTAAGGTCCACTGAGGAGGGCAGTGCTGCAAAGGGAACAGCAAGTTCAGAACCTAAAGACAAAATCTACCCAGGGACGTTGAATAACGAGACCGCCGTGGCAGAGAGCAATAAGCGAGGACAGCAGTGGCAGGGATAATCACCAATGGTCTGGATCATTGCAAGGACTTAGACTTACTCACTTAATGAGGCCAGAAGCCACTGCAAGTTTCTGAACAGAGGAATGAATGACATGAGTGATTCAGGTTCCGAAAGGATCATTCCAATGAAGAACAGACTTAGAGGGGACAGGATGGAGGATGGGAGACCAGGTGGGGTTAGTGGGAAGTGACATGTGAGATTGAGGTGAAGGGAAAGAAGAGAGCCATGGCAGTCAGACCTAGCAGGCCACTATTGCTGTGGAGGAGGGGCAGCAGGAAGGAAAGATTCAAATGCAACGGCAGGGTTAAAGCAGCCATATCTGGGGGCTATTTGCATATGGAGACTGCGGGAGAGAGAAAAGTCAAGAATAAGGCTCTGCGTTCCTGGTATGAGTAACCTGAAACCAAGACAGGAGCTATGGCAGGAGACCCAAGTTGTTTGTTTTGTTTTGTTTCGTTTTGTTTTGGAGGCGGAGTTTCGTTCTTCTTGCCCAGGCTGGAGTGCAATGGCATGGTCTTGGCTCACTGCAACCTCCGCCTCCCGGGTTCAAGCGATTCGAGACAGGAGTTTTTATCTACGTTGTGCCCCAACCCCTGACATGTGCATTTATATATATGTGTGTGTGTGTGCATGCTGAGGACCTATAAAGTCAGTTAATATTTTGACAGTTGATTTTCAGGGACCGAAAGACCACAGACATTTAGGAGGAAATGTTCTACTGAAAACTCTGGAAATTCACTCAACCAGCATGGGCCTGAGGTTCAGGAAGAGGTCTGGGCTGAACGCATAGACTTGGGGTCACCATAAGACAGGGGTTGAAAGCACAGGAATGTGCAGAGGAGAATGAAGACCTGAGTCTTGGGAGATCAACAGTCAAGGGCAAATGGAGGAAAAGCAGCTGTTTTGCAGCATGGTGCAAAATGCCTGCACATGCACACACACGTGCATACACACATGCAGAGTGGACAGTCTTGGGGAATTCTTTTTGTTTTTTTTTTTTTTTTAAACTGATGTTGTTGCTATAATGTGACCAGAAATTTCACATGAATAGATATAACTGTTTCAAACACTCATGGCCCAAAGTGTAAATATCAGATACATACTATTTATACTCTATTCTTTGCCCACCAGATATGGGGTTTCCTATGGATAGAAGCTAGATGTCCTAGTTCAAAAACACCCATCATTTGGACAAATAACCCAATGTGCTTATATAGAAAAATGTCCAGTGTTTCCCAAGGCTTTGGGAAGGGGTTAAGAAGATATAATTGAAGCTTCACTGTGGGAGTTAAAAAACACACACAGATAGATTATAAGCATATCACTCCGAAGTCAGATAATGTCTTCGGACCGGAATTGCATTCGCTCTTTGAAATGCAGAGGTGATGGTCGGGGAATGGTTTCCTGTAGATCTGTTGAGCAATCTTCCATTCCTTTCCTGCTCAGTGAACTTTTTCATTGTCCCTTTTAAACCCCATACCCCTATTCCACTAGATTGCCAAAAAAATTTTTCTGTTATCCTTTTCTATAACTATGAGGCTACTTAATGGATCCCGAATATAGCTTAATATAACTAAATTATTGTGTATTATCTTTACTTAAGCATTTTCAGATTTGGTAGGTCAGCTAATATTGATACACTGTACATATGATATTCTTACTTGAGTCATCTTTATATGCATGTTTAAAAGGGGATGTTCCCTTGGGCATGCAGTGAGGATCTATTGTCAGAATGAGTAATGATCATTCACAAATAATCACCATATCCTGTTTAGAGATAGTTTCCCAGCCAACAGGCTAGAACAAGCCTACACGGCTTTATTAGCTTAGCAAATACGATCTAGAGTGAAATCTAATCTAACTTTGAAACCTCAGCCATTCATAGTAGTTTCTTTGTTATCAGCGCCAATTTTAAGGATGTCTATTTACTCCTCTCAGAAACTGGCCTTTGAAACTACTCTGTTCCTGCTTCTAAGATTTGTGTATAAAAATAATGGAAAAACAAATAGATAATTGAAAATTTTATTTTGTCCTTACTAATTGATTTGATTTCTTCTTAAAAATCACAATTTAAATTACGTATATATAATATAGTTATGAATTCATATAAAATTTAATTCCTAGACATGGGTGCATAAAACTTCCCAATTCTAAGTAACATGCGTGTTTTTTTTTTTCTTTCACATAAACATAAATTCTACCGGAGCTCCTAAATTATTCAAGAAAAGTTCTCCAATCCCGTAACACTCCCAGGACCCTTTTGGTTCAGTCCATTTTCCTTTTTTCGCCTCTTCAAACCAACTTTCTGCTTCCCTTACTCTCAATTCTACTTAAAAACCCTTGACCCAGAACTATTCATCGGCCCCTTCCAGTACAACGCAGTCTGCCTGCAGAAGCTTCCAGAACATTTCCTCTCCAATGTCCCGCATTTTGGGCCTCCCTTAGCCCTCATGGGCTTAGCCAGTTGCTTGGCCTCCTCCACCTGTCTCCCTTCAGCTCCGTGATCCTCCTTCCTCGCTAGAGCAATGCAGTCATCCCCCAGCCCACCTCTCAGCACTAATTACACCGCCCACTGGCTTCTGAGATGAGGCAGCCTTAGACAACGCATGGGCCTTTCTTCCATCTCGATCCAAACTCCAAGAAGATGCTCAGGGGTGTTCCTGCTGCTTCCATGTGTCACCTGCATTCGCAATGGACATGGCTAGAATGGAGGTGTGGTTTCCCCACAAGCCCCTCCTCTCCCAGTGTTTTCCATCTTGGTCAACAGCTCTAATACCTTCCCGCCCCCTTGCTTAGGTAAAACTCTAGCAGATGCCTTGGACGCTTCTCTCTCCCTGGCCTTTGAGAAATAAAAATAAAATCTTAAGCCCCCAAGCAACCTGAATAGACCCCCTCTTGGCCAAGGAGATGATGGAGAAACCTTAAAAATGGAGTTCTTGACCACATCAGACATAAGCTTGAACATGCCTCAGTGTGCCCCTTCTTTATTAACCTTTAGCCAAAACTCTTTCCTAAGGAGTAAGCAGAAACCAGCTCTGGAAAACAAGAAATGGACAACTCATTCCTTTATCACCTTAGCCAATCATCTGAGGCTGCGACCAGATGCCCCTCCCTCTTCACAGCTCACCTGTCTCACAACACATCCCTTCGTAAACACTGACCACCACCTTGGGACATGTGTTGGCTGACTCTCGGAGGAGGCAGTGAGGTTCTGGTGTCCTCCACTGCGCCTTTTCATGTCAGAGGGCTGAAAACTCCACCTCAGATCATGCTAATGCCGCCATTTTTTGAACATGTGATCCATGAAGAGTCATGGAACTCAATTGTGCCTGTGCATGTTTCTCCTCTCATAAATATTCATGGATCCTCCTATAGCTCAACAAACATGTATTTCCAGCCACCCAGAAACTTCAGCATAAATTCCTGTCTTACCCTCCCTCCCTCTCAGCTCTGCCTCCCAGCAGGAGGAATGGCCAGCCTGCAGGCTATAACACTTTATGAGAAATAAAGCTCTTCCAAATGTATGATCCTGGTTATTCTTCAGTTGACAGCTTCTACTCCAGTCCCTGTGCAGGTCCCAGCATCCTCGAACACAGCTGTGTGCCTCATGTCCACCTGACTCCCAACTCCAAGTCCCTATCACCCAGCTGGACTCCCTGCCTCCACTCTTTCCCCTGTACCATCTATTTTTTCCCCATAGAGAGGCAGGGTCAGCTTTGGAAATGGACATCAGAGCATGTCATTTTCCTGTTAAAGCTCTCCAAAGACTCTCCATGCCATCTGCAGGAAAATCAAGTTTCTTGCTCTGTCCTTTACAAAGACCTCCGAGGTCTGGCTACTGTGCACCCCTCTGCTCTTCTTTCTGCACCCTCCCCTGAACCGCCCCTTCCTTCCTGCCTGTCTGACTGTGGCCCTGTCCTCAGAACACACCATGCTCTGTGTCCTTGGCTCGGCTTGGCCTCCCCTGGTGCGGACACCACCGGCTCTGCTCCTCACTCAGATCTCAGCCGAGATGGTGCCTGGGAGGCCTCCATTATCCCTGCCATCTGCAGGAAGTACCCAGTCACTTGCTATTGTAATTCTCTGTATAACCATAGTATATTTTCAGGAGAGTATACCAGACATCTGTATGCATTATCTGGCAAAACTCTAGATAAATCAGGTTCTATATCCTCAATTTGTCAGACATAGCCAGGCAGGGGGTTAAATGAGTTGTGGCATGTCACACCACAAGGAGCAGGAAGGACAGCACCTCTAACACAGAATTGCCAGGGCACACTGGCAAGCCATCCCAAGCTATCCTGGCTCTACAGAGCTCCAGCACTCAGACGGGAACCCATGCATGCATGTATCCAGGCTCGCCAGCAATAACCTTCTCTGGACTTATGCTTCAACAGCATTTGATTGATATGTCCTATGTTTGATAGAAACAGTCCCAAACCTGAACCTATCTAATATCAATATTACCAACCACTTAACACTTTGTGCTAACTTTTAATGTTTTCAGCCCTGGGTATTCTTTGAAGAATATTTTCTATCAGGAGTCTCCCAATATTTGGTCCCCATTTTGACGCAAAAAAAAAAAAAACAAACACACTAAACAAAACGTCTGTGCTTCACACAAAGTTGAGACCCAACCTGTGGCCCCATACAGTCACAGACGTCATCAAATAGGCCATGGCAGAGGAGGGGGATGGAGGGAGCAGCTCCCAGGCACAAAAGAGAGCATTGCACTCTATGCTGTGTCCCAGTACACCTGCATGACACAGGTGGAAGATAGGGGAAGGAGAGAGGGAGAGAGAGAGAGAGAGAGAGAGAGAGAGAGAGAGAGAGAGAGAGAGGTGTTTCCATTTGTTGTTTCCATTGCCTTTTGACTTATTTTTCATTCCCAGTATATCTGCATAACACAGGTGGAAGGAGAGAGAGAGACAGAGAGAAATGTTTCCATTTGTTGTTTCCATTGCCTTTTAACTTATTTTTCATAGGCATCAAATAAATTCCACCCATAAAGCCAAATTGAATGTCTCATAACTAAAGAGATGCCACCCTGTGCCAAGATAGGCTGTGCACAGTAAGAACCCAAGCTGACACTACCTACTAATAAAAATGAGAAAAAGGTGCCAGGCGCGTGGCTCACGCCTGTAATCCCAGCACTTTGGGAGGCTGAGGCGGGCGGATCATGAGGTAAGGAGATCGAGACCATCCTGGCTAACACAGTGAAACCCGACCTCTACTAAAAAAGTACAAAAGATTTGTACAAAAGTACAAAAAGTACAAACACCTGCTAACCTGGTGGCAGGTGCCTGTAGTCCCAGCTACTCGGGAGGCTGAGGCAGAAGAATGGGAGGTGGAGCCTGCAGTGAGCTGAGATCATGCCATTGCACTCCAGCCTGGGCAACAGAGCCAGACTCCATCTCCAAAAAAAAAAAAATGAGAAAAAGGCTTTGAAGGTCGTATATCTCCATCTTTTTAAAAGACCATGAAGCCTCAAAATCAAGCAAACCACACACACACGCATGCACACACACACACACACATACGCTACTAACTCAGTACAATCATTCTGTTAAATATTTTACCTTGCAATATTTTTTAAAAATGTGTCAGACAAAAGAAAATCTTGTTTGGCCTGCTTTTTGTCCTTTACCCAAAGTGTGACAGTTTGGACATCCCTGGTGAAACACTCATACACTTAAATGCAGAGGCAGGAATTATAGCACATCCTCTCCAACATCAGTCAGAACCCACCTCACAGAGTCCCCTAATGAATAGATAAATTATCAATTAATAGGGATGAAGGCAGGGATCAAATGGCTCAGATGTGGCCGGGCACAGTGGCTCGCACCTGTAATCTCAGCACTTTGGGAGGCCAAGGTGGGCAGATCACCTGAGGTCAGGGAGTTCGAGACCAGCCTGGCCAGCCTGGTGAAACCCCGTCTCTACCAAAAATACAAAAATTAGTCAGGCATGATGGTGGGTGCCTGTAATCCCAGCTGCTTGGGAGGCTGAGGTGGGAGAATTGCTTGAACACAGGAGGTTGCAGTGAGCCGAGATCACGCCATTGTGCTCCAGCCTAGGCGACAGAGCAAGACTCTGTCTCAAAACAAAACAAAACAAAAAAAAAGGCTCAGATCTAACAAGCAACCTGATTTCTATCCCATTCTGAATACGACACACTTTCAACACGATCGTTTTCGAGTGGCATAACTTTGCCCTAAAGAAACATCAAATACACATTGAAGAAAACCCACAGATAACTCCAAAACTGAGTGAGAACAGCACACAGCATCTATTAAAACAAAAGTAAATCTCAGGGACAATGTAGCCTGCATTTTCAACTTTACTCTGGCTTCACTCAGTCAACTCAGGAAGAGATGCTGGACTCTTTTAAGGTGATGCGAGGTTCATTTCCTCACCCACAGCTTGACAGAGCACTCGTGGTCCACCACACAACATGAGTACCCTTTTATCATCACAGACCCTCAATTTCAGAGCTCTGCTGAGTTGTAAAAATATGTTTCAGGTTGTAACTTGGCAAACATGACTTAACCTGAGAGTAATGCTTTAAAACAAATTTCATAACATCTGCCGTGTCATTTTTAAGCAATACCTTCTGTTTCCACAGAACTTAAACACGGCTTTGTTTTTAAAAGCTAAATTTCATAGGTCTTTCTTTAGCTCTATGGGATACTCATTTCTAGCAATAAAAGGCTCTCACTAAAGAAAAAAGAATTCCCAAATATTTTTGTATTTCTACTACACAGACTAATGCTCAAAATCAGTCTGTCCCAAGAAAAATGAAGAAAACAATTATTGTGTAAACTGTCATCTAAAACCCCAGTATGCACTTCTGTCTGATAGAGACTTAGTTACAAACGGGCCAATTGTGAGGCTGGTCTGCTGGTCATTAAGACAGAAGTACAAATACGTATCAGGGAAGGAAATATCTACATTCATGCTTCCAGTGCATCTTCTAGTACAATTTATTTCATTAGAATACAATCCTAAAATTGATATAGAAAGTAAGAACTTTTAACTGATGTACATTTGTCTTCTATCTAGTATTTGTGTACCAGGCATTCTGTTAGGTATTTAAAGAGATACAAAAGATGAAAAAGATCTGTCTCTACTTTCAAAGGAAACTGAGTTGTAAGCAACTATAAAGTGTTGTGCTAAAGATATATATTTGGAAGCTGTTAGTTTTCAGCTGGAATTGAAACCTTGGTGTATATATATAATGTAACCTAGAGAGAAGGTAAAAATTTTTTTTTCTTTTTTTTTTTGAGACAGAGTCTCGCTCTGTCGCCCAGGCTGGAGTGCAGTGGAGCAATCTCGGCTCACTGCAACCTCCACCTCCCAGGTTCAAGTGATTCTCCTACCTCAGCCTCCCGAGTAGCTGGGACTACAGGCACGTGCCACCATGCCCGGCTAATTTTTTGTATTTTTAGTAGAGACAGGGTTTCACCATGTTAGCCAGGATGGTCTCGATCTCCTGACCTCGTGATCTGCCTGCCTTGGTCTCCCAAAGTGCTGGGATTACAGGCATGAGCCACTATGCCCGGCCAAATTTGTTTTTAAAGTTTAAAAAGTGTTAAAAAATTTTAAAAAGTACCTGAGGAAAAAAAACCTTCAGACCAATTACATTTAAGGAATGGGCCATGGAGGAGAATGAAGCAATGAACTAGTGGCAAAGTCACAGTCAAGGGAGCTAGGAAAGAATTATGCTCCAGAAGCAAAAAACAGAAAGAATTTCTAGAAGGAACAAATGGGCAGGAGGTAAGTGCTGCCCAAGACTGACCACCGTGAAGGCCAAGGAGAGGTCATGCACCGGGGAAGGAGGATGCAGCCGTGACACTGACATCTAACAGGAAAAGAGCTAAGGTGCCTGAAAACCTATACCAAGCCTCAGATAATCATCCTTCTTAAGGAGAGCATTAATCCACCAATGGGCCTCAAGCAAGTGTGAATAGGGTTATGACCAAACCACATCTCTGAGTTTTTCTTAAGAACAGTGAAATCATTTCTTCAAGAGTTCTATAGCTCAGAAATAGATAAAAAAGAAGGTGATTTAAACAAAAAGTATTCATACAGTCCTTCACCTAGGGGATTTTCAATCCTTTCAATACAAGGATTTTTGACCATATATTATATTTTTTAAAAATCATTTAAATTATATATATATATATGACAAAGGATGAGCAAACAAATTTAATAGCAATTAATAGACATTGGTTCCTGTTAGGAAATGGGGAAAACCATCAGGCCTGAAGCAACAACAGCAAAAATAGTAAAACAAATAAATTACTGTCTGAAGATGGTATACGAAGTAACACTGAAATCTTTTGTGGAGAATGTATAAAGGAAGTTTATCTTATGTGGTAGAACTCACACTGTTTGCTTCTTGGCATAGTCGTTGACAGATTGTAGGGAAAAAAAATGCCATATTTAGGTGAAGAAGAGAAGAGAATTTCAGAAATAGTATTTTCACATACATAAAAGAAAAAAACTTAGTGATTTCAATAAAATTTCCTTCTATACAAATGACCCCATCAACTCTACGGTTTTATTTTTGAGACAGAGTTTCCGTCTCGTCACCCAGGCTGGAGTGCAATGGTGTGATCTTGGCTCATCGCAACCTCTGCTCCCAGGTTCAAACGATTCTCCCGCCTCAGCCTCCGGAGTAGCTGGAATTACAGGCATGCGCCACCACGCCCGGCTAATTTTGAATTTTTAGTAGAGATGGGGTTTCTCCATGTTGGTCAGGCTGGTCTCTAACTCCTGACCTCAGGTGATAGCCCACCTTGGCCTCCCAAAATGCTGGGATTACAGGTGTGAGCCACCACACCTGGCTGAACTCTACAAACTTCTATATACTAACTGGGTTAAACCCAGCTGTAAAATGTTTGAGCACATTGTATACTTCAAGCCACATCACTCTCTTCATTAGTTACTGCATACTGCCCATATTTGGTTGCTTCCTCTTTTGCTTTTAGCTTTTTCTGAACTTATTTCTCTTTTATAAAGTGAATTATTCAAGCATCTTTACAGAGCGATCACGAACCTCTGTCTAGCTGGCCTGTGCTGTGCTACCCTTGTTAAGCAGAAGGCTGTTTATTTGTCAGGCAAATGCCAGTGTTCTCTGGGGGCAGAGCGGGGGGGAGGGTCAGGGTTCCTTCCTTTCTGCCTCCTTGCCTACTCTCCATGGGCAGTGCCATCAACTTCCACGACCTCAAATGTCACTCAAATGGTGGTAATATCCACGTTAGTGTGTTGAAATGAATTTCTAGATTATTCATTGGATAAGCAGCCCACGGAAGCATTTATGCAAAGGTATTCCATTGAAATTCAAAAACATATTGATATGATTATTGGTCTGTTAAAAGAATCAAACTAAAAAAAAAACACAAACAAACTGGGAATCCTCAATAGACAAATCAAAACTTAATAAGAAGCGATTAAAAGCTAAACAGCTCACAGGGTGGATGTAAAGAAAGCTCCTGGCTCAGGGCCTGCATGTAGAAGACACATAATATTAACATTTGTTGTCTTCCCTTCCTCTCTTGTCTGAATTTATTAATAATAAAAGTTGGACTGAGGGGCCTGGCGCTGTGGCTCATGCCTATAATCCCAGCGCGTTGGGAGGCCGAGGCAGGTAGATCACGAGGTCAGGAGTTCAAGACCAGCCTGGCCAAGATGGTGAAACCCCGTCTCTACTAAAAATACAAAAATTAGCTGCGCATGGTGGCCGATGCCTGTAATCCCAGCTACTTGAGAAGCTGAGGCAAGAGAATCGCTTGAACCCAGGAGGCAGAGGTTGCAGTGAGCCAAGATCACGTCACTGCACTTCAGCCTGGGCAACAAGAGCGAAACTCTGTCTTTAAAAAAAAAAAAAAAAGAGTTGGACTGAGGAAGGAAGTTTTTCCTTATGATTTTATGTCATACCTTTAGTGTAAACTTTTTATAGAAGTAGAATATTCATACATAAAGTGCACAGATCACATGTGTGCCTCTCAAGTGACTTCCCATTTTCACAAAATGAATACCCATGGACAGAACTTAGATTTGAAAAAAATCCCAGACACTTAGCAGGAGCCTCCTCATACCTCTTCCATTTCTTACTCATCCTCCCCTCCACCCAGGCATACCCACTCTCCTGACCTCCAACACCATAAATTAATTTTGCAAGCTCTGGAACTTTACACAAATGAGTCACACAGGATGGATGTTTATAGAGCCTACTTAGACATCATGCATCATTGGCTGGTATATGGAAAACTGTTCTGGGTCGGCTAGCAGACCAGCTGTTGTCAATGTGCCTGAGCTGATTACCCCTTTCTTCATAAATTTGACCCTACAATGAGCAACCAGCAATACCATGTAAGTAAAGCTTATGTAGTACTAAGGGCTTGCAGATTGGAAGCCACCTCATGTTTTTCTCACCATTTTCCACTCTCCTGGCAGTAAATCTCTGGCGGTCCCTCTGGAGAAGGCCCTGAGTCTCAGCTGTTTTTTCTATACGCTATGGAACAGCTATCAGATGGCACAAAGAGGCTCTGGGCTGCCACTTGGAAGAGATTTCCATGGAGTGGCCCTGGGTGACGCTCTGCCCCATGAAGCCGAGCTTTCAGAGGCTTCCCCTCGCACCGTCGGCATCCAGCGCACGTGGAGCGGGTGAAAACCACACAAGCAAGATTGTAGCTGCCTTCCAGCCCCTAGCCTGGAATTAGTGACCTGTTTACAAGATGCATACCACACTTGCAGATGTGACAAAAACAGGGAGGGCAGCATTTGCCAGGCATTGTCCATAAAGCAGAGGCACACCTCCCTTCTAATTACAAAAACACAAAACTCACACAGTCAAACCCAGCCAGGGCAAGTGCCACCGTTTGCACACTGAGACTCTTTCAGAACAAGAGCTAAGTTAGCTTTATAACCTCATCCCAGCAACAAATACGCTATTACACCATCGCCACCCCAACATTCCAACTTTTCTTTTGGGAGGGACAGGTGCCCTATTAAGTAATTTGGAAAGCTTAATGTCATTATTGATTAGTTACAGATACATAAATAGATATACTTTATCCAAGACGTGATATAACATTGCCTGCCAATTTCAGAACTAACTACTGTAATATTCTTGGAGGAAAAGCTTCTTTCAAACAAAATGCAACTTGAATACAGTGGAGCATCAGCAGAAGTACAACATCTGCCTCTTGAAGAGCACTCTCAGTTATTTTCCCACATCCTCTTCAGTAGGGGTGTATTCTGACCCCCACCGAAATTCTCTCTAGAATTTCAAACCTGCAATTCCCTTTGCTTTTCTTTGAAAAATCCCTTCCTTCACTAGGGATCCTGGTTATTAACAGTTAATAGTGGATTACCCAGGGCAAGAGAGAATTGTGTGAGTCTAGATAAATAAACACATTATTAAGGAGTAATGCATGAAAACAAGCCATGTGGCTGCGTCAAAGAGGAGAAATGCCCTGGCTCCACAAATACCCTGCTCTGATTGAATTCCCCTCATATCAGTTTCTGATTGTTTAATTCTAAGAGAAACAAGACCATAGAATAAATAGGAAGAAAACAGCATAATGAGAAACAGCAGGACACTGTGATTTCTCTGGTTCGGGACTGATGTGCTGAGACTGCTGGGGTCTCCAACCCCGGGGGCTCTGAAAACGAGCTGGGCAGGACAGGCACTATTACCCCAGCAAGCTCCAGCCCTCCTCCCCAGCCTTTACGATGGCCTCTGTAAGGAGCATGCTAGTCACCCCAACAGAAGGAGAGAGGGCCAGGGTCAGGAAAAGAGACACCGGAGAAAAGAGACAAGTGGGCTTGGTGCGGTGGCTCATGCCTGTAATCCCAGCACTTTGGGAGGCCGAAGCAGGTGGATCACCTGAGGTCAGGAGTTCGAGACCAGCCTGGCCAACATGGTGAAACCCTGTCTCTACTAATGATACAAAAATTAGCTGGGCATGCTGGCGGGCACCTGTAGTCCCAGCTACTTGGGGTGCTGAGGCAAGAGAATTGCTTGAACCCAGGAGGCGGAGGTTACAGTGAGCTAAGATCGCGCCACTGCACTCCAGCCTGGGTGACAAGAGCGAGACTCCAACTCAAAAAAAAGAAAAAAAAAAAAAGCAAGCGGAGAAAGGAGACTGACTCTCAGGCTGGGGAGAGGAAGCGAGCCCTGGGCAGACCAGGACACGTAGGCCAGCTCAGGATAGTGGGCCCTGCCACAAAGTGACAGGAAGGCCATGCAGGTGAGGGCACAGCGTCAAGACCCTTAAATCTCTGTAGAGAGTTCCCGTGTTCCCTGCAGTCAACAGTCGGCAGAGGCCAGGAGAGCGGACAAGAGTGGACTCATCAGAGGTGATGCAGAAGGGCCCCAGGGATCTGGGATGGCTTGTGGGAGGAGGGCAGGTGCCTGAGTGGGGTAGGAGAAGCCGCAGGGGCAATGAAATCAAATTCTGTTCACCCAGGTGCTCTCACGTTTGGACCCCATTCTCACGAATTTTACTTTTCAAAGCATGCTTACGAGAGGCCAAGGTTAGAGTAACAGCTGAAGAGCTCAGAGTAGCTGGGACTGCCTGCATCTGACAGAGGATCAGGAAGCAGAAAGCTCATCACCGTCCCAGCCCAGGCGATCACAACATCCTCTATCTTCCCAAGGAAGCTGCTGGGAAGTGCCAGCCAAAGCACTTCTGATTTTGGAGTGATCTCTTGCCTCCTTCTGCAGCCTGCCTTCTAAGAGCCTGCTAATGAGCAAAGGAAGCTAGAAGGCGCCCGCGAGAGCAGAAAGTGGGAGCAGAAGCGGGGGATCTGCTTTATCCACAAATAAATTGGCCCTTGAATATTTGGGAGTGGGGTGTGTGGGTGGTGAGTGGCAGGGAATGAGGTCCCGACATGATTTCTTTCCCCCAACACTGTGCAGCCGCCATCCCCAACCCCCAAGGACTGACATAAACTTGTTGAATCCTTCCCAAAGCTGCTGTGATGGAGAAGGGAACAGAGACCCATGTAATTTCAACTTGTCCTGGTTTGCTAAGGGCCACTGACCCTCCCGAAGGTGGATGTTCAGGAGGCAGGAGTGAAAGGCCCCACTGTCCTTCCATTAACCAATTCTCCCGCCATGTCGGTACAAGGGAGTAACACTGAGGGTGGCCTAGACAGATAAGTCTGAAGAACCCCATTTCTCATCTTTCTGGCCCCCTGAACTCCATTTCTCCTGAAGGGAAAAGGCCGTGTGCACAAAAGGCATAAAATAACCAGAGACCCACACTCCTTGCTCTGCTTCCTGTCATTCTCAGCCAGATTTTAAATCGCCTCTCCTAAGGTAAAAGCAGTGTCTCCACCAAGAAGGTTGCTCGAGGTCTCAGGAACTTGCAAGGTTTTTCTGCATGACCCTGACTTGCACACGCAGGCCACATCACCATCCACACATGCTTCAGGCAGTGCAGCAGACTGGGAGGTGGTGAGGTTTTCTCTGGTTTTACCTGCAGTGGCTGATAGGGGAGGGATTTCTCTGGCTGTGAGAAGAAGCTGGGAGAAGCCAGGGGACGAGCGTTCTCCACTCTTCCCCAGATGTCCACTACATGTTGGCAATGCCAGACTGTCTCTCTAGTCCTCCCACAGGACCAGTGCAAGGCACAGGAGTGAAGACACGGGCCTGTCCGCACGCAGGAGGAATCGCTGTGAATGCAGACCCTAACCGCATGCAGGAGGAAGGAATGGCTTATTCCATGCCAGTCCCATCTCTAAAACTCCTGACAGTCCAGTGGGTGAGAGACTTGCACACACATCAGTTTGTAATCATAACACAAGTATTTTCTCTTTTTTTTCTGTTTTTTGAGGTGGAGTTTCACTCTTGTTGCCCAGGCTGGAGTGCAATGGCACGATTTCGGTTTAATGCAACCTCCACCTCCCAGGTTCAAGCGATTCTCCTGCCTCAACCTCCTAAGTACTGGAATTATAGGTGCCCACCGCCATGCCCGGCTAATTTGTATTTTTTCATAAGAGTATGCAGCAAGCTCTGAGAGTGCAGAGAAGGCCACACACTGGAGAGGGAGAGCTAGAGAGTGAGACAGCGGGGGAGCTGAGGGTGAATGGCTGCTGTTAGAAGCCCTGGAGACAGCCTGAGGTCAGAGCCCAGCCTCACTCCTGGCTATGTGATCGTGAGCAGGGCTGTTAACTTCACTAGGACTTGGTTTCGGTTTCTTATAGAGAATAGGTACAGTGTGGATTAAATATATATAGCTTGAATAAAGTGCCCAGCACGTGGGTAGCTGCTGCCATCATCATCACCATCACCATCATCATCATCACCATCATCATGATCATCATCACCATCATCATCATCATCATCACCATCATCATCATCATCATCATCATGATCATCATCACCATCATCATCATCATCACCATCATCATCATCATCATCATCTCAGGCACAGGGGCTTTAAGGACAACATGCTCAGTTTAAGAAGAACACGACTCTCTTCATTTATAGCGCCACTCCAACAGTGAGTAGACACATGGGATTTGTGGCTAATTTTTAAGCTGCAAAACAGACATCTCTTTAGAATTCATAATATTCAATGAGCTTCTAAAAATGACAGAACAAACAAGAGCCATCTTCCAATGGTTAAGTGAGCAAGTGTCTTTGCCCAGCATGCTGCATGGGGTTTAATAAACATTAACTGCCTAACTGGTGATCACTGCCCAGCCCTCAAACCAATGAATGAACACACAGTGAGCCAAAAATTAAACAAATAAACATATTACAGGTTTATGGTACAATGCAGTTGTTCTTAACCTACATAATTCAATTATCTCTTTCCTGTTTCTCATGAACTTAAGTCTTTTTTGTATGAGAAAAAGTGGATGCGAACAGGTTATTTACTTGGAAACACTGACAGGCTGCGTCTGACCATGGCGCTGTCCTACTCATTGTAACCCCCTGGAAATCCGATCTGTATTGACTTAAAAAAATAGAAGAGGGAGCAGTCAAGTAAGCTTAATCTTTTCAAATAAAGAAGATTTTATCTATGCTAACACAGCCTCTCCAGTTCCACTTGGTTTGGCACTTAACTCTGCATTTAAGACTTTCCTAATACGATAATGATAATACCATCTTTTCCGTCATTATCTCATGGTTGCAGAAATATCCACCCAATGCCGAGTCAGGTTTTTACGTCCAGTGGCCCCTGCATTCCTGCCTGAGCCCTGTAGGAAACAGAGCCGCTGCAGCTGCCAGCGTTTATTTACACACATTCCTGCCTCAAATTGAATTAATGAGCATAATTTAACTCAGGCGATGTCCTTCCAGGCTCTTTTTTCTCTTTGCCCCAGTGGTCAGCCTGCTTTCCCCCTCACACCCTCCCGTGGCGTCCTTAAGTGAAATGGACTCAGGCACTCTGGTGGCATGGCATGTCACCCAGGACCTCTCTGCCTTTTAGGTTCTATGAATTACCTGGGGCTTAGTTAAAACGTAGATTCTAGTCCAGCAGTTCTGGGCTGAGGCCTGAGACTCAGCATTTCTACAAGCCCTCTGATGAGGCCGATGTTGCTGCCTTGAGGACCACACTTTGAGTAGCAGGAGTTACTGAGGGACTCACCTGCAGTGAATAGAGCAAGCAATGTCCTTAAAGAGTACCCACAGGCAAATGGTGACTTCTGGCTTTCTGATCAAGCTGTAAGGTATATCAAGAGCATCTATTCTCTCTCTCTGTCTTTCTCTCTCTCTCTCTCTCTCCATGGAGGACGTGTTTACCCAGTCTATCCTTTTTGTATGCATAAAGAAGATTAAAAAATAAAACCACAAGTCCTATTAACCCTCAAGCACAGTCCTACACAAATTCCAAGGCCAAGGAGCTAAAGAAAGTGTGGAATGGGAATGCTGGGACCCTTAACTTTTACAGAAAAAGCAAAAGTAACCCCACATGAGAAACTTCAGCATGGATGTGGTTAGATGCAGGAGGTCTGTTTATTGCATTGGGCAGACCAATGAGGAATTTCCTGCATGTTATGCCAAAGTCAGAGTGCAAGCAGCTTTCTCTGAAGTCTGTGCAAGAAACCAGCAGATCTCCTGTGTATTAACACATTGTATAGCTTTGCTAGTTATCCCTGGCAAAAATCCTTCCACATTCTACTAAGTGTGGAAAAGGATTAAAAAGAGGGCAGGGAGAAAAAAAAAATGCCTCCCAAACAAAAGAAAGTAAATTAATATATTTGAAAATATATTTGTGTCAAGGTGTTGAATTTTGTTCTTCCTGGATACGAATACATGTAATACCTCCAGCAATAAATATCCTTAACCTTGGACCCGAAACTGTTTGCCCAGGTCTACACAAACTCAATCTTTGGCTGCTTCAACAGAGAAAGGCTTTCATGCTGAATTTTGCACAGAAAAGTCGATTTGGGGAATTTTTCTGAGGAAAGATTGAATTTATCATGAAACATATTTCATCAAGAAACTGGTAAAATGAGCCACCTTTTTACCCAAACCACAAAGACTGCAAATTCCTTTGCTAGAAAAGTTGGCTGTTTCTGTTGAAAAGATTAACTTATGCTGAATAGCTTTGGGGGCATGAAGGGATAGGTGAGGTTGCCTTTTTCATTTAGGGGAACATAACTTGTAACAATAAATAGCAGCTCCTGGGAATGGAAAAATGGTAGCTTATCAATACCATTTCCTTATTGTAAAGGTTCTTCCAGCAGATTTATATGAACTCACCTGTGTTCTAGAAAGAAGTTCACAATGCCTAAATTCTGCTG
The DNA here is from genome assembly GCF_006542625.1 of Nomascus leucogenys. Lineage (NCBI taxonomy): Eukaryota > Metazoa > Chordata > Mammalia > Primates > Hylobatidae > Nomascus > Nomascus leucogenys. The sequence continues at coordinate 57,851,021 of NC_044385.1, forward strand.
CAAAAACAAAAGTCATCTGGAACCTTTCAATACCCCTGAGGCCTGTCTGGATTATGGCTGGAGAGCAACTTTCCTTGCTTGTAATAACTGATTTACTTAACTGTGAAACTACCAGTGCCTTCGTTAATAAAATAACATAATACTGATCACATTTTTCCCCCTTCCTTTTTTTTTTTTTTTTTTGGTTGTTCCTGACTAGACAGCATCCTGTGAAAACAAAGAAATTACACTTTTTAATCTGATGGGACACGTGGCTACTTCACAAAAAGCAAAGTTTGCCAAGAGATAGCCATGTATGGATTAGCCACTGGATTTTCTTGGAAGCATGAGGGAAAGGAAAATTGTTATTCAAATTGCTTTAGACACTGACAAATTATGTATGATTACATGTAGTCAATTTCTGATTTTAGGATTATCTGATAACTGATTATTCCTTGCCGTCACTGTGCCCAAAACAGTACCCCACGGACAGGCCACTCCATGGACAGGCCTACGCCACTGTGGCTTTGTCTAGGAGGCCACCTCTCCTTCACCATCTACCTTTTTAAAGTGTATCAAGCTCAGGTCTGCCTTATTTAAGTTTTCTCATGGGGAAAACTCTTGCTTTGTCTGTGTGCATTACTGAAATTTTAAAAAAGTTTAATTTCTTAAACTTATTAAATTATCCATTGAGTTAGGCAAATGTGTCTTCTCATTGGGAGAAGATATTCAAGAAAAGGTCTAGGATTTTCCTCCTAACTCTTTCCCCTATGGAAGCCAAATGAAAAAGACATTTTCCCACCTATTATTTGCAGAAGAATGTGGGTATCGCCAGGACTGTCCTAGAACACATTTGGGGCTGTTTGCTTAAATCTGCTTGAAGAACCACTGCAGAAAGGAAATAGCTGGTGCTCAGTGGGAGACCGGGACTTGTCCACCAGATGCGCCTGCCAGCACTGGGCACCTCAAAGATTACTTGGAGGGTGGAGTCCAGAATCCATCGCCAGCAAAGGTGCACATCCAGTGGTGGCGGTGCTAGGGTTGGGTCTTGATCAGGTGGTCCGAAGTAGCCTCCTTGGCTTCTACCAGCTTTCTGAGCCTGGTTCTTCAGCTTTTTCATATATTCTATGGATTGCATGATAACCGTCTATGCATTCTTTTTCTGTTTATTAAGTAAAGTCCATTTTTTTTCCTTCATTGTAACCAAAGATCCTGACTGGCATATTTAATAAAGTTTAGCATGTTTAGGTTATAGCCCCGAACTTATAAGGTCAAAGCCAGTGGCCAAGAGAGCCTCCTGCTCTCCCTCTCAGTAGCCACCTTCAATTAGTGACACCACTGGAGATACTGTCCCAGGTGCTCAATAAAGCATTTCTCAAAAAGAGATACTAGCAGAGAATGAGAGTTTAAGATACGCTTTTGTGGGAATAATCCACAACAAAAGAAGATACCCAAAGTCCTGATTCTTTGAGTTGACTTAAATTCTTGTCCTCAGAGCCAAATGCCCTCTGCTCTCCTGCCCCGTCCACACGCCCCATAGACCAAGTACGTGTGCACATGGCTTGTGCCCTCTGGGAGCAAATCGCATGGTGATCTGCGAGGAGACCGGTGGTAGAATGCTATAAATGCTGGGACACACAAACGACACAGCTGCAGGAGTGAACACTCATGACGCTGCTCTGGATGTGAGGGATGAGGGAGAGAGAGTGGGAAGGCGGCTGACGGTTTTAAGCTCCTGTGCCTGGGGAAGTGATGATGGACGTGAGTGGAGACAGAGTGAGTGGAAGATGCTGGGGCGATGGGAAGGCAGGAATTGTGCTTCAGAGAGTTGAGAGCCTGAGGTACTGGTGTCAGAGGCATTTGAACCACAGCAACTCCATCTTGAATAGGGGTTGGGTAAAATGAAGCTAAGACCTACTGGGCTGTGTTCCCAGACAATTAAGGCATTCTAAGTCACAGGATGAGATACAAGGTTGGCACAAAATACAGGTCATAAAGACCTTGCTGATAAAACAGGTTGCAATAAAGAAGCCAGCCAAAACCCACCAAACCAAGATGGTGACAGGTGCGACCTCTGGTCATTCTCACTGCTACACTCCCACCAGCACCATGATAGTTTACAAATGCCATGGCAACATCAGGAAGTTACTCTATGTGGTCTAAAAAGGGGAGGCATGAATAATCCACCCCTTGTTTAGCATATACTAAGAAATAACCATAAAAATGGGCAACCAGCAGCCCTTGGGGCTGCTTTGCCTATGGAATAGTCATTCTTTTATTCCTCTACTTTCTTAATAAACTTGCTTTCACTTTACTCTATGGACTAGCCCTGAATTCTTTCTTGTGCAAGATCCAAGTATCCTCTCTTGGGTCTGGATCGGGACCTCTTTCCTGTAACACTGGGAGGCCATGCGTGTGGATGACATGGAATTACTCAAAATGATTTAGGTTCATTTGTTTCGATATACCTTATACAGCAAGTCACAGGGTTGTCTGAAGGAGCCTAACTGGCAGTGACTGAGGAGGTGGCTCCTGTGGTTTCTCTTCTGGCCCTCCCCTCCTTCTTGTCATCCATTCCTTAAACATTTCCCAAGTTGTCTTCTTCACGCTATAGAATATGCTGTCCTCAAAAAGTTTCTCATCTAAAGGGCGTAAGTGAACCCCCACATTCTTCTCCAGAGCTGAGTGGAAGTGAGTGGTTAAACTGATAACATGTTGTTTACAATCCATTTAGCAAACGAGTTATTTTCTTGGGCAATCTTCTGAGTCTGACATATACATATCAGGTCTTTGAGGGTTCTCTGTATACACAGGTGATGCTGATAGGAAGTCGCTGGAAATGCAGCATTTTCCCTTTGTCAGCAATGGAAAGCACTAAGTATTATCCTTAATGAACACAGCTACTTTCCTTGACATGTCTGAAGGGCTTGGGGGCCTATACAATGGCTTTAGAATTCACTGCAATGGTGATTTTGGCAGTAAACAGCTTAAGAGGGGTCTCTAGGCAAAAATTGGGAAAGATAAACTAAACAGAAACTTATGCCACATGGCTAGTACGAAAGTTTAGAAAGGCACTTGCTCTAAGGAACATGGGAGGAGACACCCTTAAGTAACTACTACTGAACTGGAAACAGAATTGCAGGGTGCCGGGGAGGACCAGGTGGATGCCAAGGACATCAAAAGGAAAGACAACTAAGAACTAACTTAAAGAAGGCAAGAGACATACAACACAAATGAATATAAACAACTCAATGAAACAAAGTAAAACGACATGGAGAAGTCACAAAAAATACAGCTTCAAACATCGCTTTATGAGTCAGATGTTCCATGATTGGAGCTTTAAGTGTTGGAAGCTCATTTCACCCTATCGAATTTTTAAAAACAAAGAGGTGAGCTCTGTAGACCATCTGGACCCAAACTGTAACTTTCTGGACAACTCCTAACTCTAGCATAGTGATACTGAAGAATAAAGAGAATTACTTTCCTCTTTAAAAAAAGTTTTTGGGAGAGAAAGTGGCCTAAAATGGCATCTGGTAGGTGGCAATCTGTCACTAAGATGACCTGTGTCAGAAGAACTACATAAAAGCTTGAATCAAATTTACTTTCACATCATGTATGAGAATATTACTTCATCAGGTTTATTCCACTAAGTTTGAATCACTGAAAACATTGGGGGGAAAAAAGGATTAGATTTTTTTTTTTTTAATAAAAATAAATCCTCAAGTAGACAACTTTGTTAATTATTTAAAGTTGCTTCTTGATTTTATATTTGCTGTTCAAAACAATTTCAGCAATAATGAGCTATTTTCCAAAATCATGCTCATCTTAGATTTTAAAATCTCACTTAGAATCAATTAGTTTATATTATAGAAAACTATTATAATGCCCTAATGCAATATTTAATTCTATTTAAATAGTGGAAAAATTCTTTCTTTCTTTATATTCCAGACAAAGGCTTTTTCTTTTTTCTTATTAAGGATTCATTTTAAACGATTTAGCCTTCAGAAAAAGAGCACAAAATAAAATTCATATGCTGATATTCCCTCCATTTCCTTTTATTTCTAAGAATTACTTTTCCCACATTAATCATAAAAAGGCAAAATTCCGACGTTAAAGGATCTTTTCTCATGGTCAGTCTTACTCTGTTTTGATGCCATATGTAGTAAAGTTTCTCAACAGGCCTGTAATTTCCTGCAGTGAAATTTTTAAAGCCTCTCCTTCCAGGTTTCATGGCTCCACCTGGCCTTCCCCATCACAGTCAGGCTCCTCGTCCTCCCGTTATCAATCACTGTTTCCTCCCTCCCTCTCCTTTCCCCGGTTCTGCTTCTTTACTGCACTCACAGCCACTTTACTCGCTGCTTTTCCTTACTCTTTCCTTTAATTAAGATGCCGTGCTGGGGATAGACTTTCCAAATCCTAAACTTTTTCTTCTCTTGTAATACAGCTTTACTTGACACTGAAATCCTACGCCCCAAATGAGCCGGCAGGGCCAGACCCACCCTTCCCTTTCAGCCTCTTCCAAGGCAGCGGGCCTTGGAACACCCACCCCCTGATCTGCTGAGGAACAACGCCCCAGAGAAGTTCCATTTCTTCCATGAAATCATCCCAGATTTATTGGAGGCCGGCTGCTATCTATGTGTCACATTTTTCTCAACCAAAACCTGTCTCCAACTACATGCTTATATTTATGACTTTGGAAATGGCAGTCCCTTGAACATCATAATGACAACGCTGCCCAACAATGTGTTGGTTTAGGGTACATAAACTTCTGCTAGTGCCATCTGTGGCCCACTGTCTTCCTCAGTTTTAATCTCTTACCATAAAACCATCGGAGAATGATTAGCATGGTACTTCCTGGAATTAGGTGCTCAAAAATATCCATCTTAATTTCATTTTTGCCTCTCCTTTAATGTCATCTCCAAAACAAACATTTTCCATGAAGTAATTAAGCGTGACTATTAACTGTTTCCAAACGCCAATATCAATGAATATCATGCCACAGACATCACCCATGTGGCTAAAACAGTTGGGCTGAAATTTTAAATGGAAGTGTCTATCATTCTCTGGGTGAAAAAAAAAATATGGTTTGTGGTACTGACTTTTTGCACACACTTCTCTTAAGAAAAATGCTAAATTCATTAATCTACTATCACTTCTTACGTGCAGATCCCGTATGTAATTTATACAATTATAATTGTATAAATGCTGAAATATTTGGCATCTGTTTGTGTTAATGCAGCAAACAGATACCAGGCACTAACTGCACAGAGCCAACTACAGACCCCCCCCAATTGTACACAAGAGGTTGTTCAATGTTATTAATTCCTTCATTTAAATATTTACTGAATAGCAAAAAAAGATGGGTACTAGGTACTAAGGATATATTTGAGAATACTCACTTCGCTCACAGAGCTTCCAGTTTACAGAGAGAAGCTGATAGGAATCAGTAAATCACACAAACGTACATTTTAAAAATTGTGATAAAAACATAAGATTTACTATCTTAGCCATTTTAAGGAAAGTTCAGTATGGTTAACTGAAGTCACACTTGTGCAATAGCTCTCTAAAACGTTTTCATCTGGCAAAACTGAAACTCTGTGTCTATTAAACAGCAGCTCTTCATTTCCCCTCCCCCAGCCCCGGCAACTGCCATGGCACTTCCTGTCTCTACCAGTACTCACTATACAGAAGTGGAACCATAGAGTATTTGCCTTTTGTGACTGGCTTATTCACTTTGCATAATGTCCTCAATTCTTAATTAACCATGTTAGAATATTTCACTTTACATAATGTCCTCAACTTTAACCATGTTGTAGAATGGTGACAGGATTTCCTTCTTTTGTGAGGTTGAATAACATCCCATTGTGTGTATATATCGTATTTTGTTCATCCATTTATCTTCTAAAGGGCATTTGAATTGTGTCTACCTCCTGTTTTGAATAACGCTGTTATGAGTGTGCAATTATCTTTTTGAGGCCCTGTTTTCAATCCTTTTGGGTATATACCCAGAAGTGGGGTAACCAAATTATATGGTAGTTCTATTTTTAATTTCTTGAGCCACCTCCATGCTGTTTTCCATATTAGCTGCACCATTTTGCACTCCCATCAACAGGTCACAAGCATTTCGATCTCTCCACATCCTCACCAACTACTTATTTTCTGTTTTCTGTTCTTGTGTTTCTGAGAGTGGCCATCCCAATGGGTGTGAGATGACACCTCATACATTAGTATGCAGAGTTTTAGTTGTGGTAAGTATTACACAACAAGCGAAAGGTAAACTGTGTTAAGAGAACATACAATAGGAGCACGTAGGTCCAGGATGTGAGGAAAGGCTTCCCTTGGGAAGTGATCAAGCATCTGAGATCTAAACACCGTGTGCATTAACTTAGTAGCAGGCAGAGACCAGTGCAGTCAGGAAGTGGGAGGAGCAGGCACAAACGCCCTGTGGGAGCTCGCTTCTCACACCAGGAAGTGGGAAGCCACCAGTGTGGATGAGGTGAGGGAGAGCACAAAGGGAGCAGTGGTAGGCCTCGCAGGGCCTCAGGGGCCAGGTAAATGTCCCCAAGCTTTACCCTGAGGGCAACAGGAAACCAGGGAACAATGACATCAGACTTACATTTGGCAAGATCACTCTGGCTCTGGTAGAGGAGTGGGTCCAGGCAGATCAGATGCTAAGAACTAGTCATGAGGCTACTGCAATCGTCCACGCAAGAAATGACGCTGCGCAAACTAATTAGATGGGATGAAACTGGGTGGAAACGGATATATTTAAGAGATACTTATGGGGTAAAGGACAGGTGCGGTGGCTCACGCCTGTAATCCCAGCACTTTGGGAGGCGGATGGGGGTGGATCACGAGGTCAGGAGATCAAGACCATCCTGGCTAACATGGTGAAACTAAATATACAAAAAATTAGCCGGGCGTGGTGGCGGGCGCCTGTAGTCCCAGCTACTCAGGAGGCCGAGGCAGGAGAATAGCATGAACCTGGAAGGTGGAGCTTGCAGTGAGCTGAGATTGCGCCACTGCACTCCAGCCTGGGTAACAGAGCGAGACTCCAACTCAAAAAAAAAAAAAAAAAAAAGAGAGATACTTAGGGGGTAAAAATAACAGGGCCTGGATTCATCATAGTAAGAGGGGAGAGGGCCAGGTGCGGTGGCTCACGCCTGTAATCCCAGCACTTTGGGAGGCGGAGGCGGGCAGATCACGAGGTCAGGAGATTGAGACCATCCTGGCTAACATGGTGAAACCCCGTCTCTACTAAAAAAACAAAAAATTAGCCGGGCGAGGTGGCGGGCGCCTGTAGTCCCAGCTACACGGGAGGCTGAGGCAGGAGAATGGCATGAACCCCAGGGGGCGGAGCCTGCAGTGAGCCGAGATTGCGCCACTGCACTCCAGCCTGGGTGAAAGAACGAGACTCAGTCTCAAAAAAAAAAAAAAGAGGGGAGAGGGCTGAAACTCAAAAAGGACACAAAGATGAGAGGTTCCCACAATCTTAGACATTAAATAATAATCTTGCTTAGAAATTGTCACTTACATAATAAAGGAACCATTTAGAAGGAACAGACCTAACCTATTTTCAGTGGCACAGATTCTTTTGCTCAGCTAGTTGCAGTGTGACATAAATATGACCCAAGTCCTAGGTCGTGACCTCTTCCTTCCAACATTCAGGAGAAAATGATTAGCCAACATTGTGGAAAAATGACTTGAGTCAGATCCACACTTTATAAATCTTGATTTATAAACTCCACTTAAAGCAATTAATAAGCCCATAGATTAAGAGCTCAGTTGTCCCCAGGTTTTATTTTTAGGGAAAGTCTTGTGTAAGAGCCAAAACCCTTTCAATGATGAGTGACTAAAACAGAAGTCAGGCAGTGCACACCCCAAGTGTGTGGGAGGAACCTGGAGGATCTGGGCTGAGGCTGAGTTTCCTACCTCTTGATCTTGCCTGCACTAAATTTAGCTTTGGGGAGTGGATCTGCATTTCCAGATCTCTGTTGGTCAAGAGCTGTGCCGTCCAACACAGCAGCCACTGGCCAGATGCTATTGAGTATTTGAAATACGTCTAGCCTGGCTTAAGATGTGCAGTAGTTACAACACACACACTGGACTTCAGAGATTTAGTACAAAAAAAAAAAAAAAGGAACACAAACTATTTCACTAACAGCTTCTTTTTACGTTGGCTACATCTCAAAGTGATAATATTTTGGAAATGTTGAGCTAAATAAAATATATCAATAAAATGAATTTCTTTTTGGTCTTTTAATGGGGCCACTAGAAAATGTAAAATTATACACAAGTCTCCCATTATATTTCTGTTGGACAGCACTGCTCAGGACTATTTGACTCTAAGCCAGTTAGGATTGTTGGCTGCCAAGAGAAAGAGGCTTCGCTTAGAAAAGCTCCTATTTCCTTCCCTCTCTATTTCAAACAATTCACTTCTACCCAACGCTGTCTTCTTTTCCGTGGGTAAAGAAGCTGGGGGAAGGACATACTGAAGTCTACAAAAAGTAGACAAAGTCCCTTCCTACTCCAACTTGGTAGATGCATGGTAGGAAAATGGAACCAACTGTGTTTCTGCTATAGAACGACAATATCTAACAGGTCAGAGATGGCTCTAGCTTCAGGCAGAGCTGGATTCAGGAGTGTGCTCAATGCTGATGACTCTTAGTGCACCTTTCCTCTGTGCTCAATTCATCCTCAGCCAGCCACCTTCTGCAGGGGGTCCTAGCCGCTCCAGGCTGACACCATCCTTCTATAAGAGACCCAGCAGCAAAAGAGCTCCATCCCCCAATTAGTTTCTGTAAAAAATCCTTGAACTGTCTCTAAGTGATAGTCCAGCCTGGGGCACCATGTGCATTCCTCAATCAATTGCCATGGTCAGTGAGGCAGAGGACCCGGCTGACCAGTTTGGGTCACAGATCCAGACCCTAGAGGTGGCAAATAGGCAGAAGCAGCACCATTTGAATGCGCATTCCGAAAGAGGGCAAGGGGTGAGGGGAATGGACGCAGGGCAGGCGGAAGATGACAAGATGTCACTGTACACTGCATGAGAGATGTCTTTGCTCCTGCTGAGCAAAATGGATAGGGTTTGTCTTCAGAGCACAGTGGAAAGCATTCTGCACATTTAAACATGTCCGTCTTTCAGTTTCCATCCTGCATTGAAATCAGGCTTCAATCACTAAAAATGTATTGCGAATCGAAGTATACGTATGAGCACAGACACAAGCAACCTAGATTTCTCTTTCCTGTCTTTAGCCAAAGGAATGCCAACACTTATGACAGCTGGCTAATCAAAGTTCAGAAAGCATCCAGTTTACTCAGTGGATGCTTCGATGTGTTATACTGACGCTGTAAGCAATAGTCACTGAAAATCTCCCCTACCTTAAGTCTGTTCAATATTTTGGGCCTCTCGGATGCTGTCCACAATAGCTTTTGCATCGTCATTTATACGAAACAGAAACATCTTGGTACATGCCTAATAGCATGCTATGCTTCTCTTTTCTCTCTTCTCTAACCTACCGTGGTCATGTTTTCTTGCATAACCTTTCTCTGGTGGCCTTTCTCTGGCACTTTTATACCTCTTAAATAGGATAAACCTGAAGATCCCTGCCATCTCTGGGTGGGGGAACTGTGATGATGATGATCTCCAGTCATCAGACAAGGCCACCTCCCTCTGCAGATGTTGGAAAAGAAGACCCCTGTGTAGACTCTTAACAAGAGTGGCCACATACACATTTCCACATGTTTCAAGAAAGGAAAAGTTCAAACCACATCAGACGTACACTGAGACCACTGAGCATAAATATTACAAACAAACAAAATCAGCATGTAATGTGTACTTTAATTTGCTGACAGATATTTTAAAAATTAACATCAGAATGAATGACAAATGCCAACACCACAACAAAACCTCTGAAGAAAAAAAAAACCCACTCACAATCAAAGCCGCCTGGCCTCTAATTAACACATAGCATCCTTGAAATGAGAGGCCAAAAAGAAAATAAACTGCCAAAATGGAGGAAATTGTATACGGGGGAAGGGAGGACAAGGACTAAAAAAATGAGGGCTTTCTATAATGAACGTAAAGAATAAATCCTGTTGTTTGAAACCTGCTTTACTTTAAAAAAGATTGGGCTCGTGGACAGAAGACTGCAGCTCAAACACAAAGTCTGCTTATTCCTTCTAACTCAACATTCATATTTTAAAAATTCTATTGCATTGTGGGGTAAGCCACTTCAGATAAAATTTATTAAAAGCAAAACGTTAAGGAGAATTGAGCAACATTTCTCAAACACCTGGTTCATCGTCACTGTAGCTGCTTTCCATAGTTGCAAAGTGAGAAGACCCAGCCTGGAGTCCAACCGACTGCAGAAGAATCCCAGCCACTCCACTCCCTGCCTGGCCAAGAGACTGATCCTTTCTCTCTAAGCCTCAGTTTCCTCATGTGGTTGCAGATTACCGAATGAGCTGACGCTTATTTCATTACACATGTAATTGCATATATTAAACATATTTTCATGAATATGTTTTGTCTGATATGTAGTAATTGTGATATGGAAGGGAAGTGCTGGGACGGGAAGGGAGCGGTCCCTTTAAATGATACAGAATGGGGGAAGGGCATGGTCCCTGGCTAGGACTCCACCCCCAGGCCTGTGTCCAGGGACCTAGGTGAGGACAGGCATTTTTATTTTCCTGCCCAAATGTTGCATTTCCCAAGACCACCCTGACCTGCCACGCCCCCATCCTGTGCCTATAAAAAAACCGAGACCCTAGCAGGCAGACACAGAGGTGGCTGGACGTTGAGAGGAATACATCAGCAAAGGAACACTGGGCAGCCGGATGTCTAGAGGAATGCACACAGACAGGCACCAGGGCGCCGTCAGGCCACCTATCGCCAGAATGACACAGAGTTTGGCCGGAACAATTGGAGGACAGCTGGGCTGCCAAGTGGCTCAACTCCAGGGAAAAGCCATCTCCCTTCTGGCTCCCCCATCTGCTGAGAGCTACTTCCACTCAATAACACCTTGCACTCATTCTCCAAGCCCACGTGTGATCCGATTCTTCCAGTACACCAAGGCAAGAACCCGGGATACATAAAGCCCACTGTCCTTGTGACAATGTAGAGGGTCTAATTGAGCTGGTTAACACAAACTACCTACGGACAGCTAAACTGAAAGAGTACCCTGTAACACATGCCCACTGGGGTTCAGGAGCTGTAAACATTCACCACTAGACACTGCAGTGGGGTCAGAGCCCCACAGCCTGCCCCTCTGAGCAGCAGGTCACTGAAGAAATGAGCCACACCCCTGTTACACGCCCTGCCAGGGGGACAAGGGAACTTTTCTCATTTCAGTTGTTCAATAAACGTTACCTACTGTTACTGACATGTCTTATTTTCTTTAATTTCCCTATTAAATCCTAAGATAGATATCATCTCCTTCATATAACTGAAAAACGAGCTTAGAAATAATGCAAGTATGGATATTACAGACAACAGAATTAGCTTCATAAATGTCTTAGGCATTAGCTTAATTTAGTTCAAATCCTACTTTCACAGTTACAATTTGCACTAAATAGGAAAGAAATCGGATTCAGGTCACCTTAATCCAGGAGGATTCCAGAGAATCCAGAGGCAATCAGGATAATGGGAGTTCTGTTCCCATCACTGCCGTAGAAAGAATCTGAAACCACTTTAAGGAGCTTCCAACTTAAAAAAAACATACTTTCTCCTTTGTTTTTAACCAGGAGGAGAAAAACAAAAACAAGTTGGCGTTATGTGTAACCACAACAAAAGCCAATTCTGACAGAACTGTTGTCTGATGGATGCCTGAGTTTTCTGATTTTAGAACCCAAATATTTACAGGATGTGAGAACTCACCTAGCCAGCACTGCTCAACTGAATGTTTCTGATTTTTCTTTATTACCAATGAAAAGGTTTTTTTTTTGTTTTGTTTTTTGTTTTGAGACGGAGTCTGGCTCTGTCCCCCAGGCTGGAAGGCAGTGGTGCATCTCAGCTCACTGCAAGCTCCGCCTCCCGGGTTCACGCCATTCTCCTGCCTCAGCCTCCAGAGTAGCTGGGACTACAGGCACCCGCCACCACGCCCAGCTAATTTTTTCTATTTTTAGTAGAGATGGGGTTTCACCGTGTTAGCCAGGATGGTCTCGATCTCTTGACCTTGTGATCCGCCCACCTGGGCCTCCCAAAGTGCTTTTGTTGTTGTTGTTGTTATAGTTTTGTTTTTGGTTCTAGGGATTGCCTCAGAAAGGGACTGGTGTTGGGAGCCTTCTAGGAAGGAAATGCACACAGACGGGGGACCCTGGGGTACAGGCGACAACAGTCACAGGTGCAGCAGAAGCCAGGAAGTCGGTACTGTCTTAACTTCGCTCATCGTGCTTTGCATTCAGATCAGAATGTCATCCAGAAACACAGTGTGTTACTTCTTGCAAATGAGTCTCACTATTCCACAAAATGTACAAGTTTAAAAGCCAGAATGTGAATTGGACTTCAGCAAATAATTGGGCCAATTTCAATACTCAAGAAAACTGTACAGAAAGATGTCATGATGTTATTCCAGAAAGGCGAGTCCCTGCTGATGGGATTTCCTCGTTGACGAGGCTGACCGCTCCTCACCAGCCATACCACGGGCTTCTGAAATACGATACTTGAGGAAAACTGGACCGAGTCTATTCAATATTGCATCAAAGATTAATTCCAGTAAGCTTAAGGTATGCTCATTTGGTGTTTTCTGGAATGTTATCTAAAAAACTAATAATTGCAATGCTAAAGTAATTTTTACCAGCTCCTTAAACCAATCTGTAACTTTGAGTATAATAAAACAGTTTAAATATGCTAAAGTCCTAAGCTTTTTTTTAAAAAGCATTTATTTCCTTGGCTGAGGAAGCTAAGGGAAGATCCCAACACCCGCACTTGGGTGAAGAGGGGCTTCCTTGGCAGGGGCTACCCACAAGGCCGGGCAGCACACAGGAAATTCTCACTGAGTGCCCCACCCAGGATGGGCTTCGAGGCTGGCTTCATACAGTGTCTCAACAATTGCATAGAGACTTTTGGAGTCCTTTGCTTGTCAAATAAAAAATAATAAAACAATAAAAAAGAGACTTTTGTTTTCGTTTGTCTTTTTGTCCTCCTAGTCTATCTTTCAGGCCTTAGTAGGATTCTGAGAGTGGTTTTCTTCCTGTGGCCAAACCATTCCCAGGATCACAGCAGCAACCACATGGCTCAGATGGGAAACCCAGCTCTTTCATGGATTTGTTTTAGGAGCAAACTCGCTGCTATCCTGGAAGCCCCCAGCAAGTGTCTCCCTGTGTCTCCTTCACACTTCCTGACCCACTCCTATGGCAGGGGGAATGGGATGAAGCTTTCCCCTGGACTTAGGGGTGGAAGTCACAGCACATCAGTGAATACACACTGGGCACCCTTAGGAAAGGGTGAAGGAGGATGGATGTGGGACAGCCGAACATGCCCCACACCACAGACCTTAAACATCCCATTTAGAACCTATAAAATGTTCAAATTCTTTGGCTAAAAGAATTTGGAGTTTAAATCACAGCAATATTCTTATTGATGAAGGTTCAAAAACAATTCATCACTCCAGGAAAAAAGAAGAGCATCCATGTTTTAGATTTCCCACAGGTTAGCCTATTATGTCTTCATCACAATCCTCTAAAGTAATTAGGGTGGGTGGCATTATTCTGACTTTGCTGATTAGGAGATTAATGCAAGTAAAATGATTTGCCAATGGTTACATAACTATCATAGCTGGGGCATGAACAGAGCCAGGTCTCTGGACTTTTGAACAGAGATCAAGTAAGATGGCATTCCCCCCAGCACTACTAAAGTCAGAAGTGCTGGGAAATGCACAAAGAAAACAGAAACACATTTCCTGACCTGGTCTAGGATCAAGTTTCCCTCATCTTTCCAATGCAAAGCTCTACTTCAGCAGGCAACTTTGGGGAAGGCGGTGAGCTAAGGGATTTTGTCATTTTCCACCTTCAAGTATTTGCTTTGGGGACCCATTCTATCTCATGGTTATGCTACTGGGGAAAAGAAAAAAACCTGGTCCCCTACGGAAAAAACATCATCATGTATTTTCCACAGCTGAGGACTGGCATTCCCCAGGATAGACACAACCTAAGTTTTTATTACTATACATCCAAGCTTCAAAAGAGAAAAACGGAAAAACAGGATGCCCCTTAAAATCCCACAAATGTGGTGTATTTTCAGGAGGGGAAGGATGCAGATGACTTCTCTGATTTCAGAAACTTCCACTGGGACTTCCTGACATGTTGTCTGGCTGGGTTTCACATGCCATATCATGAGGTGATTTAGGGAAGATAAAGACTCTTTGATAGTGTAGAATAATTCAATTCTATAGCCCTTCCTTTCCTTTGCCCTCAAGGGAAAACCCGTATTCTCCCCCGTGAGAAAAACTCCAAATATAATGGACAAGACAAAGAAATATTTAATCAAATTAGTTTAGGAAACCCCCGGCAGAAACAATGCATCTTTTCAATGGCTGAAGATGTTATGAATAGACAGAATGTTTTGTGTGTCAAATCTCTTTCTGGCTTCTGAGTGAGAAATGCCGTTTGCTATTAGGCAGTAGCTTAATTCTAGAACTTCACATAACCAGGTTCACTTGCCAAAAACCTACTGTTTAGTGAACGATAAAAAGTGGTTTATAAAAATCACTAGAAGCATTCTTCAAACAGTCATTTTAAAAAGTGGCCTTTTCCTAGAATACCCTTTCCTCCTAAGCAGTTACCAACCTAGACCCCCAGGAATGAACAGGTGTGGGCATGTTTTTAGTAATTCCCCAAAAGAGCCAATTCCTTTTACTGACTACACCTGAACCCAGTTCCTATCTCTTTTTCATGACAGCATATAAGCCTTTCTGAGACTTCAGGCTAGTGTAAGCCACTATCTACCCAAGCAATCCTTCAAAAGTGTTTAAAAAAATGTTTTGTAATACTTCCCTGCCATTTTTCAAAGAATGAACAAAGCGTTGAGTCAAAATACAGAGTGGCAGACTGCAGGTGAAACAGTGTAAAAGTTGGCTGTGACACTAAAGTTACACATTTCCTGGCCCCCTTTACCCACCCAGGAGCCCCCTGCCCTGGAGGAAGACTAGAGATGATACACAGTTCTTTAGACTCAGACAGCAGAGTACCTACTCGGAAGTCCGGCCACTACAGAACCACACTAATCCTCTCATGTGCCACCTAATGAAAACCTCAGTTTCACCCAGCTGTCATCTAGTTCACATCATTATCATTTGCTTCATGGGAATCAACCAATAAAGTGATTAAAATGGCATGTTTTAAAGAAAAATAAGCTTTTAAAGAAAAATAAGCACAGAAAAGTGCAATGTGGTTGAATATGATCACTTCTTTGCTTTCGGATGGTAGAAACAGCTCACTAAATTTCTGCTGGAGGAGTCCTTAAATATGTGAATGTCACCATTAATCTGAGCCTTATAACCATACAGACCATCATGCTCACGTGACTGGTACAGTGAAAATGTCGGCACCTTAGTAGCTGCATGATCAGCCTGGTTCTTCTGCAGTTGGAAAGTCGGTATCTCGACGGGAGTGAGAGTTGGCAAGCAGCCTAATTCACGCACATTTGGAGTTACTGAAGCACATGTGGTTCCCTGGCACAGCTCTCTGTCTAGGACACAGGAGGGGCTTTCAAAGGAATGGGCTTTGTCTGTCAGTCACACGCCAAGCAACCCCATCCTGTCAGCTGTCACTCTCTAATTTAGAACACTGTCTATGGCCATCGGCTGAGGCCCCATTTATTGTCCATCACCACAAAATTCCCCAAATGAAATATTCATCACAGTAGATCCATCCTGAACCAGAAGGAAGAGAGCACAAAGCAGATATTCTAAGCACCAATGCCTTACCAAAGGATCGTTGTCTTGTAGTGGATACTTTTCTTGGTTTGCTTTTTGTGGGGATCAATCACATTGCTTTAAAATAGAACTGATTTATTTAAACACAAAATGCCTTTGTTGGAAAATGCTCATTTTGTTACACAACAATCTTCTGGGTTCACTGAATGCCCTCTAATTTCCTCTACTGTCTGGATTTGGAAAAAAACTGAAAAGCATGTTATATGTTTGTCCTCTTTCCTTACAGAAAGCAAAGATGCACTAGAGGACATGCAAGCCCACTCCTATAGGACAGGTCCGTCCTGCTCAGCACCCACACTCAGTGGAGGTCTCGGGTGACCTGGGCTATTAGCTGACAGAGCTACCAGGTGAAATGGCAAGTAATGCTACCCTGGGCTATCTCACGAGAAACAGCTGCTAGACATGGTCCAGACTTGGATGGACCCAGGAGGTTTTGTTCATTTCTACAGAATAAGTAAGGCAGAGATATCAGCCAGGTGTGCCATGAACAGGCCTGGCCCTGAAGTATGTATCCTGGGGCAGGAACACCAATGGAAGCCTGACCCACAGCTCCCTTCCCACCCTGGGTTCTGTGCCCCTGCACGAGCATCCTGCAAATGTGGGCGGGAACATCGGTGCAAACATCATCTACTCAGTGCACACCCTTGCAAACAGCTGCCCCTTTGGCCCAGTGTACACACTGGCCTGGATATGGACAGAGGACCAGGCAGGCCTGGGCAGTAGGCCTTTGGCTGTTTGGGAAGGAAACAAGGGGTCCTGGGAGCCCAGAGAATAGATTACAAGTGGGAAGACGGACTCTGTGCATCATAGCTTTTCACTTCGTGCCGAGGAACACACCCAGCCACAGAAGGCCAGAGCAGAGGCCCCTAAAGTGCAGGGCCCAGCAGCCTCTTGGGGTTTAAGGGCAGTGCTGGAGGTGGGCAACCCCAGGGTGGGGTCTGTGGGGTGGGCTTGGAGGCCTGGGCCTGCACAGCTTCCTTGGTAAACTGAGGAGGTGTGGACCAGAGGATTGTCAGCTCATTCCTCTCCACATCCGATACTGTGGGATTCTAGGATACAGTTTGTCACTGTTGATGGCTCAATCTTATGCACTGGACAAAGACAATACGAAGGAAAAAATAAAAAAACATTCAAATGAGTGTAAAGGTCTTTAATCTCAGCCTCTCCAGTTCAAAGAGATGAACAATGAGAGATTCTAGTTTATCAATGATCTGGTTCATAGAGCTGTTAGATTCAGCTGTCACAGCTGACCCAGCAGAGTATAACAACAAACCAGAGTACAACATCAAAACTGTAATCGACATAATCAATGGATTAGGAACCATTCAAAATAGCTCCAGTTTTCCAACTGTACATATTGATACAGTGTGTAATTAACACATAATTTATTATGGAAATGTGGGCATGCCAATAAGCCAGAGGATTTAAGCTGACAGTTTTCATAATACTTGAAACTTCAAATGCCTTTTCTGTGGACTGTATGACCTCTTCCAGGGGCTTTGGTTTGGTTTATCTCCTGATAGATTCTGATGGAAGCAGGTAGGACCAGCCTCTCCTGAAGCTCGTCGTGGTTGTAAAGACACACAGTGCCTGCTCACCCACCCACGGAGACACATTGCTTTCACAAGACACAGAAGACACACTCCCAATCAGGAGTACTTACCTGTCCTCTCATATCTGGAGCAATGGGAATGGTGGGCCAGATGGTCGAGTAGATGCCAAAAAACACCAGCCAGGTCAGCATGCTTCCCCAGACAGCCAGATGACTGAACTGCGGAGGGAAATAGACACTCAGACAGGCTTCTCGACCAGCCTGGGAGATTGACCCCAACTCCACTTGCTGCAGAATCCTTGCATCCCAGCTACCTTTCCTTATGGAAAGACTTTGATGATTCACCAGTTAATGGGAAGTTCAATCTTTCTAATTCCCGTGTCTCAGAATTTTTAACAATGAATTCAAGTAATGAATGGCCCCAAAGTACCCTGAAGATGAAGGTGCTTTTGCTGTCACAGGTGACCTTACTCTAAGATTTCTCCCATTGTAACAGCGGGCCCCTCTCAGTTCATAGCAAGTGTTTGCTCCAACCTGCAGCTGTATACAACAAGGACTCATTAATCTGGTAACAGAGTGGCTGAACAGACAAAATAAATAAGATATTTTTATTTATCATTTCAAGACTTTGATTGTTCCATTCCTTTAGCCAAGAGTTTTTTTATTTTTAAATCTGAAATGGATATTGCCTCTTAACAACGCCCCTTTAAGCATCTACTGAGTTGTTCATTTTTTCCTCTTTGTCCTCTTAATGTGATGATCCTTGACTTCTTTCTCTCTTCACACCCCACAATCTAATCCATGTGCAAGCTCTGTTAGCTTTTAGAAAGATAAAATGAATCCAGACTCTGACCACTTCTCACTACCTCCTCCTCTAACATCCTAAGAGAAGTCATCATCACCTCTGACCTGGATTAATTGCCACTGTCTCTTAGGGGATTCCCTGATTCCTCACTGACCTTCCACCCCATCCCCATTTTTCTTAGCAGAGCATTTAAACAGCAGCCAGGTCATGACACTGTGAGAGACACACATGAAGCTTTAGTTATAATCTTTAAATGCTGGAAATAACCAAAATGTCTAAAATAAGAGAGTGATGAAATAAATGGTGGGACATCTATAAAACGTAATACTCTTTAATCAAGAACAATAACTTTGTTGAATTGTATTTTAAGTCACAGAAAATGTGCCTAAAATATATTTAAATTAAAAGAGATTAGAAAGTATTATGTTTTATAATGCATCACCTTATTAAAAAATACACACACATGCAGACATAGAACGAAGTCTGGAAGGTTCCATAGGAAAGCATTAACAGTGACTGTCTCTTGGTGGTAAAATTACGGACATTAAATGTTTTTTCTCCTTCTATATTTTCCGTATATGTGTGTGTATATATGGTTTTTGTTTTTACAATGAGAAAATACATTTGAAGTGAGATGACTGTTAATAGCTTAGAGCTGTATTATGTGCCAAGCAAATGAATCACCAAGAGACTTTGGATTGCAAATTTACCCTGATCAAGATCAAACCACAATTTTTACATAGAAAATCTGAAAGAAGATAGCCAGAAATTGCTTATTATTTCCCCAAGGCTTAAAAAGAAATCCTAGCATGAAAAATATCTATACTGAACAGAGAAACAATTCTAGAGAAAACTTACTTTAGTCCAAGCTGTGGTCTCCAAACCAGCTTTCAGACAAACAGTAACAACGACATACTGTGAAAATAAAAAACAGTTTGGAAACACATTATTCTCAATGAGTTATTTTCACTTTCCATGAGAAATCCCATCTCTCCACTCCAGAGCTAGCTTCCCCAAGGCAGCTCCGGTTTGAAAGTATGAGCCATGTCAGTAGCTAATTCTCTAAGGGTTATTTTCAGGGGACATACAGGCAGATTCACTTCCAGAAGAGCTTTCATTCTAGTAACAGTCTTTCTCATGAATAATAGTTTTGCCCTTTTCTTAGCTTGGGAGATACCACCTTCCTGAGTGTTGTTTTCCTTTGCAGGTAGGTGTAAAATGGTCGTTTGAAGAATGGGGAAATCTGTTAACCACCTGTCCAGAAACCTTGACTTGGCATAACCTTCAGAAACGACGATGTAAGCATTTCACAACCATTCTGAACTTTGAAGGATATATAAAATAAATTTTGAAGATTTGAAATAAATAATAATAATGAGGAAGGCCCTTTTTAAGGGTTTAGGGAAGTGCAAGCCACACATAAGCTGTTTAAGAATGGCTTAATAAACAGAGATAAACTTACTGTGTAAACAATATTTCCAACGAATAAATAGTCGGTAGCATGACCACTTGTCAACACAGTATCTGAAAAACAAAGAAGTTACTATTAACATCCAAGGAGCTGAGCATGGCCACCTATTTAATTCGGAGCATTAAACAGGGAACTTTAGGAACATCTATCAACTCACAGAGTATTTCAAAATCCCATCCTGGGACTCTAATGCTTACTTCTCTTTCTAATGATGAACTTTTTCATCTTATATTCTCTCCAAATGAAGCAAATAAAGTCAAGCTTCCAACAAACCAACCAACCAAACGCTTGATCTGCATTGCAATTTACATTTTTTTTTATTATTATACTTTAGGTTTTAGGGTACATGTGCACAATGTGCAGGTTTGTTACGTATGTATACATGTGCCGTGTTGGTTTGCTGCACCCATTAACTCATCATTTAGCATTAGGTATATCTCCTAATGCTGTCCCTCCCCCGTCCCCCCAACCCACAACAGTCCCCGGAGTGTGATGTTCCCCTTCCTGTGTCCATGAGTTCTCATTGTTCAATTCCCACCTATGAGTGA